>NW_027507764.1:173088950-173688950 GCF_037356315.1 Lithobates pipiens
TAAAGGTTAGGAGAAACAGAATCAATAGATGGGGTTGAAAACTTGTATGTTCATGAATTAGACCAGCTTTGGGAATCAATTGAGAATTATTTATATGCTAGTAACTGTATCCGGGAATCAATGTCCACACAGGTACTGTGGTAAAGGTATAATTCCAGCTGTTGTAACCACTATATATTTAGCAAAAGCCCAAGCATGTATTGCCAAACTTTGTGGTGGTGCAGAGGAGGTATGAGTATATATTCCCAGTGAAAGTAACTGGTTCTTGGAATTAGATGGAAATGGTATACATCAAGAGCTCTAGCTAGAAAACCTCCCTCTCGCTGTAAACAGATACAGATAGATGGCATATAGAAGCTTATCCGCATGTGCTGCACAGGGCCATCCCTAGGCCAGGTGATGTAGGTGCCGGTTTGGATAGAATTGTCAATCTCTCCAATAATTCAACAGTCCCAGATAAAAAAAGCAAAAATGTACTTGTCAATCATGTTGATGATGGAAAATCCTCTAATCCTAAATCAAGCACAGGTAGCAGGAGGATTGTACTTCTAGAAACCAGTGTATATACAATTTGGAAAGAACAGAAGCACAGGGAATTAACTTTTAACCTTAGTAGTGACTAACTATAATAACCATCAGGATATGTTATATGATTAGATAGTTGTAAATATTCCTTCACACAATTGCTCATAACCTAATACAATCTTCTTTCAATTGTAGGTTATTTTGCAGAACTATAACATTTGGTTGTCTTATCGGGTTTTAGCTGAGTATATATTCTATTATTTTTAACAGCCTCCGGAAGACTGCGTTTGAAAATAGGGTTTCTTTTAGGGTAGGTGAGCTGAGTTGTAGAAGCGATGATTGAAATAAATCTACACTGCTATGCTAAACAAATTCTCCTATTCACCCATGTAAAGCACACATATTTTTTTTTTTTTATCTTATTTTTTGACATGAAAATGCAGTTGACAACAAAGGTGGCCACAACATTTGGCCAACTGAAAAATTCTGAAAAAATCCCACCAATTACCACCACTGTGCCCCATCAAATGCAGCCACTGTGCCCATCAAATGCAGCCACTGTGCCCATCAATTGCCACCACTGTGCCCATCAAAATCAGCCAGTGTGCCATAGAAAATGCTGCCAATGTACCCCCCCCCCCCAAACTGTCTGCTCTTACCTGTCTCGGTGGGACAGCGCCTCGATGTCTTCTCCCGTCCTCTCTTTCCATCCTCTGCTATGATTGGACAACTGGCGTCCAATCACAGCACCTGTTGTTTCAGCCAATCAGGTGTCGGGTAACAGATCCAAGCAGCTGTTTGGCAGAGAGGTGGTTTAGTGTTAGGATGCAAATATTCATTTGCTGGGCACTTGCAGGTCACTCAGCTGTGTTAGAAAAGACAAATTGTTTATGCCTATTAGAGCCTATGACTCTAATCAGGTGCTTCAAAACCACCCCCGCCACTGTAATACCACCCGCCTACCCTGCACCCAAAAAGTGGCCGGACGCCTACATAGGGGGTGGCAGCAGCTGCCATAGATAGATTCATGCAATGCATGAATCTATCTATTGGTGCTAGAGGGGGGTTGCAGGAGAGAGGGAGTAGCGCCCTTAATGCACGGGCCACCACTTGTGGCAGGAGAGAGGGGGCAGCACCCGTGCGCCCTTAATGCACGGGCCGCCACTGGCTATCAAGCAGTTGGAGGAAGGACAGAAAGCCTTGGCTATTGGAATCACTGCAAATATTTAAAAAGAATCTCACAACAAAAGTAAAATTTTATGGATATGAAAGTATTGAAAGCAACAATTACTGCAGGAGAGACTTGAAACGTTTAGTAGAAAACCCCCGGGGTACATGGGCCTATGGATGTCAGAGTCTAGTGAGGTTCCTGCCCTTTAGAATCTAGGGGGTTTGTGCACTGTTAAAGGAGAAGTGTGGGAATTTAAATAAACACCCACTCCTACCTGCTGCAGCATCGGTCCTGAGAGCTGAGTGATCATGGGACTGCAGATCGCTCATTTCACAGTCTTCACTGAGCAGAGAGAGTCATGACTGTCAGTTAGGGGCTATCTGCTCCTCTAGTGTTCACTGGAGCACTGGGCAGGAGAGGGGGCAGGAGCGGCTAGTTCAGTGCCCTGAGTTGCTTAGCCAGCTGCCTGTAAGGCATCTGGACGGATCCCGACATTATTTTTAGGATCCCTTCCAAAGCCTGGAGCTGGTCTGTGACATTAGCCGACAGTAGGGTCTAGTCAACGGATTCTGGGTCACAGGAAAGCACAAGTAAGTACACTCCTGTGACCCACATGAGACGTATGGCCAAAAGAGCTTTGGCCATACTTCTCTGTTAACCTTGGTGCTTTAACCCACTTATTCTCTGTGTGTTTCTGCCTCCAAATAAGCCTACATCAAATATTTAATAACCTTAGCTAATTACTAACCCAAACCCTAGCTAAATATAATCTCTAACTCTATTTAATCACAGGCAGTCTAGTACTGGCACAATATGAATGTCCGGTATAGAATTGGTGTGCTGGGACTCCGACTCCATTCAACAACAATAATAGCATGTCTGTGAATTGGCCCTACATTCCACAGAGATGTACTGGCACTTTTCCTGGTACCAGTGTTATTAGAATTCAAGCAAGAATACAAGCATTGCTACTAGCAATGTTGGCAGCACAGCAGTAGCAGAAAGGGGTAGTAGAACAAAGGTTCCTAACAAGTGGCTATGTGCACCACCTGTGTGTCCATGTACACATGGGCATTTACAGGCAGGGGTGTTTAGAGGCAGAAAAAAAAACTACCACTGGTTCAGAGAGGAGCGTTTGGGCAGAGAAATGTGTGTAAACGCACATTCTAATGACAGGATAGATGCATATTCTAGCCAACAGAATGCATTAATGTCAAATGATCATAAACATGCGTAAATATGCTTAAACCCTTGTGAAAAATGCAGCTTTCACTGCGATATTGCATTGCTTTTCTCCTGTATGGAGAAAAGGAGTCCATAACTGCACATCGTGCATGAAGCCATATGCCACATACACACGACCGGATTTTTCGACAGCAACAGTCCGACCCAACGAATCCACCAGACAATTCGATTGTGTGTGGACTTCACCGGACCTTTGCTGTCTAAAAGTCAAACGGACGTCAGATTTAAAACATGTTTTAAATCTTTCTAACGAACTCGAGTACATCGAAAAATCCGTTTGTCTGTATGCTAGTCCGATGGGCGAAAACCGACGCTAGGGTAGATATTGGCTACTGGCTATAAACTTCCTTATTCTAGTCCGGTTGTACGTCATCTCGTTCAAATCTGTCGGACTTTGGTGTGCTTGTGTGTGGCCAAGTCTGTTCATTCGGGAAAGTCCGTCAGAGCTCTGCCAAAAGTCCGTTGGGAAGGCCGTCGGACCAAGTCCGTCGAAAAGTCCGGTCGTGTTTATGTGGTATTACAATTCCCTTATTTAATTTCCTCTCAAGGAGAACACCGTCTTTGTTCAGGCATCATCCAAGTTTAGTGTCTTCTTTCTGCACTGAGATGCTGGCTCAGTGGTGACAAAATCATGTAAATACTGGTGTCTGTGCAATTCTTGGACATGTTCTAAAATGTCTGATACAGATCAGCTCCTGCTGCAGTCTTTTACTTTGTGACAAGCTACAAACGTTACAATATTGCAGTCTAATCACTGGGGGGGCTGGGGGGGGAGACAGGGGAAATACCCCCCCCCCCCCCCTGCCTGCAGCAGATTGATAAAAATCCCCCCGGCCTTGGAAAAGACACTTGACCGGAGCACAAGGACAGCTTTTTAATTACAAAAGGTGCAGCTTTAAAAAAAATATATAATCTTGCTGGTTATATGTTGTGCAGATTTAAAACTGAAAGGTCCATATTACCTGCTCAAAACACATTGTTCAGACTTTGTATTTATGGGTAGAAAGCCAGTTTTGAGTGGTTGTCCTTCAAAAAGAAAGATTTTTGGTATGATAGCCTTGGATTGGCAAATGTAGGCAGTTCTAGTCATTCCTATGGGTCCGTATGACGTTATACCTTAAGATCACAGGTCTTTTTTTTTTTTGCTGTATGTAAAATGGTACTCAATAGTATGAAAGTATGTACAGCATTCACCAAGTGTAGTACTGCGGGTTGTCTGGAAGAGGGCAGTGTTTACTCTCATATTTTCAGGATAATCAGCTTCGATTTTAGTTAACATCATGTTAGAAAATGTCATTGCTTCAGATGTGCTGCTGAAATAGAAGACCAAATCAAACAAGAGGGCAAGTTTTGTTTTCTGCAACTTGTTTTGTATGTGCAAAATGTCTCTGCCATTATATCATGTATTTGTTTATGTCTTGTTTATTCAAAGGTAAATATTCTTGAGTGTTATGCGTTTAGGAAATTTCTGGTTAGAATTGTGTATATCTGTAAGGTGTGCGTTTGAGAAGCAGATAATTCCATGATCTGTAAACATCTGTAGACTGATCACTGAGTAGGATTTATCCACCTCTACAACAACACGATCTGTCTGATAGACATTGCTGATTGGAAACTAAAAGGTTGGATGTGCTCACCAAACACGCCAGCCATCTATCCTGTTTATATATAATCATTTTCTATTTAACCACCTTCAGTCAGTCTCCATAGTTACTCTTACATCCCCCTGCCTGCCCACTTCAGACAGAGTTCATAGTTCTTACATCTCTCTACCTGCACATCACCCTTAGACACTCTCTCTAGCGACTCCTACATCTTTCTATCTGCCCACGGCCTTCAGACATTTTCTATGGCCCCTCTTATATCCCCATGCCAGCCCACCACCTTCAGTCTCCACCGCTGTTCTTCCATCTCCCTGCCCAACTGTTACTTTCAAAGAGCCTCTACCAAAGGCCACCTAGTTTGTCATTCTAAACCAGCGTCACTGCCACTTACAGGGAAGATGCCCTCTTTGCTTTTCATTCTACAGCCGCTTTGCATCTCCTGCCTACCCACTATTTTCAGTTTGGACCTTCAGTGGTCACCAAAGAAGGTGGCATTGAGATTACAGGGAAGGCAAAAACACCCTTTTAAATAAGAAAATTCAAGGGGGAATAGCAAGATCTCTTCAAGCTGAAATGTGTTGCAGCTCAGGTACCCTAAAGTTGCCAATATGCAAAAATTTTGGCCAATTTGTGATGAACCGGCTGAAATTCAGTTGGCCTGGGTGGCCCCATCAGCCTCCTCCTGCCTGACATCCTTTGGTTGATATATAAAAAAAGTAAAGTGGAAAATGTATGCCTGAATAGCAACTGCATCGTCAGATGTAGCTTCTGTTTGGGTATTCTGACAGACAAACTTTTTTCGTTGGGCCTGTAGGCTCAACAACAACAAAAAAATCGAAGTGTGTATGGCCAGCCTTGCACTCTTACAATCCAGTCTTTTTTATTTTTTTCATTTTTGGAAATGCCTTTTCTTTCTACCTTTGATGGTGTGTCTCACTGCTACTGACCAAAAGGAGGGAGCAGTGGTGTCATGAATCTTCTATCTCAGCCTACAGCAGTGGAAGATTGGAACTTGAAGTTTGGTACAAGCTGTGATGTCACCAGGAAAGACGATCTGATCTGGCACCTACTGCAGTGCCCAGTGGATCTGTGACTAAAACCTTTAAAAAATGTTATACTATTCAGAAATGGTTTACTTTTCTCCTGTGCCAGCACTGCAACTAGCTAAATGTATGCAGCTTGGCTTGCCCTCTGCAGTTCTTTACTTGCTCTTTGCTAGAGTAAAGCCCCATACACACTATCAGATTTTCTGCTGAGTTTTTCCTTCAGATTTACCAAAACCGTGTAGTGTAAGGGCCTGCCTGATTGCATACACATTGAAACTCCTAAGGTTTGACCTCATATTATAGGGTTTTGTAAATCTGAAGGAAAAACTCAGCAGAAAATCTGATAGTGTGTATGGGGCTTTAGTGTGTTGCAGTGAATGGTCAATATTAGCAAAATACCTTGCTGCATTTTATTCCTGACAACTAAGAATAATATTATGTAAGATTGGGCAAATGATGTATAATGTTGGAAGTGTTTTCATAATGATAATCAGTTAAATGCAATCGTAACTTGGGATCATTATTGTTGGCCATGTGCACAGGTCTTGGGGCACTAGATAGGTGAACCTAACAAAGTGTTCTCTGAGTTTATATATCAACTGATGAATTTCCTCAAGCATATCAACCCAAATGGTATGTTTTGTAGCTACCACACTGCTAAAGGTGCTTTGATTGGCGGTTGTTGAGAAGTATTAGTTTTAGGTGCTCTTGATTCTTTCTAGCTATGACATTCTGTTCATCAATCTCTCAGCATTTCACTTCTTTTATTCGAGGGTCAGTCCAATCCACCTAGAAATTATATCTCAATAATAGGAGAAGCTTGGTGGCCTGGGTCACCCATTGTTTTCTTATATTCCTTTCCTCCAGTACCAACATCTGCTTGTAATAGTTTTTGACGGGACTCCTGCCCACCTTAGAGCATGCCCCAACTAAACTTAGGATGTTTCCATTGCTTGGGTTCTTTATGACTCAAATAAACTACAATTCAGCTTTTCCATACAAAACAATTGCTAAGATACCTGTGACAGATGTTATGTGACAGAATGAAGGTTTTACTATTGCAATATTGAAAAATGTTAAGATAACAGTGTTTGTGTGTGTGTATATATATTATATATATATTTATATTTACATCAACTATCCAGAACATTATGACCATCAACAGGTAAAGTCAATAACATTGATTATATTGTTACAATGCAATAGCATCTGAAAGCGGGTGCAATATATAGTATTAGGCAACAAGTGAACCTGTTGTACCAAAGTTGATGTGTTGAAAGCAGAAAAAATGCACAAGCGTAATGATTTGAGCAACATTGACAAGGGACAAATTGTAATAACTAGACGACTAGGTCAGTGCAACTCCAAAACTGCAACTCTTGTGGGTTGTTCCCTGTCTGCAGTGGTCAGGGCCTACCAAAAGTAGTTCAACAAAGGAAAATTGGTGAACCAGTGACAAGGTCATGAGCAGCCAAGCACGTTGATGCATGCGGGGAGAGGAGGCTAAGCTGCATAGTCCAATCCAAAAGAAGAGCTACTGTAGCTCAAATTGCTAAAAAAGTTCATACTAGTTCGAATAGAAAAGTGTCAAAACATACAGTGCAGTTTGTTGTGTATGGGGCTGTGTAATCGCAGACCGGTCAGGGTGACCATGCTGACCAGTGTCCACATGTTCACAGCCAAAAGCACCTACAATGGACACAGGAGCAGCAAAACTGGACCACAGAGCAATGGAAGAAGATGGCTGGGTCTGTTGAATTCAACAAGGGTTTAAAGGAACACAACAATGAGTTTAAAGTGTTGGCTTTGCCTCCAATTTCTCCAGCTCTCAATCTAATAATCAAGCATCTGATGAATGTGATGGAAAAAACAAGTCTGATCCATGGTGGTCCCACCTTGCATCTTACAGGACTTAAAGGACCTGCTACTAACAGCATACCACAGCATACCTTCAGAGGTCTTGTGAAGTTGGTGCCTCGACAGGTTATGGTGGGTGGTCATAATGTTATGGCATATACACAGTATATACATACATATATCCAGGGGTCAAGTCCTGGGGAAAAAAGTGTGGGAACTCCCACCCAAGATTCACTCCTGCACAAAAAAAAGAAAAAAAATAGGACATCGGGGCACATCAAGGCACGGGGCACATCAGGGCACGGGGCATATCAGGGCATGGGACACATCAGGCCACATGGCACATCAGGGCACATTATGGGGCACATCAGGGCACATTATGGGGCACGGGGCACATCAGGGCACGGGGCACATTATGGCACATTATGGGGCACATTGGGGCACATAGCACATCAGGACACATTATGGGGCACATAGCACATCAGGGCACATAGCACATAAGGGCATGGGGCACATCAGGGCATGGGGCACATCAGGGCATGGGGCACATCAGGCCACATGGCACATCAGGGTATGGGGGAAACATTGGCACATTATGGCACATCAGGGCACATTATGGCACATTATGGGGCACATAAGGGTGCGGGCACATCAGGCCACATGGCACATCAGGGCATGGGGCACATCAGGGAACATTATGGCACATTATGGGGCACATAGCACATAAGGGGGCACATCGGGGCATGGGGCACATCAGGCCACATGGCTCATCAGGGCATGGGGAAACGTTGGCACATGGGGGCACATTATGGCACATCAGGGCACATTATGGGTCATATAGCACATCAGGGCACATTATAGCACATCAGGGAACATTATGGGGCACATAGCACATCAGGGCACATTATGGCACATTATGGGGCACATAGCACATCAGGGCACATAAGGGCACGGGGCACATCAGGGCACATGGCACATCAGGGCATGGGGCACATCAGGGCACATTATGGGGCACAGTGGGGCAAATAGGACATCAGGGCAGGGGGCACATTACGGCATGGGGCACATCAGGGCACATAATGGGGCACATAGGACATCAGGGCAGGGGGCACATTACGGCCCATAATGGGGCACATAGGACATCAGGGCAGGGGGCACATTATGGCATGGGGCACATAGCACACCAGGGGGCACATTATAGGGCACATCGCCATCTTACTAGCCAGTATGCAGAGTAGCGCAGGAAGCGTTTGGTTGTAGTAAGTTCTCCCTCACTTCACTTAGCGCTGTTCGCTCCCCAGTGGCCCCTCCTCTCTTCTCGTCTATCCCCATTGGCTTGTGTCATCATCTGGGATAGACCATAGACGAGAAGAGAGGAGGGGCCGCCGGGGAGCGAACAGCACTGTGTGAAGTGAGGGAGAACTTACTACAGCCAAACACTTCCTGCACTACTCTGCATACATCTCATTTGGGCGGCTCTAGTCCTGCAAAGGGAACGGCGTTCCCGCTGTGAAAATAGGGCAGGGACGCCGTTCCCACGCGTTCCCGCAGGACTCGAGCCCTGCATATATCATCTTTTTTCAGGACCACACAGTTTGTAAATATTCTATGCAATATATAGATTAAAAAAACACAACACACCTAAACAGAATTCACTTTTTTTGCTTTGATTAGTGTTACACCACTATCTTTACTGTAGATAAAAAAAGTATAATTCTTTTTCTGTAATTGCGTTCTGTCACAGAACAAAGCCTCCACTATCATTGTTCCTTTTACCAAGTGTGTGTGCAAATGCACATGCATACCCATGGGTTTGTGTGTGAAGACAACACAGAATCCGGAAGCCTTTACTATTACTATCACAATTTGTTCTTTCGCTTCACTGGTTACTGGGTGGTCATCAACATTTGCTTGTGTTCCTGTGGCCTGTTGGCCTATTCCTTCTAACTTTTAGCTTGGCTTATCCTGGCGTGTTCCTGATTTTACTTGAGCAATATGTTCATTTGGCTGCAGACATATTTATGTAAAAGTACACAAACAGCTTTCGCAATGAAGATTACTTTTAGGATTATTGCAAGTTACCGAAAGCCTGACATGAAATATAATGTATGTTGTAATACGTTATGCTGTATGGTTATACATGAAGCATGTTTTATACTTGCTGAAAGTGGACCTCCACCCTAAAGTAAGTGTCATGTTGCTGCATTCTCTTCCTCCCTCTCTCAAAATTGGATATACATGTATCTTTCTTTAGTTTTGCCATTTATTTGTGCTGCAAAGCAGCACGTTCACAGTTCTCACCTAAGTGAGAATGGCACTTGTGTCCCCCCGAGCGTGCAGACATGTGCCGCACAGCTTTGGGGCCTGTGTGAGCTCTGTGGCACATCTGCACATGCACAGATTTCTCTGAGCATTTTTGCATGTGTAGATTTGCACAAAGATGGCTATTGGGAACTCCCACAAGTGTGATGTCTTTGCTCATGCATGGGAAATCTCCTGTGGGCTCTGCCAGGACCCAGAGCTTGGCCAGAGCAGAGCTTTTTGGCACATTTTCACATGAACCATAACGGCTACGTTAGAGGAAAGGGCGGCGCCACCAAAGAAGGAACTGAAGTTCCTTTTCAAGTACTGTACTTAAACTGGAGCTGAACTCAAAAAGGCAAAGGTTTTCTATTGTATAGAGAACATCTACAAATTTGAATTGCACCTAAAAATGACTCTGAAATAGTGTTTTTTGCCTGTAATTCCAGCTAAATAAAGAGCAAATGACTTGTTGTGCCTACACCCTTACAGCTGAAAATCTGCAGTGTGACATTTAAAGTGGTTGTAAACATCAGTCGTGACATCTGAGCAAAGCACATACAAAGCTCTAAAGCCCCGTACACACGAGAGGACTTATGTCCGACAGACTTCCGAAGGAGTTCTGCCGGAGTTCCGACAGAGTTCTGAAGGACTTTTCGGCTGAGCGGACTTGGCCACACACAATCACACTAAACTCAGACGGATTCGAATGTGATGACGTACGACTGGACTCGAATAAGGAAGTTCATAGCCAGTAGCCAATAGCTGCCCTAGCGTCGATTTTAGTCCGTCGGAATAGCATACACACGAGCGAATTTTTCGAAGGGACCGGGTCCGGCGGAGTTCCGTCGTAAAAATTTGAAGCATGTTCCATATTCTAAAGTCCGTCAGACTTTGGTGAATCAAAAGTCCGTTGCAGCCCACACACGATCGAATAGTCTGACGGAATCAGTCCTTCGGACTTTGGATGTTGAAAAGTCCGCTCGTGTGTACGGGGCATTAGTGTCATTTCTCTCTTGTGCTTTATTCCTCTGTTATCAGCATGAGTCACTTCTGAGAAGTTTTCTTGACACATGAGATAAAGTTCAGTCGGGGAGTAGAGCTCAGCATGTAGCTTGTCTATTCACAACACAGTTCTTCTGCTATGTGAAGTGTGGGGGGGGGGGGGGGGGATTTTAACACAATTATGCCATTTGGAAGAGGTGTAGGGAAGAGTGGGCTGCAGATAAACAAGTAAAATCTATGTAGGGAGATTTGTTTCATCTCTGTGTATCATCTGAGGCTGTTCACTTCACTAGGTATATGTGAGGGTTTACGGGCACTTAAGCGATTGCTGCCTCTGACTGCCAGTGTCAGGAAATTTGGAGTGAGATTTACTGTTGCCTCATTATTGCTGCTCACTGTTCTGCCTGCTGAAGAGAAAACTGTACCTGAAGAGATGCAGACAAGCATCTTTCTGTTCCTGCTTCACTCCTTCTGTTGATCTTTGCTTTTAACCTCTCCTGATTTTTTTTTTTTTACAATTTCTTCATCAGTCAGGAGACCACTAGTCATTATAGGGTCAGCTTTTAAAGTAGGAAGCAGATCCCTGCCTCTGCCAAGATGAGGGCCTTTAACACCAGCATGGTGCTGAACAAATGATGGCAAGTTACCAATGGGGAAAACATCAGCTTCATGAAGACCACAGACAATCCTGTCCTTTGCCTTATTTTGGGGCCAGCATCCACAGTTTAGGTTTAAATACAATAGACAGACCACATTTTTTCTAGAGATTTCTCTTTGGTAATCACCTAAGTAAAATCTCAATATACAAACTGTGTTCTTGAACAATTGAAGATATCTCTTTTTGCTAAAAAGTAGTGCACTTAGCTGCATACCAATGTGAATAATGTTATCTCAAAATCTGTGTAATGGCACATTGTGACACTGCATTCCAATGATATTTGTAAAGCTCTTCTACCCAAAGTTAAACATCTTTGTAAGCTGAAATATTTGTACATTATGCACAGTTTAGTGTAAGAACAAATTCTTACATTTTACAGTCTTAAAATGGGTATAAAATATTCTCCAGCTAGATCCTGGTAAAATCTACATATGTCATAAAAGCCTATTTACTGTACCTGTGTCATTTAAAGGTGTTTTAAAATTTTTAATTGAATTAGATAAGCTGTTAAATATTTGGATAGTATTCAAAATGATACATTAGCATTAGGTATGCAAGAGCTCTTGACTCATATTTCTAAAGTCAAATTTGAACTCTGTCCAATCTTTTTTGATCACAAGAATATGGCAAAGTTTAGGGATCGGATAAATGGTATTATTCCCACACCATGCCAGGACAAGGTCATCTTGAGCCCAGGGCGAACATGTCTGATAAAATCCAACTTGGTTATGCAAGTGAGAATGTGCAGGAGTGTGTGTTTGTTATGGACTATGGGTATCCCAACATCTTAGCATAAAGGAGAATTTTTAGACTATACCCAGTGATGGCGAACTGTGGCACCCCAGATGTTTTGAAACTACATTTCCCATGATGCTAATGCACTCTGCAGTGTAGTTGAGCATGATGGGAAATGTAGTTCCAAAACATCTGGGGTGCAAAGGTTTGCCATCACTGCTATAGCCTATAGAATGAAAAAATCAAGGCAGTTTTCCTTTAAACACCCATATCTGCAAAGCAAGGTCTTTTCATGTAACGCTAAATCTGGATTACTAATGTGCATAAAAGTATCTAAAAATAAAGTTGCAATTGTAACAGAAAGAAGCACACTACATGATTCTGTTATAAATAATACATTTGATCAAGCAACGCAAGCCTTTAAATAATGCAAGCTAAAGTATTTTAATGATTGCCCAAACGTCACTGTCAGGATTATAATGATGTACAACGCTTGATTTTCTACCACTGAAACCTACAGGTGATATTCCTAATTACTGTAATAGCAAACTTGGCTTAGAGCTCTACATATGATGGACTTATTAATCACTTCTAAAAATTGTAATTAGCTGCTTGAATTGTTCTTGCCAGGAAAAAAAAGGGAAGGGACATGCACACAGAAAATTATACTGAAACCAGTTCTTTCAATAGAGCAATTAAAATAATTACATTTTATGTACATCACTTGCTGATTCTGCTGAATTTCTTGCTACATTTTTGATGCTCACATAAATCTATTTATGTGCGCAGCTTTAAAACGTCTAGGCAGGTTAGGAGGTGAGCTGTAAAATATCAGCTCCTGATTGGATATCGATGGATCCTGCTTGGCAGCTGACTTGCCAATCAGAAGCCAGCATCTCCCCGCTCACGATGTGACATGACAGTGGTACATAGCATTGCTTGGCAATTTCTTTTTTTGGCCATACTTGCCATACATAAAACAATCTTTAGGCAAATTTAACAACTGACAACCTTCCTTTAAGTGGAGTTCAACCCAAAAGTGGAAGCTCGGCTTATCTGTCTCCCTCCCCCCCTCCAGTGCCACATTTTTCCACAGTGAGGTACGTCAGAGGATCGGCCCCCCTCATCCTTCCTCACCACCGGGCCATTCAGAAAGAGCAGAGCACTTCGCTCAAGTGCAGTAGGGAATCGGCTGTGAAGCCACAAGGCTTCACTGCCAGTTTCCCTTATAGGCTATGGTGGAGGCAGCACTCGAGAGCCGATGGAAACATCTGCTGGGATGCCGACATGGCTGGATTCCATGGTAGGTAAGTGCCCTAATAATAAAAGTCAGCAGCTACGGTATGTGTGGCTGCTGACCTTTAAATTTTACATGGGGGGGGGGGGTTGGAGCACCTCTTTCAATTGAAAAAATTACCAATTGGACTTATGGAACCTACCAACAACAGTTTATATTGAACAGTTTAGTGATTAAAATTGTTGACAGGTTGCTTTAACTGGTTTGCTTATTCTTGTACACCAAAGCCAGGTTGAAAGTGAATGAAATTTGCTGTATGGCCAGCATTTAACAATGGCCATATGTTGTATTCTTACTTGCACCAGGCCCAGCAAACAAGATGCAGGAATTTCTTAATCCATGTGCAGTACTAATCCCCACCTAAATACAAACAATTAGTGCAAACATTATAAGTGACAATCTTGGACATAACCCAAACTTTTTGAATCCAAAAAGGTTTAAAACTTAAACTTAATACAACTGTGAAGGATCAATTGAAAGGAGTCCCAGTTCCTGTAAAAGTGTAATCAAAAAAGTTCTCTAAAATGTGAATTCTTCCAGGTGATGTCCAGGCCCCTTCATGTCAAACCACTAACATCCTCCATTCAAAGTGTAAATTATCTAGTATCATTCAAATTGTGAATCAAAAATGACTAACTACTGATTGTTTAAGGCAAACCTGCTTTTTGCCCTTTCAGGGCAAAGAAGCAGATTTGCTCTGTTCTCCCAACCCTTCCAAGCATATACTTCAGTGCTGTGACATGGGAAGGCTACATAGCTCTACTAGGGTAGGACTCCATAAACCCATAGCTTCTAAAAAGCTTTCCCTTGTTCCCGGCAGCTGAACACCATAAAGAGGGAGTGAAAGGATGGTGCTGCTTAAAAGGCATAAGTTAATTCAAACCTAAATTTTCTATCTATTTACAGTGTAGCGCTGGCTCCTGACAAGCAGGCACTATGGGTTTTTCAAAGTTAACTTTCCTGATACTACAGTTTGGTTTTGGGGCTAATTTACTAAATTTATGGTTTCAGTGTTAGTCCAGCTGGGTTGCATTGGGTTCTCCTTGGCCGCAGGTGTCGCTGTCACTGCCGGCAAGTGTAGGAACGCAGTCTAGCTGGGTGGATTGAATGTCACGTTTCTTTCGGGACCAGCCCAGTGGGAGTGTTCTCCTGCTGTGCTTTCTGGGAGGTGGTATTTAAGGTACTGACATCATGTGGTTCTGGGTTCTGTGCCAGAGACTATTTTCTGTCTGCTTGGTTCTGGTCCTCCTGACCAGCCCCATGGCCCTCCTGGCCTGGGGTGCAGAACCATGCAATTCCAAGTCTCGGGGCTAGCTAGCCCGAGGCAACGCAACTGCAGGGACAGGCCTGAATGGATCTCGGGGCCTATCGATTCAAAGGTGGTCCAGTTCCATCTCATCTAAGGGAGAGGCCCAGCAACTGGAGAAACCCCAGGGGAGGACTCTTCAGGAGAAGGCGGTGAGCAAGGCTGGCTTCTCTGAAGGAGCCTGGAGGCTCAGTTGAAGGACACTTCATGGATCTACACTCATACGGTATCGCCGGATCGGCTGAGAGATACTGGTACCGTATGATAGCTCTTTAAATTTGTCTATGTCCCTCAGTTACACTCAAGTCTGTGGCAGAGACTTTGCTTGACACCCAACCGGCTGCTAGGCCTAGTGAGAGGAGGTCTATCCGGGGGTTGTAAAATCCAGCTGTGAAATAGGTGCTATTCTCTGGATTTTTTCTATAAGAGACTTTCTATTTTTGCAGTCCAAAGTACCTGAACTTATTCCTAACCCTCTACCTTAAACCGAGAGACTCTGTTTCTACTTCAAATAAATAACCCAAAAGAAGATTCAGTGTCGGTTTCCACATTTCTTTGGGCCATCTACCACGGGAAACCCTAGACGGAGAAGCACTCAAGAAGGTAACGGTAAGCCCAATAAAACCAGCAGCTCCTTCGGGGGTCAGTGCTACAACTAGGGATGAGCTTCGTGTTCGAGTCGAACATACGTTCGACTCGAACATCGGCTGTTCCCCCGTTCGGCGAATTCCGAACGTTATGGGCCGTTCGCACCAAATTCGTGTGGCGCTCACGGACCACAATACACTGCGATGGCGCAGTGCATTGCTGGCTCATGATTGGCCAAGCATGCACTGTGAACCCACATGCTTGGCCAATCACAGCGCCGGCAGCGAGGAGAACCATGATTGGCCACAGGCAGGATGCCTGTGGCCAATCATAGCTCAGGCTGTGTAGTACACGCCACACACACTATATAAGGCTGCCAGTGCGGCGGCCTTGTGTAGTGTGTTGGCATCTGTAGCAGTTAGTGGGTGTTCTGTGTACCTTCAACACAGTATACACCGATCGTTATCGGCCGATTTTTCGTTCTTGCTCTTCTGTAGTGGTTGTTGTCTGCGTGCCCTGACCGCAGTATACACCGCTATATTCACCAATATATCTAGCGATATATCTATCTTTTATAATAGAGCTGTCAGTCAGTGTTAGGAGATTGTGCCTGCTGTCTGCGTGCTCTGAACGCAGTATACACCGCTATATCCACCTATATAGCTAAATATCTTGCTCGTTTTAAATAGAGCTTTTAGTCAGTGTTAGGGGATTGTGCATGCTGTCTGCGTGCTCTGAACGCAGTATACACCGCTATATCCACCTTTATAGCTAAATATCTTGCTCGTTTTAAATAGAGCTTTCAGTCAGTGTTAGGAGATTGTGCATGCTGTCTGCGTGCTCTGAACGCAGTATACACCGCTATATCCACCTATATAGCTAAATATCTTGCTCGTTTTAAATATAGCTTTCAGTCAGTGTTAGGAGATTGTGCATGCTGTCTGCGTGCTCTGAACGCAGTATACACCGCTATATCCACCTATATAGCTAAATATCTTGCTCGTTTTAAATAGAGCTTTCAGTCAGTGTTAGGAGATTGTGCATGCTGTCTGCATGCTCTGAACGCAGTATACACCGCTATATCCACCTATATAGCTAAATATCTTGCTCGTTTTTAAATAGAGCTTGCAGTCAGCGGTAGGAGATTGTGCGTGCTGTCTGCATGCTCTGAGAAAGACGGACGGCAAAACAAATTATACAGGGGTGATAACCCTTCCCTATGTTTTCCAAAAAGCTTAAAAATAGTTTTTTTGACTGGAGCTACACTTTAAAAATGTACCGGTTGAAAATTACAAACAGAGTCAACTTAACACAACAAACCTACACAGTCCCTGTCTTGTTTGCACCGCCTGTATAATGCTGTTCTGAGTATATAGGGCCTGGGGGCCACACATATTTCCTTTTTTTAATATAGGTACGGGGTTCCCCTTAATATGCGTACAAGACCCAAAGGGGCTGGTAATGGGCAGGGAGGGCTACCCATGCCATTTTTCTCAATGATTTTCAACCATATTGCAGGAACCAGATATATCATTAAAACTGCAAGCAGCTTTAAATGACGTTATTTCCGTTAAATATCATTTTGTGCAGGGACTGTTCTAAACAAGGGAAACACGTGGCACTTCACAGGCATACTACAGACACCCCCCAGGCACGATATTTAAAGGAATATTTCACTTTTTTTTTCACTTTAATCGTCATTAAAATCATTGCTCCCGCCAAAACAGCCGTTTTTAAAAGTTTTTTTTGCATTGACCTATGTCCCCTGGGGGAGGAGCCAGGTCTCCAAACCCCTTTTTAGGACAGTATCTTGCATATTAGCCGTTAAAATTAACACTTTTCATTTCGAACGTTCGAGTCCCATAGACTTCAATGGGGTTCCAACGTTCGTACGAATTTGGGGTCCGTTCCAAAGTTCTGGTGCGAACCGAACCGGGGGGTGTTCAGCTCATCCCTAGCTACAACATATTGGACTTTCTAAGCCTATTGACTTCAACTTACACATTAGCCACCTTTGAGAGAACCATGTCTAACATTTTAGCAATGTATAAATAAATTACACAGCCACACTTTTTGTATACGTTTCTGCCTGCTCCCTTTAAAAAAGTAAATTTGCTTGACAAACTCAATCTTTCATAAATCCATGCTGCCCATTGCTTATGTTTTCTATCAAATTGTCTTACATGTGGCCTTTAACAAACCACCATCATTTTAACTACAATAGAATTAAAGTTTACAGTTACTGGGTTAAAATCATAAAGTGATTGTGAAGTCTCATTTTTTTTTCTATAAAAATAACAAATTTGTTATACTTACCTACTCTTATGCAGTAGATTTGCACAGAGCAGCCCTGATCCTCCTCTTCTCGGGTCCTTCTTCGGTGCTCCTGGCCCCTCCCTGCTGTTGAGTGCCCCCAGAGAAAGCACCCGGGCCAAGCTGCAGCTCCGTGTGTCCATTCAGACATGGAGCTGTGCTTCGGCCCCGCCCCCTCTCTCTCCCAATTGGCTAACTGACTTTGACATCAGCAGGAAGAGTCCAGGACGGCCAAGACACTCGTGGACATCGCTGGACAGAGATGGGGCTCCGGTAAGTATAAAGGGGGCTGCTGCACACAGAAAGTTTTTTATCTTAATGCATAGAATGCATTAAGATAAAACAAACTTCTGACTTTACAACCCCTTTAATCTTTTTGTAATTATAAGCAAACATTTACTTTGCCCCAATACATCAGTTCCAATCCAAAGAAAAACAAAAACAAATAAGAAACATTTAGAAACAAGTTGTAGTTGGTAACAGAATGATACTGCATCATAGGGCAGAGACTAGAAACCTCATCTGCAATAAATATGTATTGCAAATGTACCCTTTAATTTGCTACAGGCCTTTAATTATGCACATTAAATCTCACCTCTATTGTGTTTGCCCAATGGTACAGATATTACAATGGAGAAGTTCCTGAAGACACCGCACAATTATGAAGAAATGCATTGGACAGTAACTTCTGGTGACATCACACCTGATGATATATTGTCTGTGAGGTGATTTATCACTCTCAGGCAGCATCTACCACTGTTAGTTTATTTTATTGTTTTGGTTTTGTTTTGATTAGCATAAGCACGGGTACGTTTTGGCAGAGGTGTAGCTTGAAGCTTGTGGGCCACGATGCAAAAGTTGACCTAGGCACCCCCCCCACTACCACCCACCGCTTCCACCGTGTGTGCAGAAACACCCACCACATGCCAAGATACTCTAAGTGGCTTAAGAGTTTTGAGTCCCCAGAGTTCCTGCTTACATCAGAGGACAGGGATGATCACCCCTGGCAGGTCACTTGGCAGAGCTCCTTTCCCATCCCAGCACTGTATACAGCTCCTACTCCCACAATACACAGGGCTGAAATCACATTCCTTTACACACAGTCGGACAGCTTTCACAGGGTAGAACAAAATTTAGGGAGGGGAAAGGATAGCTGGAAAGAATACCCAAAGGGTTAAGGAAGGATTCTTCAATGAGGAACAAACTGGTTATAAGAAAATTGAAAAAAGTTCTTTATTGAAAAACATTTCCACTGACCATATAATTATACATAAAAAAGGATACCTCCACCACAGGATTAAAAATTAATATGATAACATTATCAAATAACAAGTGATCACAACAGACAACCCACTCATTCATAAAACCTCCTTTAAGTAGAAAACTAGCTGATAAAAATAAGTAAAATACTAATAGATGGCTACAGGGAATTCCTTCCAATTATAAATAGATCTTCAGTATTTAAGCTTAAATTATATGGAGACCACACACGGTTAGTCTTGCATCATTAGGGAGGAACACAGACAGGGAGCGCTTCAACTCCCGAGCAATACTGGGTGGTATATTGTGCAAAAAAAGTTCAGTCCTAAAACGCCTTCACAGGGTGTATCTGACTTTTATGTTGCTGTTCTGACCTGTGAAATTCTCTGATCAGAAAGGCAGTGTAGTTGCAGTAGGGAGATACACCCTGTGCAGATCGTGGCTCACTGGCTGTGCTGTAAAGTAATGTAATTTCAACGCTGTGGAGGAGGAGCAGTATAGAGTGCTGTAATGTGAACGGAGCTCCGCAGCCGGGCATAGCATCCAGGGTAGAGGGGGTGGTCAAGGGGCTTTGGCGGTGGGCGCAACTTAGATATGGTGGACAAAGCCATGTGACGCAAAATCTGGAGCCTACAGCCCCTCAGGGAGGTGTTAGGGGATTTGTTTTGGCACTTTCTGAAGGTTTCTCCGTCGGCGTTGGCAGTCGTTGGGGGAAGATCACCTCCCGAAGGTGTGTGTCTTTTCCCCAATTGTTAGGGAAGTATGGAAAGCGGACATCCCCGGGTGGGGTACAGATAATCCAAGCTATTGACTAGAAGACACTGAGCAGTGTTTTACCTCACCAGTGACAGCGGCCCCATCATGTCTTCAGGACGGCACTCTCCTCCTCTTTCCTCAATGAGCTTGGTTACCATTCCATGTTGCCAGCACAGACACTTCCCCATCATGGGCTGTCCTCACCCCATGCTCCTCTCCATTCAGAAAATGTCTCACAGCTTTTCCCCAGCCAATGAGATCGAAGGGGTGTGGACTGTGGAAGGCAAAGTGGAAGCCCAGTACTTAAGTGTGGCTATGGAGCCCTAGGGAAGATCAGAGCTGGACTTTGGTGGAGGATATCATAATATGACAGTGAGGTTGCACAGGCCCCCTGAGGCCCCTTATGCTATGCCCATGGCTCAAACATAGAGGCCCTTTTTCTTCTTTTCCGTTTCCACCAGTGAAGCTTTTCATGCAAAATACATTGGAAGCAATGGTTATTTTTTTGTCCCTTGCATTGCAAGCAATGAAAAGGAGAAATGGTGCTCTGGGTTATTTATTTACGTGGAGACTAAAGACGGATGATATTTTCACAGACTAATGACTGTGATTTGTTCTATTTAAATTATTTATTGTAAATGTTTCCTTTTATTCCAAATACAGCAGGCTGGTACTCGATTTGATGACAAACGCCATGTATCAGAACAATGAGTTGAGCAATGTAATAATAAGGAAGAGGTGCATCGATGATTGGACTCCAGGAAATGAGAAAGCAAAGGCCTGAGGCTCAGACAGCATCTACCACTGTAAGATTTTCTTGTTATTTTATAGTTTTGGTTTTGTTTTGATTAGCATAAACGCGGGTACATATTGATATTTCGAATATTCATGCCTAGGCATAGTCACATATCAGGATGAGCACTGGTGTTTTTGAAGAAAAATGCAAGACAACAGGTTAAACATTTTTAAGGTACTGCTTTAGCACAATTAATCTTTTTAGATGTATCTGATACAATAACGAATCTTCAGGTTTTTTTTAGCACAGGTCCATTTTAATAATTGCATGGCTAACTGTGCTTACTAAAACATTTTGAGGTACAAGGTTCCTGATCACAGAAGGAGTGTATCCCATGAACATTTTTTATAGCTCTTCAGTTACCTTAGTTACTTCAAGGTACTTTTATTATTTTGAGCAGTATGTTTCCATTCAATACCCCTAGGGCTGAACAAAAAATAAAGGAAAACCTGGGTGCTATAGACAACTCAAACATACAGTGCCTTGAAAAAGTATTCAGACCCCTTTAAATTTTCCACATTTTGTCATGTTGCAACCAAAAACGTAAATGTATTTAATTGGGATTTTATGTGATAGACCAACACAAAGTGGAACATAATTGTGAAGTGGAAGGAAAATGACCAATGGTTTTCATTTTTTTTTACAAATATGTGAAAAGTGTGGCGTGCATTTGCATTCAGCCCCCCTGAGTCAATACTTTGTTGAACCACCTTTCACTGCAATTACAGCTGCAAATCTTTTTTGGGGATGTCTCTAGCAGCTTTGCACATCTAGAGAATGATATTTTTGCCCCTTCTTAGCAAAATAGCTCAAGGTCTGCCAAATTAGAGGGAGAGGGTCTGTGAACAGCAATTTTCAAGTCTTGCCACAGATTCTCAATTGGATTTAGGTCTGGACCTTGACTGAGCCATTCTAACAGATGAATATGCTTTGATCCAAACCATTCCATTGTATCTCTGTACATTTAGGGGCATTGTCCTGCTGGAAGTTGAATCTCCGCCCCAGTCTCAAGTCTTTTGCAGTCTCTAACAGGTTATCTTATAAGATTGCTCTGTATTTGGCTTCAAACATCTTCTCATCAACTCTGACTGGCTTCCCTGTCCCTGCTGAAGAAAAGCACCCACCACAACATGATGGTGCCACCACTATGTTTCACCGTGGGGATGGTGTGTTCAGGGTGATGGGAAGTGTAAGTTTTCCACCACACGTAGCGTTTTGCTTTTAGGCCAAAAAATTTCAATGTTGGTCTCATCTGAGAAGAGCCCCTTCTTCCACATGTTTGCTGTGCCACCCACATGGCTTTTCCCAAACTGCAAACAGAACTTTTTATGGCTTGCTTTCAACAGTGCCTTTATTGTTGCCACTCTTCCATAAAAGCCAGATTTGTGGAGTGCATGACTAATAGTTGTCCTGTGGACAGATTCTCCTACCTGAGCTGTGGATCTCTGCAGCTCTTCCAGAGTTACCATGGGTCTCTTGGCTGCTTCTCTGATTAATGCTCCCCTTGCCTGCCTGTCAGTTTAGGTGGATAGCCATGTCTTGTTATGTTTGCAGTTTTACCATACTCTTTCCATTTTCAGATGATGGATTGAACAGGGCTCTGTGAGATGCTCAAACTTAAGATATTTTTTTATAACCTAACCCTGCTTTAAACATCTCCACAACTTTATCCCTGACATGGATGGTGGGTTACTTGGCCTTGAGGTTTGTTCATTAAGATTTTCTAACAAACCTCTGAGTCTTCACAGAACAGCTGTATTTATATTGAGATTAAATTACACACAGGTGGACTCTATTTACTAATTAGGTGACTTCTGAAGGCAATTGGTTCCACTAGATTTTAGTTAGGGGTATCATAGTAAAGGGGGCTGAATACAAATGCACACCACCCTTTTCACATATTTATTTGTAAAACATTTTGAAAACCATTTATAATTTTCCTTCCACTTCACAATTATGTGCCACTTTGTGTCGGTCTATCACATAAAATCCCAATATAATACATTCACGTATTTGGTTGTAACATGACGAAATTTGGAAAATTTCAAGGGGTGTGAATACTTTTCAAGGCACTGTAGAAGCCTATTTTCTTCTTTTTTGTCCATTGCATTGCAGGTAGAAGGATGCAAGCAATGAAAAGGAGAAATGGTGCTCTGGGTTATTTATTTACGTGGACACTAAAGACGGATGAGATTTTCAGACTAATGACTGGGATTTGTTCCATTTAAATGATTTATTGTAAATGTTTCCTTTTAATCCAAATACAGCATGCTGGCACTCGATTTGATGACAAACGCCATGTATCAGAACAATGAGTTGAGCAATGTAATAATAAGGAAGAGGTGCATCGATAATTGGACTCCAGGAAATGAGAAAGCAAAGGCCTGAGGCTCAGCTGCAGTGATCCAACCTGTGGATTTAGGGATTAATGAAAACTGTGAAGAGTATTTAGTCCATGCTAGAAATAGCTGCAGCTGTACTAGGTCATTTGAATGCATCAGTTACAAATCACAGAAAGAAGGCAGATTATTCCATGCTGAGCCTGATGCGCTGTACTATGTCATTGATGACAGATTTACCGACAAAATACTTCTTGGCACACTGGTTCAGAAAACGCCAGGACAATTAATTGTTGTTTTTGGCTTAAGCAACTCTGCATGTGACTAAGAAGGATATTAAGTAGTTTATCATATAAACATGCTTTCAAGGCAGATGTATCTTGTACTGCTTTTAGAATCGTGTTCATCAGTATTTTTTAGCCTCAATTTTTGTGAAAAGGGGAGGTTGCCATCAATGTTAAAATGTAACTCCACTTTCATGGAAAATAAAATATAGTTAAAAAAAAAAATTATATATATATATATATATATATATATATATATATATATATATATATATATATATATATATATATATATATATATATATATATATATATATACATATATAGAATATACATTAGGGGTCGACCGATTATCTGGGGCCTATATTCACATTTTTCAAAGTATCGGTATCGGCCAGAAATGTACCGATATTGTTGTTGTTTTGAATACTTTCAAGTGCAGAGGAGGGGTTTGGGGTCTTATAGACTCCAGATCCCTCCGTAAAGTGTACCTGTCAACACCTATTACTGTCACAAAGATGTTACATTTTTTGTGACAGCAATAAAAGCGATTAAAAAATAAATTAATTAAAAGGACAGTGTAAAAATAAAATCTTTAAATAGAACAGAATATCAGCACCTGATATCGGCTATTGGCCTGAAAGGCAGCTGAAAAATCGGTATCGGCTCTGAAAAAAACGATATTGGTCAACCTCTAACATACATACATAAGCCATGTTGAAATTGAATGTTATTAAACATTACCTTTCCTGTTCAATCTGCAGCCACAGTCATTTTCTGTAAAATCCAAAGCAATTTGGCAACCTGGAGGCTTCTGTACAGAATTACTATACAGAATGCCCCCAAAAATTGTATTCCCTGCTGGTGTGATTGGCTTACTAATTCTCCCAGAAGTCTGCTCTATGGTACAGATCAAATTTTAGGCACCCCCTGCAATAGGAATTTCAGTTTTGGTGAGATATTACCCAAAAAACTTTAAAGGTTTGTAGATCCTGTGGCTTTTCACATTAAAACCCTGAGTGTGCACCAGCTGATTCTAATGAACCAGTCCCTCTCATTCAAAATCCCAGTTTGCACAGGACATGGTAAAACGAACAGTTATTCCTTCAGAGTAACAAAAGGTAGGGGCTTGCTACCAAGTTTGTTAAATTGCCTACAGGGTACCTGATAATAGAACTAAATTTCACTGTGTGAATGTGGGCTCTAGACTATGCACAGCATATGGCAGACTTACCTCACACAGTGTCCTCCTCGTATGTATACGTTGTTCCCATTAAGAGCCGCCGGAGGCACACGCATGCCGCTGCATGGTGGGGGACCAATGTGCGTGGCCGGTGGGCGCAATCACCGCCGGCCATCCTCAATCGTGGACACAACTGCCAGCAAGGCACACAAATCCCTGTTCTGTCAGGGGAGAGGAGACAGATTGTTTGTTCCTACTAAGTACTCCCACAGTCAGTCCCACCCCCCACAGTAAGAAACACATGAGGGAACACATTTAACCCCTTGATCGCCCCCTAGTGTTAGCCGTTTCCCTACCAGTGACATTTACACAGTAATCAGTGCATTTTTATAGCACTGATCACTGTATAAATGTCAATGGTCCCAAAAATGTGTCAAAAGTGTCCAATCTGGCCGCCACAATGTCACAGTACCGCTAAAAATCGCAGATCACCGCCATTACTATTAAAAAATAAAAATGCCATAATTCTTTCCCATAGTTTGTAGATGCTATAATTTTTGCACAATCAATATACACTTTTTTTTTAACCCAAAATATGTAGAAGAATATATATTGGCCTAAACTGATCAATAAATTTGTTTTTTAACCACTTCAGCCCCGGACCAATTGTCGGCCTAAGGACCAGAGGTCTTTTTACAATTTCGCACAGCACTGCTGTAATTGCGCGGTCATGCAATGTTGTACCCAAACTAAATTTGCATCCTTTTCTTCCCACAAATAGAGCTTTCTTTTGATGGTATTTGATTGCCTCTGCGATATTTATTTTTTACGATATAAAAGGAAAAGGACTGACATTTAAAAAAAAAAAAAAGATATTTTCTACTTTTTGTTATAAGAAAAATCGAAAGAACTAAATTTTAGTCATACATTTAGGCCAAAATGTATTCAGCCACATGTCTTTAGTAAAAAAAAAATGTCAATAAGCGTATATTTATTGGTTTGCGCAAAAGTTATAGCGTCTACAAACTAGAGTACATTTTCTGAAATTTACACAGCTTTTAATTTATGACTGCCTATCTCATTTCTTGAGGTGCTAAAATGGCAGGGCAGTACAACCCCCCCCCCCCCAATGACCCCATTTTTGAAAGTAGACACCCCAAGGAAATTGTTGAGGGGCATGTCGAGCCCATTGAATATTTTTTTTTGTCCCAAGTGATTGAATAATGACACACAAAAAAAAAAAAGATATAGGTTTTGGAAATTCAGAGAAACATAAGGTTTTCTGTCATGACTGCTTTGGGAAAGTGGTCAGCCCAGAAAGGAGAGCGCATCAGTCTGAATCCTGCATGAGGTATAGCCAAACAGATTTGGAGTGCAAGCTGCAGTTACCCCTAGCAATAGGGATCTTGTGTTACCTACATTGGGCGTCAGTGGGTCCAGAAAGGCTGCAGTGTTGCTCCATGGCCACATGGGGGAGTCAGCCTCTGAAGACACCACACCTGTGAGACAGCGCACTCAAATGAAGGCTATGACACCAGCTGCAGAAACTGGTAAGACTGTTTCAGTTTATGATGCTGAACCCAGTGAAGTGGGAGTATGTCCAGTGGGGAGATTCCCAGTACAAATGGACATAAACTTGATGCAGTGTGCTACCCAGAGCAGTGGGGAGGCACAGCGTAAAGCCCAACTAGATGCAGGACTAAAGACTGAAAAGGATATGGGGACTCTGCATGTGCCTGCTATGATCCAGCAGATGGCTGGGAAAATTGAGCTAGGGGTGACCAAAACAGTGCTGGTACCATGTTCCCTAGTGACAGCTGCTGCAGGGTTGCCCAGGGAAACTTCCAAGGAGCTTGCAGTGATGGAGCAGAGAGTTTCCCAGGTCAGCTATGGAGCTGCCCAAATAGGCAAAAGTGCCCCTTTACAGAGAGCGGGCACTGTGAAGAGTCGCTCAGAGGTTATGGTGGCTCCTAAACAATCCACAAAAACGGCAGTTGTGTCTACATGCAATGAGAATGCTAATGATCGTACTGACAAAAGTGATACTATTGTTAAACGTGATGAGTGTAATGACCTTGAAACATGTATTTCTTGTAATGTCATATCTGAGAGTGAGGTTGGTAATGTGTTCACTACCAATGATCAGAGTAGGAGATCTCCCATGACAGGCAGAGGCACAGGATTGTCATGGAAGTCTTATGGGGTCTCCATGTGTTGGAGTCAGAGGCTGTCCAGGATGGCTCTGGTGCTATGCTGGTGGAACAAGGGGGGGGACTAATTCACACAGTGAGAGTGTGTGGGCACAGCCCCACAACCCTAAGGCCGCGTACACACGGGCGGACTGTTCGCCCAACCTTGTCCGCTGAACAGTGTTTGGGCGGACAGTCCGCTCGTGTGTGGGCTTTCAGCGGACAGTTTCAGCGGACAGTTGGACGGACAAAGTCTTTCGGAAATTCCGAAAAACTGTCCGCTGAAACTGTGTTTGAGCGAACAGTCCGCCCGTGTGTGGGCCTGTCCGCTGTACTTTCGAAATGAGCGGACTGTTCCCGCTCGGAAAGTCCGCCCATTTCGAGCGCGTGTACAGGTAGGCGGGGCCCGCGAAGGAGACGTCGCGGGCTCCGCCGCCTGGAATGGGCTTAAAGGGGAACCCCAACGGCGAAAAAAATCGGCGTGGGGGTTCCCCCAAAGTCCACACCAGACCCTTGTCCGAGCACGCTACCCGGCCGGCCAGGAAAGGGGGGCGAGCGAGCGCGCCCCCCCTCCTGAGCCGTACCAGGCCGCGTGCCCTCAACATGGGGGGGTGCCTTGGGGAAGGGGGGGCCGCGCGGCCCCCCCACCCCAAAGCACCTTGTCCCCATGTTGATGAGGACAAGGGCCTCTTCCCGACAACCCTGGCCGTTGGTTGTCGGGGTCTGCGGGCGGGGGGCTTATCGGAATCCGGGAGCCCCCTTTAAGAAGGGGGCCCCCGGATACCGGCCCCCCACCCTATGTGAATGAGTATGGGGTACAATGTACCCCTACCCATTCACCTGTGAAATAAAGTACAAAAAAAAACACAACACAGGGGAAAAAATATTTTATTGCACAGCTCCGGGGGTCTTCCGTCTTCGGGGGTCTTCTCGCCGGACTCCTCCGCTATGTGTGTGTAGCTCTTTTACTAGCGGAGGAGTCCGGCTTTCTTCCTCCCCGCCGCCGGCCTCTTCTCCCGACTTCGGGGGTCTTGTCCCCCTCTTCGGTTCTTCTGCCGGGCCACCGCGCCTTCTTGTAGCTCTTTTACAGGCGGTGGCCCGGTCTTCTGTCGCCGCTGCCTTCCGTTCTTCTGTCGCCGCCTTCGGTTCTTCTGCCGGGCCACCGCGCCTTCTTGTAGCTCTTTTACAGGCGGTGGCCCGGTCTTCTGTCGCCGCTGTCGCCGCCTTCCGTTCTTGTTCTTCTTCTTGTTCTTCTTCTTCTTCTCCAGGCGATGTTGACACGTCGCTCCCTCCGGCCGGAATGCCAGAGCCGCGCTGTGCGGTCACTTATATAGTGACAATGGGGCGGGGTCACATGGTATATGTCACATGGGTTGGTCGTAAGGGGGCGGGGTCACCATGTGACCAACCCATGTGACATATACCATGTGACACCGCCCCATTGTCACTATATAAGTGGCAGCGGAGCGTGTCCCTGGCATTCCGGCCGGAGGGAGCGACGTGTCAACATCGCCTGGAGAAGAAGAAGAAGAAGAACAAGAAGAAGAACAAGAACGGAAGGCGGCGACAGCGACAGCGGCGACAGAAGACCGGGCCACCGCCTGTAAAAGAGCTACAAGAAGGCGCGGTGGCCCGGCAGAAGAACCGAAGGCGGCGACAGAAGAACGGAAGGCAGCGGCGACAGAAGACCGGGCCACCGCCTGTAAAAGAGCTACAAGAAGGCGCGGTGGCCCGGCAGAAGAACCGAAGAGGGGGACAAGACCCCCGAAGTCGGGAGAAGAGGCCGGCGGCGGGGAGGAAGAAAGCCGGACTCCTCCGCTAGTAAAAGAGCTACACACACATAGCGGAGGAGTCCGGCGAGAAGACCCCCGAAGACGGAAGACCCCCGGAGCTGTGCAATAAAATATTTTTTCCCCTGTGTTGTGTTTTTTTTTGTACTTTATTTCACAGGTGAATGGGTAGGGGTACATTGTACCCCATACTCATTCACATAGGGTGGGGGGCCGGTATCCGGGGGCCCCCTTCTTAAAGGGGGCTCCCGGATTCCGATAAGCCCCCCGCCCGCAGACCCCGACAACCAACGGCCAGGGTTGTCGGGAAGAGGCCCTTGTCCTCATCAACATGGGGACAAGGTGCTTTGGGGTGGGGGGGCCGCGCGGCCCCCCCTTCCCCAAGGCACCCCCCCATGTTGAGGGCACGCGGCCTGGTACGGCTCAGGAGGGGGGGCGCGCTCGCTCGCCCCCCTTTCCTGGCCGGCCGGGTAGCGTGCTCGGACAAGGGTCTGGTGTGGACTTTGGGGGAACCCCCACGCCGATTTTTTTCGCCGTTGGGGTTCCCCTTTAAGCCCATTCCAGGCGGCGGAGCCCGCGACGTCTCCTTCGCGGGCCCCGCCTACCTGTACACGCGCTCGAAATGGGCGGATTTGCCTCCGCCTTACGTGGGCGAGTCCGTTCATTTCAAAAGTTGAGCGGACTGTTTGGCAAACAGTTCGTTGAAACAGTCCGCTCGTGTGTGGGCAAGTCCGCTCATGCAAATTTTGAGCGGACTGTTTGCCGAAACTGTTTGACGAACAAGGTTGGGCAAACAGTCCGCGCGTGTGTACGCGGCCTTAGTGTAACCCAGTTGGCAAGGGGTTAATTCAGCCTGCAAAAGCTGAGAGTGCAAAGCTGGAGGTGTCTGTAGCGCCACCAGAGCAAGTTGGTCAAAATGGGGGATTGCACCTTGCCTTGGTTGAGCATGCAATCTCTCAGGTTTATGTGAGTAAAAAAATATTGTCACAATGTGAGGTAGATAGAAGTGAAAAGTGTACTGTTTTGGCTATTGAATCCCAGGTTCATGTGGGGCCTTCTAGAGCAGCTGATGAAGCACTGTGGAGCGCCTGTGATGGAACCACAGGGGACTGGGATGATCGGTGAAAGGAATTACTTGTGGCACTAGGCCAAGTGACAAGGAATTACAAAGCAATGATGTGTAACAAAGATGTGGACAGAACACCTGCTATGCCCAATGGAGGGATCACAGAATGGATGGTGCTCTATGGTATACCAGCCCCTGGAAAGATTGATGCCCTCCAGTCTGAAGGAATGGTTCTGGGCACAGGCATGGCAGATGGGTTGTCCACAGCCCAGCAACTAAATAATAGCATGTGTCAAGATGACAATGTGACTATTGTTGACCTGCAGAGGCTCATTGTTGAGTTGGAGGGGAAGAGGAGACATGTGGCTGACAGTGCTCCAGAGGAGCAACAGACAGTGATGGTGGGTACCTCCAAGGAGGTGGAGGTCTCAACCTCACAGACTACTGTGGATGAGCCCCTTCATGTCTCGGAGGAGGGAAAGGTCCCTAGAGAAGTCATAAATTTAGACATGGAATGTTTAGAAATAACAAACTTTACTTGAAATGCTGGAGTTGGCAAAAACACACTCACTGTACACTTGGGTGTCTCCATCACGGTCGGACCAGGTGGTGCTGCATTGTACCAATGGGTGGAGCCAGGTGGTACAGGCGGTGCTGAAAAACCTTGCCCAAGAGTGGACTTGGTGGGCCCAATGTTTATTAACTGTTTGGCACAGGATCTCCCAATTCCCGGTGAGGGTACTTCCAGTTGTTGATTGGTATGGAAGTCGGTCAGGGGAACTGTTGGAGATATCAGAGGTCTCTCCGGCTGGTGCAGTGACTGAGGACATCTTTGCTGGTGCCGTCCAAGGTGCGGTTGAGCAGTGGTCAGTAGAGGTAGAGATACTGTCTCACCTGCTAGACCATATGAAAAGGAAGGGCCCAGAATGGACGTGGCAGTAGTGGAAATGCTTTCTGTCACTGCCCAAGAGGTACAGGTTAAAGTACCCGGAGACGCTGTGGGAGAAAGTGCTGAAGGTATTGGTTGCAGTAGCAATGTAATGTGTACACCAGTTGGTATTATCACAGTAAGGAATGAGTTGTGCTTGGGTCAGTGTCATTTGATAGGACAGGCACCCATGGAGTGTTGGACAGCAGGTGAGGTGGAGCTTGGTGATAGTTCCGTGGAGCATAGTCACTCGCCTGTGTGTGGTCCCTCCTCAGGACAGGTCCTAACAAACTCTGAAAAAAGCACTGATGGTATCGGAAGTTGGGATCTCAAAATTGGTGATCTGCTAATGATTGGTGCTGTTAATAATGACGTGGTTGCCGTGGATAACCAGAGAATGGTATTAGGACCTATAGTGAAGGTTAAAGTCAGTCAGTGAGTTGAAAGGAAGGATCAGGGAAAGCAGAGTTTCCCCAAGAAAAATGAATAAGCTCAGGGACCCAAAAAGAAGAGGGAGAAGGCTGAGGATGGGAAAATATAGGACCCTGTTAACCACTTGAGACCCGCGCTATAGCCGAATGACGGCTACAGCGCGGATCTCCTTTTCCGGGACTACGTCTATTGACGTAGTCCCGTGCACGAGGGGCCTGCGCGCCCCCTTATCACGTGATCAGCTGATCATGTGATATAACGGAGCCGGTAATCGGCTATTATTCCTCCTCGCGCTGACAGCGCGAGGAGAAAAAAAAAGCCGATCACCGGCGGCCATGATCGGGACATCAGTCCCGATCACAGCCAGCACTGCCACTGCCCACCTGCCCCCTGCCAGTGCCCACCTGCCCCCTGCTTTGCCTGCCTGAATTAAAAATGTGTCCCCCCTGTCAGTGCCACCCAGCAGTGCCCATAGTGCCACCCAGCAGTGCCCACAGTGCCACCCAGCAGTGCCCACAGTGCAACCCAGCAGTGCCACCCAGCAGTGCCCACAGTGCCACCCAGCAGTGCCCACAGTCTGCCTCAACAAAGGTGCTGCACCCCAGTGCCACATATCCGTGCCCAGCAGTGCCGCCCATCAGTGCCCATCAGTGCCCAGCAGTGCCGCCCATCAGTGCCTAGCAGTGCCACCTATCAGAGCCACCTATCAGTGCCACCTATCAGTGCCCATCAGTCCCATCTATCAGTGGTACCTATCAGTGCCCTTTAGTGCCACCCATCCATGCCACCCATCTGTGCCACCCATCTGTGCCATCTTATCTGTGCCCGTCTTTGCCCATCAGTGCCGCCTTATCTGTGCCCATCGGTGCCGCCTTATCTGTGCCTATTAGTGCCGCCTTAAAGAGGAAGTAAACCCTGATGGGTTTACTTCCTCTTTTTTTCCCTGCAAAGGTAAAGCATAATGGACTACTATGCATCGCATAGTAGCTCATTATGTGTCACTTACCTGACACAGGAGCCAGCGAAGTCGCCGCTGTCCCCTGTAGTCCGCCGCATCCATGTTGCTTGTGGCGTCTCGCAGCTCCGACGAATCACAGCGGCGCAACCGCGATGACGTCACTCCCGCGCATGCGCACGGGAGTCGCGCCTCGCAGCTCCGCCGCTGTCATACGGCGAAGCCGCGATGGCGTCACTCCCGCGCATGCGCACGGGAGTCGACAAATTTGGCAAATCCATTCTTGGATTTGCCGCATTTAGTGTGCCTGCGCGCCGCTGTCTACGGCGCATGCGCCGTAGACAGCGGTGCCCATTTTCGGGCAAATATCTCCTAAACCATATAGGTTTAGGAGATATTGCTTGGACCTACAGGTAAGCCTTAATCTAGGCTTACCTATAGGTCCAAGTTGTTTGGAAGGGTTTACTTCCTCTTTAACTATACCTATCAGTGCCCACCAGTGCAGCCTATCAGTGCCCACCAATGCAGCCTATCAGTCCCCACCAGTGCAGCCTATCAGTGCCCACCAGTGCAGCCTATCAGTGCCGCCTCATCAGCGCACTTCAATGAAGGAGAAAAATGACCTGTTTGCAAAATTTTATAACAAACTATTAAACATGATTTTTTATTTATTTTTTTGCATCTTTTTTTGTTAGTTTAGCAAAAAATAAAACTCCCAGCTGTGATTAAATACCACCAAAAGAAAGCTCTATTTGTGGGAAAAAAATGATAAAAATTTAATTTGGGTACAGTGTTGTATGCCCACGCAATTGCCATTCAAAGTGCATCAGCGCTGAAAGCTGAAAATTGGTCTGGGACTGAGGGGGGTTTAAGTGCCTAGTACGCAAGTGGTTAAGATCCAGAGTGGGACGTGCCTGGAAGCGCACCTGAAAAAAAGGTTGGGCCCACGTGGCTGACAGCCAGCACAGAGGTGTCCCAACCATGATGGGTGCTGGTGTTCCTCCCTCCGGATCGAAACAAAGGGGGGTGGGGATATGTGGTGTTGTGTTTGGACAGAGGATTCTCAACCAGGCAGGTTGAGGGGCTCCAGTTTATTTGCTTATTTGGGAGGAAACTGGCTTTTCAGGTTCCTCATTATTTACTAAAAATCAGTTTTGGGATCTGGAGCCTGGGGATTTCGCAGCGATCTGGGTGGGATGAAATCCCCCAGTCCTGGGTCCAGGTTTTGAGATCCACCAGCATACTGACTGGTCAGGTGCGTGCTGGGCTATTTGTAGACACCTGACCAACGGCATATCTGGCGTGGACTCAGCTGACTGGTAAGCTCTACCCTTAAGCTAAAACAACCCCCAATGTTATGGCCGTATACCTCCGGGAGGTTGCGCAGCCTGGTTGACCCTTTGGACAAGCTTTGCTCCCTAGTCGGAGGGCACTACTCTTCTACTTTCCTACTTTTATACCTTTTCACCTTTTTATGCCTTACTACCTGTATTTTGTTCTATTTTTCCTTTTACTCTACTTCTCCCTTTCTCGCTTTCCTTGATTTCACTCTTATCTCGCCTAAAGAGATATCTGACCCCCTCCTGCTCACCCCCCTCCCTTTATCCCTACCCATTCATGGGCTGTTTTTAGTCAAATGCTGTGAATATCCTGGTTTGCATTATCCATATCATTGTGTTCCATATTTGGGCTCAGCTGGCCTTCGGGAAGTTATGCCTCCGGAGCAGCTGCGAGTGTTCATCTTATCATATAGCTCCATTTACAATATTATATGGCCTGGGTCACTCAGGTAGTTGTCTGAAAGCCTCCCCGGGTCAGCACACTGACAATATTTCTATACTGTGCCATTTCTACATGCCTTCCATACTGTGTATTGCAGGGGTAATTGATATGTTATTTACATAGTATGACCCTTTTTGTGCCTTCTGTCTGATTTGTATTATATATCTCTGCTATTTTACTTTCAATAATTTTTATTAAGTTTTATTGTCAGACAATGAAATAAAAATAAAAAAAGTTTGTACAAAATAGTAATCTTGCAGATGTACATGGCCTATACCCCTTGCTTTCCTGTGTTTAAAGCGGTTTTGTACACAAAATTGCAAGTTCAGCTTATCCAAATCGCTTTGGACCATAGATGCAGATATGACCATTGAAATAAAATAATATGCAGTATTTACCTTATATCTGTAATCTTTATGCTGACTTCCGGGCTCTCCTCCCGTGGGAGTAGGCGTGTTTATCGGCTTTACAATGATCCCTGGGAACTATTTTAGCTATTTCCCAAGAATCCGTGGGGGACACAGTCATGCCGAAATCTCGTGAGATTTCGGAAGGAGGACGCCGGTCACGTGACGGGGGCGTGTCCTAAATTGCCATTTTCAAAGTGGGCAGGCAGCTGTATCTGCCATTACCACTATAGCACACGAGGCAAGAGGAAGCTAGATGGAGCGGTTAATGCTGGGAGCACAGCGTCATCACATCCAGGAAGTAAATGCTTGTGGGCTTCAAACGCCCACAGTGAAAATGGAAACCGCCGGACTGCATTTTTAAAAGTTATCCTTAGAAATGAAATCGTCACGCCGGGGGTTAAAAAGACGCCGATCGTGACTACAAAGACACCTTAGGAATCGCCCACCAGTGACGCAGGTAAAAAAAATAAAAAATCGGTAGCGGAATCCCGCTTTAATCAGTCTGCTAAAGGCACACCTAGCTCTTTTCCCCTGCCAAAGGTATTTATTTAATATTGATTGTAGTGATTTAAAGAAGGAATTAGAGATTGGAAGCCATTTTGTGTAACTTGGTCTCCATTGAGTTTAGGAAGGGTGTGTAGTTTGCTTAGATAAGGTCCTCTGTTTTAGAAGTTAAAGTTATTCCTAAATATTTGACACCTTCTGTTTTCCAAATGTATGGGAATTTGTGCGTTAGGTCTCGACTCCTAAATTCAAATTATAGGACTTTTTTTCATTTACCTTGTAGTAGGAGACTTTGTTAAATGTCTGTAGTGCCTTGTACACAGCAGGGAAAGAGGTTTTTGGTTTTGTGAGCATTCATATTATGTCGTCCGTGAAGAGAGTTATGGTGTGGGTTCTGGCACCTATGTTGACTCCTGATACCTGTGGGTGGGAAGGAATGTAGGGCGCTAATGGCTACATTAGAAGATTGAAGATAAGTGGGGAAAGGGGGCAGCCCTGTCTAGTTCCATTTGTAATTGTAAATGGTGTAGACATTGCATCAGAGATATAAACTTGGGCCGATGGGTGGGTATATAGGGCCATTATGGCTTGGTATATAGAGCCGTGAAGCACAAGCTTTTCCAAGACCTGAGCTGCCAATGTATCCTGTCAAACGCCTTCTCTTTATCCAACCACCTGGTGAGATGAATCACATTTATCACACGTCTAGTAGCAGCCGCTGTCTGTCTCTTGGCGAAACCTGATTGATCTAGATCAATAAGAGAAGGCAGTATATTAACTAATTTTATTGGCAATAGTTTAGCATACATCTTTATATCATTATTAAGCAAAGAAATAGACTTAACATTTTGTGGGGAGTCAGGTTCTTTCCCCCGGCTTTGGTAGAGCCACTATTAAGGCCCTTAACATCTCTGGAGGGTAAGGGCAGGACGCAGCAGCAGAGCTATACATTTCCACTAGGCGTGGGGTTGGAATATCTTGAAATGTTCTGTAATACTCTCCTGTGAACCCATCGGGACTTGGAGATTTGTTAGCTGGAAGAGAGCATAACTTGAGTCTCCTAGAAGCTTTTTCTAAATCCTCCATAAATAATAATCGTAAGTTGTTGTAAAGATTTAGTTAGCTGCTCAGTCAGTGTTTGGGAGGTATGTGTCATGTTTTGTTTCATAAGCCTATCAATTTGTGAGATTAATGCCTCGGTGTGCTGCTGCCTCCTTCTCTTATTCCAAGCCCCTTGCTGGATCATAATGCCTCTTGTGAGCGTTCCATACTGTAAAGGGATTAAATACAGAGTTTTGGTTATTCTCAAAGAATGTTGCTATTTGTTTAGCAATCTGATACCTGGTCGGACCATCTTGGGAAAAGCCTAGGATTGGCCTTTCATATGAAGGTAGGACTGTGAGCGGAGGAATCGTCCACAGCCAGTCTCACCAATGCATGGTCCGACCAGGTAATGGCGTTAATTTTTGAAGATTTACATTTATACAATGCCCATTTATCTACTAAAAACAGATCTATTCTACTATACGATTTGTGGTTGTTCGAAAAGAATGTGTAATCCCGTTCGTTGGTGTTGATACATCTTTCGTATTTTCCTCATGATCCTGTGGAAAAATCGTATTTGTTTGGTGTTAGGCGCGTAGATGTTAGCTACTGTGTAGATAGTGGAGTTAATTTTGCATATCACAATCAGAAATTGACCTTGTGGGTCTCATATAACCTCCTGTGGTCGTAAAGCTATTGTGTCTCTCACTGCTATTAGTACTCTTTTCTTTTTTTTTCTTCTGCGTTAGCAGCGTAAATGAAAGCGAATTTGGGGTGAGTGCATTTAGGAGGTGAGTGCTTAGTAAAATGCGTCTCTTAAACGCATAACATGTCACTATTATGTTAAAGGGCTTCCTTCCATAGGGATCGCCGTTTGGCCGGGTGGTTAAAGCCTTTGGCGTTAATGGTCAAAAAATGAACCGCTATGTTGACTTAGTGAGGCAATGCTGAGTATAGTGGTGTTTAAGTATTTCACTTAGTGTTGGTGAGAGGGAGTCCCTTATCGAGTAGGAGAGTGGCTATTGGTGGAATTCCTGGAGTCCATGTTTTCCTTTCAGATGGAGGCCAAGTTAACTCTGCACTTGGAAATTTACTTGTGACTGTTAGCCCTTGTACACACGGTCGGAGATTCCGCCAACCAGGAGGCCCGGAAGTGATGTTGCATACACACGGTCGGACTCAGTTGTCGGAAAATCCAATTGTACACAACGTGATGACGTTATTTCGTTAGGACGGGACTACGTTCAGGCTAGTAGCCAATAACTTTGGTCTAGGAATTTGATCTGAGCATGAGTGGCACTTTGTCCGTCGGAGTAGGCTACACATGATCGGAGTATGTCTGATCGGAGCATTTTGTCGGAAAATTTTACTGGCAAGTTGGAAAAGTTGGTCCGTCGGATATTCCGACGGAAACAGTCCGATGGAGACCACACACATTCGGAATATCCGACAAAACAGTCCGATAGGACACATTCTGTCGGAATCTCTGACCGTGTACAAGGGCTAAGAGTGAAAAGAAAATAAACACTGGAACAATAATTGAACAAAACATTGTCAACAAGCCTATTAACTGGGAAAGGTAGTTAGGTGTGACACATAGTCACTCTTAATAGGGGAGAGAGTTGGTCTTTAGAACCAGTAAATGAAACAAAACAACAGTTTGGATCAGAGGAACCCCCTCCCTAGCCTTTGTAGATTTAACCCAGTTCCAGTTCATTTATCAGAGCGGGCATTCTTGTGGTTCACTGTACACCATTCAGAGTCAGGGTTGGTGTGGTTGTTATTTTGGCGTGGATGAGTGGCCGGTTCGGGAACAATGCCCCACGTGTTCATTAAGGCCATGCCTTTAGCCACTGAATCCATCAAATGTTCTGTGCCGTCTTTAGTGATGATCAGCTTTGTTGGGAAACCCCATTTGTAGCTCAGCTTGTGGTTTCTAAGGGCTTTGGTAATGGTGTTTAGAGTCCCGCGTTTTTGGAGCGTATGCTGAGACAGATCTGCGTAGAATTTGTAATTCTGCGTAAGGGGATGGGATCTGATCTCTCTGGGACACTACCATTAGCTTTTCTTTAGTATGGCAAAAATGGAGTCTCAATATGACATCTCTTGTCACATTAGCAGAGATGTAGGTAGGCTTGGGAGGCAGTATATTCTATCCACGGTGAACTCAAGGGGGACATATCAGGTAAAACTGTGGGGAAAAGCTGGGAGACATACTTCTGCAGATCTTGTTGCAGGACAGATTCTGGAATACCCCAGATTTTGACGTTGTTTCTTCTGGGTCTGTCCTTGGTTTCCGCCAGCTTAGCTTTAATCCCCTCAATGTTTTCCTCATTAATTTCATTAGTGTCCACCAGAGCATTAATTGCGGATGCATACTCCCCCATTTTTTTTCTACATGAGCCGTTCTATCTGAGACCGATTGTAAATCCATGCTGAATTTGCGCACATATGATACCTTATCTGAGTGCAATGAGCTTCTTAGTGAAACTAGCCTTTCTTTAATCACATGCCAACCAGCCGCCACAGTTGTACTGCGGTATAATGGCACGGCTGGGCAAAAAGATATTATGTAATGTCGCTTTGCACTGTGGCCATTAGGGGTCGCACACACCCCCCGCTCGCTCCCCGAGCTGATGCAAGTGCCCGGGGGCACACGGAGAACCTGGAACTGTGCGTAAACACGCAGTTTCCGGTTCTCTAAGCAGAGAACTGACAGATTGTATGTTTATACAGAGTATGAACAGCGATCTCTTAGTTTCCCTGCACAGTCCCCATCTCCCTTCAGTTAGAACATGTACCAGGACACACATTAACAACTTCACTGCCCCCTAGTGTAAAACCCTTCACTGCCAGTGACATTTTTACAGTAATAAATGCATTTTTAATCGCACTGATCGATGTATTAATGCCAATGGTCCCAAAAACTTTTCAAAATTGTTTGACGTGTCTGCCATAATGTCATAGTTACAATAAAAATTGCTGATCACCGCCATTTCTAGTAAAAAAAAAAAAATGATTAAAACATGCCATAAAACTATCCCCTAGTTTGTAGACGCTGTAACTTTTGCACAAACCAATCAATATACGCTTATTGCAATTTTTTTTTTTTTACCAAAAATATGTAGAAGAATACATATCAGCCTAAACTGAGGAAAAAATGTTTTTTTATGTATTTTTTGGGGATATTTATTATAGCAAAAAGTAAAAAATAATGTGTTTTTTCTTTTTTTTAAATCGTCGCTATATTTTTGTTTATCATGCAAAAAATAAAAACTGCAGAGGTGATCAAATACCACCAAAAGAAAGCTCTATTTGTGGGAAAGAAAGAACGTCAATTTTGTTTGGGAGCCACGTCGCACGACCGCACAATTCCGAATCGCAAAATGTGATCTGGTCTTTGGCCAGCCAAATGGTCCGGGGCTGAAGCGGTTATGTACTGTGTCAAGAACAGGCTGGTTGGTAGTGGAAAATTGGTCTATGGAGTCTGGAAGCTCTCCAGTGTCATCCCCTAAGTCATGGAGAGAGCTCACCTAATTTTCTTCATCCGTTGCATACATCCTGAATCTTGTCTTTTCTGGGCTTCTAGAAGATGTTGTAGCTGGTGAGAGATGTGTGTTTTTAGGAGGGCTGCTCCTTTTTTGTGTATTTCCCTTCTGAGCTGGACGAAGAGGGATTCCAGAGGCCGGGGTGGATGATCAGCCAGGGACCTTTTTGCTTGGGCTCCATGGAGAAAAGCTCTGTGAGTTTCTGGGGACTGTTCCCCTCTGCTTTCTGTCTCGGCATGTTGGGATTATGTTCCTCGGGTTCCCGCAGGCTAGAACGCCGCTGTGGGGAGTTAATTAATGGCCGTTTTGTGCCTGCTGTAGCCAGAGCTCCGTTATTGTGTTGCCATCATGGTCTCTGACTAGCTCCACCCCCTCTGCTATTTTTTTTTACTGTTAAACGCACTTCTTTAAAAATAAAATAAAGGATTTTGGGGATATTCATTATAGCAAAAAGTAAGTCCCTTTTTTTTGTTTTTTGTTTTTTGTTTATCACGCAAAAAAAAAAAAAACGCAGAGGTGCTCAAATACCACAAATAGAAAGGTCTATTTGTGGGGAAAAAAAGGACGTCAATTTTGTTTGGGTACAGTGTCGCACAGCCACGCAATTGTTAAAGCGATGCAGTGCCGTTTCGCAAAAAATGCTTTGGTCATTAAGGGGGTAAAATCTTCCAGGGCTGAAGTGGTTAGCTTGTTATTAGTGTAGTTATAGTCCCTGTGTCATATATTGACTGCAGTTTAAAGTGTCATGGCTTATTGGTTCTCCTGTGTCCACCCATGAATCCATCTAACCTGTCCCTAGTCACCAGAGGGACAGGCAACTTCTTGTTCTGAGTCACATAGCATTCAGTGAAAGCCTGGTAATTTCTCTATGTTGCATCACAAATGTATGAGTGTTAATATGATGAAGGCACATCCCATGCAGCATGGTAAGCTTTGTTAATTGCTCTCCCCTGCAGAGCACAATACTGAGAGACCCTGGGATTATTGGATCTGTAGTTTCTTCGCATGAATGTAGGTTCTCATACTACAGACAGGTCATGCATTAATCTATGCAGTGCCATGTGGCATGCCTCGTGTTTGAACAGAAACATCTGACATCGGAATGTGAAGATTTACTCTTCTATAGGCTGTGCGTACAGACCAACAAATGACACCATTAAACTATATGATCAATACACATCTTATGCAGGTGAAAAACAACACAAAAAAAGGTATAGGTCGGCGGGTTTAAGTAGTACTAAAGGCTAAACTTTTTTTTCTACTTTATTGCAATCGCAGCATTAGGGTAAAAAAAATTACTTTTACTACCCACTGTCCCAAACATTTACCTGATGTCCTTGTCACTGCTACCAGTGTTGGTCCCTGAACTTATTGGATTCTCAGAAGAAACTAAGGCTGGCCATACATTATACAATTTTCTTCTATAGATTTCCTTTAGATTTACCAAAACCATATAATATGAGGTCAAATCTGAATACTTTGAGTTTGTGTGCAATCAGGCAGGCCCTTGTACTACACAGTTGAAGGTAAGGTAAGGCATGCTTACATGGGTGTCTCCGTTAGCGGGCCATCACTTTTTTATTAGGTCTGAGGTTAGGCTTAAGGGAAAATTATTTTTTTGTGTCTTGGAGCCTGATTGTTTTTTGTTTTTGTTGGGGTGGGGGGTAAACCTAAAAGGAATGGAGCAGGAAGATAGTTGTCTGTATTGAGCATTTTTTTTTTTTTTAAGTCTTCTGTGCTGAAGAGTGTCTTGGCGAGCTGGGTAGAACCTGTTGCTGGTGGGCTTTGAAAAAAGTTCGAATTTTTTGCTCATCCAATAAGGTACCTTATATTGATTGTACAAGACAATAATCTGCTTGGCTACTCCCAAAGGGCCAACTACCTACCTTGCTAGAAGAAACATCCGAAGCTGTATTTCTGTTTTAGTGATACTGTGCCCCTACCCTCTCTCTTGTTTTACTGAGCTAAATAAACCCTTGAAACCTTTTAAAATGACCGGCTCTCCTCATTCTGCTCCTGTGTTCTCATCCTATTAGATGGTTCCAGCTCAAGTGGCTATGGCAGTGCTCATTGTCCAGTCATATTCTTCCATTGCCACCTACAGGAATCCCTCAATGAGAAATTCCTAACAGCCACTTCCGTAGTTCTGGAGTGCATGTGGACGGGTGGTTGAAAGGACTGAAGGACATCAACAGTACTTAGATTTTAAAAAAAAGGTGAAAATTTTATTTTTTGGATTGTAGAGTTTTCATATTCTTTAATAATATTTTTCATTAAACATTAAGGTTAAGTGAACTTGAAAAACATACAGTATTTCTTATTTTAATGCTTTGCCCTCTTCCTCATGCTGTGAGTTAACACACTTTGAACATTGATCTTGGTCTGTGAGTCATTGATTAGCTATTGATGATATTTCATTTTGTTCAAAGAAACAGCATGCAGCTCTAGCAAAATGCAGCAAAAGCTGAATACAAAATATTCACAGAAATCAAGACCTCTTCACTCTGGCTTGCATGCGCTAGTAAACACTTAAAAGAAACCCAGTAGAATAGAAAGTCATAGATAACTAAATATCACTTTCAACACCCTGGTGGAATGTATGCCAAGATGACAGGTGCATCCTAACAATTTACCAGTATTTCCGATTAAGCAGTCATACAGTACTAATGTAATGTGCATTTAGATCCATGGAGAACACTTGGCTGAATTTCCAAAATTAAAATGCAAATTCATGTTTTTCTTTCGTGATCAATTTTACCTTTGTGGCTGTGATACTTATCATATTTTGTCTACAGGTGTGAAACTCCATGAGGTAAAAAAGAGCATTTTCTTCAACCAGATGGCAACACTTACAGAAGATGTTAAAATTTGACAAATTAGGAGAAAACATTTTTTCATCAACATAACTATCTCAGGAATAAAAAAATATTAAAAGGAGATATAAATGTTTATACCAGAGTTAAGAAATTTGCAAATATGCTGTTATCTATATGGCATTTCCAACCATTTGTGTGCTTGTGGTTGTTTCTGAGTGTCCTGCACCAGAGCTAGACTAAAACCAAAACAGGCCAAGATGGCGGCATAGACACTGGCTTACCAATATCAGAGCATCCTTTTGGTGTACATACACTGCAACGTGCCCAAATGTTTAGAATTAGTCAAACTACGCTTCAAAATATGTGACAATGCATGCTTTTAAATGAAAAAAGTGTAAATGGATATTCACCATGACGAACGTTAAAAAAATGTGAAGAGTTTGAATAATGGTCAAGAGTGAAGCATTTTCCTGAAACCTGAGAAGATGGGGACATTTCTAAATGTGGTAGAAATAAAAATTAGGTTTGAAGCCCAACTGAAGTCTCAACTTTTTGTCCCTTTTTAGTCTTTTACAACAACGCGGTGTAATTTGTGTAAAGTACTGCAGGCAATACACTGTAAATGTTTGTTGCCATTTAAATTAAAGTATATGTGAACAATTGTAAAACAACCCATTCAGTTTAAAATAGAAATGCAATATGTTTGTGTGTATATACAGTATCTCACAAAAGGGAGTACACCCCTCACATCTTTTAATGTGACAACACTGAAGAAATTACACTTTGCTACAATGTAAAGTAGTAAGTGTACAGCTTGTATAACAGTGTAAATTTGCTGTCCTCACAAAATAACTCAACACACAGCCATTAATGTCTAAACCACTGGCAACAAAAGTGAGTACACTCCTAAGTGAAAATGTCCAAATTGGGCCCAAAGTGTCAGTATTTTGTGTGGCCACCAGAGCTTCACAGGTTGCCACTGGAATCCTCTCCCACTCCCCCATGATGAGAACACAGAGCTGGTGGATGTTGAAGACCTTGCGCTCCTCCACCTTCCATTTGAGGATGGCCCACAGATGCTCAATAGGGTTTAGGTCTGGAGACATGCTAGGCCAGTCCATCACCGTTACCCTCAGCTTTTTTAGCAAGGCAGTGGCAGTGGTTGGAGGTGTGTTTGGGGTCGTTATGATGTTGGAATACTGCCCTGCGGCCCATTCTCTGAAGGGAGGGGATCATGCTCTGCTTCAGTATGTCACAGTACATGTTGGCATTCATGGTTCCCTCAATGAACTGTAGCTCCCCAGTGCCGACAGCACTCAGGCAGCCCCAGACCATGACACTCCTACCACCATGCTTGACTGTAGGCAAGACAAACTTGTCTCTGTATGCCTCACTTGGTTGCCGCCACATGCGCTTGACCCCATCTAAACCGAATAAGTTTATCTTGGTCTCATCAGACCACATGACATGGTTCCAGTAATCGATGTCCTTAGATTGCTTGTCTTTGCGGGCTTTCTTATGCATCATCTTTAGAGATGCTTCCTTATGGGATGATAGCCATGCAGACCAATTTGATGCAGTGTGTGGCGTATGGTCTGAGCACTGACAGGCTGATTCCCCACCCCTTCAAGCTCTATAGCAATGCTGGCAGCACTCATACATCTATTTCTCAAAGACAACCTCTGTATATGATGCTGAGCACATGCACTTAACTTCTTTGATCGACCATGGCGAGGCCTGTTCTGTGTGAAACCTGTCCTGGTAAACTGCTGTATGGTTTTGGCCACCTTGCTACAGCTCAGTTTCAGGGTCCTGGCAATCTTCTTATAGCCTAGACCATCTTTATGTTGAACTTCCATTGACCAGTATGAGAGAGTGAGAGCGATAACACCAAATTTTACACACCTGTTCCCCAAATCACACCTGAGACTTAGTTACAACACCAAGTCACATGACACCAGGGAGGGAAAATTTTCACTTGAGGTGTACTCACTTTTGTTGCCAGTGATTTAGACATTAATGGTGTCTAAAGACACCAGAGTGTTGAGATGAAGTGTTGGGGTAGCATACACTTTAATTGCACCCCAACACACATCTACAGTGCACTGCAAAAGACCTGTGTTAAAGAGCACTGTGCATTGCCCTGTGATGGAAAAACATTTTTTTGCGTTGAGGTGTGTTGACTGCCCATTCAAAATAAATGGGTTACCTAATGCAATTTAATATAATTGTACAAAAACACATTATGGTGTGTATAGGCTCTTAGGTATAAGACTACATTATTACTGGCACGCTAGTGTGCAAACATGACTTGAATATAATAATATGAAAGTCGTGTTTGCGAGCACGCAAATGTAACACCGTCACACCTCTTTGGATCCAAAACTTTGGTAAAGACAGGCATTCCTTTAGTGCCAGCCTCATTTAAAGTCCCAAAAACTTTTTCCCTTTTTTATTATCAAATACCAGGGATGGAAGCACACATCAGTAGTCTGTAGAATACTCTTGCTAGCATGTATAGGCTGTTGTCAAATGGCCCAATAGTTATTATTTATTTATTGATATATTGGCTAATGCGTCCCGCTTGTACTGCATCCGTGGGCCCTTGACAGCGGCTTGGGTTTCGCTGATTTGACCGTTACTGCTGACCTCCACGCACACGGTGTGCTATGCGGTGCTCCTCCCCTCTCCCCGCCTTCTGGCCATGTTGAGGGGGTGGATACTTGGTCCCTTTTCACTGACGTCATGTTATATGTGCCGGGCATTAGGTGTCTTCATGGCGCTCTGGTGCCGTCGGATAGTCATTCCTCCGCAATCACACTGGGGAGATGGATTGGCGCTAATCGCCTGACGGCTGAGCCGCCCAGGTGAAGGCAGTCCTACTCTCCGGTAGTGTGTTCGCCAGCATGGCGCCGGTGTTTGGGATCAGGATGGTTCTCCATTGTGGGCGCTTCACAGGTTGGGCTACATACATTCATCTCTCTTTTCCTTCCTGAACTTTCACTTATTCTCACGATACTTACTTAGCTCACTTATCTAATCATCTTAGTCTGGTATTTTCTTGCTCACACTTTTTATCTTCATGTTTTGGTGCCCCCCTTTTTTCTTGCTCCCTCATTCTTCACCCTAGTTTCTTATACAAATATATCTTCACAGAAAGACAGATCCTTATTTGGTCTGTCACACATAGATTTTTCAGATAGATATTTGCATTCACTTCACAGGTATTGCATCCTCCCACCCTGGAAGTGTCTGCATTGGTGGTTACCTTTCCCGCGGGCTGCCTCGGTGCCTGGTGGCTATGCACTGCGATTCTTTTTGCGGACCCAGATGCTGTTTTACTGGCCCGCTGATGCAGATGTGAGTTTGACGCCCAGCCTTGAAATTAATTATAATAATTAAATTACTCCCCTAATTTTTTATCAATTAATTCAAATTTTCATTTTATTTTATATATAATTTTCAGAATTATTCCATGTTGTATGCTCCTGATGAGCGGTTGGAATACCGCGAAACGCGTAGAGCCGTTGGCCATTATCCTTTGTCTCAACCATGGAATATCAAGACTTATTTGATCTTCTCCGTCTTATAATTCATTACTTAGGCATGGTTATTCAAAAAACTTTTTTTTTTTTTTTTTATCTATTATTCACTTACCATGGTTATCTTGACCATTTTGGGTTCAACTACAGTAGGATATGTTTATACATGTATGTATTGCTTTTTATGTTTTATATGAATTTGTATTCGATTGTAAATTATTGTGTAATACCAGTCCATGAGTTATCGTGTGGAGGCTGTATGCCCTTGCCATTTTTGAGGTTGATACCCGAAATGTTTGTATAACATATCATGGACTTTATATAATAAATATTATAGTCACTTGACCTACTTTTTTACTGATGTGTGCTTCATTTAAAGTCCCAATCTTGCTCTCTCTTTTAATATATTTTGGTAAAGTATTGTTTGGAGTCATTGCTATGTAACCCAGGATTATATTAGTCTTTTATTATCTATTTTATCTATTTTATGTGTGCGCATTGTGCTAATGAAAAACACCCGTTTGTGCTGCCACTTAATATTCAATAAATATGCAAATTAGGTGAAACAACTGTGAATGTGAAAAATAAACAAATAATTCCACAGTGGCACACTAATCTACAAATCTCTTAAATATTAACATTGTGATAAATTCGACATAAAAGGCCCATACATAATAAAAAGTCTCCATATATCTTATCCAAAAAATACATGCTAACATATGCAAATCGATATGGTAATACAGTCCAACTTAAAGTGATGAAAAAATTGTGTGAAACAATAGTGAAACAAAATCTCGTTGATCCACCAAAATCCTTCACCAAAGGGATGTGTGCCACTTTCACTCCTTAAGAATAAAGCTCACCAGATGCTGTTGCCATTCACTCTTGTGTCTGGCAAATATTATTATATTTATATATATAAATATATAATATATATAATATATATATATAATATATAAATATATATATTTATATATTAAATGTTATTGAAGAGCAGCTTCACGCCAATCTCCATCCAGATCAATAAAGACACTCTCCACATATGTGGATAGAACTTGTTCGCCTTAGAAATCCTGCTGTACCGGAGGGGATACTGATATCCCGTTTTTAGGGATTTGTTTTCTACATATAAATGTTGGGATGTTGGCAACAATTTTAGAGAACCTTATGGTCCTCATTGATGGTTCATTCTTATTTAACGGGGATAGAACTTGAGACAGAGATTCCAATAGTGTAAAAACACCTTAAGATAATTGGTTTATTAAAAGTAATGCACTTACATCATAAAAGATTAAAATCGCCTTGTTAAAATTCCAAACATGTCAGATGACTCAATGATGTTGCAATCTCCTCATAGCTTCCTTCACAGAAAAAATGTCTGCGGGCCAGGTGCATGGGAATTTATCAGGTGCACCGACGGGCCGGGCATTTAGTGGCCCACAGCCATTGGTTGCCAGCCCCTGACCTAGATTTAAAGTGGAGAAAGATCTGCCTCATGGGTTCATCAGAGAGTAACACTAGAAAATGTGCTATTATTGCTACCTGTGTTACCTTTGGGGTTTATTTACTAAAGCTGGAGAGTTCAAAATCAGTCTCACTTCTGCAGAGAAACCAATCAGCTTCTAACCCCAGCTTGTTCAATTAAGCTTTGGCAATAAAACCTGGAAGCTCATTGCTTTCTATGCAAAAGTGAGCCTGATTTTGCACTCTCCAGCTTTAGTAAATAAACTCCTTTGTGTCACTCTTCCCTTTCTGTTGTGGGTTTTTCTGCTTTCTATTATGTAATACACCCATCCGATATTTAGTATGCATTAATTAATCTCCCCAGTGAGCATACAGGAAGCAGCTTCTAACACTTTCCTGTTCTATAGAAATTAAAAAAAAAGTTTTGGCTTGACATAAGCTTTAATATTTAGATAAGGATGTGGCTGGAGTAATTCTGGTTAGTCTTGTTAAATGTTGAATACACAGTTGAATGCAGCAAGCATTCCTTCTGATTCCTGACTGTTTCCAGATACCCAGCCCAGGCAACACTGCAAAAGGTTTTTAAAAGGGTATGGGGGATTTTTAAACATTTCCTCAATCCCTTCCCTACCTTGTAATGATATTTGATTGGCCGCCACATAGCAAATCATTGCATACTTGAGCTGGGCTATATGGGCTGTTTCATAATTATTATTATTTTCTGTTGCATAGTGAGTTGTTATAGAATATAGAATACGGCATTTTGCAAATAAATGTACCTAAACTATCAATGGACTACAAGTGTGGTGATGTCACTGAGAACTATGAGTCAATCTGCTGTGGTGGCAGATGGGACTTATAGTTCATTTATAGATTCCCCTAAATATGGGTGTAACACGAAACATGGTCAGAAAGATGAGCTTAGCTTTTAAGCTATAATTGTATAAGTTTAGAAATATATTTTAAGACTAAACTATAGCAATAGCAAATTATTAAAAAAAATCACAGCAAAGCTTTTTTTATTACAGTTTTGAAACTGGTTATTATTAGTGTCTGACAGGTGTGGCCGTATCTATAACACAAGAGACTAATTGGTTGTAATTTATGGTGACAAGATGTTCACCACACCTTACTACATGCTGTCTTCACAGAACTGTCACTTGATGCCTTAACCTAGCAACTGACACTATCAACGTATTGTTTTGTACAATAAGCATTGCATTGCTAGTGTTGAATAACCTTCCACGCCAATGTAGCACTACCCCCACAAGGGCCACTGGTTTATGTCCCAGGTTCATTTTTCCAACAGTACAATGGCAACCAAGCACACAACAGTGGTTACTCTTCTTGTTCAATGAATAGTCTAGGGGTTGCTTTTCCGGTATTTATAATGAGTAACTTCAATAGGATACGGAACCATGGGATAATTTAGAATGCTGAACAGTAACAACAGGACATCTTCCTCTCTGCGGCTATTTCTTAGAAACGTTCCCTCAGTCAGTTTCCAGGGCAATGGACAGAACTGAGGCACCATAGACAACACCCCAGGCCTAAGTATAATCAAAATTCACCAAGGGGTTAACAGCAGCACAGTCAACCATGATGACGTATGACCAGACTAGAATAAGGAAGTTCATAGCCAATAGGTGCCCTAGCATCGTTTTTTGTCCTAGCATACAGACGAACAGATTTTTCGACTGGACTCAATTCTGTTGGAAAGATTTGAAACATGTTCTAAATCTAAAGTCCGTCTGATTTTTTTCAACAGCAAAAGTCAGATGAAGCCCACACATGGTCGAATTGTCCAATGGATTTGTTCCGTCTGACCTTTGCTGTCAAAGTCCGGCCGTGTGTACACTAAATAAGTAGTCTTTTAGGCTAAGACCTTCCTCTTGCATCAGGCAAACATTTGCAAAAAGGACCAGACGAATTCCTGGGTGAAACTTCCCTTTCTTCCTTAGCCTAAAAGATTCCTTTGTGTGAATAGGCCTCCAGTTGTGAATCTCCTTCAGCTTCTTGTTATGTATCAGCTAAGTTACTTAGAACAGAGACCCTGACTGATCCAGCCCCTGGATATTTATATTCTCTCCAGGCACCTTCTAAGCATACCTCAAAACCAAGGATTGGCTGGGACAGTGGGACCTCATAAATATTCAAACTGCTAACTAAGCCTGTTTCATCCCTATGTTCTGGAGCTTACCAGAAAGCAGGGAGAAGCAATCAAGTGTGCAGCTTGGGGAACCCTGATCATCCCAATGCAATCAGCCACTGTTCATTGGACTACAGAAGAACACAAAAAGCACTACATTTGCCTGACAGCCTAGCACCTAACTAGGAGGGTGTTACACCAAGAAGTGTCTTCTGTCTTTTTGCACAGTACCAGCAGTTTTTAGAAATAAACCAATTTACATGGAAAAGGACATACTGTATGCATTTCAATGACGTTTGGCAAGCAAATTGTATCCAGAATTAGGTATCTGTGATTATTCCTAACAGAGTCCAAGGCTCTAGTTATCACACATGGAACCTTTTCAATCATTTGCAGAATCTTCAAGTGAGCAGGCCTGATCCTTCACTCTGCACAGAAGTAGCAAGTTTGAAAAATACAGCTTGAGAGCTGGAGCATTAAATTCAACAGGCCATGCACAGACTGGCAAATATATTTCCCAGCCTGTGAGCTCATAGTTACATACAAACAGGGTAAAAACACACTAGACTAGAATCAATAGACATGATAGTACATTAAAACTTTCATCCCTGGAAATTAGTTATTAATTAGTTATCTTGTGATAGCTGTATGTAAGCCTTTTCCTCAGCTATACCATTTTTTTTGGCTCCTAACCCCAGGTTCACTCTGTAACACCAGTGCATTGATATTGAGCTAGTTCTTCTGCTCTCTGTTTCAATCTCACAGTCCCATTGCTTACTTTCATCCTCTATTTTACTTTCATCCTCTATTACCCCCATCAAATCATTCTCTGCAGCTTTTGTACCACCACCCCCTCCCTTTAGAATGTAAGCTCTACGAGCAGGGCCCTCCTATACCTTTTGTATTGTACTGTAATTGTGTTGTCCCCCCTATACATTGTAAAGCGCTGCGTAAACTGTTGGCGCTATATAAATTAATAATAATAATAATAATATTTTCTACAGATTTTTCTGTAGTATGCTCGGGAGACAAGAACGACACCAGTTTGTAATAATGAACGGAGGTTGCTTTGATATAATAATAGATAGATTTCTTTCCTTTTCCTCTTATGAAGCAAGCAGGATGTTTTTTTTTTCTACAGCAGAGTCTCACAAACTGAGTTGAGTTTTACCTGGGGGAAGCCTAAAGGGGCCCATAGCATCCCTCCCACCCCAGGCCAAGCATAAGATATATGGGCTATGACACAACTGTGAAGGAGTATAGATCAAACAAAAAACAACAGATCTTCACTCTTTGAACCCACTTTATTGACTAGACACGAATTTACACTGTGAAGTACACAGTGCTGATGAGCTGACTACAGTGAATCAGGTTGTTAATTTTATTTTTTTGTTGTTGTTGTCAACATAATTGGAATATATAAAAGAATAAAGTAGGTGCTACCATCAACAAATAAAATGAATACATGAAAGTTCAAAAATAATCAGTGCACATGTGTTAATTATACATAACTCCTAACATAACATATAAACAGTCTATAATATCACAGTGAGTCCATATTAAAAAAAGCAAAACGAATCCAGAAATATGTGTTCAGTCATTGTGTTCTTATGAAAGATGATAGTAGTGCTTCAATCTTCAAAAAAATGTGCTCAACCCAATGTGCAAAAAAAAACAATACTCAGCCAACATAGTGACCATCGGGCATATATCTATCCAATTCCCCTTCTTACAGATACAAGGCGGTTCCTCCAGTAAACTTCCTCACTCCTCTTTCCCACCTAAGGTACTGAAAAGAGAGGCTCCAATGTGGACCACAAGAGGGACGTGTATAGTGTAGTATGTTTTTAATAAAACCAGGACCTATAAATCACAAATGTTTACACTTGCATGTAGCAAATGAGGTATAAAACATGTCCAGCTTCCCAGCCAGTATGTCCCTCACCGTCATCTACTCCACGGACTAGTTGTGTGTTCCACCCGAAGGCAGTGTCACCAGGGATGGCTCCTGCAAATGCATGTCAGGCTTGCTCTTTAATGCATTTTTCGCTCATGCGGTGCATCATCAGGAAGTCCTATAACATAATTGAAATGTCACAAAAGGACCTTCCACTCATGTTGAGTTACAGTTTATTCATGTTGTCATGTGGTGTAGTTAGATGCAGCTCACTGCAGTGAAAAATGTAGTGCATGTTCTATTTTCTTCAGGGCAAAATACTGCACTGCAGTGTTGTGAACTCAACAGATAGGATCATTTGGTAGATTAGTAGATAGAGTAGATAGATTAGGTAGTTTGCCTTGTCCATGTACTGGGACTAGGCTGAGCTGCCCAGTGCAGTTCAACGTGCCTGGTGTGAACAGGCCCAGAAGGAGCGCCACTTTATTATCAGCTGGTGATCCTGCCAGCAAGAAACTTCCTGTTGTTGGGTAATAATGCTCATTTAATGTACTGTATCTGTGGAGGAGCAGAGTTGTAACCATAGGAAAGGAGAGTTCTACAGAACACCACTCCTCTGTCAGCAGAGGCATACAGAACAAAAGTTATTAGCTCACAAGATTTCTAACAGGATGAACAGGTATTTTATGCAGTTATCCAGGAAATAGAATAAAATGCTTTAAATAGTATAGTTCACAGAGCAAAGAGCTAATAGGGTAAGTATTATTGACCTCATAGGCAAGGAAAAGATAAGAACACAAAACTGGCAGAGTGGCAATACATATTATGTTTTCTTATGTCACTTCTAAAGTCTTTTCATTTTAAAGCCTATTTTTACTTTCTTTCACAACCATGGTAATGCAGGCTGTCATAAAACGATTAACGGTGATTGATCTAATAGTACCACTCACATTGCAGTGCCTTATGACAGATCATATGATGCATTGTGGTGAAGAATATGGACCTGGCAGGAGATTAAAAAAAAAGGTTTTAGAAAAGCTTATGAATAAGGATAAGGGAACGGATTTGCATGTAAACACATGTTATGGAAGCATCCATATATTCCAAAATTGATCAAATGATAAATAAAAAATCATTGCATAAGCTTATAAGCTTGTAAAAAATATTTCAAGAAATCAAACTGACCAATTATTATACATTCTTTTAGGGCTCTTTGGCTTTTTAAAACACCTAGTTTGTAATCTAAACAGTATAACAAACAAGTAGCAATTAGATGACTATGAAAAGGAAGGAAAGTAAAGGGTAAAAGCTGTGGGTGAAACAGGACTGGTTTTAGACAAAATGGCCCTTGAGAAAGCGGAGTAGAAAATCTATAGGGTGTGACAGAACACGGGTGCCTAAACATATAAATAGGTGAGGTTGCAACTGCAGGAGAGGCAAAAAAGCTAAAATAGTTGTGGGCATCTTATTAACCAGCTAGTGTTGAGACAACGAATGGGGGTGGTCAGGAGTATGCAACATACAGCACCATTTACAAGGTGTAAACTTACAACATAATATATAGTAGTTGGGAGTATGCAATCTTAAACATAGTATATAGAGTGCAAGTATTGGGTATGTAACATATAACATAAGATATAGAGAGCATCAAGGGTATGTACTGTACAGCATAGATTAAGCCAACCCCTTTCACCCCTACCCCTCATTGGCCAGTCTATAACCTCTATGATTCCCTGCAATCAGCCAGGTTCCAAGGCCCTAGGATCTGCTCTTTCTCCACTGCAATCCACCATCTAAATATGGGACTGGACACCAAAAATGTTAAACTTCAGTCAAGGTTTATTGCAATCAGTGCTGGGACAAGGTCATCTAGAGCCCAGGGCGAACATGCCATATTACGTCCCCCCCCCCCCCCTTGATGTATGAACATTATGTGTCAGCAAAAGTCCCCTCCCCTAATAAAGAATTTGAGAACCAATCTACATGCTTACCCCCCAAGCATACCCCCCCATACAAATCCACCCCTGCTGAAATCCCCTTCCCAGCACAAATCTTTGCCCCCCCCCCCAGCTCAAATCCTCTCATTCCCCATATGCCCCCAGCACAAATCCACCTCACCCCCTAAAAAAAATCCCCCCCTCTTATTACAAATCCTCTACCCCCTCAAATTTGCCCTGTGAGCACAAATCCTCTGCCCCCACTCCAAATGCCCCTCCCAGCACAAATTCTCTCCAATCCCCCATCCTAGCACAAATCCCTTCCAAAATGTCACTCCAATCATCCCCGCTGGCATAAATCCCCCCCCCCCCCCCAAACAAAAACAAAAAAAATCCCTCCTAGTACATATTTCCTCTCATCCACCTTTTCTAGTACAAACCCCCACTCCTAGCACAAATCATATTCCACCATTCCCCCTCCCAACACAAATCCCCTCAAATCACCATTCCTAGGAGGGGACATTTAGGAAGGTGTTCTAGAATAATTCTTATCCCCTGACAAATTTCCCCTCTCAACACAAATCTCCTTCCCCCAACCTTATTTCGGTGTCCCCCCCCATCTGACATGATGCCACAGTGCCCATGGTAGCCGCCCCTCCTGCCCACCCCTTGTCCCGGCCCTGATTGCGATGACAGCACACCGCTCACTCCCTCCCAAAATCATGGTGAATAATAAACCCTGCTGTGGGTGAAACATGTTGGAGCATGGCTTTGGGTGGGAGTGAGCAGGGTGCTGTCATTGCAATAAACCTTGGCTGGAGTTGAATGTCTTCAGTGTACAGCCTAGTATATGGATGGTGGATGGTATTGTACAACATAGTCTAACAGAACTCAGCAGTCAGGAATATGCAACAAAAAAGAACACCTTACAAAGGGCAGAAGTCAGGTGTATGTAATATTCAACATAAAGTATAGAGTGCAGGAATCAGGAGTATGTAGTGTAAAACACGGTGTTCAGCGGGAGGAAGAGTGCCCCAACATTGGTGGTCAGTGGTTATCAACCCAAGGAATAGCATCATAACAACAGCACCGTTGGCTCTGACATCACAGCTGTAACTATGCAGGTTATATTGTTCAGGGGATCAAGCTGCCCTAGACAGCCTGCCCTCATAGATCCTAGAATGCACCCAATGCCACTCTGCGGATTGGGGCCCTAAAAGACTGAAGGGGCACTGGTCAATATCTTAGTTTTCTTTCCCTAGCTAGCCCTGGGTAAAAAAAATAATCTTACAAAGTGTTATCAGTTCAACACCCTTGCATGGTTTTAGACATACAATTTACAATTATATAAAACGCACATGTTCCAGACATGTTTAATGAAAGTATTATGCTCTGGTTTAATAAAGCTAAGCTTAAACAATTTTTTCTAGTATTTACTGCATTTCTTTTTTTCTTTTTTTTAAACTGAGTGTTAAAGCCCATCAGTTATTTTTTTTTGCTCATTGCATCCCATTGTGGAAATTTTCTTTCACTTCCCGTCCTGAAAATACAACAGGAAGTGAGAACACTTTCTACAAATTGAGGGAAAGTCCCTCTTCGATAGCTGTTACCAAAACAAGTTCTCCCACTGAAAGATTCACCGTCACTTCTTTTTCTAATGACAACTATCAAATTTTGCACTTGCATTGCATTCTGTCCCAAGGACAAAAACAACAAGTTAATTTACATAGGGGGCAGATACCGTATTTGCCGGCGTATAAGGCGGCTGGGCATATAAGACGACCCCCTAATCTTCCATTTAAAATTTTGGATTTGTGCTATACTTGCCGTATAAGATGACCCCCTTCCGACCAGTCTGTCAGCCTGCTGGATGTGTGGTAATGCCGTATGTTCAGTAGCTTTGTGTAAAAATTAACACTGTCTCACAGTATACATACAGTATACCACGCTGAGCCAATCACAGGGAGCAATGTATTCTATTAATGAATACAAAGCCTGCTCGGATTGGCAGGGGCTGTAACATCATCAGCCCGCGCTTCTGACTCTCAAAGCCAATCGGAGCAGGCTACCGTATGGGCTGCTCGGATTGGCAGAGGTGGTTACTCCAATCCGAGCAGGCTTTGTATTCACGAATAGAATACATCGCTTGCCGGGATTGGTTCAGTGGTGTATACTGTATGTATACATTATTACGGCACATTTAGCGCGACCATCCAGTATTACCGTGACCATCCAGAGGGCTGTCATCCATCGGGTGGCTTGCATATAAAACGACCCCTGCTTTATACCCGGCGTATAAGACGACCCTCGATTTTTGCCCGTTTTCTTTTAGTGTAAAAGGTCGTCTTATACGCCGGAAAATACGGTACAAGAATAATAAATAGAAAAAAAAATGTTTTGGTTGTACCTATTCATTAAATATTTAAACAACATCCTTTATTGCATAGGAAAAGTGTGTAAAATATGTTAAGTTAGCCTACCCATGACTTTACTGCTGAACTGCTGAAATAGACAGCTCACATAATACAGGGGAAATTACAGTCTGGGATGTCACCTTTCATATAGCCTTTCCAGTCAGACAAGATTAATTTTCACAGCAATTAATCATCAACATTGAGAAGGCTGAATGTCACACAGTTATTACAGTATAGCCTGGAGAAAATGTGTTACCAGAGATAATTCACACAACACACATCATGTTGCAGGTTAACACACAGCAACAGATAATGCGAGTTCATTGGCTTTCATTGTACAATGAATGGAAGGAGTACTTAAAGGAAAAAAAATAAAAAAATGTCCTAAAGCAAAATTATTTATTACTGTATTATTACAGCTAGGCTGCATATACAGTAATAAATATACATCTCGTTTACCTTTTTTTTCTGCTGTTAAAATGCTCAGCGCTGGCGACACGTAGAAGAGTCAGACCACTCCTCATACAAAAGCATTGGCCCGACTCTCCAACGTGCCCCCCGAACACTACTCTAATCACTGGATTGCATCGAATGACTCCCTTATGGTTATAAAGAAAGAGAGTTGATTTGGACTTTTAGTTATTTACCAAGTGAATATATACCCAATAAAATATATTGAAAGCGCTAATTTATTATATAACTCAACATAAATATTTTGCAATTTTGTGTAGATCCCAGCAGGATAAAATCTTCAAATGAGTTCCCGGGTGCATCCATTTGATTTTAAGATGGCATCCCACTTTCCATGAAGCATTCTTTAATTTATTTTTTGGAAGAAACTTTGCTAAAGAAGAATTTATAGTACAGTAGTACTTTACATGTCGTTACAATCTGTTTTCTTTGGCTTATTTTCCATTTTCATGCTGGGTTTCAAAAGTTCCTGTTACTTTTTATAGTCTTGCTTGATAAATAAATAAAAAAAATAACAAGTTAAAAATCGGTATGCAGCTGGCATAGAACAGGATAAACAATCTGGGAAAAATATGAAACTATGTGAAGATAAGGATAAAACCATAAAAGTTTTAAATAGAGAAAAGAGATACAGAAATAGTGTCACTGATGGCTGTCATAAAATAAGACAAGAGCATGATAAAAAGCAGCAGCTGACCAGCTACAGGGTTTTGGAAATCCTTGTAATTGCTTTTAGCCTACATGTGATGGACAAAAGTTACCTGCTCTGGTCAATCTTGTATTGGTAAAGTGTGTCCTGTCTGCCATTGTCCCTTGGCTCCCTAGCACCTCAAGTCACGTAGTTTGCATGTTCTCCCTGTGCCTGCGTGGGTTTCCTCCCGGTACTCCGGTTTCCTCGTACTCCCTAAAGTGAGGTTAGGTTAATTCGCTCCTGTCTAAATTGTCCCTAGTATGTATGAATGTGAGTTAAGGACCTTGGATTGTAAGCTCTTCGAGGGCAGGGATTGATGTGAATGCATAATATATGTAAAGTGCTGCGTAAATTGACAAAGGTAAAGTACCTGAAATAAATAATGGCAAAAAGATCACAGGCAATATCAGTGACATTCTTTGAGTCTACCTAACTTTTTTGGGCACAGCTTCCAAAGTTCAGTCCCTCTTTAAGCACTGTGACAATCATCCCTAATTGGTTCAGGATATATTCTCAGAAAGAATCTAATAAATGCCCAGACTGTGGCAATTCTCACTTAACATAACAAAAGGTTCCAGGGGGTGTTCATGACTTTCATAGGAGTCTGGTTATTTTGAGCACAGGAGTCTGGCTAAAGAAAAATTGTGATGGGTTCCTTGTCCACTGCTCCATTCTGGGATTTATCAATTCCAGTACTTTAAATAAGAAGTTCCTGGTTGAAAAACCGTGGTGTGAAATCCCACAAATGTGTAAGGGTCCAGTAAAGAAATTGCTTACTTTTGATCACTTTGTTGGACATTAGCTTTGATTATTAAAAATGGTCAGTGAGCTCTGAAAACTTACAATGGAGAGTGAACTGTGCTTTTGAGTACAATCTGTTTGATGCCAAGCTCATACAGCATATGTATTTGAACATTAAAGAAGAGTTCCAGTCACCTGTGGAAAAAATAAGTCAGCAGCTACAAACCTGTAGCTGCTGACTTTTAAAAAACAGACTCTCACTTGTCCCAAGATCCAATGGTGTGCTCACCCCAGTCAGTCTCACAGGCTGTCTTCGGTCCCCGGTGCAGACATCTTCATTATGGGCACCCGGGTGCCCACTGTGAATTTTGAATGTTAAATGCAGTCCTCTGAGATCTGTCAGTGCAGGGGGAGAGAGGGCGGAGCACATCAGTTGTCAAAATTGGGTAACTGCCCCCCGCCCCTCAAAAGTGCCAATTGTTCAAGAGAAGCGGGGAACGAGTCTTTAAAGTGGACCTTCCCCTTTTGGGTGGAGCTCCGCTTTAAGGCTTCATGCACACTGGACATAATTATAGCTGCTGTTTTTGGCTTCAGGTGTTTTTTTACTGCAGCCAGTAAACTCCTCAGCATGTTATCCTATGTGTCCATGCACACGTTTTTTTGGCAGGGGAGTTTTCTGGCTGGAAAAAAACAGAACTAGTGGATTTTTTTGTGGTAAAAAAAAGCTCTAAGCACTAACATTTTTCATAAGCTCAAAAAAACCTGGAAAAAAATGCTGGATGAAAAATGCTGATAATAGCATTTTTGTACCAGCTTCTAGAAGCATTTTAGTAGCTTTTAGCCCTTGTACACACGGTCGGAGAATCCGTCAGAATGTGTCCTATCGGACCGTGTCGTTGGATAATCCAACTGTGTGTGGTATGCATCGGACTGATTCCGTCGGATTATCCGTCGGACCCATTTTTCCAACATGTTGGAAATATTTCCCGACCAACTGGGCCGATCGGACATACTCCGATTATGTGTAGAGAATTTTGATCGGACCAAGTGCCATGCATGCTCAGATCAAATTCCTACATCAAAGCTATTGGCTACTAGCCTGAATGTAGTCCCATCGTAACGACATTACGTCATCACGTTCTGAAAGATCGGATTTTTCGCCAACTTTGTCCGACCGTGTGTATGCAACAGTTTCGGACAAGATCTGACGGGCAAAATCCGACGGATTTGGTTGTGGAAATCTCCGATCGTGTTACAGGGGCTTAGGAGCATTTAGGAGCCTTAGCATTTTATTAGCATTTTTGCAGTACATGTATAAAAAAGTCGCATTTAGAAGCAGTTAGGAGAATTTAGAAGCATTTCTGCTGGAAAAACACTCCAGGAAACTCTACAAAACTATTTTTTTTCTACTCCTACATGCTAAAGTTAAATAAATGCTAATAGCCTAAAGTAGTGTGCATGGACACATAGGATGACACTATTTAGCTTCTAGGCACAGAAAAAAAATGCTAATAGCTTCTAGGAGATTAAAAAAAAAATGCTAGTGTGCATGGAGCCTTAACTGTTTCCCGACCAGCACACGCCGATGTACGTCGGCAGAATGGCACGGGCAGGCATATTGGCGTACAGGTACGTCCAATCTCTAATGCCGCCCTGCCATCGCGAGCGAGCCGGTGGCGGCGCGCTCGCGTGCTGGTCGGGACCCCCGTGAGTCCGGTCGCATACCCGCGATCATCTTACGGGGCGGCTGAACGGAGAGATGCAGCTGTAAACAGCATCTCCCCGTTCTGCCTAGCAACTGGTGGCGCTGATCTCTGCTCCATGTGATCGGAGCAGAGATCAGTGTTCACTAAATGAAAGCCCAGCCCCCATCAGTTAGTAACACACCCCTAGGAACACTTAACCCCTACACTGCCACCCAGTGTCATTTACACAGGAATCACTGCATTTATATAGCAGTGATTGCTGTATAAATGACAATGGTCCCAAAAATGTGTCAAAAATGTCCAATGTGTCCACCATAATGTCGCAGTCACAATAAAAATCGCTGATTGCCGCCATTACTAGTAAAAAAAAAAACATATTAATAAAAATGCAATAAAACTATCCCCTATTTTGTAAACGCTATAACTTTTGCGCAAATTAATCAATAATCGCTTATATCGATTTTTTTTTACCAAAAATATGTAGAAGAATACGTATCGGCCTAAACTGAGGGAAAAAAATGTTTTTTTATATATTTTTGGGGGATATTTATTATAACAAAAAGTAAAAAATAATGCGTTTTTTTCAAAATTGTCGCTCTATTTTTGTTTATAGCAAAAAATAAATAATAAATAATACCACCAAAAAAAAGCTCTATTTGTGGGGAAAAAAGGACCTCAATTTTGTTTGGGAGCCACGTCACATGTCCGTGCAATTGTCAGTTAAAGCGACGCTAATGCCGAATCGCAAAAAGTGGTCTGGTCTTTGACCAGCAAAATGGTCCGGGCTGAAGTGGTTATTTTTTGGTTGAATAATGATTTGATTTGGTATATTTATGGATGCATAGAATGCATTTTTTGGTTAAGCTATATTGGCAGATAGCATGTCTAATTTTATCTGTTTTCTTTTTTTAATGCACAATAAAAAAAATGTGAAGAATAATAGTTGCAGTTGTATCTTTGATCCTAGAAACTACAAGATAATGGTGTTGTGGTAACTTGCCCCAAAAAAAATATATATATATTATTCTTGATATCACTACAAAATATGTTTGGCACAACTCCATCAGTATCACCAGCAAAGCAGCTTCATTATTATCCCATTAACCACTTAAGGACCGCCGCATGTAGATATACGTCGGCAGAATGGCATGTACGGGCACAAGCACGTACCCGTACGTGCTTGCCTTTCAGCGGGTGGGGGTCCTATTGGACCCCTCCCGCTGGCTGTGGCGGTCCATTTCACTTCAGGAGCGATCCGGGATGAGGGGATGGCTGTTGGTTTCTGGCCATCCCGTCTCGATCGCTCCTGGCGAATGAGAAGCTTCCCCTGCCTGTGTAGTGTAAACACAGGCAGGGAGGAAGTGATGTCACTCTCCTCGGGGCGGTCTTTTTGACCAGACTGCGAGGAGAGGACATAGTAAGTGCACCAATCACTACAGAGACACTTAGGTACACATAGGCACACAAATCACCCCCCGCTATACTAGCGTCCCCAGCAGTTTAGGGTTCCAAAAAAAACACAATGTTAGCGGGATCATCCTAGATACCTGCTAGCACCTGCGTTTTGCCCCTCCGCCCAGCCCACCCAAGTGCAGTATTGATCGATCGATCACTGTCACTTACAAAACACTAAACACATAACTGCAGCATTCGCAGAGTCAGGCCTGATCCCTGCAATCGCTAACAGTTTTTTTGGTAGCGTTTTATATTTAAATCCTGAAGGCAGTGCTTGGTTTTCGGGGTGCCGCACTCGTCTAGGCTCCCAAAAAGTCCCCCACATGTGGTATTCCCGTACTCAGGAGAAGCAGCAGAATTTATTTTGGGGTGTAATTTCACTTATGCCCATAGCATGTGTGAGCAATATATCATTTAGTGACAACTTTGTGCAAAAAAAAAAAAAAAAAGTTTGTAATATTCCCGCAACTTGTGGCAAAATATAAAATATTTCATGGACTCAACATGCCTCTCAGTAAATAGCTTGGGGTGTCTACTTTCCAAAATGGGGTCATTTGGGGGGGTTTTGTGCTATTTTGGCATTTTATGGCCTTCAAAACTGTGATATGTAGTGAGGAGTGAAATCAAAAATTTGCACCCTTAGAAATCCTGAAGGCAGTGATTGGATTTCGGGGTGCCGTACGAGGCTAGGCTCCCAAAAAGTCCCACATATGTGGTATCCGCAGCAGAATATATTTTGGGGTGCAATTCCACATATAACTATGGCATGTGTGAGCAATATATCATTTAGTGACAACTTTTTGTAAACTTTTTTTTTTTTGTGTGTCATTATTCAATCACTTGGGACAAAAAAAAAAATATATTCAATGGGCTCAACATGCCCCTCAGCAATTTCCTTGGGGTGTCTTCTTTTCAAAATGGGGTCATTTGGGGGGGTGTGTACTGCCCTGCCATTTTAGCACCTCAAGAAATGAGATAGGCAGTCATAAATTAAAAGCTGTATAAATTCCAGAAAATGTACTCTAGTTTGTCACTATAACTTTTGCGCAAACCAATAAATATACTCTTATTGACATTTTTTTTACTAAAAACATGTGGCTGAATACATTTTGGCCTAAATGTATGACTAAAATTTAATTTATTCGATTTTTCTTATAACAAAAAGTAGAAAATATCTTTTTTTTTTCAAAATTTCAGTCTTTTTCCTTTTATATCGTAAAAAATAAAAATCGCAGAGGCAATCAAATACCATCAAAAGAAAGCTCTATTTGTGGGAAGAAAAGGACGCAAATTTCGTTTGGGTACAACATTGCATGACCGCGCAATTACCAGTTAAAGCAGTGCAGTGCGAAATTGTAAAAAGACTTCTGGTCCTTAGGCTGACAATTGGTCCGGGGCTTACCGTATATACTCGAGTATAGGCCGACCCGAGTATAAGCCGAGGCCCCCAATTTACCCCCAAAAAACTGGGAAACCTATTGACTCGTGTATAAGCCGAGGGTGAGATATGCCTGTCCATCCCTGTGTGTGTGTGTCCATCCATCCATCCATCCCTGTGTGTGTGTGTGTCCATCCATCCCTGTGTGTGTGTGTGTCCATCCATCCATCCATCCCTGTGTGTGTGTGTGTCCATCCATCCATCCATCCCTGTGTGTGTGTCCATCCATCCATCCCTGTGTGTGTGTGTGTGTGTACATTTTCTACATTCCCTAAAAGAGAGAACATGCAAATAAAGCATTGCATAGGGGGAGGATGCATGAAGTTGAGAGTTCCTGGGACATTAAGGCAGTGGACTGTGGAACTGGAGGAAGTAGGAATGTCAGCAGCACTTGCCAAACAGGTGTGGTAGTGATCAAAGTATGCAGATGGCACATAATGTGTGTGTGTGGCCTTGTGTGTCCAGCCTACCTGTGTCCCGAGCCTCCGTCCGGTCCCGAGCCTCCGTCCGGTCCCGTCCCGTCCCGAGCCTCCGTCCGGTCCCGTCCCGTCCCGAGCCTCCGTCCGGTCCCGTCCCGTCCCGAGACTCCGTCCGGTCCCGTCCCGTCCCGAGACTCCGTCCGGTCCCGTCCCGTCCCGAGACTCCGTCCGGTCCCGTCCCGTCCCGAGCCGAGCCTCCGTCCGGTCCCGTCCCAGGATCACCGCTCTTCGTCGGCGCCCATTCCCCTGTTCAAATGCCGCGCCTCCCTGTCTGTGATAGGCGGAACACAATTTCCCAGCAGTCTGTGTTCTGCCTATCACGGACATCCTCTTATCCTCGTCCGTAGTATGATGATGAGCGGATGTCCGTGATAGGCGGAACACAGACTGCTGGGAAATTGTGTTCCGCCTATCACAGACAGGGAGGCGCGGCTTTTGAAAGTTAGAATGGCCGCTGTCTGTCTGCTCGACACGCTGTTCGGGCAGACAGACGGCGATGACTCGAGTATAAGCCGAGGGGGGCACTTTCAGCCTCAAAAAAGAGGCTGAAAATCTCGGCTTATACTCGAGTATATACGGTAAGTGGTTAAAGAATTCGAGATTTCAGAATTTGCCATAACATTTCACAAATGTTAATTCTCCATTACGAGTGCTAGTTTACAAGAGTGACCTCTTCTGGCTCGTCCTTGCTTCCGAGCATGCGTGTTTGTACTTTACTATCCAACATTTTTACGTGGAAAATCCAACAATTGTCCGATGGAGCATACAAAGGGTCGGATTTTCTGCCAACAGCCTGTCATCACACATTTCCTTGTCAGAAAATTTGTTCTTGTGTATGCAGCTTTACTTTTGTGTTTATGAGCATTTTTGAGCCATACGCTTTTGTGGGTGTATAATTTTGCTTAAAAAACACTCAAAACGCAAACGGCCAAAACACACTTCTGCAAAAACTCAGCAAAATTCATTCTACAGCTTTCTACAGCTAATGTGTTTCTATAATGTCCAATGTGCATGAGGCCTGAATAACCGAATAACCAGAGTGAAATTTTCCTTGCCTGAGTAAAGCTCTTTATACATTATAAAAAAAAAACTTTCATAAAACTTGGCAATTCAAACAGAGCATTTGATCAAAATTCAGACAGTAAATAGAAAACCGCTTGCCAAAATAAATTTTTTCCTGCAAAGGTTTAGCTTGAACCTGTCTTCCTATTTGTCAGTGAGGCCACCCATGATATAAATTACCAAAAAGTGCAGAGCAAATCTGGTAAAAAATAAAAAATAATAATAATAAAAATGCCATAAATCTATCCCTCGATTTTGTAGACTCTATAACTTTTGCGCAAACCAATCAATATACGCTTATTGCGATTTTTTTTGTTTACCAAAAATATGTCGAAGAATACATATCAGCCTCAACTGAGGAAAACATTTTTATTTTTTTTAAATGTGGAATATTTATTATAGCAAAAAGTAAAAGATATTGGGGGTTATTTACAAAAGGCAAATCCACTTTCCACTGCAAGTGCACTTGGAAAATAAAGTAGCTGTAGATCCGAGGGGGACATGCAAGGAAAATAAAAAAACAGCATTTTAGCTTGCACATGATTGGATGATAAAATCAGCAGAGCGTTCCACTCATTTTAGATCTACCCCTTAGATTTAGAGCGACTGCACTTCCAAGTGCACTTTCAGTGCAAAGTGGATTTGCCTTTCGTAAATAACCCCCATTGTGTTTTTTTCAAAATTGTCGCTCTTCTTCTGTTTATAGCGCAAAAAATAAAAACCGCAGAGGCGATCAAATACCACCAAAGGAAAGCTCTATTTGTGGCAAAAAAAGGAAGTCAATTTTGTTTGGGTACAAGTTGCAAAACTGCACAAATGTCAGTTAAAGCTACGCAGTGGTGTATCGCAAAAAATTGCCAGGTCATTGAGCAGCCAAATCTTCCCGGGCTGAAGTGGTTACAATATAGGTTTACTATCTTGCCGATAATGGTCACCAGGACAAACTGAGAGGGTGAATCTACCTAGTGGGAACAATGACAGCAATTAACTTGACAGAAGTTGTAATACCCCCCTACTGTATACTGTACGTAAAAATAAAAATAAAGGTTGGCTGCACATACACATTACCAGGGCCGGACTTTCAATAGGGCTTGACGGGGCTCAAGCCCATGGGCCCCGTCCAATAGGGGGCCCCGCGAGCCCCGCCAGCCCATACACGAGGCGTCCGCGCTATAACGTCCCTGGACGTCCTCCTCTCGTTTACTTCCCCTGATGCGTGCCGCGGGCGCGCATCGGGGAAGTACTGTGTCGACTCGGCAGTGTCCCTTGGACACAGCCAAACAGCCAATCACAGATCATGCTAAATGGCCAATCACAGCGGCCATTTAGCACTGATCTGAGTGTCCAATGGCAATGAGAGATGATATCATGAGATCATCTCTCATCGCCGGCTCTCCCCCTCACAGAGACAGCCTGTGAGGAGGGAGAGCGACGTGCATTTCACTGTGAGTAAAAAAAATAAAAAAAAACAGTGTAAAGTGCTGTCCCCAGTGCCACCTGTCCCATCTGTCCCCAGTGCCACCTGTCCCATCTGTCCCCAGTGTCACCTGTCCCATCTGTCCCCAGTGCCACCTGTCCCATCTGTCCCCAGTGCCACCTGTCCCATCTGTCCCCAGTGCCATCTGTCCCATCTGTCCCATCTGTCCCCAGTGCCACCTGTCCCCAGTGCCATCTGTCCCCAGTGCCACCTGTCCCCAGTGCCACATATAAGTGCCATCTGTACTTAGTGCCATCTGTCATCAGTGCCACCTGTCCCCAGTGCCACTGCCATGTATAAGTGCCACCTGTCCCCAGTGCCATCTGTCCCATCTGTCCCCAGTGCCACCTGTCCCCAGTGCCATCTGTCCCCAGTGCCACCTGTCCCCAGTGCCACATATAAGTGCCATCTGTACTTAGTGCCATCTGTCATCAGTGCCACCTGTCCCCAGTGCCACTGCCATGTATAAGTGCCACCTGTCCCCAGTGCCATCTGTCCCCAGTGCCACCTGTCCCCAGTGCCACATATAAGTGCCATCTGTACTTAGTGCCATCTGTCATCAGTGCCACCTGTCCCCAGTGCCACTGCCATGTATAAGTGCCACCTGTCCCCAGTGCCATCTGTCCCATCTGTCCCCAGTGCCACCTGTCCCCAGTGCCACCTGTCCCCAGTGCCACGTATAAGTGCCATCTGTACTTAGTGCCATCTGTCATCAGTGCCACCTGTCCCCAGTGCCACGTATAAGTGCCATCTGTCATCAGTGCCACCTGTCCCCAGTGCCACGTATAAGTGCCATCTTTCATCAGTGCCACCTGTCCCCAGTGCCACGTATAAGTGCCATCTGTCCCCAATGCCACCTGTCCCCAGTGCCACATATAAGTGCCATCTGTCATCAGTGCCATCTGTCCCCAATGCCACCTGTCCCCAGTGCCACATATAAGTGCCATCTGTCCCCAATGCCACCTGTCCCCAGTGCCACATATAAGTGCCATCCCTCATCAGTGCCACCTGTCCCCAGTGCCACGTATAAGTGCCATCTGTCATCAGTGCCATCTGTCCCCAGTGCCACGTATAAGTGCCATCTTTCATCAGTGCCACCTGTCCCCAGTGCCACGTATAAGTGCCATCTTTCCCCAATGCCACCTGTCCCCAGTGCCACATATAAGTGCCATCTGTCCCCAATGCCACCTGTCCCCAGTGCCACATATAAGTGCCATCCGTCATCAGTGCCACCTGTCCCCAGTGCCACGTATAAGTGCCATCTGTCATCAGTGCCATCTGTCCCCAGTGCCACGTATAAGTGCCATCTTTCATCAGTGCCACCTGTCCCCAGTGCCACGTATAAGTGCCATCTTTCCCCAATGCCACCTGTCCCCAGTGCCACATATAAGTGCCATCTGTCATCAGTGCCATCTGTCCCCAGTGCCACTGCCATGTATAAGTGCCACCTGTCCTCAGTGCCATCTGTCCCCAGTGCCACATATAAGTTCAATGTTATTTTGTTATATTCTTGCAATTGATTTGTTATGATTGCAACCTTACAAGGTAGTTGATTCAAGTTTTTCAATATTTTTTCCAGGTAAATAAGTGTTTTATGTTCTCATTCTGACCAAGACATTTGTGCATTGCAATAAACACTTGATCACTTTGAACTTTTTTCATCATTATTTATTTATTGGAAAAAAGCTTTTCAAGCTTCAATCGGTAATCGATTATTACTTTTTTTTAGCATTTTACGCTGTCTATGGTACCAGTCACCTTTTAAAAGTAGCTTGGCACTTCAAATAACGATTGGATCGATTATATTGTTACGGCACCAGATGGCGACAAATTAATATAGAAGGTAGGGCCCGAAAGTGACTCAAGCCCAGGGGCCCCCAGCACCCTAAGTCCTGCCCTGCACATTACACATGCTTAAAAGTTACATTTAGTTTGAATTGGCGTTTACTTTAGGGCACCCCTTCCTGACTTATTATAATTTAGATGGGATTAATTTTCCCAATTCTGAAAATATTAAGATTTATGAAAAATAAGCAAGCCAAGAAAGGACTGCTGACTGTGCAAATTGTGGCAGTTTAGGCACCTGGAACAGTACATTGAAATGGCAGTTGTTAGCAATGGAAAAATATCAGGAAATTTGCACAGAGGACTTCCTATGCCACTGGGTCCCTGGCTTGGATCACAATAGATTTTTATATCTGGGCTATACATTTTTGCTGACAAAAAATATTTTTCTCTGGATTTATTCTTGTGCCCTACTTTCCATGCTTAACAGTCTGAGAAATTGGTCTCACCTTTTTACATTAAAGAGGAACTCTGGATGGGAACTGAGACTTTCTATGGTTTCTAATGGCATAACTGTTTAAATCTTTATATGGAACTGTAGCGCCCTCTACATAGGTAGGTGCTAGATTAGGTTTTTTGTAAGTGTAGGCAAATTTAGTAGCTAGGCCTATTTGTTTTGGTTTGTGTAGGCTGAGAGTGACTCTGAGTTAGCATCTGACGATTCACAGGCAGCATCACTAAGATCTCTTTCTTTTTTCTAGCGCCTTCTGGAAGGTACTAGAAAGAGAGAAGGAGAGGTGGAGCTGCCTGTTTTGTGTTAAGGAGCCCTGACGAATCCCCAACCTGGATTGGCAGGGGACAGGCCTTCTTATATACTTAGAGTCAACCCAGCTGGGGAGGAGTTGGCTAGAAAAACTGAGGATGGAGTACTAGGCTGTCAGGGCTTTTGAGGGAGCTCCTAAGTCTGGGGGGGTGACCTTGGGCCTGGGCTCAAGTGCAGGATGGAGCCCTCCAGGAAATCGTGGAGCCTCTGAACAGGAGGAGCAAGAGAAGACAGCAGGAGCTAGTACTTCCGGGAAAGTCTTCAGGAGGGAACCACCGGTTGCAGCCAGGAGGACTGGTGAGTGACATGTGCAGTTGGGAGGACTGGGGAGGCACGACCGAGAGGACTGGGAGCATACAGTCAGAGATGGTTGCAGAGCCAGTGGTGAGGACTGCAATGTCATGGGCAGTGGAGTTAGGAAGCTAAGGAAAACAAGTGTATAGGTGCTGCAACCTTCCCACATAAAAGCTCCGCCCAGTGCTTAGACCTTGAGGCTGATGACACCTTCAACGTACAAGAATAAGGAAAGAGATGGTTGGAACTCAGGATGACATCCAAAATAGTATTCCTTTATTAAATACATGTGCAGGGCTGTAAAACATCCTACGCGTTTCGGACATCAGTCCTTAGTCATGGCTGTTGGGTAGCTGCAGCCAGTAGGACAGCTAGCACTAAGGCCTTTTCATTTCTTGCTACGCCATAGTTGCTAAGGCCTGGCTGAGCCAGTGTTGGGCCTAAACATGTGCTAGCTGCTCCTGGAAGATAAAGAGTTGTGCAGGAGGAAGGAAGAGGAATAGTTTGCAAGCAAGGAAAGTGCTGGAGGAGACTGGAGTAGTAACTTGTACAGAGAAGTGTATATATTTGTCCCAGTTGATTGATATACAATCTGCCAATTGATTGATATACAATCTACCAATTAATTCATATACACACTCTACCAACTGACTGATATACAATTTGCTGGGCAACTCATAATTTCCTTATCCCATCCAAGTTAAATTCCTTAATAAAAATAACAAGCACATGGACTGTTTTTCTGGCTGAGAGTGACTGAGGAGTGAACGCCGGGCTGGGCTGAGTGACAGGTGGGCCACATCACTCAGCGCCTCCTACGGGGACACCACTACAGAACATATTATGTGCTTTTTGTCTGGACATGGCATGGCTACTATTATTTAGATCAGATAATCTTGTCAATCACACAACCCCGCCACCTGGTATGGATTTAAAGGGGAACCCCAACGCCGAAAAAATCGGCGTGGGGGTCCCCCCCAGGTCCACATCAGACCCTTGTCCGAGCACGCTACCTGGCCGGCCAGGAAAGGGGGGGACGAGCGAGCGCCCCCCCTCCTGAGCCGTACCAGGCCAAGTGCCCTCAACATGGGGGGTGCCTTGGGGAAGGGGGGGCCGCGCGGCCCCCCCCCAAAGCACCTTGTCCCCATGTTGATGAGGACAAGGGCCTCTTCCCGACAACCCTGGCCGTTGGTTGTCGGGGTCTGCGGGCGGGGGGCTTATCGGAATCCGGGAGCCCCCTTTAATAAGGGGGCCCCGGATACCGGCCCCCCACCCTATGTGAATGAGTATGGGGTACAATGTACCCCTACCCATTCACCTGTGAAAAAAAGTAAAAAAACAAAACAAAACACAGGGTAAAAATAGTTTATTGCACAGCTCCGGGGGTCTTCCGTCTTCGGGGGTCTTCTCGCCAGACTCCTCCGCTATCTTCTGCTAGCTCTTTTGCTAGCGGAGGAGCCTGGCTTTCTTCCTCGCCGCCACCCTCTTCTGGGGGTTTTGTCCCCCTCTTCTGGGGTTTTGTCCCCCTCTTCGGTTCTTCTGCCGGGCCACCGCGCCTTCTTATAGCTCTTTTACAGGTGGTGGCCCGGTCTTCTGTTGCCGCCGCCGCCTTCTGTTCTTCTCTTCTTTTCTTCAGATGTTGACTCGTCGTTCCCTCCGCTCACAATGACTGGGGACCGGGCGCGCAGCAACTTATATAGGGACATCACCGGATGATGTCCCCGCCCATTATGGTGTCACAGTCCCAGAGGATGCTGGGACTGTGACATCATAATAGGCGGGGACATCATCCGGTGATGTCCCTATATAAGTCGCCGTGCGCCCGGTCCCCAGTCATTGTGAGCGGAGGGAACGATGAGTCAACATCTGAAGAGATGAAGAGAAGAACAGAAGGCGGCGGCGGTGGCGGTGACAGAAGACCGGACCACCGCCTGTAAAAGAGCTATAAGAAGGTGCGGTGGCCCGGCAGAAGAACCGAAGAGGGGGCCAAGACCCCAGAAGAGGGGGACAAGACCCCCAAAGTCGTAAGAAGAGGGCGGTGGCGAGGAAGAAAGCCGGGCTCCTCCGCTAGCAAAAGAGCTAGCAGAAGATAGCGGAGGAGTCCGGCGAGAAGACGGAAGACCCCCGGTGCTGTGCAATAAACTATTTTTACCCTGTGTTGTGTTTTTTTTTGTACTTTTTTTCACAGGTGAATGGGTAGGGGTACATTGTACCCCATACTCATTCACATAGGGTGGGGGGCCAGTATCCGGGGCCCCCTTATTAAAGGGGGCTCCCGGATTCCGATAAGCCCCCCACCCGCAGACCCCGACAACCAACGGCCAGGGTTCGTCGGGAAGAGGCCCTTGTCCTCATCAACATGGGGACAAGGTGCTTTGGGGTGGGGGGGCCGCACGCCCCCCCCTTCCCCAAGGCACCCCCCATGTTGAGGGCACTTGGCCTGGTATGGCTCAGGAGGAGGGGTTGCTCGCTCGTCCCCCCTTTCCTGGCCGGCAGGGTAGCGTGCTCGGACAAGGGTCTGATTTGGACCTGGGGGGGGACCCCCACGCTGATTTTTTCGGCGTTGGGGTTCCCCTTTAAGTCCATACCAGGTGGCGGGGCCAGCGTCGTCTCCTTCGCGGGCCCCGCCTACCTGGAGACGCGCTCGAAATGAGCGGACTTTCCTCCGCGTGTGTGGGCGAGTCCGTTCATTTCAAAAGTAGGGCGGATAGTACGGCGGACTTAGTACGCCATATTAGTCTGCTGAAAAAGTGCCGTGTGTGGGCAAGTAGCCCGTTCGGAAAGTCCGACGGACAGTTTGGCGGGAAGTCCGCCAGACTAAGTCCGTCGGATAGTTCGCTACGTGTGTACGCGGCATTAGATTATTATTATTGTGAAAGCAGAAATCCAGGAAAAAAATGCCCTTGCAATGGGGCTCCCTTCCTGCACTTTAGCATTAAATGCTTTTAATCCCTAGGGTACTAGTAAAAAGGACTTTTACTTACCTTATCCCTTGCTCCCCTGGCAGCCAGCACAGTACAGGAGAAACCCCACTGCAAGGGATTTTAATTTTTCGTTCAGCTTTAGGTGTTTGACTTCTTACATTACATTAAACCTGTTGCATCAATGCATTAGCAAATCCAGTATAATAGCCAATCCCTATTTTCTCAGTTTATCCAACATGCATACATTGCTCAAGAAGGTATGTACACATTTGATAGCATAAATGCATTTAAATTACTAACAAATACTGTTTGCTAAGCAGCATATTCTCCAGCATCTGAATGCATGCAAGCTAATGCAAAAAGACAACCAAAATCTGTTTGCATTGGAATTGGAAATAGCTTCTTAACATCAACTTTTATTATAGTGTATAAGCATAACACATAAGGATATAGAATAGAAAAGTATATATTGTATTAATGGTGTTTTTACATGTGTCTTGAGTTCAGCTTTTAAGATCTTGATGCTTCCTTGTTTCAGGCTCTGTAAGTCAGGGTGTGCAAATTTTGTCAAATTCATGATGACAGCTACTGTAAATAAATGTAAACTTGTAAAGTGGTTTTACTGAAAGTTCTAATCCATTCTGCTTTAATATGTAGGTTGTGAGGTTTTTTAAATGGCAAAAATCTCTAGCACAGTAAAACAGATGTATATACTTGGTCATCTATTGCAGAAAATGAATAGGTTTACACAGATTGGAGGCCTCTGCAAGGCTGGCATCAAATTCAGAAACCCAGATACTTCTGCCAATAGGGGATTGACGTGTAACCAAACTTCCTCCTGATAACTGGCTCTACAGCTTTGCCAATTGGTATATCCAATACAGAAGTATAGTTAATGAATTACGTAAAACTTGCATCTCCTTGACTTTGGTCTCCGAGATCGCAGATATGTCACACTTTGAAGCTTAAAAAGGTTCTGATTCAGTTGAAGTTATGCATAATAATAGACCAATATTGAGGGTAGTGGTTAACACTTGTATTAGGCTATTAGCATTGCTATTACTTCTGATTTAGTATGAACATTTGAGCTGTAAACTTTATAGCAAAGACATGTGTAATCTGTAGGTATCTTGGTGACCTAGGTGATCTTTTGGTGGCTTTCTTTAAAGTGATTGTAAAACTTTATTTTTTTTATTTTTTCATTAAAATAACAAACATGTTAAACTTGGCTGTTCAGTGCAATGGTTTTGTAAAGAGCAGCCCCGATCCTCCTCTTTAAGGGTTCCGTGCAGTCACGCCTGGCTCTTCCCCCTGGTGAGTGCCCCCACAAGAAGCCGCATTCTATGAGAATGAGAGCACTTGTGCATGCTTGGTCTATTGACAGATACCGCGAGACTCAGCCACACCAGCCGCTCTCTGCTCACAGTTAGACGTGAATAGCATCAGACTGGGATCATGCGCAGGTAAGTATTCGGGGGGGGGGGGGGGGGAGACACTATTACCTAAATGCAGAGGATGCATAAAGATAAAAAAAACTTTTACCTTTACAACCACTTTAAGGAATATGTTTGCCAATTACTATCGATCACACGGATTTCAAACTTACTGAATGACATATTGATATGGATGTCACACCCCTTTCTCAAACGTAATCTTTCTAAAACTGAGTTTGTTATATTTCCTCCGTTATGTTTTGTTATAACCGGCCTCCCCATGACTTTACCATTAAGAACAGCACAACCATTGGTCCCTCCACACATGCCACAAGGTGTTGGGTGTAATACTTGACTCTGACCTCTCCTTCAGCCCCCACATCCAATCACTGGCTAAATTCTGCCGCCTTAACCTCCGCAACATCTTCAGTATTCGACCCTTCCTAATGACACCACAAAGCAACTTATTCACTCCTTGATTATTTCCCGCCTTGAATACTGCAACTCCCTCCTTAATGGCCTACCCTTACGAAGGCTATCCCCCCTTCAGTCTATTATGAATGCTGCTGTTAGAGCTAGACTAATACACCTCACTAACCGATTCGTGACTGCTGCCCCTCTATGCTAATCCCTTCACTGGCTTCCCCTACCCCACCGTGTAAAAATTCAAAATGCTAACATACAAGGCCATCCAAGACATCACCCCCAGCTACATCACCAACCTCATCTGCAGATATCACCCAAATCGTCCCCTCCGCTCCTCCCAGCACCTCATGCTCTCTAACTCCCTTGTTTCCTCCTCTCATGCTCGCCTTCTGGACTTCTCCAGAGCCTCTCCCATCCTCTGGAACTCCCTGCCCTGGTATATCCGATCAGCCCCTAACCTGTCCACCTTTAGGAGATCCCTGAAAACTCACTTATTCAGGGAAGCCTATCCCACACCCACCTAACAACTGTCCCCAAGACATCTCCATCAAATCATTCCCCACATCTATTACCTCTTGTACCACCACCCCCACCCTTTAGACTGTAAGCTCTACATGCAGGGCCCTTCTGTCCCTTCTGTATTGAACTGTATTGTAATTGTGCTGTCCCCCCTCTACATTGTAAAGCGCTGCGTAAACTGTTGGCGCTTTATAAATCATGTATAATAATAATACTGCACAATACATCTCACTATTTTGTTCAGAATAAGGGTTCTCAACATTAAAGAGCTATTATTATTTGCCCTAAAGGAATGATTTAAGAGTGTCACACACGTGTGGATCTGCTGTACTACCATTAATATCATAGAAAGTTAAAGCACCATGCTTGATCTAAATTGGAATCAAAAAGGGAATAAGTTCCAGAGTATAGATAGCAATGTGAGTGTGGGCTCCATAAGTGTATGATCAGATATACAGTATTTGAATAGTTGTCACTAGACAGAACAAGCAAAATAATTGGACTTTGCATATGCCACTGATAGTAACTCCAAACTCATTTAAAAAGTAATACCTTACATTTTATTGATATACATTAAAACCATACTAGCAAATATTAAAATGTAGAGTAGAGGTCATAAATGTATCAACAACCACTTCCTGATAAACCCAGATGGGGTGTGAAGGCGGTTGCTGTAATTAGGTCTATATTTACAAATTAGGTGGCTTCTGAAGGCAATTGGTTCCACTAGATTTTAGTTAGGGGTATCAGAGTAAAGGGGGCTGAATACAAATGCACACCACACTTTTCATATATTTATTTGTAAATAATTTTAAAAAACATTTATAATTTTCCTTCCACTTCACAATTATGTGCCACTTTGAGTTGGTCTATCACATAAAATACCAATAAAATACATTTACGTTTTTGGTTGTAACATGACAAAATGTGCAAAATGTCAAGGGGTATGAATACTTTTTCAAGGCACTGTATAAGTTTGGAACATCAAAGCTGTATTATAGCAGGCATAAATGTATTAAAGAAAAATCAACTGGAAGCAAGCAAGTACAGACCAACAATGATTTCATTGTATTTAATTGCAGAGACTTCAACATGTACAGTATATAGCGCATGTTTCTGCCGGGGCCTGTTTTACACTTAAAGCCCTAAAACTGACAAAAAAATGGAGCAAGTAAAGGTCAGAACGTCTGTTGGGTTTTTATGTCCCCATTGGGGGGATTCCCCTTAATTTCCTGTTCTGGTTCTGGTTCCGGCTCTATTTTTGACAGTGCCAGGGTTTTGCCATTATTGTCAACGTTGCTTATTTACAGTATATTTTCTGAATCCATTTGTCACCATTGTTCAGGCCATGGCATGTAACATTTCTCAAACAAACAAAACTCCAACCAAAGCCTTTTTGTTTCCTTTTGAATAGAGTAGTACTGGTCATGCATTAGTAGAATTTTGAACAAATATTCTTACAAAAATTCTTTGTATGTATTTGATGACTGTTTTGTTTGCTTTTAACATTCAATTTTGGAATAAATGTAATTTCCCAAACAAAAACCATATGCACTATTCGTTTGTTAGTTTGTGCGTGCCTTCAAGAAAAAATTTCAGTCCTGTTCCTTTAAATTTTCTCATCACTGTGGTCAAAAACAAATGTCAAGTTAACCCCACTAACTATTAGAAAATCAAAGAAATGATTTTAAAATGAGAAATTTCAAATGAAATTCTATTAGTGTATGGCCAGCCTAATGTCGCGTACACGCGACTTTTTCTGGTTTTCCTGTCGGAATAGACTCTGAAGGTTTTTCCAACTGAGTTCCGATGGTTCGTTAAGAATGCAGTGACATACAACACGTACGGCCGGACTAGAAAAAAGAAGTTCAATACCCAGTAGCCAATAGTTTCTGTCTTGTACTTGCTTAAAAGCATGCGCCATTTTTGGTCTGTCGAAACAACATACAGACGAGCCGTTTTCCCGATAGGAATTGGTTCAGTCGGAAATATTTAAAATATGTTCTATTTCTAGGTCCGTCAGAATTTTTGCTCATGTGTATATGGCATTAGTGTTCCAATTGAGGGAATTCCCACTTACTTACCACTTACTTCTTTCCCTGTGCTGACACACAGGGTGTCATCAGGACAGGAAGTGAGAGGAAATCTACTAACTGGGGACACAAACAGCAATAAAAACCTGACAAAACTTATAACTCTTATCCATTCTTCCTAAAGGTGTTTTATTACTGTATGAGAGGTTTCTTTGCATTTCCTGTCAATGGGATAAGAAGTGAATGGAAATCTCTCCAAAGGGATTACAGATGACACCATTTTTTTTTTTTTTTTTTTTGATCTTTTTACGCCCAAAGAAATCTATCTAATATATTATGCCTTATATTACTAGCTTGTAGGTAAGCTGATGTAGGGTGGGATCCCAGTGGGTGGGATGTCACATCTTGATTGATGGATGATCCGCCTTCCATAACAGCAGGAGGATACATGCTATAGTGGAAATCTCCTCCTACCTGAACACTCAGCATTCAGGCAGACCCTGCAGTTTATCTGTGACCGTGGTATACAGATCAGCCAAAAAGATATAAAGTGGCAGTATTTTTTTTCAATTTCTTTATTTATTTATTTTTTCCCTTTCCATTTTTTTCTCAAGTAAACAAGAATAGAATTTTACATAAACAATCTAAGAGTCATACATCAAGTTTCCATATTCATACATAATAAACAAAAATAGCATAACAATTCATTCTATTCCCTTCGCTTCTTACTCCCCTTATAGTGTAATGTATAAATCCACAGAGAGAACAGGCAAGGTTAGTGGTAATATATATAATATATTGGGACAGTATCATAGAAACTTCTCTCTCAGTCCCACATACCCCATGTCTGATCCTAGGTTGGTACTGTTCCCAATCAGATCAGAGTTGTATTGTTATCCTCTTCTTTCTCATCTTCCCCCCCTAATATTTTCCCCCCTATTCTTCCCCCCCCCCCCCCAAAAAAAAAAGGGGGGGGAACCAAGCCAAAGAGAGGGGGAGGGGGGGAGAGAGGGGGAGTTACCATCTCCTTCCCCAAAATCTCCCCCCCACCCCCCCTAAATCGCATCGATCCGTCTCCTTCCCTCCCCCGAGGAGATATAGAGGTTCCATGGTGTCCATATTTCCAAGTAAGTTTTCCTTCTTTTCCTAGCTGTCCATATTAGGTCTTCCATCCTGTTCACCTCCTCAACTTTCTTCAACCACATGCTCACACTGGGGGGTTGTATTTGTTTCCACCTAAGTGTTATACATGACTTGGCTGTATTTACCAAGTGACACAGGATGGAATTCCCACCTATATTTCCTGAGGTCTCTGACAAGTTCAGAAGGAATACTGCTGGGTCCTCCCGTATTTCTACTTCGCTAAATTTTTGAATGATCTCTCGTACATCTTTCCAGTATTTCTTAATTTTTGGACATGACCAAAATATATGTAAAAAATTTCCCACTTCTTTCTGGCACCTCCAACACTTATTTGATATATGAGGGAAATATTTTTGAAGTTTTTCTGGTGTTCTGTACCGCTGTGCAATAATTTTATAATTAGTTTCCTGTAATTTTGTGCATGTTGCTGTTTTAAAAATTGATTGTATCATCTTTTTCTTCTGCTCCTCGGAGAAAATCCTTCCTAAGTCTATTTCCCACTTCTGAAAGAAGGGTAACTGAAAATTTTCTACGGGTTTAATCAGTAACGCATACATTTTCGAGATTACATGCGTAATTGGTTCCTTTTCCATACAGAGTTTCTCAAATGGCATATAGTCTCGATCTAATAACTCTGGCTCTATCTCTGTTCTTAGAAAATGTCCTAATTGTGCCGCCTGCCAGAAATCTAATTGAAAGGGGCCTTTTCTATCTATCATCTCCTGCATTGTTGGCCATTTACCTTTTTTCACGAAATGCGAGGCTTGGTATATTCCTTTTTTAATTAACTTATCAAAAGGTCCTTTCTGTATGCCTGGTATAAATCGGGGGTTGCCCAATATAGGGACTAGAGGGGAGTTCTGTGTCGATATCTTATTCTTAGCTAAGAGATGGTAGCATATCTGTAATGTGGGTCCTATTGTAGGGTGTAGCTTCGTGTCTGAGGTCAAATTTCTGTAGCACCAAGGTGCTCTATGTAATAGCTCCCTACATTGTGCTTGCTCTAATTTTACCCATATTTTCTGATCTCCATGTCGACACCAGTCTAGTAATCTACCTAGATGTATTGCCTGGTAATATTTATATATGTCTGGTGTTGCTAATCCCCCATATTGCTTTGGTAATGTTAATAATGTCCTCCGTATCCTTGGTTGTTTGTCTGCCCAGATAAATTTCATAAGTAATGTTTGTATAGTTCTGAAAAATTTTCTTGGTATTAACATTGGGGTTGCCTGGAGGAGGTACAGGAGTTTTGGCAAAATATTCATCTTGATTATATTATTTCTTCCAAACCAGGAATGTATTCCCCTGTGCCATCTCTCCAGGCATCCTCATACCATCTTCAATACTGGTGCGAAATTTAATTCATATATCTTATTGAGGTCTGTTGTGATCGTTATTCCCAAGTATTTCAAGCCATAGTCCGTCCAGTTAAATTTATAATTAAATTTTATTAGTCTCATCATTTTCTCTGGGACTGCTATCATTAAGGCTTCTGACTTGGAGCAGTTTATTTTAAAGTAGGATAGTGTACTGTATGTCTCGATTTCCTTACATAGATTTGGGAGCGAAATTATCGGGTTCGTCACTGTAAAAAGCATATCATCTGCATATGCTGCAACTTTATTATGGGTTTCTCCTATGGTTATTCCTTGGATATCCCTGTTGAGCCTTATTCTGCATAGAAGTGGTTCAAGGGTCAACGCAAATAACAAAGGGGACAATGGACATCCCTGTCTGGTCCCATTTGTTATTGGGAAAGATGTAGATACCACTCCATTTACTCTTACTTGAGCTGTAGGTTTTTCATACAGGCTTGTTATCCAGCCCATCATTTTCCCTCCTAGCTTTATATGTCGGAGTACCGAGAACATAAACCCCCACCCCACCCGATCAAAAGCCTTTTCTGCATCTGTTCCCAGAAATATACAGGGGGTCTCGGTAGAGTTAACTGTATGTATTAGGTTTAAGGCCTTAATAGTATTGTCCCTTGATTCTCTTGTTGGGACAAATCCCACTTGATCTTGATGAATCAAAGAGGGCAAATACTGTTGTATCCTCAAGGCTAGTAGTTTGCTAAATATTTTCAAATCTGTGTTCAGTAAAGATATTGGCCTATAGCTTCCACATTGTTTCGGGTCTTTACCTTCTTTCTGTATCACTGTAATTGTAGCTTTAAGTGTATCTGAGTGGAAAGTCGATATGTCTCCTATTTCATTAAACAATTTAACCATATATGGACATAATTCCGGCATAAGCGTCTTATAATATTGGGCTGTTAGTCCATCTGGACCAGGTGCTTTCCCACTTTTTATCTGTTTTATCGTGTTTTGTACTTCTTCTAGTGTGATTGGGGATTCCATCTCCTCCCATGCAGTACTTGTCAGAGTCGGCATTTCACTTGAACTTATATATTCATTTATCTTAGCTTGATCTGATGCCCTCAAGTTCAGATTATACAATGAGGAGTAGAAATCGCCAAACACACCAGCAGTCTGTTCTGGCACCCGTTCTTCCTCCCCACCTTTTTTTCTAATTATAGGTATGTACAGTGGTGTGAAAAAGTGTTTGCCCCCTTCCTCATTTCCTGTTCCTTTGCATGTTTGTCACACTTAAGTGTTTCGGAACATCAAACCAATTTAAACAATAGTCAAGGACAACACAAGTAAACACAAAATGCAATTTGTAAATGAAGGTGTTTATTATTAAAGGTGAAAAAAAATCCAAACCATCATGGCCCTGTGTGAAAAAGTGATTGCCCCCTAAACCTAATAACTGGTTGGGCCACCCTTAGCAGCAACAACTGCAACCAAGCGTTTGCGATAACGTGCAATGAGGCTTTTACAGCGTCCTGGAGGAATTTTGGCCCACTCATCTTTGCAGAATTGTCCTAATTCAGTTACATTAGAGGGTTTTCGAGCATGAACGGCCTTTTTAAGGTCATACCACAACATCTCAATAGGATTCAGGTCAGGACTTTGGCTAGGCCACTCCAAAGTCTTCATTTTGTTTTTCTTCAGCCATTCGGTGGTGGACTTGCTGGTGTGTTTAGGATCATTGTCCTGCTGCAGAACCCAAGTTCGTTTCAGCTTGAGTACACGAACAGATGGTCGGACATTCTCCTTCAGGATCTCTTGGTAGACAGCAGAATTCATAGTTCCTTTTATCACGGCAAGTCTTCCAGGTCCTGAAGCAGCAAAACAGCCCCAGACCATCACACTACCACCACCATATTTTACTGTTGGTATAATGTTCTTTTTATGAAATGCAGTGTTCCTTCTACGCCAGATATACTTGGACACACACCTTCCAAAGAGTTCCACTTTTGTCTCATCGGTCCACAGAATGTTGTCCCAAAAGTCTTGGGGATCATCAAGATGTGTTGTGTAGAAATTGAGACGAGCTTTGATGTTCTTTTTGCTCAGCAGTGGTTTTCTCCTTGGAACTCTGCCATGCAGGCCATTTTTGCCCAGTCTTTTCCTGATGGTGGAGGCATGAACGCTGACCTTAACTGAGGCAAGTGAGGCCTGCAGTTCCTTGGACGTTGTTGTGGGGTCTTTTGTGACCTCTTGGATGAGTCGTCGCTGCACTCTTGGGGTAATTTTGACGGCCGGCCACTCCTGGGAAGGTTCACCACTGTTCCATGTCTTCGCCATTTGTGGATAATGGCTCTCACTGTGGTTCGCTGGATTCCCAAAGCTTTGGAAATGGCTTTATAACCCTTTCCAGACTGATAGATCTCAATTACTTTCTTTCTCAATTGTTCCTGAATTTCTTTGGGTCTCGGCATGATGTGTAGCTTTTAAGGATCTTCTGGTGGACCTTACTGTGTCAAGCAGCTCCTATTTAAGTGATGCCTTGATTGTGAACAGGTGTGGCAATAATCAGGCCTGGGTGTGGCTAGAGAAATTGAACTCAGGTGTGGACAACCACAGTTATAGTATGTTTTAACAAGGGGGGCAATCACTTTTTCACACATGGCCATGATGGTTTGGATTTTTTTTCACCTTTAATAAAAAACACCTTCATTTACAAATTGCATTTTGTGTTTACTTGTGTTGTCCTTGACTATTGTTTAAATTGGTTTGATGTTCCGAAACACTTAAGTGTGACAAACATGCAAAGGAACAGGAAATGAGGAAGGGGGCAAACACTTTTTCACACCACTGTATGTCTTGGTTTGTATTTCCCGTAATGCTCTCGCTAGTTGTTTTCCGCATTTATTGCCGGATTCATAGCTACACTTACGTCCTATCTGAATTGCCATTTTAGCTCTGTACTGTAGCAGATCTGTAACTTGCCTACGTATACTTATTAATTCTTGTTCAACTTCTAAGTTCTGGGCATGTTTATGTTGGGCTTCTAGGTGTTGCATTTTTACTAATAATTCTGTTAGCTTAGTTTCTCTTTCCTTCTTAATCCTTGCTCCATGCTTAATCAATACTCCTCTGATTACTGCCTTGTGCGTTTCCCAGATTGTTCCCGAGGAACTTTCTGGGCCTTCATTCTCCTGAAAGAAGAATTTTATCTCCTTTCTAACATCCTCCAGGACTAAAGGATCCTGAAGAAGGCTCTCATTAAGTTTCCACATCCTAGAGGTTAAATGTTTTTTCCCCGTTAAGTTATATTTAAAAAAAATTGGGGCATGATCTGACCAGGTAATTAGACCAATCGTGGCTTCCTTAACTGAGGATAATTGTTTATGCGGGATAAAAAACATATCTATCCGTGAGTACACTCTATGCGGATTGGAGAAAAAAGAGTAATCTCTTTCCTTGGGGTGTAATAATCGCCATATATCTACCAGTTTTGTTTCTGTTAATGCCTGGGCTATCCTCTTTCTTGTTTTAGGTGTCACTGATGATGTCCCTGATGAGGTATCTTCACTGGGGATTAATGGGATATTAAGGTCTCCCCCCATAATCAACTGTCCTTCTTCAAATTCCATAAGTTTGTCAAGTATCTCTTTAACAAAGAGGTCTTGTTGTATATTGGGGGCATAATATGTTGCTAATGTAACTCCTACCCCTCCTATAGTCCCCTTTACAAAGAGATACCTTCCCTTTGCATCTATCATGGAATCCCTATGATTCCATGCTACTGTTTTTGATATCATGATGGTAACTCCCTTAGTTTTGGAAATCGGGTTAAGTGCATGGTAAACCGTTGGATACCCCGTAGACCTCAGCAGAGAGAGATTATTTTCTCTGAAATGTGTTTCTTGAATAAACGCTACATCTATCTTCAGTCTCTTTAAATCATGGAATAACATTCGTCTTTTTTCTGGAACGTTCAGTCCCTTTACATTCAGGGACATTATTTTTAAAGTTTCCATATCTCCTCGGGGAAAGAGGCAGAGACAAATAAAGGTGCAAAAAAGAAAAAAAAAAAGAGGGGAAAGAAAAAAAGGAATAAAAAAAAAGGGGGGGAGAGCCCCCTCTAGCCCCACCCCCTCCCACCCCCCTCCCTCCCGTCTAGTCTACCACTCCCTCCCTCCCTCCCTCCCTAACTACCAATCCCTGGGTTGGCCGTTTACCAACGGTCTCCCCACGAATCTCAAAGCTCTACTGCTTTTAACCACTCAATTTCCGGACCCTCCGGGTTATGAGTGTTTACCTAATGGGGTTTTGTGGTTGTGCTTGGCTGCTCCTGGGCGAGCTTCCCCCGTGCCCTCCTCCAGTCTTTTATAATATCATGTTTTCTACTATCACCTGTTACTTCTCTACACAAATTGTGTCTACTCCAACATGGCTCTTTTGAAAGAGGGGGGGGGTAAAAAAAATAAAATAAAATAAAAAAGAAGGAGACAGAGGCCATAATATAGGCAAAGTTAATTATGTCTGTCCATTCCCATCTACGTATATACTTTTACATATATACACCTATACCCTTGCATATACATATATGGGCACACACATCCACAGCTGCGCCTGTATTTGCAAATTCATACATGTTCCCACCTCTATATTTATTTATCCAAAGCTTAAGCCTCCCCTGTATATATATAATATAATTTATATCAATCCCCCCCCTTTCCCATTTTCCATGTCTCCTCTCCGTTTCTCTCTTCCTTCCTCCAAGAGCCATATTGTGTATTGACATTGTTCCAAAAGAACCGTACATTAATACAATAAAACAACAATACAATATAATACCTTACATTCCTCATCCCCCCCAAAAAAAAAGGGGGGGGAGGGGAGGCAAGGTGGGGAGAGGGAGAGGGAGAAAAGGAAAAGAGGGGGGGGGGACGGAGCCGGAGGCCACATCTTATAAAGTTATTTTATTCATCCTTAGGTTCAGGTAGGGGGGTCTGGTCCCAATCCGTAAGCCCTCTGTTTCCCCCAGGTCCCTAGCTATGTGCTTTATTTTATTAGTGGTGATATTAAAGGTTACTGATATTAGTGATTAGTGATTAGTGATTAGTGATTGACCGTGTTAATTAATTATCCAAAAAAAAGAAAAAAAGAACCCACAGTTTCTTGTGTTCTAATTCTATGTTCTCTCCCCCCCTGCTCATTATCCCTCCTTATCCCGCCCTCTCATCCCTCACAAGTCTAAACCATCCCCTGTGCGCCATCATACACATATACATTTACTGACCCTCCACATCCATTACTCCCTCCCCCCCCCCCCCAAAAAAAACAAGAGGAAAAACAAAACAAAAAATTATGTATTATATATTAAATCCCCCCCCTCCTCCCAACACATCTAAAAAAATAAAAAAAAAGGAAAAACCACTGCAACCCCTATCATCCCATTTCCCCCCTCTTTATCTCTCTTTATCCCTAGTGAATTATAATACTCTCCTAAGTGACCACCTCTTCTAGGAACCTAGGTCATGTAAATCCCCCCCAGGGACCCGAACCCCCCCCCCCCTTTATTATAATTATCTAATCTTATTATTTGTGTATTTATCTTAGACTCTCCACCTGTATCCCCCCCCCCCCCCCCCGTCCCCCCACCCACCCGCTACCCCCACCTCGCCTCCCATTATCTCCATTCATCCCAATCCAAAAAAAGAAATTAAGAGCATATCTCTCTCCTCCCATACTTCTCAAGAGTGATTAGATAAGTTGAAAACCTATGGGTTGAGGCTACGAGAAAAAAAAAAAAAAAAAAAAGGAAACAAAGAAGGGGAAAAGCCCCAGCAGGCGCACCAAAAAAAAAAAAAAAAAAAAAAAGAAAAAAAGATAGGTTCAGGGATATGAGTTAATTTAGCGTAGTTTCTAACACAAGTCTCATTGTACTGTAATATGTCTTTCTCATCTTTCCCACTCCCTCTCTTTCCCTCCTGTACTTTCTGTTTTTTTTCTCTGTAGCTGAGAGAGTGGGAGTCTCCAGTTCGGCACCATAAATGGCTCCACACCTATAAAGGCGAATAACTTTGGAAGATCGCTGTATAGTCTCAGTGTGCATGTAGATGTTCCTTTTCTTATTACCACAGCAAGAGGGTATTTCCATCTGTATGTATGTCCCTCCCGCCGTGCACAGTCCAAGACAGTACGCAACTGTGCTCTGCGCTGTAATGTGGCCCGGGATAAGTCAGGTAGGAGCTTCACTACTGAACCCTCTATCTCAATATTGCCAGCCACCCATGCCTTCCTCAGCAGAGTCTCCTTATGCGCATATCTATGGAGGCGGCAAATTATATCCCTGGGCCTTTGCGGGTCTGCTGGTTTAGGCCCTAGCGCCCTGTGTACTCTGTCCAAGTCCATGTTGGGCGAGACATTACCCTCTAAAATCATGTGAAAAATGCTCATTACCTTCTCCTGTAAGTCCTCCTGCTCAGCGACTTCTGGAACACCTCGGAGCCTCAAGTTGCAGCGGCGACTGCGATCTTCAAGTTCCTCGATCTGAAGCTGCATCTCCACCAACATCTCACCCTGCTCTTTGCTCTCCCTTTCCACTCTCTCCATTTTTCCTTCAAATGAGGACACTCTTACCTCCCCCGCTATCAAGCGGTCGGAAATGACCTGGATCTCAGTGTGTACTTGCTGAATCTCAGCACGGTGTGTCTCCTCCACTCTCTTAATGAGAGCCTCTATATCGGCTTTCGTTGGTAGAGCCTGGATTAAGCTCTTCAGATCCTCCGCTTCCGATCGTATACTACGAGGGGTGACTCCTCCGTTTTCCTCTTTGCCGTTCCCGGCCTCGGTTGGGCTTTTCATCTCTCCCCTGTTCATCCGCGCACTCGCCTCCGCTTCCGATCGTTTAATACGAGGGGTAGCTCCTTCGTTTTCCTCTCTGCCGTTCCCAGCCTCGGTTGAGCTTTTCATCTCCCCCCTATTCGCTCGCACGCTCACCTCCACTTCCGATCGTTTAGTGCGAGGGGTAGCTCCTTCGTTTTCCTCTCTGCCGTTCCCAGCCTCGATTGCGCTTTTCATCTCCCCCTGTTTGTCCGAGCGCTCGCCACCTCGCGGGGTTTAGCTACGTCCGTAGTCTCCGCGATGTGCCCGGCAGCTGACATCCGCCTCGGGGAGAAATACTGCTGTATAGCGGGTTGTGGGGCACTACACCCTGCAGCTCTGCGTGAGGTTTTCGTTTCTCTCTGTCTAGGTGCACTCATTCCGGGATCCTCAGGTGCAAATCACCTATGACTGGCGGTTCAGCTAGGAGCACAGACTCTGCACGCCCTCACTCAGCCATGCTCAGACCACTCCCAAAGTGGCAGTATTTTAATGTAAAAAGAAAAACTATCAGCTGTGGGCACTGGAGGGCGGCGGATGAACTATTTTCATATTACTAGGTTTAGTAACACTTTAATGAACTACCACAGTGCTCAACAGCGCCACGATAGTTCATTGAGAACTACAAGCTGACAGCCGCAAAGGCTGTTGTAGTTTTCTGATTCACAGAACACTGTGAATAGATAATGCGTCTGGGTGGGCAAAGCCTCTTCTTACAGATTGTGATAGCTAACGAGAGGGAAAAGATCTCCTGTTAGCTGTCAGACTGGGGGTTCAGGCAGAGCAGAGGCCGGTGCATTTGTAACATGTCACACTGTGAATATGGGTGTAACGTAACATGTTACAAAAGGTGAACTTATCCTTTATTCTGCAAAGCAGGACAAGTAATATGTCCCTAGTCTGGCCAGGAAAGGAGCAGGCACTCTTCCTTAGTTTCCCCCAGTGAAAAAAACCATCACAGATAGAAATCAGGTGTCGCCACGCCTCGTCCCCTGTGAGTGGCAGCCTACACAATTAGAAGTCGCCGTAACTACTACACCCATCTGCTATCCCGAGCAATGTAGATTTGTTGGGGCATGTAGAAATGGGAGGGGAGTCCGCTGACATCACGACTCCACCTCCTGCGCTTGAGGCTGCCGACACGCCCACAGAAAGGACAGCTTCTGGAGGCAAATAAAATTGGAGTGATATACAAAATGGTAAAAATTATGCAATCTGATACATTATGGTAGTGCCTATGAACATATACCTTTCAGATTTATGGAACATGAGGTTTACAACTTGTTTGACTAAAAAGTTGAAAATTTGAACCCTTCCCTATCCTATTCAAAACTCAAAAAAAAAGAATGACTGTAGATGGTATTCAACTTATACTAAGAATAGTAGGTTAAAGTGAATGAATGTGCTAAACTTAGCTCTTCTGAGAATCTGTCTGTGGAACACAGACTTGGTAAAACTGGTAGGACAAGAGAGCAAGCATCCTGTAAAACTGGAATGATGAGAATAAGGATAAAAGAGACAGTGTTATTTGTGCCTATACATTGCATCAATAAATACAAGTGTTAGGCCGCGTACACACGGGCGGACTGTTCGCCCAACTTTGTCCGTCAAACAGTTTCGGCAAACAGTCCGCTCAAAATTAGCATGGACAGACATGGCCACACACGACGAACGAACAGTTTGCTGAAACCGTGCGCGATGACGTGAACGGCACGTACGACGGGACGAAAAATACGACGTCCTATACACTGCATTATAACTTTCGGCGTGTAAATCCTTTCTGAGCATGCGCGGAACTTAGTTTGACGAACAAGCCTACACACGGGCGGACTGTTCGCTCAAACAAGGTTTCAGCGGACAGTTTTACGGAATTTCCGAAAAACCTTGTTCGTCAAACTGTCCGCTGAAACTGTCCGCTGAAAGCCCACACACGAGCGGACTGTCCGCCCAAACACTGTTCAGCGGACAAAGTTGGGCGAACAGTCCGCCCGTGTGTACGCGGCCTTAGTGACAGCTGTCAAGAAATAGGATGACAGTTGGTGAAAGACACACATACTCATACATGTATATATAGTGATATCTGGGGTAATTAGCTCAGTTGTAAAGGCATTTTTAGTGAGTGCACACCAGTCCAAACTGTGGTTTAGGACTTGCAGCCCAACTTTATTAAACAAAATTCAAGTTAATAGAAACGGTAGCCTATGAATGGGATTTTTTACAAACATAAACAGGTAATGAATGTAGCACCTAGGTAGGTGCTAGGATTGGGTATAATCATTTTTAGGTTTCTATGCTTAACAGAGATGCTGCTCAAGCTGTCTTGGAGTTTCACTGTGTCCTAGCAACAATGGAAAATGTTGGATAGTAGGCAGAAACCATGCAGATGGGAGCATGTATCTTAATACAGCCCTGGCCAATTACAAGGAGAGGTGCTCCTAGGCATGCTGTGCACCTGTATATTTAGAGGAGTATATGGGCTCCTGGTGATTCCTAGCAGAGGATTGCATCAAGCTGGGGGAGAGGCACGGCCTCCCCAACATTTGCTGCCATGTGGCCTCAGGTGGGTGACTTGAGGGCCTGAAGTTTGTGTGGATGACCCTGGTCCTACCTTAGCTGACAGAGGGAGATTCTACAGTGCAACTGGTCTGGTATTACGGAGAAAGAAGTCTGCCGGTGGTGCTTCAGGAGCCTTGTGAGTACAGATGCCCTAAGGATCCTTAGACAGTTATCCCCTTTTGTGCTCTAGGTTAGCTGAGAGTCCACACAAAGAGAACAGTGGCTGGTGTTCTTAAAGATTTGTTCAGGGCTGTCCACTACTTTACTAAGAGACATTGCTTGGTTCTGCAATCAGTGTGCTGCTGCTGTGAAGAAGTCTTTATGGGCCTTCTGCAAGGACTTCAGCCAAGTTTTACTAGGAAAGGAAGCTAGCATCCTCGGTGTGAATAGTTCAGTTTGGAAGTATCCCACTATATGTTCTTCAATAAAACAAAAAACAAAACCCCTAGACTGGTCATTGGAGTACCAAGCTAAATGGAGCGTGGGCACCTTGCTGTGTGAAGCTACCTTGTGCCTGGCTGCAGAGTAAAAGTGGGTAAGACCTGGGTAACATACCAGCGGCTCCTGTGGGGGAAGCGTTACACGAAAATAATAAAAATACTCTCTTCAGCAGCACCACTGCTTAGGCTTCAAACCTTGGTCTTTTGCTTCTGCTCCCTCAGACCATCTTACACAGTACCTCAGCGGAGGTCCTGTTAGTCCAGTTGTTTTTATAGTTATTGAGTTTGGTAACAAGTGACAGTGACAGAGTATAACAAGTATAAGTGACAGAGCAAAAAGGCACATATACTTCTGTATAAATCACATTAGGAACAACTGTCAATATGATATTTGTCATTAACAACAATGAATGCTCTAATGTGGAGGAAAGCATGTTATAGTGTCCCAAAGAGTGTATCCATACCAGATAACAAGGTCATGCCTTCCATTATGGAAGTTACCTGACGTATGTTGACAAACTTAAACATTACTTAACAAACTCCATAAAGTAATGTGGAAATTATGTAAGAAGAGAAAGTATGTGAAAAAGAAAGGACTCCTGTGCAATTTGTTCCACAACCGTCCTGGAGCTGTGTGAACTGGCTCCATTGAGCAGGTCAGGCTCCTGACATGCGAATTGGATGCGGAAAAACCAGCATCCAATTTGCAATAGTGTGAATCCAGCCTAAAACTTTCTCCTTGCCTTGTCTGAAGTTATTCAAGGGGTGTAATGTAGGTAACCGGCAGGTATAGTATGCAGCTCTGGTTACTAAGTGCATTGGGGTATAAAGATAATGGTACAAGAGTTAATACTGTGTGAAGATACAAGTGGTTAACAAATGTAAAGAAGTCTTCTCTAGCAGCCTGTCGTTAAGTGTATATACAGTTGTGCTCAAAAATTTGCATACCCTGGCAGAAATTGTGAAATTTTGTCATTAATATTTAAAATATGACGGATCATGCCAAAAAGCTGTCTTTTATTTAAGGATAGCAATCACATGAAGCCATTTATTATCACATCGTTTTTGGATCCTTTTTAAATCATAATGCCAACAAAAATCACCCAGTTGGCACTGATAAAAAGTTTACATACCCTGGAATGTTTGGCCTTGGTACAGAGACTGAAGGTGGTACACAGATTAAAATTGCAATTAAAGGTTAATTTCCCACATTTGTGGCTTTTTAAATCACAGTTAGTGCCTGTGTATAAATAGTCAATGAGTTTGTTAGCTCTCACATGGATGCACTAAGCAGGCTAGACACTGTGCTGTGAGGAGGTAGAAAAGAACAGTCAAAAGACCTGCGTAACAAGGTAATTAAACATTACAAAGATGGAAAAGGATATAAAAAATATCCAAAGCCTTGAATATACCAGTCAGTACTGTTTCATCACTTAATAGGAAGTGGAAAATTTGGAGATCTCTTGATATCAAGCCAAGGTCAAGTAGATCAGAAAAGAGGAGGAGTTGTTGTCGGCAATCTCTCCGTGAGCAGATCCAGGGCTGCTGTTAGAAATCATGAGACCCCATATAGCCTTCCTGATGGGGGCCCTCCCAACCCTGCCTCCACCCCCCGAGGTGCAGTAGAGCAGCTGGACTGACTTTATCCTCCTATGCCCTGAAAATTAAAAAAAAGTCCCTTCTCTGGTCCCACCTCCTGGGCCCCTCTGTGGATGTGATGGGGCCCAGGGAAATGTAATTTAAGCCCTGGTATGCAAGTAGGAGAGTGAGGTAGCGGTGATATGCTGGACAGGTGGAGGGGGCAAGGTCTCTGCGTGCCCCTCCTAAATGCATCAGTGACTGTGGTGATGTATAATACATTGAGAGAGTTTGCTAAAATTCAGCCATCTGTTCTAGAAGAAGTATGTCATGCTTAAAGTAGTGACCCTATCCAAAGTGCCTAGTGCAGCCAAGAAGAACCCACCCCAAGATAGACCTCTCATGTGACCCTTGATTGGTACCCAATAAGGAGGGGAATGTAGAGGACATGATGACCAACACACGACCCTTTCCCTACAAGCATGTCCACCAAATGTGATTTACAGACCTTTCCTCCAGCCTCTGAAACAGTTAGGGGAAGAACCTGAAACATATGAGGCTATTCTCATGAGTACTATATGCACAAGAAAAGGAGTCAAAGGCTTTCTGAAGATCAAGCAACAGGAGTATGCCCTCTCTCCCACCTTCCCAATCCCAGTTAGCCTGTATAGCTGATGTAATATCTATCACCCTTGTTTGATCCAAAGCCTTTCTAAAGGGAACAAACCCCACCTGGTTTGGGAATGGGATCTCTGAGCTATGGTCAGGTCCTTCATTAAAAGGACTGTGCTCACCTGCCCTCACAGCCTGTGGTCTCCTGCAAGAACTGGACACTGAGCTAACTCGTCAAAGTCTCCAAATGCTGGAACCCAATCTAGGATTACCAAAACCCAGAGAAATATGTAAAAACAGTTTTCTTTGCTCATAATCAATACTTTGGAGCCCCAAACCACTGGGTAACTGGATAACTTTTGTGAAGATTCGCCTGGGAGATTTTTTTTCTCAATGCACTGCATGGCCTTTGATATATGCCCAGACTTAGAAGGGCCAATAAGAGGGCTTTAGCATAAGCCAACCCCCTCACTATAAAAGGAAGGGACATAATAGTAAGTACCTCCCCTCCACCACTATCAACAGTGCAAAAATTGTGTATAGGTGAAAGCAAGTGTAAACTGAGTGAACAAATTCCCTATGTGACGTGGATATACAGTATCTCACAAAAGTGAGTTCACCCCTTACATTTTTGTAAATATTTTATTATATATTTTCATGTGACAGCACTGAAGAAATTACACTTTGCTACAATGTAAAGTAGTGAGTGTACAGCTTGAATAGCAATGCAAATTTACAGACCCCTCAAAATAACTCAACACACAGCCATTAATGTCTAAACCGCTGGCAACAAAAGTGAGTACACCCCTAACTGAAAATGTCCAAATTGGGCCCAATTAGCCATTTTCCATCCCCCGGTGTCATGTGACTCATTGGTGTAACAAGGTCCCATCTGTGAATAGGGAGCAGGTGTGTTTAAATTTGGTGTTTTCGCTCTCACTCTCTCATACTTGTCATTGGAAGTTCAACATGGCACCTCATGGCAAAGAACTCTCTGAGGATCTAAAAAAAAGAATTGTTGCTCTACAGAAAGATGGCCTAGACTAAAAGAAGATTGCCAATACCCTGAAACTGAGCTGCAGCATGGTGGCCAGGACCATACAGCTGTTTGACAGGACAGGTTCCACTCAGAACAGGCCTCACCATGGTCGACCAAAGAAGTTGATTCCATGTGGTCAGCATCTTATCCAGAGGTTGTCTTTGGGAAATAGACATATGAGTGCTGGCAGCATTTCTGTAGAGGTTGAAGGGGTGGGGGGCCAGCCTGTCAGTGCTCAGACCATACGCAGCACATTGTATCAAATTGGTCTGCATGGCTGTTGCCCCAGAAGGAAGTCTCTTCTAAAGATGATGCACAAGAAAGCCCGCAAACAGTTTGCTGAAGACAAGCAGACTAAGGACATGGATTACTGGAACCATGTCCTGTGGTCTGATGAGACTAAGATAAACTTATTTGGTTCAGATGGTGTCAAGCATGTGTTGCAGCAACCAGGTGAGGAGTACAAAGACTAGTGTGTCCTGCCTACGGTCAAGCGTGGTGGTGGGAGTGTCATTTTCTGGGGATGCAAGAGTGCTGCGGAGCTACAGTACATTGAGGGAACCATGAATGCCAACACGTACTGTGACATAACGAAGAAGAGCATGATCCCTTCCCTTTGGAGACTGGGCCGCAGGGCAATATTCCAACATGATGAAAGACCCAAACACACCTCCAAAACAACCACTGCCTTGCTAAAGAAGCTGATGGTAAAGGTGATGAACTGGCCAAGCATGTCTCCAGAAATAAACCCTATTAAGCATCTGTGGGGCATCCTCAAATGGAGGTGGAGGCGCGCAAGGTCTCTAACATCCACCGGCTCCGTGATGTCGTCATGGAGGCGTGTAAGAGGATTCCAGTGGCAACCTGTGAAGCTCTGGTGAACTCTGTGCCCAAGAGGGTTAAGGCAGTACTGGGAAATTATGGTGGCCACACAAAATATTGACACTGGGCCCAATTTGGACATTTTCACTGAGGGGTGTACTCACTTTTGTTGGCAGCGGTTTAGACATCAATGGCTGTGTGTTGAGTTATTTTGAGTGGACAGCAAATTTACACTGTTATACAAGCTGAAGCTGTACACTCGCTACTTTACATTGTAGCAAAAGTGCAATGTCTTCAGTGTTGTCACATGAAAAGATAGAATTAGGGACAATTGTTATCCATACTTACCGTCATTTTCCTTTCCTGGATCCTCCCCACGTCAGCCTACTATGGGTCAGCTCCACCTCCTCTGACCCCTCCAGGACCACCTTTTTCCTAGTCCAATAAGGGGCGGTTGTCTGCCCACATCAGTGTTCAAAAAATACCCGCCTCGCGACGGATAAACTGGGTGGGAATCCTCCGGCTGACATGGGGAGGATCCAGGAAAGGAAAATTACGGTAATTATGGATAACAAATTTCCCTATTCCTGGACCTCCCCATGTCAGCCTACTATGGGATGTACCAAGCAATATTAAAAAGGGAGGCAAGACAAAAAATAAGCCAAACCCTCAATGCAATGCTACTCAAATTTTTAATGGGCGACAGCCGCCTTAATAACCATAGAGCCTGTAATGCCTAATAAAGGGTGTTGGGAACGCTCCAGCTTGCTGCTCTGCAAACTACCTCAGGGGCAACCTTTGCACATGCTGCCCAGGATGCTACCATACCCCTCATTGAATGTGCTTTGATCTCTGAAGGAGGACGACCCACCGTTTTGTATGCAATATGTATGGTCTTTGACAAATCAGGAAGACACAACTCTGGATGTCCATTTCAGGTAGGTTGAAACTGCAGAGCCCAGGTCTAACCTACTCCACTCATCATCAGCTGTATTCGCCAGAAAGGCTGGGAGAATGACCTCCCAGTTCATCCGAAATTATATGGCAACCTTAGGTAGTAAGCTTGGTATTGGCCTAAGGACTATCTTGTCTGGGAGCACCAAACAATATGGTTCTTTATATGAGAAGGCGAACAAATTGGAGACTCCTCTGGCCGAGGCAATGGCTAGTAAAAAAAAAAAAAAATTGTTAAAAGAAATGATGAACAAGAGAAAGCTTGATCAAATGGAGGAAACAGCGATGTTCCCAAGACTAGTTTTAAGTCCTCTTTTGGAAAAAAAACAATATAAATAGAGGTTCTGATTTCTATGGCTGCCCCTAAAAATAAGATCACCAACGGATGTAGAGCATATCTTGTACACGACATAGCCAACAAAGCAGGGATTTGACTCTTCAGGGAATTATAAGCTAACCCTTGGAGACCACTCTGCAGAAACTCCAAAATGTTAGATACTGAAGGAGATCCAAGGTCCCAACCCCTTTCTGTAGTATTCCAGATCTGGTGATAGGTTACATTCGTGGACCTCTTACGAGCCTGTAATAATGTCTCCATTACACTGCCCAAGAGACCCAAACCAGTTAAAGCCTCCCCTCTCACTTCCAAGTTATTAACTTCATCCTCCTGCAGTTCGGGTGTCAGGCCCCACTCCGCAGAAGGAGATTTTGACAAGGAGGTAGTGGGATTGGCCAAGCCCAACTTTATCCCCCAAGCCAGAGGAAACCACAGCTCCCTGAGCAAGTAAGGTAAGACTACTATTGCTGTGATCCTTTCTCGCTAAATCTTCAGCAGGATTTTGAGAGCCAAGGGAAGCAGCAGGAACACATAAACCAAGGGGAAGTTCCAAGACCTGGACAGAGCACCCTGACCCAACGCCTGTGGATGACAGGTCCGGGAGAAGAAGCAAGGCAGTTGACAATTCTCCTTCAATGCCATAAGATCTATCGATTCAGGCCCCATTCGTTGTGATCCTCAAAGCCTCCACTCAAGTGATCTGCTAAAATATTCCCAGGCCCTGGGAGATAAGATGCTGTAAGAGAGCCAAGATTCTTCTCTGCGCATAGGAAGATTGACATGCCACCTGAAGGAGAGGGCGACTTCTTGTGCCCCCTTGAGACACATAAGCCACTGTAGTTGTTGTCGAAAGAATCTTGACAGCTCGACCTCGCAAAATAGGTTGGAACGCTAAGAGAGCGACTCTGACAGCATCCAATCCCAGGAAATTCACAAAAGTTCCATTGGCCTTGAACCTGCTGTCCCAGGCAGTATGCTCTGCAGCCTGCCAGACTGACATTGGTCGTCACCACTATTGGTTCTGAGGCCTTCAACGGAACTCTGCGGGAAAGATTGCGAGCTACTGACCACCAAACCAGGGACCAGATTATCGGAATTGGCAGATAGATTTTCTGGAACAAGAAGTGACGATCCCACTGAAGAAGAAAGTTGCGTTGAAACCTCCTTCTGCGCCACCTGACCCATGGGACTACTGGAACTGTGGCTGATAGAACCCCCAGATACTGCATGCATTCCTTCCCCATCATAGAAGACCTGGCTATCACTGCTTTTTGTCTAGGACTGGATCCCCTGGACCTTCCTCTGAGGAAAAGAAACAACACCCTGATCCGGTGTTTAATTGTACTCCTAAATACTCCAACATTTGGGTCGGATGCATATGGCTCTTTTCCGAAAGTTGAACAACCAACCAAAATGATCTAGTGTTTTGCAGGTGAAATTCACATGAACTGGAAGGAGCTCATTTGACGGACCCAGAAGTAGTATGTCGTCTAGATAATGGAATATTTGCACTCCCTTGACCCTGAAAGTCACGATGACAGCAGACAGTAGCTTTGAGAACATTCTCAGAGCCATGCAGAGACCGAATGGGAGACATTAAAATTGAAAATGAGAGCCTTCCATGAAAAACCTGAGAAAGCAATGGTGAGATTCGTCTATGGAAACAAGAAGATACGCATCTGCCAGATCGATGGAAACCATCCAGTCTCCTGAGTCCACAACTGAAATGATCATTTCCAATGACTCCATTTTGAATGGTGGAACCTTCATGAAAGAATTCAGGACTCTGAGGTCAAAAACTGGTCCGAAACCCCCTGAAGCCTCTGGAACCAAAAACAGAGAGGAACATACTCTTTGACCCAATTCATGCCTTGGAACCGAAAGGATGGCCCTTGCTGCCAACAGCTCCCCTATAGATCCTCTCAAACATCTGGATGGATGGATGGTGGATGGAGAAGAAAAAAAAAATATATATATATATATATATATATATATATATATATATACACACACACACACATATATATATATATATATACATAAATAAATGAATAAAAATAAACTTTAAAAGGTGTCCGGAGCGAGGACAAAAAAAGAACACTGGTGTGGGCAGACAGCCACCCTTTATGGGCTAGGAAAAAGGTGGTCCTGGAGCTGGTCAGAGGGGTGGAGCTGACCCATAGTAGGCTGACATGAGGAGGTCCAGGAAAATATATTTACAAAAATGTGAGGGGTGTACTCACTTTTGTGACATATTGTGTATAATATATATATATATATATATAAAAACATACAAGTTTAATTTGAACTGTGCTAAAGTGGTAAAAATGAAAAAAAATCTATTTTAAAAGCATTTAAAAAAAGACAATTCATATCCTCATTAAATCCCTGAAACTTCCATGATGTAATAAAAAGTCCAGGAAGTCTATAACTTTATTATTCAACTCAAGTCCCAAAATATGGCATCCACATTAATTCCTCCACCACTTTGTGCACAAATATTTCAATGTGTCAGCACCGCCATGCATATGTGCAACTGCCACCTTCACTCTAATGCGCTCACCTCAAAGTATGGACATAAGAAAATACGTTGTTAGGTCAAATACGCTTGAACTCTATAGGGGTGTGAAAAGGTACGCATTGCTTCAGAACAGGTGTCTAAAATGAGTGGCACAGAGCAGCCATAGCGTCATTGAACTGGAAGCTGTTATAGAGAAATGACAGGGAAAACTGCATAGGAAAAGATTAGGATATTGACAGTTAGGAAATTGTATCTTAGCTTTTAGAAAAAGCTCATTTTGGACACATATTGCATAAAAGAAAGATCTTGCGTAAATTCCGCACTATAATACTGCATTTACATACGTATGCACAAAACAATCTGTCATACGCATTCAAATGCAGCATTTTGTTCCTGCCTGTGTGAATGAGGGCTAATTCAACCCCCTCGTTGCTGTGTTTTTATGTTGTTCTTATTATTGGGTTTCATTTTATTTTTTCCCCAATTAAAACTGTCCGTCTACTGACCAATTTTACATTGCTGTATTCTCTGCAGTATCTTAATTTTTGTAGTAAAGCTCCAACATTTGCTTATTGTCATTAGTAAATGTTACCTTGTGTAGCGTCACCCCACATAGGAGCCGCTTGGTGATTTTTGGGTTTTCTGTTCTACGCCTCAACTCCAAGAATGGTCTCAGCCGCTCTGGCACACCTTGTTAGATATAACATTTCTGCAAACACTTTCAGGAATGCAATCGAAGAAAGTACCAATATCCTGGCTGTGGATTGATATCAGAAACAGACAGACATAACTGGTAGTGATAAATGAGCTAAATATATTATCACGGTTTAAAGCATATAGAAAATTGACAACATGTTTAAACCTTTCTGCAAAGAATTAATATATTAGAAAGGATAACCTTCAATGCTTAGCAACTGTAAGTATAGAAAAGGCAGAAATCCATATGCCCTTAACACAGGCGCTGAGAGGGAGGAGAGAACACTGGTCAACTTCTCAGCTCCCCCTGGCTGCAAACACCCTTGAGAGGCACACATACAAAGAATGGGTTACACAAGTACAAAAAGCACAGTTCTGTAATGTTACAGGTCTTGAGGTAAAGAATTGTAGTGTCTTCTAATAGCTAACGGTGGGGCGCTTGTTTTAAAAGTAGGTTTAAACAAGCTCACGTGGAGCAGTAATCATCTAGAATGTTCCGTTGGGTAGAAATTTAAAAGTACAAACTACTAGATATGGCAACTCCAAACAAGCATCCCGTGACACTAAAAAGGGAAATTGGTGTCTGCATGCAGTGTCAGTATTATGTCAAGAGGGATGTTGGGTTTACTTCTGCTCACCAGTCCTCTGTGTGATGACACAATGATAGTCCCAGGTACTGGTTCAGGTTCCTGATGCTCCTAGCAATGTTGTAAGGCACTGGATATCTTGCTGATGGCCAATCAAAATGACTGGTAGAAAAACTCACAAGATGAACAGGCAGAGGCCGACCCTGAAAGGCGTGGGTCGTCTCTGCTGAGCTGAGTGGTCCTGGGCTGCTGAGTAGGGTCCCTGGACTAAATAGTAGCGGACTTGTCTATGCTCCTGGCTCCCCTCAGGCGTCCTCACTCCTCTGTCTACAGGCAACACTCTCCTGGCAGCCTCTGGAAAAGCTTGGCTTTCTCCCCCTCTGATGCTGCCAGAGTCCCTCTCTCTCAGTCTCCTCAGTCTCTCTCTCTTTCTCCCTCTCTCTCTCTCCTCAGACTGCTCTCCTTATTCTCCTCACAGACTCTTTTTTTCCAGGCTTCAGGATATCCCTCCTCCTCTGTTGGGGCACACAGTCCCTGGTGTCAGCATGTGTCTCTCTCCTCACTCTGGCACCTCAGTCCCTTCCCCTCACACACTCCTCCTCTCCTCACTGTTAAGTGTCACTGTGTCCCAACAAAGGGCTCTTTTGAACTTTGGTATCTCCCTCTCTTTTAAGCAATCCCCTCTCCTCTGTCTCCTGTCAATACTCTCTCTCTTTTACCTCAGTACTTCCCTCTCTTCTGTCCCCTCAGCACTTCCTGAAACTCCCCTTTTTCCCAGTGTTCACCCTCTCTATTAGTTTTCTGGAAGGACCAGTCCGCATCTCTCTGTCACCATCTTCTGGTCAAAAGGAGAAATTGCATTACAGCATGCTTGCTACACTTACCATTTAAAATTGTCCTGCTGCTGGCCAATTTTACGCTGCTGTGTCATCTGCGGTCTTTTATTTATTCTAGTACAACACCCATCTGTACTCTTTTTCTCTAGTACACTTTAACCAAGTTTCCCTCATTAAAAATGTTCTGCTGTTGGCCAATTTTATACAGCTTTTATTATCTGCGATTTTGCTAAAGTATATGTGAACCCTTAAACTTTAAAATAACCCATTCAGTTTAAAACAGAAATGCAAGACAAAACGTTTGTGTATTGTGACATTGGGGTGTTTAGCTCAAGTGGTTAGATGCATTTTTTTGTGCAGCGAGTCCACATCAGACAGGCATTTCTAGTTAAGGGCCTGGTAGCCCACGTTTATTAAAGGGAAAACAAAACAGTCCATCCAGGAATCCCACGCAGGGGTTTAACTTCATTCAGCACACATAAATGAAAACATACCAAGCCAGCTGGCTCTCTCTTGTCAGCAGTTCCTCTGCTTGCTCCCAACAGACTTATCGATTCTTTCCAGCCCCCTGGACTCACTGGCTTCCGTAGTCTTCCCGACTCTCAAGGCTATCCAGCCTTTCCCAGTTCCTGGGAAAAGAATCCTCCCCCCTTACACGGGCTACAGTCTCCCACAGGGCAGACCACTCTCCAAACACAGGTTTGTCTTCAAACAGCAGCAGCAAGCTACTCACACTCCACCATACTCCACACTCTACTCTCACTAGCTCCTCATTATATGGGCTGTGTGCAGCTGGGCACACACCCTGCCTACTATCCTCAAGACCCTGATACAGGGTTGGAGATCCCGTCCCACCCATGACTCTCAGGGATCTCCAAACTACAGAATCCCATCCAGAACTAGCAAAACCTGGAGAAAACTGACAGAGCAGTTTTCTCTATTTAAACTCTACACTCTGTAGTCTTGCAGTCCGCAAACTCTGTGTCTCTTTTACCTCCAATTTCATAGGGACAGAGCCTCGCTCTGCCACAGTATGTATAAAGAAATATATATAAATACCTTACTTGTATCATAAGTTATCACATGACCTTTGTTCCTAGCTGCATAATTGTGTTAGAGAGCTGGGGGCGGAGACTGTAGGAGGAGCGTGGCAGCAGGAAGCAGATAAACTGCAGTACATTGATTCCTCCAGTGAGGAGCTATGCAGGGGGTGTGTCACCACAAGTTTGAACACTGGAATACAGGCACAACCCTACATTTTAAATATACGTGCCACTTCCCTAAAGTCTTATAATATATTAGAATGGATAAATTAAAAAATGGTATTTATGAGGCACAACAATGACTTTGTTATTTAAAACATATTATTTATACATAAACGTTCATAAAAGGCAATAAGTTACAAACTTTTGCAACTAAGCAAGTCATTTATGGCCTTTTTTGAGCATTTATGAATAAATAATATGTTTTAAACAAAACATATATATCCCTTCTAGTATATTGGAGTATTATAAAACAGTGCAGCCCTATCCCCCAAAGTAAACAGTACATATAATCATAAAGAACAATATAGCATATCACATACATTTTGTGCTGAAGTGTTTGCTTTTAAGTGTAATGCTGCTTACACACGACCGGACTTTCCAGCAAACTAGGCCTGACGCTCTTCCTGATGGACTTTCGGCGGAGTTCTGAAGGACTTTCCAAACAAACAGACTAAGTCCGTTTGAAATCCATTCATTTTGAACATGATGATGTAAACGGGACTAAATGTTCAATAGCCAGTAGCCAATAGCTTCCCTTTCGTCGTATTTGGTCCGTCGGACCAGCATACAGACAAACAGTTTTCCCAATAGGAATAGAGTCTTTCGGACAGATTTGAAACATGTTCTATTTCTAGGTGCGTCAGATTTTTTAAACGAAAAATGATTGGATTAGCCCACACACGATCGGATTGTCTGATGGACTGATTCCGTCTGACCTAGTCTGCCGGAAAGTCCGGTTGTGTGTATGCGGCATAAGAGAAAAAAATGAAGAAAGTCCAGCAAAAACCAGAAACATGAATCTTCAAAAAATCAAGCAGTGCTGAAAAATCTTCTTGCAATCACCCAGTGTGTAGACCAGGCATCACCAAATGGCGGACCGTGGTCCAGAACAAGTGACAGTTCTGTCTGGACCGCCATGGCCTTGCTATTAAGCTGTCTGTGTGTCCTTTCTTCATCCTTCCACTGTCGCAAGGAAGCCGGCCTCCAGAGTCACTCTGTAATATGTGACTCTGGAGGCCGGCTTCCTTGCACTAATTAAGGTCGATACAACTGATCCTGACAGCCCACACTTCTTCAGAATGTGGGTCTCAATAGCCAAACCATTACATTTAAAGTTTGTAAGGTAGGATGGAATACTGGACCTTGAGAGAGTAGCTCCAGACATGGTGGTAGGGTCCATGGGTCCCCTACCACCATCTTTATGATCTCTGCATACCAAGATCTTCTGGGCCACACTGGGGCCACAAGAATCACCAATTTCCATTCCTGTTTGATCCTGCGAAGAAGTCATGGAAGCAGCAGAATAGGAGGAAATGCATAAATCATTGAAAACTAATCCCACGGGACCACCAAGGCATCTTTTTTCCGCATACTAGCGGATCCTTTGTTCTTGACACAAAGTTATCGATCTTTTTGTTGAACCTGAATGCAAACAGGTCTACGTCTGGGATTCGTCATCTCCAGCATATTGCTGCTGGACACTCAAGTAGTCTGAGCCTGCCAATTCTCTATTCCTGGAATGAAGAACTCTAGTTTGTAACCTAGAGCTATCATGGAGATCACCCATCTGTATCGAAACTCCTTCTGCCAGATCCTTGAGAACTACAGAAGTCTTCCCCTCACTCGAGTGAGCGGGGGTGCCCCTTCATAAAGAGGCTTTAGTATTTTGTTTTGTGGGCTTCCTTCCCCAGGAATTCTTTTGTCCCTGGGGTTGACCCTGAGGTTTACCTCTTGAACCTGACAGTGGAGGCCGTCGTGACTGCCTGGAGGCTGATGCACCTGGTACTGGAGAAGAAGCCAATTTAAATGAAAGACATTTAAACTTCTTAACTGGCAAAAGAGTACTTTTCCCACTTAAAGTTTTTTGGATGTATGCACTACACACACATCTACCCCTGATGAAGCAAGCATGGTCTTGCAAAATGCGTTGGGATACATTTCATGTCTGTGTACTTTGCAATTTACATTCTATAAATGATACGTGTAATGACATTTTTTTACTGTATGTATCATTTCAGTGGCTTGGCTATGATTCATGTTTATGTTTGCATGACAATTTTAATAAATTTTGAGACTGCATTTACTCTGTCAATTGTTGGCTAAACACATTCACCTCATTTAAAGTCCCGGGGTGATTTCCTGTTTTTTGTTGCATATATTGGGATGAAGGTGATTTGTGGGTGACACCAGACCTTTTCTTTTTTGTCTATTGAACCCGGGTAGAAGACACCCATTTAGCCCAAACCTGGTCTGCTGTCACCATTAGCCAATTATTCATTACATACAATTATTTAATTCTGTAGCGCTTTCAGAAATTTTGTCCAACACTCAGGTACCACATCTCCCATGTGCTGATCTAGGTTTTGGTGCTGTTCCCTGTTGGTGGCGTTTGTTATTGTCTGGCTTGGGAGCTGTGATGTGTACAAGGGAGGTTTTCATACCTCCGGCTGTCCCCCCCTGCCCTGTCTGGACAGATGGGGCCCCCTACACGTTGGCACCATGCGACCACATCTACTCTGCGACATCTGCGGTTGCGGTGTCGGCTCGCTATGGCGTGGAATGTCAGCATGTGTAACTTAGAGCATCTGTGCAGACGCGCCCCCATTTGGAGACGAACATCATTCATGTTTGTGTGCCTTATCATGCACACATGGCATTGGAGGTGGAGCTCACTGGGCCCTCTGGGGATATAAATTGAGGGCTAGTCATGGCTGGGATCTGTTTGTCACTTCCTGTTTCACACAGATGGATCGAGTCTTACGATGGCTCCATTGTTGCCTGATGCATGTCTCCTTCTTTGTTACAAAACTAATGTGTAAATCTTATTAGTGTTCCATGTTAATCAACTCTAAGCCCCTGTACACACAGTCGGAGATTTCGACAACCAAATCCGTCGGATTTTGTCCGTCGGATTTTGTCTGTCCGATCTTGTCCGAAACTGTTGCATACACACGGTCGGACAAAGTTGTCGAAAAATCAGATCTTTCAGAACGTGATGACGTAATTTCGTTACGATGGGACTACATTCAGGCTAGTAGCCAATAGCTTTGATGTAGGAATTTGATCTGAGCATGAGTGGCACTTGGTCCAATCAAAATTCTCTACACATGATCGGAGTATGTCCGATCGGCCCAGTTGGTCGGGAAATATTTCCAACAAGTTGGAAAATTGGGTCCAACGGATATTCCGACGGAATCAGTCCAATGCATACCACACACAGTCGGATTATCCGACAACACGGTCCGATAGGACACATTCCGACGGATTCTCCGACCGTGTGTACAAGGGCTAACAGCTGGTTCCCATATGGTTTTTTATTTAGATCTATTTTGGATACCCCTGATTGACCACTCAGCTGAGATTGGTCGATTTCGGGGCAGCTACCATTAGAGGACCTGATCTATCCTGGCTGGCACCTGAGCTTAGGACCCTGTTTGGGTATGCTAGTGATAATGTTGATAATCACCCCAAATCACCCCAAGTCCCTAAACGTCTCCTTTGTTCTTTTTCAATATAACTAGGGATGGAAGCACATGTTCTAGCTTTATTATTATATTTTGACTACCACTCTTGCATTATTCGACCTAATGTTGAGCCTCCCCTGTTTTGTTATTTGTTTTATTGTTTACCCATTCTAATGATCCATTTATACCTGTATATCAATCCAACTTATACTATGTGTTTGGAGCGTTGGCTTCTGATGTGTGGGATTGGCTGCCGTGGTGTTGTGTCTCTCTCCTCATCCGGGGGCCGTGACGCGCACTGCGGACCTCCGCCGATCCCCCGCCCTGTGCGTGTGTGGGGGGCGGGGGTGCCGCACTGCGCTGTCGACGTCACGCATCCCACGCTGCACGTGCGGCATTCGCCGCGCTGTCACGTGTTTGCGGTTGGGCCTTCCAAACTCGTTGGCAATGGAGGTGCTCAGGTGTTGGCTGGTGGGATATTGTTATCCTGACCGGCATCACCCCTCCCCCATACCTGCCATATGGCGTGACGTTGGTGGGCGGTCCTGCGGGGGCGTTTATATGGCGGCATGTCTCCGGGGCGGTCTTGACACTCGAGGCTCTCATCACACCAAAATACACAACTCGGAATTCCTCCTCCTTTTGGTCTTTTTGTCACTATAGGTACACCTACACTTTTGCATTATTTTTAACTGGTACTTTAGCTTCTGTTTTATCTAATTGACCCACCTATGCTTCTGTTACTGTTTGTTTGGCAGCCTCTCTGGCTGCCTACTTTGTTTCCTAGCATCACAATTTTCATTCTTTCTTTCAACAACGGTGCTCTTTTCCCCTCCCATTTTTTCTTACTTCCCAGTCACCTTTGACTACTAGTCTAGTCTAATTTCCTTCACTTTCACACAGTTTTGCCTCGTAGTTTCATGCCCGCCCGGATCTGTGCCTGCGTGTGCGCCTCTGGTGGGCTGTCTGCCAGGGCTCCCGGATGGGGGTGGTATTTGATGCCTCGGCACCCCGTTATCACACCATTAACTGACGGATCTCCATTAGTAAGTATATATTTTGGGGCTGTTCTGGTTTTTACCCCACTCCCCTGAACCATTTTAAATTTTGACTATGTCCTCATTATCATTTTTACTTTAGACTACCACGTGCATGCTCCTGATGAGTGGCATGTCAGCCACGAAACGCGTAGAGCTATTTAATGCCGTGTTTCCATCTACATACATCCAGATTTTCAAGTTATGACACTATTATTACCCCTAACAGGCTCAGTGAGGCCTTAGGTCCTGCAAATTTTATCTTGTAATTATAAATTTATCTAACCCTGCCTTGGTGGAACTACCGAATTTTATTAGAGTTTTACTCATGACAATTGCTTATGACTGTATTTACTGCTTTGTTACCTTGTATAATTTTTGACTATTTGACACCAGTTGTCATATTCTGAGACAATTGTACTATCATGGATATTTTTGTCACTGTATTTACCATTTATTCTGATATGAACAGTATATGTATATTTACAAGCCATCGATGTGAATAAAAATTCCCTCGTTCTACCTCAATTATTCAATCGCTATCCTGTGCTTCATATAAAGTCCCAACTCTCGTGCTCCCCTCTTCTCTACACACACATCTACTCCTGATGAAGCAAGCATGGTCTTGCAAAATGCGTTGGGATAGATTTCATGTCTGTGTACTTTGCAATTTACATTCTATACCATGATACGTGTAATGACATTTTTTACTATATGTATAATTTCAGTGGCTTGGCTATGATTCGTGTTTTATGTTTGCATGACAATTTTAGTAAATTTTGAGACTGCACTGTCAGTTGTTGACTAACCGCATTCACCTCATTTAAAGTCCCGGGGTGATTTACCTGTCTTTTGAAGCTCTTAAAATCAGAAATTTTGGTGGAGGAATTTTTGTTAATGTTGCTAGTTCCAACAATGGGCAGCTAAAACACTATATATGACAAATTGTCAGTTGTCTTGTGAGTTCGCTGATCATATTTAATATGTACTACGAGTTCCCCTTTTTCAGGTATAGGAGATCATAATGATGCTTGGTATGGCCTGTAATATGGCCGACCGAGGTTCAGATTGAGGCTTGGCCATCTGTTTGTTGTATGTTACGCATAGATTCAGACTGAGGCTTGGTTGTTTGTGCAGTGTATAAAATGTGGAACTGCCCTTGCCCCTGGATGACGTCATCTTATGACGAATCATGTAGGATGGAGTAACGTGCTGACATCACCAATCTCACACGTGCTGTAGAAGGATGGGTTTGTTTTGTGTACTGGCCGATGCACTAGAAATAAAAGGAGCATGTTATCAGCGGCAGCTGTAAGTGCACTTTTTATATTCAATAAACTTCATAAGGATTTTACACTATGTGGAGCATTTAGTTTTTTTGGAGAAATCCTTTTATCTAATATGGTGCCAAGGGGTGATCCTGTGTAGGAGATCAGCCAGACCCGGATGAATGTCTTGGCTGTGTTAAAGCAAGCTACAAGTGCATATGATCCCTTCTAATGAGGGATCAATTGGAGCCATTGGGCTGTTGGTAGAAGCACTGGTGTTTTAATGATCACTATGGATTAACATATCATATCATTTATGAACTGTTTCCAAATTAATTTGTATTTACTTAATATGATTGATTAGCTCAACCAATATGTTTTTTTAAATGTTTTTTTACTGTGTATGTCTCACAGGAGGTTTGCTTTTATATATATATATATAATATATATATATATATATATATATATATATATATATATATATATATATATATATATATATATATATATATATATATATATATAATTTATTTTTTATGTTAAATCATTCTTTAGCATGTTTTTATGCATTTATAATATAATTTGGCTGTACTACAATAAATATCACCCAGTTTTTAAGTTATAAGCACTATTGCAGATTTTATTTTTATATAAATACACACGAGTGTGGAGGAGACCATGGGGCATAAAACAGCGCTAATAGTGAGGAAGCATAAGGAGACTTGCACATCTTCATTATAGTCCAGATGGGAATAGAAAGCGCTATCCAATAAAGTAACAGTGAGGTCACTGTTATGTGAAAAATTGCTGTGCTAAACCCCAAAGCAATAGTCCAAATATTGATATGTGTATAGCTGCTGACACTAGGACAAACAAAGTCCAAGATGCACAAAGATAAAAATGAGTGTAGCGCTAAAGAATGTAGATCACTGTTATGCCGTGTACACACGATCGGAATTTCCGACAAGAAATGTTCGATGGGAGCGGGTTGTCGGAAATTCCGTCCATGTGTAGGCTCCATCGGACATTTTTTTCCGACAACAAAAATTTGAGAGCCGGTTCTCAAATTTTCCAACAACAAAGTACGTTGTCGTAAATTCCAAGCGTGTGTACACAATTTTGACGTACAAAATTCCATGTATACTCTGAATCAAGTATGTCAAGCTGCACATTTTTTAATCTTTTAATGCAGTGCATTCTCTTCTTCTTTATAATGCTAGAATTATGACATTGTTTTGCTGCTGATATTCACACAGAGTTCTGACAAACTGATTTCTTTATTATTTCTTGTGATCTCTTGTGATCTATTGAATATATTTTTTATTTTTTCACCAGATCTCCAGAATAATGTTTATAATTTTTATTTATAGTGATCTCCTTCTTTTTTTTTTTTTTTTTTTGGGACGTCTTTTGCCAGACCAGGCCGAACCCAGGCCATCACAATCTTGTCTTCCTTACACACTTGCTTACATGCTTGCTTCCAGGCTGTGGCTCTGGTGTTGGAGTTGTGGCAGGAGGTGGAGGAGGTGGAGGAGGAGGAGGAGGATAGTCTAACTCACACAGGTTGTGAGTTTGCCCCTCAACCCCTTATTTAGGGCCATATATATCACTTCCTCACAAAACAGGCGTTGGCCAACCTCCATTTCCAGCATTTTGTTGGCAGCCATGTAGGCATAGGCCTCAAGAAGACTGGGGGTGGTTCTGAGGGCCACAGAAGCCTGCCAAATTAACCCAAGGGCTGACTCCTCCACGCTCCTCCCCTTCCTGGGCCTTTTTTGTTGAAGACGGAGGGGAGGGACCTGGGATTCGGTCAGGCTACTGGGCCCAGACACGTCCTTGCTGCCATTTACCCCTGCCACCTCCTGGGTGCAACTTTCCACAGTCTCCTCCTGGCTGAGGCTTTCCTCTGTATGAAAAAGGGACATAGTTTTAGTTTATTGTTCATCAATCACACACAATTTTGAGAAATATGTTGAACAATGCTATACCTGATTCAAGCTGGGCTACTTCACATCTTCTTCCTGGGTGGAAGGCCCAGGTTGGACGTTGGAAGCCTCAGCTGGGGTGAAAGGAAGAATGGAAGGAAAAGTGGAAGGAAGGGTTGAGAGTGATGGCCTGATTTCAGTCTGTCATAGTACCACAGCCTGGGGACATAAACGTCATCTGCTGCTGCTCCTGATCTCATGGAATCCTGGACCTTCTTCTGCTCCCTATAATAAGTGCTCCTCAGGCCACCAATTTTGCACTTCCAATAGTTAATGTCTGGGGATCTGCGACTTCACAAATTCCAGCAATTTATTCAGTGCTGCCTTCCTCTTTAGTCGATTTGTATGAATTGGGGGAGGAAATCATGAACGTTGAATTGATCCATCTTCTCTGCAAGACATAACACAAGACAAAACCTAATGTCAGGCTAAACTCGCATAATCTTGTCCCAATATAAGCCTCAATCTCTATTGCCTCATACACACGGTCGGATTTTCTGACAGAAAATGTGCGATTGGATCATGTTGTCAGAAAATCCGACCATGTGTGGGCTCCATCTGACTTTTGCTGTTGGATTTCCCGACGTGCAAAGTTTGAGAGCAGGATCTAAAATTTCGACTGACAAAGTGCCACGGATGCTCAGAATAAACTAAGAGCCTAAAGCTACTAAAGCTATTGGCTACTGGCCCATTTATAGTCCCGACGTACGTGTTTGACGTCCCCTCGTTCAGAATTCCGCCAACTTTGTGCGACTGTGTGTATGCAAGACAAGTTTGGGCCAAAATTTTGTGGTCGGAATGTCTGACCGTGTGTATGGGGCATAAGCAGTATAGGCCACTGATGCCCCAAGTTAAAATTGTAAATTTGTTAGAACGATCGGCGCTTCCGCTACTTCTTCCTCCGCTCACAGATCGTACGTACGATGCACACACGTGCTTTATATACACTGTGCAAACTCCACCCGCCCCTAACCTTCTTTGTAGTATATTCCCCGTCCCTTCTCTTTCATACAGTGGGGTAGCAGATGGCGGAGAGACAACAGGTGCATGCAGCAGAGAGCAGCAACGACGAAAGCCCGGAGCCATGAACGCCCTGATCCTGAAGGAGATTTAAGGCTTCAAATATGTTCTTTGTAGAGATGGTAGAGATGGTGGACATCTTGAAGAGGGCAGTATGGACCTTACTCCAAACCCAAATGTGAGAAAGGCCAAGATCATGACTAAAGTTGTGAAAAGTCTGCACAGGAATTTTGGGGTACGACGATCCAAGGATCAACTGAGGAAACACTGGTCAGACCTCAAATTGAGGGAGCAGGATCAGTACAGAAGGATCAAGAGAGTGCTGCAAAAAATTAAGTAGTAGTCGTATGTTCCTATTATTATCATTACTTGCATGCTGCTCCATGTGGTTTTCTTTACTGTTGGACAGTTTAAGATGTTTCAGGTTTGTGGGCTTAGTAAACATCGTTCCTTTGCCCACTAACACAATGTTTTTGGCAGATGCAGGTTAACTACATTTGGTCATGCCTATTTGTATTCAAAGAAGTTTAGTACATTGTTGTCTAGATGGGTTTGTAACTAGAATGAAATGCAAACTTGATTCGGTGTAAGGAAACGACACTCAGCAGCTGTTTACACATCTGGACGCAGGAGCGTGGGACACCAGAACAAACTTTTGAGGGTGTCCCACACAGGTGCTCCAGTGGATACTAAGGGTGTCTCCATCTATGAAACTTGCACAAAACAAGTAAGTATTCCAGCTTTTGTAAGGGAAAAAAATAATGCCTTCATCTTGGAACTCTGCCAAAACAGACAATTGTACGACACTTCCAAGCAATGTTTCATGTTACTATTTCTGCCCTCAAATACCTGTGTGCTAAGTATACCTTATTTTTATTCACATAGGGGAGAAAAGAATCGGGACATTAGAGGACACCAAGGACCCACAACCTCCTAAAGAAGGGGAAATCCAAAAACAAGCTCAGGATTTGGAGGAAGGAGAGGTTTATGAAGTGCACAAAATAGTGACCACAACAGGTGAGTGTGTGAGACCACAGCTTCAGGTAATAGTTGTATGGATGTATGCCTGTATATTTATAATACATGGTGTGTTTTTTTCTATTTTAGGTGATGTAGCTGTTGTGGAAGAAGAAACACATTTCAAGTGTGTGTACACATTTCAAGTGCAAGTGCGTGAGTCCTCATCGGGGAGATCATGGTGTGCAACCGTGATTTAGAAAAGATAAAGGAAAACATCAATGATGTTCAACAAAAAATGAAGAACATCATTGATGTTTTAGGAAGAATCTAAAACACACCAAAATTTCTGTAATTGTTTTTATTTTTGTAACTTTTCTAAAAAAAATTGAAAGCCAAATTTTGAAGATGCACACAGTGTGTCAATCTGTGCTGTCTCCCATCCTGGGATATCAATGTACGTGTTTTGTGGGGACAAGCCCTTCCTCATAACTAAAGTAGCTGAGAGCAGTGGTGTAGCGTGGTGGGTGTAAGGGGAGCTGGGGCCTCGGGCGCAACATTTTGGGGAGCGAAATCCAAAGCCAGTGTGTGTCACTCTGTCTGAATTCCGATACACTGTGTCTACGTGCTCCGGCCGCTAAGTGTTCAATCATAGGCAGGACCTCCAGCGCCCTGTGATTGGGTGAATGGGGTCATGGCCTGTCTGCGATGTTGGGTGACACAAATGCGAAAAGGTTGCTCCTGGAGTCCCGCCTCCACCTTTATGTGACCCGCCAATCATTTCCCCATTGTGGCAGCTAGTCTGTCAGTGTGGCAGAGCAGAGGCAAAGCAGATCGATCATGGATGAAAGACAAAAAACACGTGAGACTCCTTCATGAGAGACGTGTCATGTTGCTGGCCTGGGGGGAGTGACATGGCCTGGGGAGAAGAAGCAACCAGTCAGAGAGAGAGTAAACAAGCAGTTAGAGTCACGCTGTGTAGTGGTCAGTATAGAAATACTATAGGTAGGTCATTGCAGTGTAGTAGGTAATGCAGTGGTCAGTGCAGTGGGTAGTGTAGTGGACACTGGTTAGGGGCGCTAATTACTTGCCTTGACAACCCACACTACGCCACTGGCTGAGAGGAAGGGGTTGCACCCCGGAAACACGTCCATTGATCCCCCATGATGGGAGTTAGCACATGTTGACCATAGGCATAGGACCAGGAGGAAAATCCCCATTTTGACTCCCAATTTGTGTGCATCTTCAAAATTTTACTTTCACAGGGGTGACAGCATCCCATCTGATGAAGGTAATATCAACATATCTGACATTGCCTGCACTTTATCAAAGTTGAACTTTGTAATTTCCTGGGTTGTATATTGTTTTATGGTTTTAAAAACATGCCTGTTTACCACAAAAAATTATATCTCTACTGTCCAAAAAAAAATATGTTGGTTTCTTCAAAAACCCTTTTCTTCAAAAACCCTTTTCTAAACGTACATGTGAATGTGCACAGAGTAAAAAATGTTCTACTCAACAATGTGTGGCTTCTTCTTTCATTGCTCAATAGCAGTTTTTTGCTTAAGTTGGTGTTTACAGTGGCAATGGGGGTTATTTACTAAAGGCAAATCCACTTTGCACTACAAGTGCACTTTCAGTGTACTTTTGAAGTGCATTTGTAGTGCGAAGTGGATTTTCCGTTAGTAAATAACACCCACGGTGCCTCAATCAGGCCATTTTCATCACTTAAAAAAAATGAATTCATGGTGCTGAAAATTATGAATATTTTTATCATTAATGCATTACATACATTAACAACAAAAACAAGGTGTGTGTGTGTAGCAGACCCAAACCATAATAGTTAGCTGAAGAAGAGATTGTCACCTCATGTTTCAAAAAAATTATGTTTGCACTATTGAAAAAAATGGCCAAAAAAACAACCCCATTGGAGAACCTAGGAGACAGCTAAAAGAAACACAAGCAGTAAATCAAAGGAAATATTTTTCTGTTTAAAATACAAATTTATTTTTAAAAATACATTTATTTAAATACATATAATGTGATGTTAAAGGAGAAATCTTACCTTAATATAGTCTTTCTGCAGGACTTGAATGATGGCATAACAGGTCTCTGAACAATGATTCCCAGGAGATGCCTGTCGAGAACTTGATGTCATGCAGACTTCTCCCTGTCTCCAAGTACCGCAAGGTGGCAACTAGCCTCTGCTCGGGAGAGATGGCTTGCTGCATGCAAGTGTCCTGCTTCATAATATAATTGGACAGCAAAGCCAACAGACAGTTAAAAATGGGGTCCTTCATCCAGAGATAATCCCTGAAATCATCAGGATTATTCTCACGGATCTCCTGCAACAACGGCATGTGCGAGAATTGGTCACGCTCGAGCAACCATTTCTTCGTCCTTGAACTCCTCCCCACCCTGTTCATGGACTGGACTTGGGTTAAAGTAAGAACCCCAACACCAAGATCCTGCATAGCACGAACTCTACGATGAGTACGTACCTGCAACATGGCTTCAAAACGGTCGGCTGATCAGAACGGACTAACAGAAGCGGATCACCTTTTTGGACACCTTTTAGAGCCTATGGCTCTATTTAGGTGCTTCAAACCCCCCCCCCCCCCCCGCCACTGTAATTCAGCCTGAATAGGGGGTGGCATCGGCGGCCATGAATAGATCTATGCATATATCTATCCATTGGTCATAGAGGGGGTGGCTGGAGAGAGGGGGCAGTGCCCATGCACCCTTATGGATGCACCGCCACTGCTCCTAACACTTGTGTTTTCCTTGTATCACTTTTTGTCAGCCCTTCTGGGTCTGAACAACAGTGCAGCTCTTGCAGATGAAGTGGCTCTTCGAAATATCATCGCTGGCACTCCTCTTCCAGATCTAGGCACCACGGTTCACCCTCAAGATCGAGGCACCGTAGCATGGACATGTCTTGCCCTTTCAAGGCTGAATGTGTAACGCAACACTGAAGCTGAGGAAGGACCAGCATGAGCAGCCAATCAGGTGTGCTGCATGCACATAAGCAGACAAGGAACACACTGATAGGAGGAGAAAGCAGTGTGAACAGGGAGGGGGGGGACTATTTCTGCTCAGCTCAACTGCGTTTGTTTCAACTCAAACTCCTGCTTGCTTAGTTCAGCCTTATGCCGCGTACACACGAGCGGATTGTATGGCGTACTTAGTTCGTCATACAATCCGACGGACAGTCCGTCGTACTTTCCACTGAACGGACTTGACCACACACGGATACACAAACAGTCCGTCGAAAGCTTGCGCGATGACGTGTACAGCACGTACGACGGGACTAGAAATAGGAAGTCCAAGACACAGCAAAGCACCCTTCCGCCGTGTAAATCCTTTCTGGGCATGCGCCATTCTTAGTCTGTCGAACTAGCATACTGACGACCGTATTGTCTGCTGAAACCAAAGTACGACGGACAGAATTTCGAAAAAACCAAAATACTTAGTACTCCGGACTGCACGCTGAAAAAGTCCGCTGAAGCCCACACACGAGCGGATTGTCCGCTGAAATGTGTTTCGACGGACTAAGTACGCCATACAATCCGCCCGTGTGTACGCGGCATTAGACATCAAATACATAATGGGCAAAAAAAGGAGATATATTCAGTATTTAAAGAAAATAAATATAGTTCATCTACAGCAAAGAGAACTTGCATATATTATCATAAGACTAAATATACAAAATAGTAATTTTTTTGCAAATTAAAAATATCTGGGTTTATGACAACATATTTTGGCAATTTTGTTTTAGTTTTCTCTCACTGGGCTCGGTGGAATCAACGGATTATATTTTCATAGAGCCATTTAACCATTGTCGTACGGAGCAGAAATACACCATACTGAAAGCACAGCTATTAATTGTCCCTGTCAGACAACTGATAAATTGGCTGCTGTGCACACAAAATTCCATTGATAGTATTCTCCCTCTGCCTGCGTTCATGCATTTGCTGCATTATGATGAATTAATGGGATGGGATATTTTCATCAGCTGGAGACTGTGTGCATAATATACTTTAAAATCACAGCATATATGTACCTTTCCAATTCATAGTGCCTGGGAAAGTGTGTTAAGATCTAATTTATTACATGTGACAAGTGTTCAGTGCCAGAGGATTATTATTTATAATATCTTTATGATAGCTGTAGTAAATGAAAGGAGAAGTGACTATGTATTCTTGTATGGAACAGATAGAAAGCACCATTTATAATAGAGATGCCTTCCACTACATAATACAAACAAATAAAAGACATAAAAGAAATAATATTATGGGAAAAAGAGTTATTGATAGGTTAGAGCAAAGACCACTAAAACAAGGCTTAGACTTTTTTAAATCAAATACATAGATTTTTTGGATGTGAGGGTTAGTGCGGAAGCATTAGTTCCCTTATTTCAGGTTTTTTCACCACTTATGCTGGAATAACAAAATAGCACGTGACACTCCTTGATGTATAAGTCATAGAAAAAAAAGAGACGAATAGAAGAATGACAGATAAAAAGACCTGGTGTGAATGCACTAAAATCAGACGGTACTGCAATGGACTTTTTCCTTGCTTCTGCAAGTTACAGTGCTATGCTGTATATACAGCAAAAGGCTGAAATAGCTTTACTAAATTAATCTGTTGCTGATACCCCTTGCAGCCTACAGAGGCTGATATTCTTCATCCTTTTTTGCAGCTAAAATTTTAATAGCAGAAGCATGGAAAAAATCCTTAGTTTCTTTGACCCAAGCCAAGCATAACATCTTGTGGATTATGGTTCATGAGAAGGATGCTAGTCTGATTAATGATACAGTAAAGCAATTTGAACAAAATTTGGGACCCCTGGGCTTAATATATGCAAATCCAGCTCAACACTTATCTTGCTGCAGATTCAGTTTCTACTGGGGATCTATATAGGCCTATCTTCTTTTGCTTCCCTTTATTTCCTCTTCTTCCTTTGTCCTTGCCTCTTCTCTTCATCTTTCATGTTTAAAGGATGATGACTTCATGGTCTCTACCATCAACGGGGATATCTCAATATCATATTACTTGTTTATATAGGGGATTCGGCTTACGACTAGATTCCTGTATACTTCACCCTTTTCTCACTTATATATACAGTACAGTATGTATGCTGATTCTTCTCTTGAAATACTAATGTAATTCCTGTTCTAAGTTGATGTACATTCACCCTGATAGTTAATAAAAAGATATTGAATGCAAAAAGACCTAGTGGTACATCAAGCCTGACCCTTTTTTTTAACTTGTTTTGTTTTTTAACCTTTTTGTCTAGATTATAGTATAGATCTATGTTTTCTGATACCCCTAACTAAAATCTATTGAAACCAATTGCCTTCAGAAGTCACCTAATTAGTAAATAGAGTCCGCCTGTGTGTAATTTAATCTCAGTATAAATACAGCTGTTCTGTGAAACCCTTAGAGGTTTGTTAGAGAACCTTAGTGAACAAACGGCATCACAAAGACCAAGGAACACACCCGACAGGTTAGGGATAAAGTTATGGAAAAGTTTAAAGCAGGGTTAGGTTATAAAAAAATATCCCAGGCTTTGAACATCTCACAGAGCACTGTTCAATCCATGATCAGAAAATGGAGTATGGCACAGCTGCAAACTACCAAGACATGGCCATCCGCCTAAACTGATAGGCCATGCAAGGAGAGCATTAATCAGAGAAGCAGCCAAGAGGCCCATGATAACTCTGGAGAAGCTGCAGTAATCCATAGCTCAGGTGGGAGAATCTGTCCACAGGACAACTGTTAGTCGTGCATTCCACAAATATGACCTTTATGGAAGAGTGGCAAGAAGAAAGGCATTGTTAAAAAAAAAAACATAAGAAGCCGCGTTTGCAGTTTGTGAGAAGCCACGCGGGGGACAAAGCAAACATGTGGATTAAGGTGCTCTGGTCAGACGATACCAAAATGTAACTATTTGGCCTAAAAGCAAAAGGCTATCTGTGGCGGAAAACTAACACTGCACATTACCCTGAACACACCATCCCCACCATGAAACATGGTGGAGGCGACATCATGTTGTGGGAATGCTTTTCTTCAGCAGGGACAGCGAAGCTGATCAGAGTAGATGGGAAGATGGATGGGGCCAAATATAGGGCAATCTTAGAAGAAAACCTGTTAGAGTCTGCAAAAGAATTGAGGCTGGGGTGGAGGTTTACCTTGCAGCAGGATAACCACCCTAAACATACAGCCAGAGCTACAATGGAATGGTTTCGTTCAGGGATGTCCAAACTTTTTTTAAAGAGGGCCATATTTGATGAAGTGAACATGCGTGAGGGCCGACCATTTTGCATGACATTCTTTGAACCATTAAAATTCAGTCTAAGTGTGTTTGTTCGAGCACTAATACACTTCCCAACAAGAATTCTCTTGCCTTTGTGGCTGTGTGTGAGTAAAGAGATGAGCTTGGGCGTGTTATTTGGATATGCCATATTTATTGGCATATACCATGCATCTTCACTTTAAGAGGGAAGTTTCAGGAAAAAAACCTTAAATTTTAAATAAAGAACTGTGAAGCAAAATAAGGGTCAGTGCACATCTGTAGCCTCACATGTGCCATTAATGCAGCCCCACCATTGCCATGAATGCAGCAGCCCATTTACATCAGTGCAGCACCCCCATTTCCATCAGTGAAGCACCCCCATTGCCATGAATACAGCACCCCCATTTCCATGAATGCAGCACCCACCATTGCCATGAATGCAGCACCCCATTGCCATCAGTGCAGCACCCCCATTATTTCCATCAGTGCAGCACCCCCATTGCCATAAATACAGCACCCCTATTGCCAGGAATACAGCACCCACCATTGCCATGAATGCAGCACCCACCATTGCCAGGAATGCAGTATCCACCATTGCCAGGAATGCAGCACCCACCATTGCCAGGAATGCAGCACCCACCATTGCCATGCATGCAGATCCCACCATTGCAAGGAATGCAGCACCCACCATTGCCGTAAATGCAGCACCCCCCATTGCTATAAATGCAGCACCCCCATTGCCATCAGCGCAGCACCCCCATTGCCATCAGTGCAGCCTGATTGATGCCCATCCATCTGCAGCCTTGGAGGGGACAGGGAGGGGGGTGGGATGAGCATCAAAAGATTACATACAGGAAAAACTCCTGTTTTCTCAGCAGCCTCTTTAACACAAAGTCCCGCCTCCTTTGATAGACAGAATAGTCATCCAATGGCAGCGCAGGAGACGGATTTCCAATTACAGAGGCTGCCGTGCCACCATTGCCAGGAATGCAGCACCAACCATTTCCAGGAATGCAGCATCCACCATTGCCAGGAATGCAGCACCCACCATTGCCAGGAATGCAGCATCCACCATTGCCATGAATGCAGCACCCACCATTGCAAGGAATGCAGCACCCCCATTGCCATCAGTGCAGCACCCCCATTGCCATGAATACAACACCCACATTGCCAGGAATGCAGCACCCACCATTGCTATGAATGCAGTACCCCATTGCCATCAGTGCAGCACCCACACTGCCATAAATACAGCACCCACCATTGCCATGAATGCAGCACCCACCATTGCCAGGAATGCAACACCCACCATTGCCATGAATACAGCACCCTTATTGCCAGGATTGCAGCACCCACCATTGCCAGGAATGCAGCACCGCCATTGCCATGAATGCAGCACCCACCATTGCCATGAATGCAGAACACACCATAGCCAGGAATGCAGACTCCCCATTGCCATCAGTGCAGCCCGATTGATGCCCATCCATCTGCAGCCTTGGAGTGGACAGGGAGGGGGGTGGGATGAGCGCCAAAAGATTACATACAGGAAAAACCCCTGTTTTCTCAGCAGCCTCTTTAATACAAAGGCCCGCCTCCTTTGATAGACAGAACAATCGTCCAATGGCAGCGCAGGAGATGGATTTCCTATTACAGAGGCTGCCGTATAAACAGGAAATCCTGCCTCCTCACTGTCCCCTCTAAAGCAGCCAGCATATATATCTTTTGTGGCCCTGGCATTGGAAGATTGTTGGGGGCCACAAAAGCTATCTATGTCCAAATAACCGGACATGCCGGGTTTAGATCAAAGCATATTCATGTTAGAATGGCCCAGTCAAAGTCCAGACCTAAATCCAATTGAGAATCTGTGGCAAGACTTGAAAATGACTGTTCACAGACACTCTCCATCCAATCTGACAGAGCTTAAGCTATTTTGTAAAGAAGAACAGGCAAACATGTCACTCTCTAGATGTGCAAAGTTGGTAGAGAAGTACCCCAAAAGACTTGCAGCTGTAATTGCAGTGAAAGGTGGTTCTACAAAGTATTGAAATGCAAGCCACACTTTTCAGATATTTATTTGTAAAAAAAAAATTGGTAAACCATTTATTATTTTCCTTCCATTTCCCAATTATGTGCCACTTTGTCACATAAAATCCCAATAAAATATATTTCCATTTTTGGTTGTAACATGACAAAATGGGAAAAATGTCAAGGGGTATGAATACCTTTTCAAGGCACTGTAAATACACAGGCAAATGCCAACTTAAGATTTTTTTTTTAACCAACCTTATTTTCTCAAACACATAACACAAAAGTCACAGTCTCAGCAGCACCAACCCCAAATCCCTGGAAGCTCCACTATTTCAGGCACTTTGGCTCTCATATAGGGTCAAAACCTGTTATGGAGTGGTGGTCAGGCAACATACCTACATTTTCCCTAATCAAATTTAGGACCCAAATTAGTTCTTTTTATCTGTCTATCATGTTGTGTCTTTCTTTGCACCCTTTTGCCACAGTCTGAGTGCTATACAGATACCATTCCCTTTGCTGGCCTAGGCCATTTGTCACATACCTCCTGTCAACTGTTAACACAAGGGATACAGACACAGACTGTTACAGTGACATCATTTCCCCAATGTCAACCAGCCAGGTATTTGAATATCTGCATGTACAGAATATCATTTGAGGCACCTCATAGATCTCATCCACAACTGATATCCATGGGCCATTTGTTGAAGTGGCTAAGAACAATAATTTGAATGCAAAATAATTAATCCTGTTTTTAAAATCATATTTTTCCAACATCTTCGAACATCTGCTGGCATAGTCGCAGAGAGAGGGGAACATACCTGCCCATCTGATGGGATTTTAACATGATCCACCCATTCTGGATTACAATCTTTCAGATATATAATATCTATGATAAGTCTCTTACCCCTTCCCCTACAATAGCCTGGTTATCTATTTTGCCGGGTTCTGTTAAATCTCAGAACTCAAGCTTTTTGAGATTTTTCCTCTCATTAGCAAGGCAGCTCATTTCTAGATTTTGGAAATCTACAATCACGCCTTCCCTATTCCTTTGGGTAGATATAGTAAACAATACTATGCTAATAGAGGAAATGCAGGCTAGGGAAATGGATACCTGGGAAAGGTTTATCAGTCAGCGGTATATTTGGATGTACTTCTTTCTTTCTTAATTTCTTTCATTATTTCTTTTCTACCTTGGTCGGTTAACCTGAAGACAACTCCATATAGGCTGAAGATTTTTAATCATTTGTCTTGGGTTGTTGATCTCTGTTAATCAAACAGTTGTGGGGAAATTGTCGAGCTGTACTCTTAATTTTAACGTAGACTGCTCTTTGTATTACACTTGAAATTTTCAGAAAATAATAATAAAAAACATATTCAAATTAATCATGTTTTTAAGGTCTATTTACACTAGTGAACTGCAGTAACACATTACCACAAAGCTCAGTAACACGCATTGCTGTGCTGTTGAAAATTTTACATGCACAATGAGCTGCCTCAATGCAATACGTGCACCTCAAGTGATCTAAGGGTGTTGTGAATAGCATTTTAATTATTACAATTTGAAGTCAGTCTATCCTAAATTGATGTTTACATTTTTAGCAGATGCTTGAGAGGTAACCTTGCAGCAAAGGTTAGTTATAGGTTGGGGTGGTTGCCACTTTTTGTACAGTTGGTTGAATTGGGTGTGGGAATGCACTGGATGTCTTTGCTGCCATTGTGCTCTTGCTGGGAGTCACATGGGTCCCTGTGCCTTTAAGGAGGTGTGGGCTCTCTCCAGGGACACCTGCCCTTAAGCAATCCACTGCTATATGTGCTCTTATTTTGGAGACTGAACAAATCTAGTTAGAACTACAGTTTACAAAGGAGCCTTGACATGGGCACTGCAGCTTATACATATATTTGCAAATGTGTGCAAACAAAGCCCTCTGTTTTTAGCATAAAGGCCTCATGCAGCGTTTTTACCGCTACTTTTACCAGCTTCAGACTTTTTTTTGCAGCTTTAAAACATTTCTCCATTTTATGCTATGACCTCACACACACACAGGCTTTAAGGAGCTGTAAGTGGCATAGGCGCTTTCAAGCTGCAAGAAAAACCAGCCTGTTCTGAAGACCTGCGTTACAGCTGTAAAAATATCTGATGCTGCTAAAGGCTGCTAAACACGGATCCAAGTCGGATCACGATGATCCGAGTTCTGGTGTGACTTGTGCTCTGAAGATCTTGAAGGGAGCCCCATGCCAAAATTAAAAAAAATAAACAGCATGGAGTCCCCTCCAAGATCAATACCAGGCCCTTTGAGTCTGGTATGGATCTGGAAAGGGAACCCCGCGCCAAAAATGTAAAAAGAAAACAGCATGGGGTCCTCCCCAAAATCCATACCAGACCCTTATCCGAACATGCAGCCCAGTAGGTCAGGAAAGGGGGGGATGAGTGAGCGCCCCCCTCCTGGACCATACCAGAGTCCCCCCTGCCCCAAAGCACCCACCCCCCATGTTGAGGTGGTATGGTCCGGGGGGCGCGCTCACTCGTCCCCCACTTTTCTGACCTGACAGACTTCATGCTTGGATAAGGGTCCGGTATGTATTTTAGGGGGACCCTTTTTTTGTGGGGTTACCCTCATAATCCATACCAGATCAAAGGGTCTGATATGGTCTTGGGGGGACCCCATTGCATTTTTTTATTTATTTTGACATGGGGTTCTCTTTCAAGAGCCATACCAGACTCAAAGGGCCCGGTAAGGATCTTGGGGGGGACCCCATGACAACTTTATTTTATTTTGGTGTGAGCACAAGTCGCACCACAACTCAGATCATCACGATCCACTTGGATGTGACTTCTATTTAAATCGATGGGCTGATTTAGAATAAAGGCAAAAAAACGCTGCTAAAAGCTAACGTGGCTAAACGCGCATTAACACCAACGTAAAAAGCTACTAAAAGCATGTTTTTACAGCCGCTTTTTCCTGCCGTTGGTAGTGGCTTTGCAGCTTGTTTTTTCTAACGCCCTTTGTGCATGAGGCAAAATTTTTAGACAGACTCAACTTGGTTGATTTGCAGGCTGGCTGGTAAGGGTGCTGGGAAATCTTTTGTTTGTTTTTTGTTGTGCGTGAGAGGTAAACCTGAAAATGTTTATTTATTTTGTAAGAACAATATTGATAACATTTCTGCCCTGATTTGCTGCGTCAGCTCAACTGTTGTGGCCATTATGAGGGTTTCCATTCTCCCTGTTGAATTTATTAATCATTTTACATTATGAAGAATATTACAAGAGTTCTGGAACATAGAACAACCACAATGTTCTCATGTACACAGGAATAGAGTTTGAAGCAATGCCAACTGGGCCTTGCTAATGGAGAGCCTAAAGGGGTTGTAATGAAATCTGAACAAAGCACATATATCTGTAGTGTTTACTTATCTCTTTTGTATTTACTTGTATTTATTAAAAACTTGCTTTTTACCAAATTTTATGCTTCTGCTCCCGTGTGCCTCATACAAAGTCCCGCCTGCTGCTTTCGTCTTTTTTTTTTTTAAATATTAAATCGGGATGGAGGAGGGGATGTGAACGGCCCCTATTACCTCATTTAAAGTCCCAAATAATTTCCTCTCTTCCTTTTAACAAACAAATTAGGGATGGAGGTACGCGGTAGCACTAACATTTGATTTAATTTACCCCTTTTTCTACAATTTTTCTTTTGTGACTCTCTTTTGTATGAATTCTGATTGCTAGTGTATAGAAACTATTAATTGGAGACTAAACCTTTTTTCATTATTTTTTTTTTTTATTTTTATTTACATTATTTATTTATCTACTTATTAATTTTTTTTTTTTTTTTATTATATAAATTTTTTTTAGCCCGCTGACTTCACCGTATGTGCGTATTGGCGGTGTCGGGCGCTGTGGGTGCTGTAGCTGTGCCCGTCCCTGTCATGACCCGGGGTTGCGACGTGCACTGGGGACTTCTCCCCCCGCCCCGTTCTGACGTGAGGTGGGTGGGGTCTTCTCCACTGCTCGTCGACGTCATGCTTCCGGCGCCAGATAAGCGACGTCTTTTTGGCGTGCGTGTTCTGGCTGCCGTGTCAACCATCTCTGACCATTCGGGGGCTGGATTTGGAACGTGCGGCTGTCTAGTCTGGTATTTACGGCTGGCAGCTGTGTGATGCCTTCCCGGCCCCCTTGGATTTCAGTTGCATGACGTTGGGGGTAGGTCTATGGCGGCGCTATGCCATGGGCTTCCCCCTGTGCAGGGTCTCACTCTCTGGATTTCCCTCCCTCACTCCCCATCAGCCACAACTTTATCCATGGCTTCTTTGCCCTTATTCAGATAGCACAAGGTAATTATCCATCTAATTCTATCCATTTTTCCATTACAATTCTTTCTCACAACACCTTTTTCCTTTTTCACTCCAATTTGCCACCCTTTCTTTCCCAGTTTACACCCTTACACATACCTTTCACACATATCTCAACATACACTTATTTTACTTGCTTACTTTTTACAGGTTCTCATATGAGGTCACCTCACTTCCCACACTCATCTTTTGCCACATCCCCTATCCCAACCTGCTATGGGGGTGGTTTGTGCGTTCTGGTTGTCGCCCTTGGCCTGCTCCCTCAGCCCCGGACCCGGGCAGTTTTTGGGTCGGCTCGACTCTCGGTGCACTGTGCCGCCTCTACGCAGATATATATGTAAGTCTGTGGGTCGAATGTGCATATGTGGGGGGTTCTCCATGTCTGTACATTTGTTTATTTTTCTTTACATTTCTCATTTTTTTTTATTTTTATTTTTATTATTTTTTTATTTTTTTATTTTATATTTTATTTTATTTATTTTTTATTTTTTCTCCAAAAAATTGGCTGTTTATTTTATTTTATTTTATTTTATTTTTACTTTATTCCTAGGCTACCACTACGGTGTTGCTCCTGACGAGTGGCTACAAGGTCACGAAACGCGTAGAGCTTTCAACTGCCGTTTTGTGTATACAATTGTCAACAAAGCATGAACGTTCCTTTTATGGTTTTTTTAAAATGACGCCTCTAATGAGTCATGTATTTATATATAATCTATGCTTATTGAATACTCAGTTCTTCGCATGTTTGCAATCAAGTCCATGTTGGAATGTGTAAACATTGATGAAATAGAAAACATTAATGTATAACTGTGCAATAACATGTAAATATATGATCACTTGTATTTATTAAAAACTTGCTTTTTACCAAATTTTATGCTTCTGCTCCCGTGTGCCTCATACAAAGTCCCGCCTGCTGCTTTCGTCTTTTTTTTTTTTTTAATATTAAATCGGGATGGAGGAGGGGATGTGAACGGCCCCTATTACCTCATTTAAAGTCCCAAATAATTTCCTCTCTTCCTTTTAACATATATCTGTAGTGTTTACTTATCTCTTTCCAAAGCTTTAAGTGTTGTTTCTCTCGAGTGCTTTGTTCCTCTGTTATCAGCACTTCTGAGAAGTTTTCCTGACACATGAGATAACATTTTTGGGGAGGGAGATCAACATGCAGCTTGTCTAGTATTCACAACACAGTTCTTCTGCTGTGTGAAAGGGGGAGTGTTCCTTAACACCAATCAGCTCTCGCACACTGTAACGGCAGCCTCTCTCCATTGTCATACTAACAGATTAAGAAGGATTTTGGCATGAATCTACCATTTTGAAGGAGAAGAGGGGGCTACAGATAAACAAGTAAAACCTATGTAGTAGGATGTGTATCATCAGAGGTTGTTCACTTCACTGGGTATATGTAAGGGTTTAAAACTTTAAGTTATACCAGATCAAAGGGTCTGATATGGTCTTGGGGGGACCCCACGCCATTTTATTTTCATTTTGACATGGGGTTCTCTTTAACCACTTGGGTACCGCGCTATTGCCGAATGACGGCATTAGCGCGGACCTAGATTTCCGGGACTACGTCTATTGACGTCGTCCCGGTTACGAGCGGCCTGTGCGCCCCCTGAGGGGCGCGCGCGGCGCGCTCTGTGATCGGCGAGTCTATGAGACTCGCCTGATCACCGATCCGTGCAAGGGGTCGATCCCGACCCCTTATCACGTGATCAGCTGTCAGCCAATGACAGCTGATCATGTGATAGAACGGAGCCGGTAATCGGCTATTATTCCTCCTCGCGCTGACAGCGCGAGGAGAAAAAAAAAAAGCCGATCACCGGCGGCCGTGATCGGGACATCAGTCCCGATCACGGCCAGCAATGCAAGGCACCACATGCCACCTGCCAGTGCCCACCTGCCTCCCGCAGTGCCATCCTGAAGTATAACTAAAAGTAAAAGTAAGTGCCCCCCGTCTGTGCCCATAGTGCCCACAGTGCCACCCACAGTGCCACCCACAGTGCCACCCACAGTGCCACCCCACAGTGCCACCCACAGTGCCACCCCACAGTGCCACCCACAGTGCCACCCACAGTGCCACCCACAGTGCCACCCAATCTGCCTCAAAGGTGCTGCACCCCAGTGCCGCCCATCAGTGCCCAGCAGTGCCGCCCATCAGTGCCCAGCAGTGCCGCCCATCAGTGCCCAGCAGTGCCACCTATCAGAGCCACCTATCAGTGCCACCTATCAGTGCCCATCAGTCCCATCTATCTGTGGTACCTATCAGTGCCCATCCGTGCCACTCATCCGTGCCACTTATCCGTGCCACCCATCCGTGCCATCTTATCTGTGCCCATCTTTGCCCATCAGTGCCGCCTTATCTGTGCCCATCGGTGCCGCCTTATCTGTGCCTATTAGTGCCGCCTTAACTATGCCTATCAGTGCCCACCAGTGCAGCCTATCAGTGCCCACCAATGCAGCCTATCAGTGCCCACCAATGCAGCCCATCAGTGCCCACCAATGCAGCCTATCAGTGCCGCCTTATCAGCGCACTTCAATGAAGGAGAAAAATGACCCGTTTGCAAAATTTTATAACAAACTATTAAAACATGATTTATTTTTTATTTTTTTTTGCATCTTTTTTTGTTTGTTTAGCAAAAAATAAAACTCCGAGCTGTAACTAAATACCACCAAAAGAAAGCTCTATTTGTGGGAAAAAAATGATAAAAATTTCATTTGGGTACAGTGTTGTATGCCCGCGCAATTGTCATTCAAAGTGCATCAGCGCTGAAAGCTGAAAATTGGTCTGGGACTGAGGGGGGTTTAAGTGCCCAGTAAGCAAGTGGTTAAAGAGCCATACCAGACTCAAAGGGCCTGGTAAGGATCTTGGGGGGGGGGGGGCATGGCAATAAATCAATAAATATTAAAACAGAGGAGTCTTGACATGGGCACTGCAGCTTATACATATATTTGCAAATGTGTGCAAACAAAGCCCTCTGTTTTTAACATAAAGGCCTGGTATGGTCCAGTAGGGGGATGCTCACTCACCCCCCCCCCTTTCCTGACCTACTGCGCTGCATGTTTGGATGAGGGTCTGGTATGGATTTTGGGGAGGACCCCATGCTGTTTTCTTTTTAAATATAATACTCATATTAAGTTACATATAAGTAGTCAGTGGCTTTAAAAAGCAATTAGGATTTAAAAATCAAAAAATACAAAGGATTGGGGTTTGCTGTTTTAGGCTTTATTATTTTTGTAGGGTGGGGAAGTTTTTATCCTAATATAATTTTGCTATGGTCATTTTATACATTTTTTTTTCAATTTTACAGTTAGCAGTGTGAATTTCTGACTGACAAAAGTCTCTGCTGAACTGGTAAAATTTCAAACCATCTATGGTCGGCTTACAGGAAGAGTCAGAGCTTCTACACACACAACTAGCAATGGGCAAAGGGGTTCTGAATCTGCAAGAAAAAAATGGTGGGTGAGCTGCACTTTAAGAGGCAAGGCACATCTGTCTTTTCTTTCTGGCAGTGGGTGTGCCAGACAGTGAGGAGGAGGTAGTTAACTGGCTAACCATACGCAAAGCACATCCACATCAGCATCAAATGTGCGCTCTTCTTCATTCCTCCTCTACTGCTAATCCCACCATAGCTCCTAAACTGGCATGGAGGAATTGGGTAAATTATTTAAGCACACCATCAGTAACTTGCTGCAGGAAGACCCCCAAGAATTCATGTTATCAGATAATGGATATTGAGGAAGAGAGAGTCAGGAGCATACAGGGAGGGTACATCAAGCAGGGAGCAGCAATTGACAACCATGACACTACCTGCATGGAGTTTTAATGTTCTCTCTGTGCCTGTGTGGGTTTCCTCCAGATACTCAGGTTTCCCACACTCCAAAAACATGCTGTTAGGATAATTGGCTCCTATCAAAGCTAGCCTTAGTATGTGTATGCATGCATGAGAATTAGGGACTTTAGATTGTAAGCTTCTGGAGAGCAGGGACTGATGTAAATGTACAATATATATGCAAAGTGCTGTGTAAATTGTTGGCACTATATACTGTAAATACCTTGAGTAAATAAACAAATAAAAATTACCAGTGATGTTCCTGTAGTTTACTGTCAATTGGGCTTGAGTGATGAGGAAGGTTGGTGACGATGAGAATTCACAGTATCTGGGTGCCAGAGATTGTAGTGGAGAAAGGTGGGGGAGAGGCAGAACAGCAGTGACAAAAGATTTTGTACAGGGGAAGGGGAAGTTTGCACAAGACTGGAGGAAGCAGCTGCCCTATTCTATTCTACTGGATGACAGTGTCCTATGGTTACAGGCCCCTACTATCTCCAGGGCTGCTCAGCATGGCTCTGATACTGGGGCTTTTTTCACACATCTACTGTCAACAGCAGTGTTGTGGTTTGCAGCCTCTGCCTGCAAATTATCAGTCAAGTTAAAATGGTCAAATCAGTCATTTGGGTACCACATGCATGAGGAAACACATTAATCTATGCCACAAAGCTTGGTGGAATAAACCTCTCAACCATTCTGGTCGGCAGCAAAAGGCCAGCACTCCTCCTCCTCATTTCTTGCTTTCCAACTCTCCCCCACTCTACAAGATTCTTCATCTGTTGCAACATCTGCAGCACCAAGTGATAAGGATGAAAGTCTAGCAGGAGGATTGAGAGGCTAACCTTACAGGAAAAAGGGTCAGCATGGGAAAATGTTAATTTGAGCAAAGCATAGGCTTGAACCTCGTTATAAGTCTCCTGACCCCACCCCACTGTCCCCAACAGTATTCTTGAGCAGGCAGTGCTGTACCGCAGTTGCTGTACTGAAAGAAGAAAATGTCCCTTATCACACCAATGCTCATCTCCTCGATGTCGCAAGTTGGCCTGTGCTGCATCACAGCAGCAGGAAGCCAGCCACCAAATTTTTTGATCAGAAGGCCATCCACTAGCATGTGGAAAGTAATGTTTCCATGCTGCTGGACCACATGGTTAGTGCTAGGGTCACATGACCACAAACACATGGTCCAGAGAGCATGGGCAAGGACATTACATCTTCTTTATGGCACACTGGGTAAATTCTCTAGCGGCTGTAAAGGATACAGGATAGGACACAACGTTGGAGCTGGTGGTACTACTACATATCCTGCACCTTGGTGATGGTGAAAGCACAGACACCTCTGCCTTCTCCTCCTCAAAGGGTTCTTCCAATTTCTCCAAAACCACCAGCCCCCACCCCACCCAAGTGAACCAGAACCCGTGCCACACTGTTTTGCAGCTGGTATGCCTGGGAGACAGGACCCATACTGGGCCAGAGATTTTAACAGATCTTCAGTAGCAGGCTGATATACAACTGACCCCATACCATCTTGTGCCAGGCACCAATGTGTGTGACAGGGGCATCAACATGCTAGTAGCCCTTCAACTGGTAAAGTTCTAGGCCATGGATTGCTGCAGTAGATTCCTGCAGCATGTGTTAATGCTCTGAAGTAGGACAGAAGAGTGTGCACCCACTTTAGCTGGTCATTCCCAACAAGTGTATGGGTATACACCCATTTGCTGCTGCACCACCTTACTTGAACATCAAGTATCTACGCATCTATGGGATCGGGAGAGTGGGGGTTTCCAAAATCGGTGAAATGTGCAACATCTTGTCAACGTTCAAAGAGGTGACCAGAATGCTGAGTGAGCTTTTGGTGATGATGAAGTAGAAATGGACCAGGCTTCCAGGGAGAATGTCACCTCACCCAAATCCTGTAATTTATACATGGGATGGTGGGAGATAATTGAGGGTACGCTGCTGTATAAAATTTAAATGGACTAATTTATGCTGAAATACCTGCAAAAGGGACACCAGGATTTGGGCCATAAAGGAGAGAGGTGATTACTGGGTAGCCACCCTGTTTTTCCCAATACAAGGAGAAAATGGCAGATCACATGCTGCCATCTCAGAGGGAGTAAAACATATACCACTTAGAAGACATACTAAAATAATATAATTCTCCTGCACCACCTCCTACCAACAATATAAGTTAAGCCTGGTGATACAGATAGCTGCTGACATCAATTTGCATTTCCAAAAAGAAATAAGAATTTATACAATAAAGGATGCTACGTATCTCATAAAACATATACAACATACACCAATTGTTATGTGAACAATAATTCTGACCAACAAATATATGTTCAATTTGTTCAAATCAAATGCAAATTTACATGGTATGATAAAAAAAAACCAAAAAAAAAAAAAACCTGAATTCTACATGTAGCGCCCTGCTCCTGATGGGCAGACGCTATTGTTTTTTTTCAAATTTAATTGTCTGAAGCTGTAGTTTGGCTCAGACTAATTTCTCTAAAAGTTTTGGTTCCTGTACCAGTCCAGCCGGGTTGCACTGATTCCCACTTGACCATAGGTGTCGCTGTCACCATCGGTGGGTGTGGAACAGCAGCAGGCTGGATGCATTGAATGCTACCTCTTGCTCAGAAATGGTTCAGTGGGTGTGGTTTCCCTTCTGTGCATTCTGGGAGAGGCTATTTAAGGTACCGACACCATTTTTTCTGGGCTGTTCCCGGGTCCCTGTCTTGTGGTCCGCTATCCCAACCTCATGGCCCTCCTGGCCTGAGGCCTGTGTCGCATGGATCTATGCCTCAGGGCCAGCTGGCCCGAGGATTCGCAACTGAGAGTGTAGGCCCAGGAATGTCTTGGGGCCTGCTTATCCAGGGGTGGTCCTGTGCTGTCTCGCTCGCCTGCGGGGAGAAGCCAAGCGACTGGAGGATCCAAGGGAGGACTTCCCAGGTGGAGGACCGAGCACAAGGCTGGTGTCTCTGGAGGAGCCTGGAAACTCAGTTGAAGGATGCAACCCGGATCAATATCCTTACAGTATCGCCTGGTCGGCTGAAAGAATCTGGTACTGTATGGTAGTTCTTCCTAAAAAACTCTCAAAACTTAAGTTCAATTGACAAGTCTGTGGCAGAGACTTTGTTGAGCATCTCATTGGTTGCTAGGTCAAGTGAGAGGGGCCTATCCAGTGACTGCTGGATCCAGTCTGTGGAGCTGTTTGTCCTCTGGATCTGACTAATACCTCTAACCCGCAAGTACTAGGTGCCTGAACTCCCCTTTATCCTCTAACCCTCTATTGAAGGACTGTGTATTGTGTCTTTCTTTGGTGTTGTCCCTAAATAAATCTTCAAAAAAGGATTAAGTGTCGAATTTATCATCATTTTGGCTACTTTCCAACGGGACCCCCTAAGACGAAGAGGAGGTGGGGTAACGGTAAGCCCGAATAAAACCAGCAGCTCCTTCGGGGGTTAGTGCTACACACATTTAAACCATATATAAAGAACTATCTTTCAGTGAGCTCAAATCAACCTATAATGAAAAGAATCAACACCATGTTACTACCGTGAATATAGTCAACTTATGATAAACAAGTGCACACTGTGTTGCTTCATGCATAATATAATCAACTTATGGCAAACAAGTCCACACTGTGCTGCTTCATGCATGCCAACTGTGAATCATGTCCAACTCTTTTTGTTAAAAATTGATTTAAACTCACCGAAAAACAGTTCTTTATATATAGTTTAAATGTGGAATTCAGAAGAAGATTTTGAGATTTTTATGTATGGTATATTTTATTTTTATGTATGGTATATTTTTTTATCATATCACATACATTTGCATTTGATTTGTTTCATCAAATAGAACATATATTTGTTGGTTATAGTTTTTGTTATTGAGCAAGCCAGGGTCTGGTCACAAATGTATCAGGTAGGGATTAAGCATAATCAAAGTCAGTAAACAAGCCAAAGGTCGGTAACAAGTGCTCTGGCACTGGAAAGGTATCATGCATATTGTTTCTGCAGCTGGGCCTCTGTAATATTGGATAACAATCAATAACAATGCTGCTTGGATATGAGCACAATATGGCTTCTCCACATTGCAAAGGCTCTATATTAAGGCTAACATCAAAGCAGACTAGATAAATGCATTACGTCATTATCATCTAACTGGAATAACTTCTGAGGCTATTCACTGACCCCACACCTGGCCAGCATGGTTCCTGAAGGGGGCTGGATTGGATGGGCATCTTGTGTGATCATCTACACAAAATAAACTCATATCTGAAGCCCAGGAGAGGAATGAACTTTTGTGACCTTTGGTTCAAGATATCTTTAATGACTGTACCAACACCCATTGGAGGGTGGGTCAAGAATGGACAAGAAGCCTTGGTGTGTTTGAAAGATTCAGTGAGAATGTGTGTGTGTTAGAGTAGAGATCTGCCCCTTTCCCTCTCCCTCCTATTATGTTACCCCTATCTCATTTATAATTGACATGTACAGTGGTGTGAAAAAGTGTTTGCCCCCTTCCTCATTTCCTGTTCCTTTGCATGTTTGTCACACTTAAGTGTTTCGGAACATCAAACCAATTTAAACAATAGTCAAGGACAACACAAGTAAACACAAAATGCAATTTGTAAATGAAGGTGTTTATTATTAAAGGTGAAAAAAAATCCAAACCATCATGGCCCTGTGTGAAAAAGTGATTGCCCCCCTTGTTAAAACATACTATAACTGTGGTTGTCCACACCTGAGTTCAATTTCTCTAGCCACACCCAGGCCTGATTATTGCCACACCTGTTCACAATCAAGGCATCACTTAAATAGGAGCTGCTTGACACAGTAAGGTCCACCAGAAGATCCTTAAAAGCTACACATCATGCCGAGACCCAAAGAAATTCAGGAACAATTGAGAAAGAAAGTAATTGAGATCTATCAGTCTGGAAAGGGTTAAAAAGCCATTTCCAAAGCTTTGGGAGTCCAGCGAACCACAGTGAGAGCCATTATCCACAAATGGCGAAGACATGGAACAGTGGTGAACCTTCCCAGGAGTGGCCGGCCGCCCAAAATTACCCCAAGAGCACAGCGACGACTCATCCAAGAGGTCACAAAAGACCCCACAACAACGTCCAAGGAACTGCAGGCCTCACTTGCCTCAGTTAAGGTCAGCGTTCATGCCTCCACCATCAGGAAAAGACTGGGCAAAAATGGCCTGCATGGCAGAGCTCCAAGGAGAAAACCACTGCTGAGCAAAAAGAACATCAAAGCTCGTCTCAATTTCTCCACAACACATCTTGATGATCCCCAAGACTTTTGGGACAACATTCTGTGGACCGATGAGACAAAAGTGGAACTCTTTGGAAGGTGTGTGTCCAAGTATATCTGGCGTAGAAGGAACACTGCATTTCATAAAAAGAACATTATACCAACAGTAAAATATGGTGGTGGTAGTGTGATGGTCTGGGGCTGTTTTGCTGCTTCAGGACCTGGAAGACTTGCCGTGATAAAAGGAACTATGAATTCTGCTGTCTACCAAGAGATCCTGAAGGAGAATGTCCGACCATCTGTTCGTGTACTCAAGCTGAAACGAACTTGGGTTCTGCAGCAGGACAATGATCCTAAACACACCAGCAAGTCCACCACCGAATGGCTGAAGAAAAACAAAATGAAGACTTTGGAGTGGCCTAGCCAAAGTCCTGACCTGAATCCTATTGAGATGTTGTGGTATGACCTTAAAAAGGCCGTTCATGCTCGAAAACCCTCTAATGTAACTGAATTAGGACAATTCTGCAAAGATGAGTGGGCCAAAATTCCTCCAGGACGCTGTAAAAGCCTCATTGCACGTTATCGCAAACGCTTGGTTGCAGTTGTTGCTGCTAAGGATGGCCCAACCAGTTATTAGGTTTAGGGGGCAATCACTTTTTCACACAGGGCCATGATGGTTTGGATTTTTTTTCACCTTTAATAATAAACACCTTCATTTACAAATTGCATTTTGTGTTTACTTGTGTTGTCCTTGAGTATTGTTTAAATTGGTTTGATGTTCCGAAACACTTAAGTGTGACAAACATGCAAAGGAACAGGAAATGAGGAAGGGGGCAAACACTTTTTCACACCACTGTATATATATATCCCTATTTGTAAATAAACCCAACCCTTATGTGATTTGCAATGCAGATTTCATTGCAGGTTGTGACTTCATTTAACAGGAGTCTATGCAAATTGCAATGAAATCAGCAAACAGTTGTGCAAAAACCTTTTTTATAATTGCTGCAACATGACTCACAGCCATATGAACAGTTCCACTGCAACCAATGGGGTGTGACTTGTTATGCAATTTGCAACTGTGAAATCATATGACAAGTCACACCGGTGTGAAAGGAGGCTCATTGGAATCAAAAAACCCCAGACAGAGTATAATTTTACAACCTTAGTTGCAAAATTCTAATTTTTTTGCTGCAGGGTAACTCATGCTCTGTGTCATTTAGTTTGCTATGGCACTCAAAATTAAACTGTTGTCTTTCTGAAATATTAATCTCTAATATTTATTTCACGATACAACATGCCTCATCTATTCCTCTTTACTCTTCAGTGAATGTACAATAGTTTTGCCATTTGTTTCTCAAATAATAAACACAAATTTGTATTTCATGAAAAATCTGCCTCATGTCTCCCTCTTACATTGCAGCCTTATTAAGCTGCTTACATTCTGTTCAGTTAATGTACAATATTTTTGGATATTTACTCTGAAAAAATATCTTTTCATTTTTATTTTATGCTATACCCTGCCCCATCTCTCTATCTTAAATTGTTGACAAATTTGGCTGCTTACACACTCTCAGCAAATGTACAACATTTCTAGGTATTTTCACAGAAAAAATACAGTCTTGTTTTTATTTAATGATAAAACCTACCCCGTCTCTCCCTCTTGCTTTTAGCTTTTTATCTAATGATACAATTTACCTTGTTTCTCTCTCTTAAATTGTGGACTAATTAGGATGCTTATATGCTCTCCAACAAATGTACAGTGTTTTTGGCTATTGTTTCTGAAAGACTACATTAAAAAAAAATTTTCATGAGAAATTCTGCCTTGTCTCTCCTTCATACATTGCAACCTAATCAGTCTGCTTACATTCTCTACAGTGAATGCAATAAATATTACATCTGAAATAGCACCTTTTTCTACTTCATGGTAAAGACTGCCTAGTCTTTCCAACTGCACCGTACTATTTCTAGCTGCTGTTTATGAAATAATACACTTTATTTTCTATTTAATTAAAAAAAGTCTCATCTCTTCATCTTACATTTCAGGCTATTTAAGCTGTTTACAAATTCTCCAGTGACTATACAATATTTCTGGTTGTTGCCTCTGAAAAAATACCCTCTAATTTTTATTTTTTTATAAAACCAGACTCCTCTCTCTATCTTACATCTCATTCTAATCAAGCTGCTCAGCTACTGTGCAGTGATTGTAAAACATTTTTGGCTATTGTTTCTAAAATAATATACTCTAATTTAAATTTTATAATAATTACAACCCAATACAGCTGCTTACATATTGTCCATTGACTGTGCAATATTTTTGGTTATTGTCTCTGTTTTTTTTATATAAAAAGTGTATAATCTCTTCCTCTTACAATGCAGAGTAATCAAGCTTATTACATACACACTCTAATTTTTTTGTCATGAGCAGAAGTCTATTCCCAATAGAGGGCGGGGAACCAGAAAATCATTATCTCCGCGGGGGCTAGGCTTTGGCAGTAGCCATTAAGGAGACACAGAAAACTGTGACCAGACTTGGAGAAGCAGGATACTTATTGACATTGGAGTACAAGCTTAGTTTGCCCACCTGTACAGTAATAGTGTAAGCCCTTAAAAGGGCAGAAGGGCAGGATCTAAGGAGCTACCTTGTCTGTGCTCCTGAAGGTTGAGATGAATTTTGCTGAAGGCGACACCCATGTTGAGGCCCTATAACTCACATAACTCATTTGCACAATCAGCTACTGAGAATTAAGAGCAAATCTGCAAGGAAAAGTACTTTCAGTGCTGAGATACGAGGATCATAGGTCTGTAGTGTGCACAATCCAAACTGGTAGGAGTGCAGAGAAACCACACAGAGATGCAGAGGGCGAAAACAGACTGAGACTGCACAGGTGCTGGTAATGATAGCCTGGTTGGATCACAAAGGGAATCACACAGTCATAGTGGTGAAGGAAGACAGAAAGGCACAGAGTCACTCAAGCAGAATGCAAACTAGTGAGCATGATTATCACAGGAGCAGGCACAGGGACACAGACACCAGGTACAAGTGGAAGTGCACAGGGATCACAGGGTTGGTTGCAGGCTAGAGTACATGAGGGTCAATGGAGAGACTGGCAGTACTGGGGAATGCTAAGGTCACAGATGCGAGGTAGAATTGGTGGATGCAGTGAGCTTGGCTGGTAGCATGTGAATGTGTTGCTCAAACACAGAGCAACCTGCACACTAGCTCTTTAGGACGACACCATCTCTGTGATTGGTTGTGGCCCCAGAGGAAGCAGATTGGTAGCTACACACAGAGGGAAAGACCAAGTGCTGCAGTGTGAAAAAGGTGAATATGACATTCATTTCAATATTAAAAAAATCCTCATCCCTCTCCTTTACATTACCGCTTAATCAAGCTGCCTACATTTTCTCAAGCAAAAGTGAAATATTTATGGCTAATGTTTTTGAAATAATATACTTATAAATAATATACTTTATATATAAATAATTTTTATTTCATGATAAAAACTGCCTTGTTTCTCCCTCTTACCTTGAGGCTTAATCAAATTGCTTACATACTCTTCAGATACTGCTTGGCTACTGTCTATGAAATAAGACACTCTAATTTTTCTCAGAATAAAACACCACCTTGTTTTCAAACTGTGGGGTTGTGATTTTGAAGTGTTTTGTACACTCTGTATTGACATTTGATAAAAATTTGAATTATTACATTCTTAAGGCGATACAATGTGGTACGGTTTTACCCATAGCCAGTTGGTTCAAAGTTGAGGACTTTAGCTTTAATGTTTTTTTTTTAAATACAATTTCATGTAGCTTTGTTGTGTCTGCTACTTCCACCTTTCAATCCAGGCCAATAACCATAAAGTACTGCAGCCAAACCTATCTAAAATATATTTATTCAAAATGAAATGGGATTTAGATTGGGATTCTGCTACTGTATTTAGGTCAAGAAATACTGTAGATGTAAAAAATGTATTACACATGCAAAACATGCGATGCCATCATACGGAAATTTTGAATTGTACTATTCCATAACACCACAAACAGATGCTGCTTGCAGGACTTTTTTTAATGTCCCGCAAGAGCACCGATCCAGTGTGAACGCACTTGGGTCTTTACACTGGAGTGACATGAGATACGCTTTGCAGGTGTTGTTTTTAGCGCTACAAAAACTGTAAAGTGCCTCAGTGTAAAATTGGCCTTACCACAGTTTTTTTTTTAGATTGGGATAAAGGTGTTGCATGAATAAATAAAAGCTGATCATTTTAATCACCCCTGCCAGTGTTAAGTGATTTGTCTCATCTATGTAAACTGATACATTCTGCTGGAGAGCTTGTGAAAAACAGACTTGCTGGTTGAAATGGCTAGGTGAAAATAGAAAGAAAAAAGGAAACTAATACAGCCACCACATCTAAGAATTGGTAAACTGCAATAAAATTCTTGCTTTGGGTTCAGTACTGCTTTAAATTCTCTTTTTTACTCTCTTTTGGCCTGTGTGACAGTAGGAGATTCTGTCAAGGTAAAATTGATAGTTTGGGGGGCACAGGGTATGCACATTTGCTTGGTGCAAGGCTACAGAGCATAGATATGGACTGGAGAAAACTGCTTTTGCAGCTTTCTCCAGGTTTTGGTATTCCGGCATGGTGCTCTGTAGTTTGGAGACTCCATAGTGTTTTGGGTGGGACGGGATCTCCAACCCTGTGTCCAGACTTTGTAGATTACCAGCACTTATAAGGATATGGGAATACCTCATGGCTCCCAATTGGAGACTGCTCCGCACCAAGAGAGACAGGAGGTCTCCAGGAGTCAGAGGGGCTGCAGGAGGCAGCCAGGACGTTTGTGACTGCAAGAGGCTGAGCTGTGGGTGCTAAAGTGAAGCCGTCTACATTGAGGAGTCCTGTGGTCTGGGTGACCAGGTTAAAGTGCAGAAGTACTGCTACAGAGAGTCAGGTGGGCTAGCATTTTCTGTTCTGGGTATTTGCTGGAGAAGAACCTCTGCGTGGCAAAACCTTTGTTACAGAATTGTATTTTCCTGTTTTAATAAACATGGGCTACCATGCCCTAAAATATAATTCCTGACTGGCATGAATCACTAACAAAAACATCTACCACGTGAGCTAATGGTCCCCAATGTTACACCTGTTAAATATATTATTGAAAGTTTTGTACAAAAAATACCCCATGACCCTGCCAGAAATCTTGTGAGATTATAACTTCCTGAGCTGCACTCTTATTACTTACATAAATTCTCCGCTGTATCTGTAGACTACAAACCACCTCCTCCATGTTATGGAGAAGGAAAAAGGAGGGTGTATTCTGTAGTTTGGTCCTAGCATGAACGTTGTTACCCTTGGACAGGAAAAGTGTGCTATTGGCATTAGTGATGGACGAACGTTTCGCCCGGCGGTCGTTTCGCGGCGAATTTCCGACTTTCGCCGTCCGCGGGTTCGAACGCCTTTTTCCGTCGTTCGCCCCGGCGGACTTACGTGTTTAATGTATACAAGAACTTTAACCTTTCGTGACACGTTTATCATGTGTTACAGGACAACCAATTGAGACATGACAGCTCATGGACACTTGGACATTCCCCCTAACCTATAAATACACCCGATCCGGTGGCCATTTTACATTCTTTCTTCTGTCACTGTAGGGAAAGGATCCTGTGTGGAGTAGGGACAGAGAAAACGCTAGCTATTTGGTACACAAAAGTTCTTTTCAGGACTGGTATAGGTGTTAGGTCAGCAGCCTGAGTTTCTTTTGTCAGTTTAGATAAAGGGACAGAGCGCTGTATGCTGCTATTTTAGGGACAGCTCAGCCAGATTAGTCTTTCTTCATCATCATCATCATCATCATCATTAGCTGTTACTATCAGGTCCACAAAAGAGCTGTTCCAGCTAATCGTTCCAGCCTACTCTTTTTTGCCAATTTGTATAGGGACAGGCAGGAAGCAGTGTGTCAGGCAGTGAGGATAATTTTAAAGACTTGCTGTTACTATTAGTTCCACAAAGGTTCTTTTCAGGACTGGTATCAGTGGTACGGTAATAGGCTTGTACACGTATAATATTCTTTCTTCCAAATATAGAAAGAATATTATACTTGACTGCTGCCCTTCTGCTGCAGTCTGCTAATCATTCACAACTCACTTGTTCCACAAAGCTCTTTATCAGGACTGGTAACTTGGTCTGTCTAGGGTGCTACGGTACATAGGCTTGGGTGCGGTACAGTCTGCTGTTCTGTAAGGACCGCTATCGGTCCACAATACATAGGGTTGCCGTGCACTACTGCTGACCGCTGCCCTATACTGCAGCAGTCCTTCAGCGGTATAGGGACTGACGCACAGTCTGCTAAACACTAATACACAACCTGCTTGGTCCACAAAAGTTCTTATAAGGACTGGTAACTTGGTATAGGGTGCTACGGTACATAGGCCTGAGTGCGTTACAGTCTGCTGTTCTGTAAGGACCGCTATCGGTCCACAATACATAGGGTTGCCGTGCACTACTGCTGACCGCTGCCCTATACTGCAGCAGTCCTTCATTGGTATAGGGACTGACGTACAGTCTGCTAATCACTAACACACAACCTGCTTGGTCCACAAAAGTTCTTATAAGGACTGGTAACTTGGTATAGGGTGCTACGGTACATAGGCCTGAGTGCGTTACAGTCTGCTGTTCTGTAAGGACCGCTATCGGTCCACAATACATAGGGTTGCCGTGCACTACTGCTGACCGCTGCCCTATACTGCAGCAGTCCTTCATTGGTATAGGGACTGACGTACAGTCTGCTAATCACTAACACACAACCTGCTTGGTCCACAAAAGTTCTTATAAGGACTGGTAACTTGGTATAGGGTGCTACGGTACATAGGCCTGAGTGCGTTACAGTCTGCTGTTCTGTAAGGACCGCTATCGGTCCACAATACATAGGGTTGCCGTGCACTACTGCTGACCGCTGCCCTATACTGCAGCAGTCCTTCAGCGGTATAGGGACTGACGCACAGTCTGCTAAACACTAACACACAACCTGCTTGGTCCACAAAAGTTTTTATAAGGACTGGTAACTTGGTATAGGGTGCTACGGTACATAGGCCTGAGTGCAGTACAGTCTGCTGTTCTGTAAGGACCGCTATCGGTCCACAATACATAGGGTTGCCGTGCACTACTGCTGACCGCTGCCCTATACTGCAGCAGTCCTTCATTGGTATAGGGACTGACGTACAGTCTGCTAATCACTAACACACAACCTGCTTGGTCCACAAAAGTTCTTATAAGGACTGGTAACTTGGTATAGGGTGCTACGGTACATAGGCCTGAGTGCGTTACAGTCTGCTGTTCTGTAAGGACCGCTATCGGTCCACAATACATAGGGTTGCCGTGCACTACTGCTGACCGCTGCCCTATACTGCAGCAGTCCTTCATTGGTATAGGGACTGACGTACAGTCTGCTAATCACTAACACACAACCTGCTTGGTCCACAAAAGTTCTTATAAGGACTGGTAACTTGGTATAGGGTGCTACGGTACATAGGCCTGAGTGCGTTACAGTCTGCTGTTCTGTAAGGACCGCTATCGGTCCACAATACATAGGGTTGCCGTGCACTACTGCTGACCGCTGCCCTATACTGCAGCAGTCCTTCATTGGTATAGGGACTGACGTACAGTCTGCTAATCACTAACACACAACCTGCTTGGTCCACAAAAGTTCTTATAAGGACTGGTAACTTGGTATAGGGTGCTACGGTACATAGGCCTGAGTGCGTTACAGTCTGCTGTTCTGTAAGGACCGCTATCGGTCCACAATACATAGGGTTGCCGTGCACTACTGCTGACCGCTGCCCTATACTGCAGCAGTCCTTCAGCGGTATAGGGACTGACGCACAGTCTGCTAAACACTAACACACAACCTGCTTGGTCCACAAAAGTTTTTATAAGGACTGGTAACTTGGTATAGGGTGCTACGGTACATAGGCCTGAGTGCAGTACAGTCTGCTGTTCTGTAAGGACCGCTATCGGTCCACAATACATAGGGTTGACGTGCACTACTGCTGACCGCTGCCCTATACTGCAGCAGTCCTTCAGCGGTATAGGGACTAAGAGTTTTGTCACAGGGTGATTTAAAAAATGACAGGCAGAGGAAGAGGCAGACCCTTCCGCAGGGGTGGTAGGGGTAGGGCAGGAGCAACAGCCTTGAGCCAAAGTGGGAAGTTGCAGAAGGTGCGTTCAATTACTTTAAAGGACGCACCAGACTTGGTTGAGTGGCTCACTCAGCCTTATTCTTCTGCACCCTCCTCATCCTCTCGATCTGCACCCTCTTCTTCACTCTCTGCTATGTGCACCCCCAAAGACACTACCACCAACAACACCACCACCACCACATACCTTCCGCTTGAGTGCAAATGGGGGCCTTCATGCTCCAGTGTTTTAATAGGGACCCCCGTATAAAAAGCATGAGGGTCAAGGACCAGTACTGGGTGGCAACGTACTTAGATCCCCGGTACAAACACAAAATGGCGGAAATGTTACCGCCGTCGCAGAGGGCTGTCAGAATGCAGCACTTCCAGGCCTTGCTTCGAGAAATGCTGCATTCTGCTTTTGCGTGCGCTGGCAGAGGAGCAATTCCCACTCCCAGAGAAGGATTTGCGGGTACCAATCCAACAGCGCCTGCAAGAAGAGGCCGGTTTGAAGATGTGTTGGTGACTTCGGATATGAGGTCATTCTTTCAGCCGACCCATCGACAGGTGTCATCCGGATCCAGCATCAGGGAACGCCTAGACCGTCAGGTGTCCGACTACATTGGGTTAACGGCCGATGTGGACGCTCTGAGGAGTGATGAACCCCTAGACTACTGGGTGGGCAGGCTTGACCTCTGGCCAGAGCTTGCCCAATTTGCAATCGAACTGTTGGCTTGCCCCTCATCCAGTGTCCTGTCCGAAAGGACGTTCAGCGCAGCAGGGGGGATTGTGACCGATAAGCGTACTCGCCTAGCTCACGACAGTGTTAACTACCTCACATTTCTAAAAATGAATGAGGCATGGATCTCGGAGGAATTCAACACATGTGATCAGTAGACCATGTATATGTCTATAAACAATTTTTGGAATCAAGCACACAGACCTTCTTAATTCATTTGGCTCACTTCCCTGACCCAAAAAAGCACACCGTACTATATGCCCCTACCCTCCTCTTTGAAGAGGTTGAGCGGTGTCATATTTCTACTGGGGCTGCTTATTATGAGGGGTTCCCACCATCCCTGTGCTGTGCTGACTTCCTCCTGGGTGTTCTTATTATGAGGGGCTCCCACCATCCCTGTGCTGTGCTGACTTCCTCCTGGGGGTTCTTATTATGAGGGGATCACACCATCCCTGTGCTGTGCTGACTTCCTCCTGGGGCTGCTTACGGTGCTGCTGTCAGCGCTGTATGTCACGGAGCTGCTGTCAGCGCTGTATGTCACGGAGCTGCTGTCAGCGCTGTATGTCACGGAGCTGCTGTCAGCGCTGTATGTCACGGAGCTGCTGTCAGCGCTGTATGTCACGGAGCTGCTGTCAGCGCTGTATGTCACGGAGCTGCTGTCAGCGCTGTATGTCACGGTGCTGCTGTCAGCGCTGTATGTCACGGAGCTGCTGTCAGCGCTGTATGTCACGGAGCTGCTGTCAGTGCTGTATGTCACGGAGCTGCTGTCAGCGCTGTATGTCACGGAGCTGCTGTCAGCGCTGTATGTCACGGAGCTGCTGTCAGCGCTGTATGTCACGGTGCTGCTGTCAGCGCTGTATGTCACGGAGCTGCTGTCAGCGCTGTATGTCACGGAGCTGCTGTCAGCGCTGTATGTCACGGAGCTGCTGTCAGCGCTGTATGTCACGGAGCTGCTGTCAGCGCTGTATGTCACGGAGCTGCTGTCAGCGCTGTATGTCACGGTGCTGCTGTCAGCGCTGTATGTCACGGAGCTGCTGTCAGCGCTGTATGTCACGGAGCTGCTGTCAGCGCTGTATGTCACGGAGCTGCTGTCAGCGCTGTATGTCACGGAGCTGCTGTCAGCGCTGTATGTCACGGAGCTGCTGTCAGCGCTGTATGTCACGGTGCTGATGTCAGTGCTCTGTATTACGGTGCTGCTGTCAGTGCTCTGTATCTCCTGCACCCTCTTGTTTGCCTACCCTGGTCCCTGACCTTCCCTCTCCTCCATTGCCTTCATTAGCTCCATAGTCCTGAATTGTCAGAACAATTTCCCAAATAAAAAAAAAATGCTTGTAGTTATCGATCCCAAATTCACCTCATACATGTATTATGCTATTGTCCAGGTGGTGGGACTACGTGCTACCCCCTAATAATTACCCCGTGGCCGCAAATTCGACCTAAAGGTTTGCGAAATTCGCCTCCCATTGAAGTCAATGGAGCCCGCGGCGAACGGTCGTTTTCGCGAACGTTTGTGTCCGTTCGCGTTTCGCGTTCGCGAAACGTCCCGTCGGAAGTTCGTCCATCACTAATTGGCATGATCACTAAATGTAAGAAAAAGAAAAACAATGGAACCATCACATATAAGTGACTGGTAAGCTGCAGTGTATTACATTTTTTTTTTTACTTGGGTTTAGATTTAGGTAAGGTGAAGTTCACTTTCCTGACAATCCTTTTAAATCCATTTCTCTTACATTATTTCTTCATCTCCAAATTGAACTAAACAACTTTTCAATATCTCATAGATTTATTAACAAAAATGAAAAATGTTTGCATTTTCTAATGTAATTTTGCAGAACATAAGAGCACATATTGGACAGATTTACTGTAAAACAATTGTCAGCTGGTGCCATGTGGAAATGGAGAGAAAGAAGCTGACAATTTAACTGAAGGTATTATTTTCAGCACTGCTGTGCACTTTCCTTAAGTAGAATAGCTTAAAAATAAATTGTCACGAAGGACCTCCTGCTCAGCAAAAAAAGGCAGGTGGAATAAAATGATAATGCTCTGGAATCCTTGCTAATGAAAATATACATAAATCACTTAGATAACATATTCAGAGCGCTGCCATGAAATTTCACATATTGGTTTGGCAATGCAAAGACTGAGTAAATTGCTTTTTCCTAATTAAAAATGGCTGCATATGTGAGAACTCTTGATATATATTCAGTATCTCACAAAAGTGAGTACACCCCTTACACACTCACTAATTTACATTGTAGCAAAGTGTCATTTCTTCAGTGTATGATAAGGGAACAATATTAAATTGCTCCCTACCCGCGCATATAAGGAATTGATAACTTGTAAATTCAGCTGCCTGTTCCAAAGCTGTAAAACCAATAAAGTGAAAAAGTGTGTGTAGTAAACTGCGCTATACTCTAATAAATATCTAATTACGAGGTGCAAGCAGTATAAATAAATAAAATAACATTGAGGAACCACCGGATTCACTCCAATGGAACATGCGCAAACAATCAATCAAAAACTGTGCATAAAAATATATTGATCAAACATATCATTAACTGTGCAAAAATAAGATAAATGGAATCAAGTGTCCAAATGGTCAAACAAAATGCTCCAGTCCAAAAACAGGAGTTCACCCAATGTGTTCTGATTTTGGGGGTGACTATTCCAAAACTTGAGTGACTATAAGAATCCTCCACCAACACTGAGCAAACAACCTACTCACCAGATGAAGATGATCCCTATTACAGAGATCACAACAGCCTTTGGATTATCAAACTGCAACTAGGGATCCGTCACTGCAGGTCCGGTGATGTCTTCAATCGAACATAATGGCCACGCGTGTCCAGGTTTAGACAAAGAACAAGGAACAATCTCCCATGGTGAAGTATATCAAAGATGTGTTTTATTCAATAAAATGGCTCTAAAAGCCAACTGACATAATAGCAAGTTAAAAGCAAAGTGGACGCTTGGATGCCATGGTGTGCTCCACCTGCATTCCACTATGGGTGGATGTGATACATCACATTCGACCACATCCTACGCGTTTCGTCAGCATGTCTGTCGTCTTCAGGGGTCACATGACCGTATACATCACCTCCTTGTTTATATAAAGCCGCCCATTCTAAGTTATGCAATCCAATGCATTCCTTGCTAATGCTGTCAAATTGATTGGATTTAAACTAGGTAATGGTAAGTATATATATTAATAAATGAACAAATTATTATATTACCTAAAAAATATTGAATTAAAAATTGAAAATGAAAAATAAAAATCACTACACAATTGGTGGAAAGACGACACCTAGTGGTAAAAGAGGGGCATATCGTGGACAATACCAAGTATTTTTCCAAATATTTCACTATAAAAGTCGTTAGAGAACAGTTCAAGTCTATATCGGCATTAATACCCGCAGGATTTCGATTTATTTAGGTAGTGGCTGTATAGATTACTCACATACTCATTTGCAGAACGTTGGCTTATCCATCCCAAATTATTTACTTGGATAACTTCTTTGCTTGGATAAGTAAAAACAGCATATTTTGTGTTTTTTTTTTTTTGTTTGTTTTTTTGAGCTTGGTAGTTTGTTGGTCGTGAAATTAAATTACAAATTGAAGGGGCTGTTATGATCTATGTAATAGGGATCATCTTCATCTGGTGAGTAGGCTGTTTGCTTGGTGTTGGTGGAGGATTCTTATAGTCACTCAAGTTTTGGAATAGTCACCCCAAAAATCAGAACACATTGGATGACCCCCTGTTTTTGGACTGGAGCATTTTGTTTGACCATTTGGACACTTGATTCCATTTATGTTATTTTTGCACAGTTGATGATATGTTTGATCAAAATATTTTTATGCACAAATTTTGATTGATTGTTTGCGCATGTCCATTGGAGTGAATCCAGTGGTTCCTCAATTTTATTTTATTTATTTGTACTGTTTGCACCTCATAATTCGATATTTATTAGAGTATAATGCGGTTCACCACACACACTTTTTTCATTTCTTCAGTGTTGTCACATGAAAATATATAATAAATTATTTACAAAAATGTGAGGGGTGTACTTTTGTGAGATACTATACATGTGTGTACTGTATATATTTGTGTGTGTTTTAGCTTATGTTATTACCATAATAGAGTTTGTCATGTTATTTTTGATAAGCTAGTGGCCTAACAAACCCTCAGGGCCTATTTACAACTTTTTAGTGCATTTCTTTATCATGCACACCATCGCAAAGCACAATAATGCATGTTACATTTTTAATGATATCCAAACGTAGCACCAGTGCTGTGGACCACTGAATTTTCAATGATGGTGAATATCTGTTTCCTGGACATGGCGGTCCATTTGAAAAAAAATGTTTAAGTCAGGAGCTACAAATACTGCAGCTGCTGACTTTTAATAATCAGACACTTACCTGTTCCAGGGTCCAGCGATGCGGGGGGGTCAAAGCTCCGCTCGTCCCCCCCTCCGTGATTGGTTGCGCAGTCATCTGGGACCTGTCATGTCTCCCAGATGACTGACAGGAGGGAGGGAGCAGAGCTGAGCCCTTCCTGTGCAGAGGGGAAGTGATGTCACCAGCCCAGGCACTGAAGGAGTCACACTACGAGGGATCCCCTAGAAACAGGCATTTAGAGGTAAATTAGAAAAACATTTCCAAATGTTTTTGTTTTTTTTTAGGAATTTTAATAACTTTTCTTGTGTGCAACACCACTTTAAGGTAACGCAGTTTACCACACATCACTGCATGTGATTTAATGCACACCATCCTGATGAAAGTCGGACTTAGGTAAAATAAGTATTACTGACTTCAAAAGGTAAAGTTACAAAAAAGACTGCTAGCATAGGTTTGGGGGGGGGGGGGGGACAGACCATTAAACACCGCCAGGGGTGCTTACAATGATCAGTATTATTTATGTAAAACCTTTGTCCCTAATCGAATGTAACTCAGGGGCGACAAGCACAATTTCATCATACACAACATCAGCAGCATAGTTGCCCTCAAAGGACCAGTTGTATCTGTAAGACTATAATAATTACATGCACATGCACGTGATCTGGTGCAGAGCATGTGATCTGGTCGCCGTATATGTACATGGGGCGGTCCACAAGTAATTAAGTTAAAAAGAGCTAGGTTGAACTTATATCTTTGTTGAATAATGAATGAGCCTTAACAATTTTTTCAGCTAGGATTTTCAGCAGTCTTCTACAGCACTACAACGAATGTCAATCACAAACCAGAAATGAAAAGTCTTATACTTGTTTAGATTTCTTTCTTAGGCCCCTTTCATACAGTGGGTGCGTCAGTGGTAAAGCGTCACTATTTTTAGCGGCACTTTACTGTTAATTTTGCGCCGCTATTCGGCCGCTAGCGGTATTCGGCGGTATGGCCATGCTGCCCATTGATTTCAATGGGCCGGAGCGGTTTAGGAGCGGTGTATACACCACTCCTTCACTGCTCCAAAGATGCTGCTAGGAGGACTTTTTTAGCGTCCTGCCAGTGCACCACTCCAGTATGGAAGCCCTCTGGGGTTTTCACACTGGAGAGACAGGAGTGGCTCTTTCATGACGCTTTGCAGGCGCTATTTTTAGCACTGTAGCGCCTGCAAATCGCCCAGTGTGAAAGGGGCCTTAAAGCAGAGTTCCACCCAAAAATGGAATGTCTGCTTTAAGTGCTGGTGACACCCTGACATGCCACATTTGGCATGTCATTTTTTGGGGGGGGGGTGAGCAGGTATCCTGTTTTTACAGACACTCCTCCCCTGGCGCCACAGTCTTAATACTTTCCCCCTCCCTCCCAGCAATCATCTGGGACATGTCACAGGTCCCAGAAGATTCACAGCGCGGCTCGCCCACAGTAAGAATGCCAGCACGGTGGAGAGGAGGGGGAAAGGAGCAGGGCTCCCAGCGACTACATTGCTGGACTGTGGGAAAGGTGAGTGTCTGATTAAAAGTCAGCAGCTACAGTTTTTTTAAATGGGTGGAACTCCACTTCAAATGTAACTGTTAAAAGTGATTGTAAACGATCACCTTGTAAAACAACCCATTCAGTTTAAAATAGAAATGAAAGGCAAAACATTTGTGTATAGATATAAAAAATAAATAAATACCCTTTTCCCTTTTTTATAAGTGATCACATTCCCTCTGTTCTCAGATGCATAAGAGCTGGGGGGAGGAGAAGCAGCAGCACACTGAGCTTCCCAGTGAATGGCTGTGCAGCAGGGGCATGTCAGTACAAGTCTGATTATTGGAGGAGAGCAGGCTGAGTTCCCAGCATGGCTAGAGAACTGACCATGGTGTGTTCTCCTGCTTAGTGTGGTCAGTTTTTAATAGGAAAGCAGAGGGACTGGCAGGGACACCAGGGATTTCACATAAAGGAAGCAATACAAAAAGAACAAGATATTTTCTCATACAAGTACATGGTACAGCAGGCACATATCAAGAATATGAAGTGTTGGGGTAATAAATGCTTTAAGGTATAAATATCTGCATGGGTGTAAAAAAAAAGATGCTTCGTAATGTGCACCAAGCATTGGCATCCATGACGGATCAGTGTAGACAGTACTGTCTGTTCTATTACACCTCCACCTAATAGATGAGCAAATGAAAATAAGCATGTTTATTTTTCTTTGTGTTTGCTAAGTCTGAACATGCCGAAGGGCATGTGAGAAATGTATTTGTGAACTCCATTTGTAAAGGTACATGAACACATAATTTTAAACAGCTACCAAACCCAAAACACCAGCTGTCCTACATAGTGCACAAAGCCAGGTTCATAAAGACATACTGTCAACAGTGCAGTACAGTGTTAGTGTGATCAGGGACACTAATTGGTGACAGTATGTAAAAAAAGTAATCATTTTATCATGTTTTTCAATTTTTTTTTTTATTGCATTCTTTTTCTTTTTTATGATTTTTTTTTAAACACACTGTGACCAGAGCAATACAGTGTATTGCTGGGGAAATGGTCAGGATTTTTTTTTTTAAAGCAGTAGTAAACCCGCTAATTTTTTTTTTTTTTTTTTTTTACCACCTGCAAAGCAAAAGGCATAATGAGCTAGTATGCACCGCATACTAGCTCATTATGAAATACTTACCTTAGAACGAGGCCCCGACATCTGGCCCGATCCACGCAAAGGGAGCTGACATGCTCCCTCTGCGTTTCTTCCGGGTATCGCGGCTCCGGCGCTGTGAATGGCCGGAGCCGCGATATCGTCACTTCCGCGCATGCGCGCGGGAGATTTCATCCAGCCCGGGCCGGCCACTGCCGGACTTTCAGCCGAGAATCCCTTTGTGCGCATGCGCCGCTGCAGTCAGCGGCGCATACCGAGGGGAATATCTCCTAAACCGTACAGGTTTAGGAGATATTTTTTTTACCTACAGGTAAGCCTTATTATAGGCTTTCCTGTAGGTAAAAGTTAAAAAAATTTGTATCCACTTCAGCCACGGACCAATTTTCAGCCTAAGGACCAGAGGTCTTTTTACAATTTTGCACTGCACTGCTTTAACTGGTAATTGCGCGGTCATGCAATGTTGTACCCAAACGAAATTTGCGTCCTTTTCTTCCCACAAATAGAGCTTTCTTTTGATGGTATTTGATTGCCTCTGCAATTTTTATTTTTTGCGATATAAATGGAAAAAGACCGAAAATTTTGATAAAAAAATATATATTTTCTACTTTTTGTTATAAGAAAAATAAGCGTATATTTATTGGTTTGCGCAAAAGTTATAGCGTCTACAAACTAGAGTACATTTTCTGGAATTTACACAGCTTTTAATTTACGACACTCTCATTTGTTGAGGTGCTAAAATGGCAGGGCAGTACAAACTTCCCCCAAATGACCCAATTTTGGAAAGTAGACACCCCAAGGAAATTGCTGAGGGGCATGTTGAGCCCATTGAATATTTTTTTTTAGTCCCAAGCGATTGAATAATGACACAAAAAAAAAATAATACGTTTACAAAAAGTTGTCACTAAATGATATATTGCTCACACATGCCATAGTTATATGTGGAATTGCACCCCAAAATATATTCTGCTGCTTCTCCTGAGTACGGGGATACCACATATGTGGGACATTTTGGGAGTCTAGCCACGTACGGCGCCCCGAAAACCAATCACTGCCTTCAGGATTTCTAAGGGTGCAAATTTTTGATTTCACTCCTCACTACCTATCACAGTTTCGAAGGCCAGAAAATGCCAAAATAACACAACCCCCCCCCCCCCCAAATGACCCCATTTTGGAAAGTAGACACCCCAAGGAAATTGCTGAGGGGCATGTTGAGCCCATTGAATATTTTTTTTTGTCCCAAGCGATTGAATAATGACACAAAAAAATAAAAATAAGTTTACAAAAAGTTGTCACTAAATGATATATTGCTCACACATGCCATAGTTATATGTGGAATTGCACCCCAAAATATATTCTGCTGCTTCTCCTGAGTACAGGGATACCACATATGTGGGACTTTTTGGGAGTCTAGCCGCGTACGGCGCCCCGAAAACCAATCACTGCCTTCAGGATTTCTAAGGGTGCAAATTTTTGATTTCACTCCTCACTACCTATCACAGTTTCGAAAGCCATAAAATGCCAAAATAGCACAAAACCCCCCCCAAATGATCCCATTTTGGAAAGTAGACACCCCAAGCTATTTACTGAGAGGCATGTTGAGTCCATGAAATATTTTATAGTTGCAAGAATATTACAATTTTTTTTTTTTTTTGCACAAAGTTGTCACTAAATGATATATTGCTCACACATGCTATGGGCATAAGTCAAATTACACCCCAAAATAAATTCTGCTGCTTCTCCCGAGTACGGGGATACCACATGTGGGGGACTTTTTGGGAGCCTAGCCACGTACGGGACCCCGAAAACCAAGCACTGCCTTCCGGATTTAAATATAAAACGCTACCAAAAAAAACTGTTAGCGATCGCAGGGATCAGGCCTGACTCTGCAAATGCTGCAATTATGTGTTTAGTGTTTTGTAAGTGACAGTGATCAATCGATACTGCACTTGGGTGGGCTGGGCGGAGGGGCAAAACGCAGGTGCTAGCAGGTATCTGGGCTGATCCTGCTAACAATGCGTTTTTTTGGAACCCTAAACTGCTGGGGACGCTAGTATAGATCTGATCAGATCAGATATTGATCTGTTCAGATTCTATACCACTACAGGAGGTGTATGCTTTGCGCATGGGTGTTAGCGGTACTGGCACTAACCTAGCGCTGCCTGGGGCGACGCAGACCCTGACCCTAAAACCTAATTGATATCACCCGCCGGGTGATCAGGAGGTTAAACCTTTATTGGGTAATAAATGGTGGGTGCCCTGATGCTATAAAAAGCAAACTAACCAGAGTCACCCGTAACACTTATACGGTGATCACTGTTGAAAGGGTTAACTAGGGGCAATCAGGGGGTTCAAATTTTTATTAGGTAGTATATGGGGGTCTCTGGCGCTATATAAAAACCTGACGGGGAACCTAAATAACTAACTGGCTAACCAGCATCACCAGTGACACTTATACTGTGATCGCTGGTGAAAGGGTTAACTAGGGGCAATCAGGGGGTTAAAACCATTATTGGGTAGTATATGGGGGTACCTAGCGCTATAAAAACCTGGCGGTGAACCTAAAAAAATTACTAGCTAACTAGCGGCATCAGTGACACTAATGCAGCGATCAGAAAAATGATTGCTTAGTGACACTGGCAAAAGGGGGTGAAAGGGTTAACTAGGGGCAATCAGGGGGTTAAAACCGTTATTGGGTAGTATATGTGGGTACCTAGCGCTATAAAAACCTGGCGGTGAACCTAAAAAAAAACTAGCTTCTTAGCGGCACCAGTGACACTAATGCAACGATCAGAAAAACGATCGCTTAGTGACACCGGCAAAAGGGGGTGAAAGGGTTAACTAGGGGCAATCAGGGGGTTAAAACCGTTATTGGGTAGTATATGGGGGTACCTAGCGCTATAAAAACCGGGCGGTGAACCTAAAAAAAAAATAGCTTCTTAGCGGCACCAGTGACACTAATGCAACGATCAGAAAAACGATCGCTTAGTGACACCGGCAAAAGGGGGTGAAAGGGTTAACTAGGGGCAATCAGGGGGTTAAAACCATTATTGGGTAGTATATCGGGGTACCTAGCGCTATAAAAACCTGGCGGTGAACCTAAAAAAATAACTAGCTACCTAGCGACACTAGCGACACTAATGCAGCGATCAGAAAAATGATCGCTTAGTGACACTGGCAAAAGGGGGTGAAAGGGTTAACTCTAGGGGCAATCAGGGGGTTAAACCTTTATTGGGGGGTGGTAGGGGGCTACCCTGGACCTAACACTAACTGCCCTGACAGTTTTTACTGTTACAACTGACACTGAATGCAGTGATCAGTAAATAAATGATCACTGCAATCAGTGACACTGTGACTGGGGGGAGGGGGGCAGGGGGGATCGGGGGGGGCGATCGGGGGGGTGATCGGGGGGGTGATCGGGGGGGTTTGTGTACCTATGTATGCCTACGTGTTAGTGTAGTGTTGGTGCACACTTACTTTCACTTCTCCTCGTAGTCCGGTCAATAAGACCGCCCCGAGGAGAATGACATCACTTCCTCCCTGCCTGTGTTTACTATACACAGAGGGAGGAAGCTTCTCATTGGCCAGGAACAATCGAGAGGGGATGGCCAGAAACCAATGGCCATCCCCTCATCCCGAATCGCTCCTGCAGCGAAACGGACCGCCGCATCCAGCGGGAGGGGGTCCGATCGGACCCCCCACCCACTGGAAGGCAAGCATGTACATGTATGTGCTTGTGCCTGTACATGCCATTGTGATGACGTACAATGGCATGCGGTGGTCCTTAAGTGGGTATACAACCACTTTAACTCATCATGACTGCTTATACCAGTGAATTTCATTGGTATAAGCAACCATTTTTAACGAATGAAGCTGATTTATTCAGTGTGTTTTCTTGTGATTAGCTGTGATTGGCCACAACTAATCACATGGTACCAATTGGCTGTGATTGGCCCTGTCTCTAGCATGTGACCACTGGGACCAATCACAGCTAGCAACACAATTGTACACAATAAATGGCATGAAAGGAAGTCATCCGTTGTTTACAATTGTCATGTGATCTGCTGTGATTGCACACAGTGATCACGTGATAACGGCAGTAGGCTGGCAGACATAGCCAGTGACAGATTGTGCTGCAGCACATCATATGACAGCCATCCGGAACAACGAATGTCCGGTCCAGCCATTAATTGATTATAGGCTGGGCGGAAAGGGGTTAATGATGTACAGGCTGTAGCGCCCATATGCATGAGGCCGAAATGCAGTTTTATTTACCTTATCCCTTGCTTCTGCAGGCTTTCTCCTCTATGTGCAACCGGTCCCCTAAAGCTGCTTTTCTTCAGGACTGTGACCTTTAGTCAGAACAATGAAGGACCAGCAGTCCTGTGTTGTAGGTGAGGACACTGAGGACTCACCCCTAACCCGGAGCATTGGAGGGAGGAGGAGATCGCTAACTGCCAGGGGAGTAAGGTAAGTTGAACTGCATTTATTGGACAAAAGCAAACATTTAAAGAGTAACTCCACTTTTGTTGTGAAAAAAAATCCCTTCTGGGTAACCTATGTGTACATTGCGAGGATTATAATAACCTTTGTTGCAAATTCCTACTTTTGTTATTCTGACGTAATCCCTGTATGTTCCTCTGAGACTCAATGAAGACTGTGAGTCTAATGGGGGTAGTTTCATAATTATCCATCAGGTGTGCCACTGCAGGACTCTAATGAGGAAATATTCTGGGCCTGCCTCCCTTTAGACGTGTTCCTACTGGGAGTGTCTCATCAAAAATTAAATTTTTTTTGCAGGGGATGCCTGAAATCTGACTTGTATCTTAAACCTTGTACACACAATCAGATTTTCCAACAGGAATTGTGTGATGACAGGCTGTTGGCGGAAAACCTGACCATTTGTACGCTCCATTGGACATAGCAGGTTTTAAAATTTTCCGCACACAAATGTCTGTTGTCAGATTTTCCAAGCGTGTGTGCACAGGTTCGTCGGACAAAAGTCCAAAGTACAAACACACATACTCGGAAGTAAGGACGAGCCAGAAGCGGTCGGTCTTGTAAAATAACGTTCGCAATAGAGAATCAACAATCGTGAAGTGGTAAATTATGAAATCTCAAAATGCAGCGCACATTCTCTTCTTCTTTAATGGGATAATAATGAAGCTGCTTTGCTGGTGATACTGATGGAGTTATTGCAAATTAAATTTTAAAGGCTTTTTTTCTAGTGATATCAAAAATAATATTATTATGCTTTATTTTATTTTTTTGGGCAAGGTACCACAACACCATTATCCTGTAGTTTTTAAAATTAAAGATACAGCTATGCTGTTGTCCCATGTTAATTTTACATTGTATTTTTTAAAATGTAACTGCCTACTCCCAAACTGTCATTTGAAGTAAAACACTTAGCCAAGTATTATTCTCCACAATTTTTTTTACTGTACATTAACCACTTAAGCCCCGGACCAATTTGCAGCCAAAGGACCAAGCCCCTTTTTGCGATTCAGCACTGCGTCGCTTTAACTGACAATTGCGCGGTTGTGCAACGTCGCTCCCAAACAAAATTGGCGTCTTTTTGCCCACAAACCGAGCTTTCTTTTGGTGGTATTTGATCACCTCTGCGGTTTTAATTTTTTGCGCTATAAACAAAAATAGAGCAACAATTTTGAAAAGAATTCAATATTTTTTACTTTTTGCTATAATAAATACCCCCCAAAAATATATAATAACACATTTTTTTTTGCTCAGTTTAGGCCGATACGTATTGTTCTACATATTTTTGGTAAAAAAAATCACGATTAGCAATCATTGATTGGTTTGCGCAAAAGTTATAGCGTTTACAAAATAGGGGATAGTTTTATAGCATTTTTATTAATATTTTTTTTTTTACTAATAATGGCGGCGATCAGTGATTTTTATTGTGACTGCGACATTATGGCGGACACATCGGACATTTTTGACACATTTTTGGGACCAGTGCTATTTAAATGCACTGATTCCTGTGTAAATGACACAGGCAGTGAAGGAGTTATCCACTAGGGAGCAGTGTAGGTGTTATGTATGACGTTATGTGTTTTTTTTAATTGTAGGGGGGCATAGCCTGGCATGTGATTTCACTGATCGTCCTTCCCTATAAAAGGGAACAGACGATCGGTGAAAGCCACACAGGGACGCAGGTTTGTTTACACAGACCTCTCCTCGTTCTTCAGCTCTGTGACCCGATCGTGGGACACCAGCGGCAATCGGGTCCACTGGTCCCGCGGCCAACTCCCGGCCCATGGCTGGGCACCGGTACGTGATTGTGCCCAGTCATGCCCTGCCATTCTGCTGATGTATATCAGCGTGAGGTGGTCCTTAAGCAATTAAAAAAGAAAACAAATAAAATTAGACATGCTATCTGCCAATAGAACTTAACCAAAAAGTGCATTCTATGCATCCAAAAATATAGAAAATATAACAAATCAAATCATTATTATTCAACCAAAAAATAAAATAAAAGCCTCATGTGTCCTGCTTCTTAGTGAAAGCAGGGGTCCGTCATCCAGAGATAATTCCAAAAAACATCTGGATTATTCTCCTGGAGCTCCCGCAGCAAAGGCATATGACATAATTGGTCACGATTAAGAAAGCAAACAATTTTTGGTCCAAGAACTCCTCCTCCTTCTGTTCCTGGACTGGACTTGGGTCAAAGCAATAACTCCAAGGCCAATAATAAATAACACGCTATCTCCTCCGATTCTGCAACATGTCTGGTTGACGAACGGCCGCTCAGAAACTAATTGAAAAGCACGAAATGAAAAGCGCTAAATGGAAAGCGCAAAATGGAAAAGCGCAAATCAACACTCACCGAACTTCTACTAACATGAAATTATCAGAAGGAGCCCAAAGGGTGGCGCTAAAGAGCTGAAAAACCACGTAGTACGTCAATACGTTCATGTTTATTGGCCGACAATTCCTTGCCATTTGTATGCAAGACAAAATCCAGGCACACGCCTTCGGACAAAAGTCAGAGGTTTTGTCTGCGAAAGATCCGATCGTGTGTATAAAGGCTTTAGCCAGACTTCTGGGAAAATTGGTGAGCCAACCACACAAGCAGTAAATTATGTTTTCTGGGGGTGTTCAGTAAACACTCTGTGTACAGAACAACTCCAGGTAGCCATATTGCAAGGCATTCTCAGAAAATCACAGCAGCTGCAGATTGAAAAAGAAAGGTCATTTTTAATACCATTCAATTACAATATGACTTGTGTCGCAATTGTATATGCTATATAGTTTTTTCTTTATTTGCTATTTTTTCCCACACGAAAGTGGAGTTACCCTTTAACTTTTGCAGTGCAGAGGAAGCCCCGTTGCAAAGTTAGTTTTGAATTCTCCCCAGAGTTGAGCTTTAAGGGATTTAGGATCAGGAATATGTTAATAATCACAAAAGATGCTAAAAATCAGGAGCATTTCTTATAATTATTGGGCTCAAATGACGCAGTAATCAGAAGCAATGCCTTTGATTTGAGCTTCACGTGAGTCATTCTGGGGTTTTTTTTCCTCCAAGGGTGATAATGAGTGCCCACAGATAATAGTAGTGCTCATTATTATACACAGACATTTGCCAATGTGTTTCAAATCCCGGAGTGAGTGGGACCTGACCCTTCATTCTAATAAGGAAAGGAGGGTAGGATGTAAAACATCACACATGTGCCACTGTCAATGTTATCCGAATATTGTGGTTGGCTCTGGGTGCTAGAATTAGTGATTTGAAGACATGCAGACATCTTTTTGCTCATCGTTCTTATGCAAATAATCTTCCAATTTATGGCCACCCAAATGGTTAACTGGATCAGTTTGAAAAATAGAGCCACGGATCTTCTTAAGACATGCTGGCAGTTCTATTTCCAGATGAGCACAAAACACAACTGGTAAGTTTCTAAAACAGGCAATTTTCCACCATTTGCAGTTCCCAGACTTCAACAGACTGGAATCATTTGCTGCAACCACTAACGAGGGTTATTTAAAGGTAAATATACATTTAGGAAATTACTGTATACTGGTATGTACTGTATAACTGTCTCTTGGACTCTTGGAAACTATGAAATACACTTACTGAATGCTAATTAATCAACTTATTTTCATAAAGTAGTTGGATGAGAGATAGATAGATAGATAGATAGATAGATAGATAGATAGATAGATAGATAGATAGATAGATAGATAGATAGATAGATAGATAGATAGATAGTTTCAAAAAGGAAAAAAATAATCTTCTCCAACATAAAACAGATTTATCTTAAAGAGGAAGTAAAGCCTTTAAAAAAATATAAAAAATACACCCTGCAAGGCAAAGGCATAATGAGCTAGTATGTATAGCATACTAGCTCATTATGAATTACTTATCTGAGATCGAAGTCCCGGCATCGGCGCTTGTTCATCTCCTCCGATACCGCCATCTTCCCGGAGCGACTTCCGGGTATCGCGGCTCCCACGCTATGACTGGCTGGAGCCACGATGACCTCACTCCCGCACATGCGCGCTGGTGCCGCCACTAACGGCATGATCGCTGTTAGAAACGCCACGCTCAGTGCGCTTGATGTCTACGGTGCTATTCCTGCAAATATCTCCTAAACCTTTTCGGTTTGGGAGATATTTCTTACACCTACAGGTAAGCCTTAATCTAGGCTTACCTGTAGGTTAAAGTGGTTGTAATGGGTTTACAATCACTTTAAAGGAGTAGTATGGCCAAAGCTCTTTTGACCATACTTCTCCTATGGGTCACAGGAGTGCGCTTAGTTCTGCACTCCTGTGAACCATATTCAGCTGTAGGCTAAGTCACAGGGGCTGCTGTGTTATAAAGGAGAAACAGAATAATTGGAAGCACAGGACTGCTGGGCTCTCTGAAGTGCACAGGAGCTCTGAGGGACACTGGGATCACTGGAGTGCACAGGAGATTTGGGGTTACTAGAGACACTGAGGTTACGGGAGTGCACAGAAAAACTGAGGTTTATGAATACACTGGGGTAATTCTGGCAGAGATGAAGGGCTTAGCTTAGGCATAGTGGTGGATTGCTCAAACTCCAAGCCATGCATTGCTTTGCCCTTTGAACTATCTCCTGGTTGCTGTGGAACTGGCACTTGTCCTTGTATGGCCAACTGTTAACTTTTAATTTCTAATGTGTACATTTTGTAACCTAGCTTTTATGAATACGTAGTAACTTTGTATATGCATTTATATAATTTGTATATGAATAAATTGTATTATCTTGATCCAAGTGTTTGATCATGCACCTTCTCTTTTTTCCATTTTGCTGCAGAACTGACACCTTCTTGGAAAGACCCCAAAAGTGTCCATCAGAGAGGAGAATTGATGCCAGATCATGAGGCAAATGAATGTTACACCTACAGCCAGTGGTACATCCTTGACATCCAGTAATCCAGTAATCCATGGTGTAATCTCTTGTAAGGGTTTTAGTCACATCTTTGCCATCCCTGCCCCTGTTTGGTTGACCAGTCAGAAAAAAAACATTAAAAGTTAAAAACATAAAAAATATTAAAATCTAAATCTGTAAATAATGTTTAAGAAAAAAATAATGTTAATGTGGGACTGTCCATGCTACAAACAAGAGGGCGGGGGGAAAGGTTTAAGTGATGTGAGATCAGTTCCTGGGCTTTTTGATCCCAGCCAGCCCACCTGTGCTATAAAAAGTGGATGGGGAGGGTTAGCTCCAGGGTCTTTGGCTCGTTCTGTTCTGTTTGTAACATCAAGCCTGCTGCTCCTTGCAGTCTGCTGAAAGCACAGTGATTTTCAAAGGACATACAAGCCATGCAGAACACCAAGATGGACTATCACCTTATGGAGGTATGCCTGGGTAGCCACACAACTGTAGTTAGTTTAATTTTAGATTTTTCACATAACTGTGTTTCATATACACCTGGTCCCAGGCATTGAAGAGTGAGCTCCATGTGAAAGATACCCCCACTTGCAGGGCAAGTTGGCCCCACCCACAACTAGAAGAAGTCTCCAGCTGGCATGCAGGTGCTGGGCATTTGGTATTTGTAGGGTATGAAGACAATTTTTTTTCCTACACTTCAGCAAAAACCTGACACGTAAAGGTTGTTACTGGAGATGGAGGGGTGAGTGTTTGCAAGTGGTGCTTTGAGATTAAAGGCTTCACACTGGTGAAGGACAAGCAGCCTAAGGGCTAGTTTACACTTGATTCAAAATATGGCTTCAGACAGTCTTTGTTAAAGCTCTCTGAACGCCAATGTCCCTGTCAATAAATAAAATGGTTAGCTTGCAGTCCTGTTTACACTTTTGTTTTGCTTTGGCTTTGCTTCAAAACTTATAGCCCATGTCACTTTAGTGGGGCTTCAAAGCATCTTCAACGCCTCCATAGAACTCTATGGCAAAGCTCGCTTGAAGCACCTGCAGCTTTTGAGAGGCTTTAATTCAGCTTTAGCTTGCCTTTGTTTTGGAGAAATTGCATAGTGTCCTGGGTGTTGATTTCATCTGGAATAATGTTTTTGGTGTAGGTTTCATGGGCACTATTAAACCCCAAAGAGCAATTTTTCTACAACTGTTTGACAAGGACTGTATTTTTTTTTTCTGCTGCAGCAGATGGGGCAGAGAAATTTGCTGGCTATAGTCTACAGCTGGTTGTGTGCTGCTGGCAGATGTCCTACAAGGACCTGGGACACCCTGCGCTATACCATCATCCCTGTCAGTGGAGGCTGCTGAGGGGTCATGAGGTATAGCAGGGACAGACTGAGGTGAAGAAGGAGGAGGGACAGATTTGTGCCCCTTTTGTGTGACTTTTAGGTGCCCTTGCCAACAGGCAGAGTGGTGGGAGGTTAAATGCCTTGTCAAGCATGTGGTGCTCAAATGCTTGGTGTTTTTGCCATGCTTGAAGTGCTTGAGACAAAATTTGCAAACAGCAACAGTGCGATCGGCTGCACATGTACTAAAAAGGCCCAGACACTCCTTGGACTTTAGCCCGCTGCTGACCAACATTAGACGTTCACTCGAGTCATGGCACAAACTGAAGCTCACCTTGTGGGGGAGGATGAACGCCATTAAAATGGATATATTACCTAAAGCCTTATATTTATTTCAAACATTACCCATACTCCTCCCCAGGGTTTTCTTCCTCTCCCTCCGCTCCATTATAATTAAATTTATCTGGCAAAACCACCCTTCCAGGCTAAAGCATAAAGTCCTCTGTGCCCCTAAAAGCAGAGGTGGTACTGGCTTACCCGACTTCCAATTATATCACACGGCGTCCTTATTATCCAGACTACTGGAATGGTTTCCGAGACCCTTGTTTAAACCCTCAGTTACTATTGAACAAGATATGGTCCCAGTTGACCTCAGAGCCCTCCTATGGGGATACCATGCTAGATATCGCTCGTTCCGACAGATTTCCCTGGTAACGTCGGCGGTCCTTGCCAAATGGTATGAGACATCTTGTAAACTCGGCATGTCTACGGACCCCAGCCCTCTCTCCCCCCTCTTTGATAATGCGCTCCTACCCAACTACCTCTCAGGAACACATGTTGGGGCATACCGAAGAGAGGACTGGCCTACGGCTAATCAATTTGTTCACCCTTCCATGGGACAATTGAGAGAGCTGTCTATGCCATTGTCCTCGACCTGTTTGGACTGGCTTTCCATGCAATCCCTAAACCAATTTTGTAGGTCGTTACACACTTCGGGTCACATCCACAGACTGCTCACCATGTTTGAGGAACTCTGCACCCTCCCGCACACTCCTAAACATACCTTATCTCTTCTCTATAAAGATATTCAAACTTCCACCTACACCTCTCTTCCAACATACACTCACAAATGGTCCAGTGACGTTGGTGTGGAGATTACCCCAACACAATGGCAAACAGCCTTCATACTTACCCACCAATCCTCCAGATCAGGATTCACTCAGGAGAAGAATTACAAATTGATCTCACGGTGGTACAGAATTCCAGTCTCGGTGCACAAGATGTTCCCCGGATCAACAGACATCTGCTGGAGATGCCACGGAGGAAAAGGAACATTTCTCCAACATGGTGGGAGTGTGCTAAAGTCTGTCCTTTTTGGGATAAGGTTTTTCAGATGTATAATGCTATGTATCAGACTTCCTTCGCCCTTGGTTGCTCTCTTGTCCATCATACCAGGCTCCATTAAGTCGCACAAAAATTGCCTCCTCAGATTCCTTCTCTCTGTTGCCCGCCATAATATCACCCTTTACTGGAAAAAGGATAGTACCCCTTCTATTGTAGGATGGGCCGACATCCTTAATGATATGATGGTCATGGAGGAGCTACAGGCGAAGGTTGACGACAGGTATGACAAATTCGTCACATTGTGGTCCATATGGCGCCACCACTCCGCCTTGGAAAGCTTCCTGGGCGGTTTGCACTCTTGAGGCAGAGTGTGACGGGCTATTGCATACGATCCAGAGGGTTAAGCAGACCAGCTATCGGGCTTCTTTTGCCCCTACATACCAGAAATTTTATCAGGTTTCCTCCTTGCCCACTGGTTATCCTCTGTCTGATGTTAGAGCGCTGCTATGAGATTGACATTGGGGGAAGAAACGAATTGCTGATTACAAGCCACAAGACATTTGATATATGTTTTGTTTACTGTTAAAAGGGTAATGGGCTCTAGGGCCGCTGATAAGGTTATCATAAGTAATAACACAAACTACAGGGCCGCGGGGCCCCTGCCTTGCTCTCAAGTATTTACCTTCCTTGGGGTTTCGGTCTTCCTCTACTATTCCCCTTCCCCCTCCCCACCCCACCCCCCTCCTCCTTGCCCTCCCTGTCAGCCTACCTCTTCCTATATATGGGATAAAAGATAAAAGTTAATAAGGCTTTGACATAGTTTTGTATTTTTGTAATTTTGTATTATTGAACTTTCATCGATCTTGCAAATAAACAAATATATATTCAACCTTAAAAAGGCCCAGACAGCTGTGGGAAGTGGGCCGAGAGATAACAGCTCCACAATTTGATGGAATAGGGTGGCTGCTCACTACTATTCCATGATGGTTGCCTCGTTGGGGTTGTGCCTCATCCTCACTTTCCTCCTCTGCTCTATCCGGCACCCAAGTCGAGTCAGTGACCTTATCATCATCATCTCCTCCATCCTCATTACCACTGGAGACAACTTGGCAATATGCTGCAGCTGGGGGAACATGCCTGCAAATTTTTGTACCAGTGTTCTCCCCTCTCTGTAGGCTCATGTTCCTGCTTTCCTCAATCTCAGAGTCAGAACGAACATATGAATTGAGTAATGCATTGTCATGAAGCAAATGGCTGATGCTGTGTTCAAATTTCTCCACTGACTTCACCTTGTCTGATGCTGGGGATATGGCAGGAAAAGCTGTGGACAAGGAGGCAGGTTTTGCCACTCTGACAGCTGCAGGGGACTAAGCATTAGTATCTGCTTGGGTGATGGAGGATGAGGAGGATGAGGACGGTTTAGTAAGCCAGTCCACTACCTTGTCCCCATGCTGTGCCTGGATAGCCCAGGCAACATTACTAAACAGAGGAAATTATGCCCTGCCTGAGGACTGACCACGTCCACCTTTGCCTGTGTGAACACATACGCTGCTGGCCCCTTACAGTGCCATGGAAATGTCTGCCACTCCTCCCAGACATGATGGGGGGAGTGGGAGGTGCTTAATAACAAAATGTAATAAAAATGTATAAATGTGTATGTGGACGTGGATACACTTTAATCAATGGAAAGTGGTGCTTGACACATGCATACACTATAATATGCAATACACTGAGTCAAACGCGCAGTAACGCACAGAACTATATGGTGTTAAACTTGTAGTAATGCAATGAACTATACGGCGTTAAACTTGCAGTAATGCACAGAACTATATGGCGTTAAACTTGTAGTAGCACACCGAACTATATGGCGTTAAATTTGCAGTAATACACAGAACTATATGGCTTTAAACTTGCAGTAACACAATTAAATAGATGGCGTTAAACTTGCAGTAACGCACAGAACTATATGGCGTTTAACTTGCCGTAACACACAGAAAAAAACTTTGTTAAACTGTCACTACACTCACACTGACTGAATTATCCCTACATTCACTCTAATGTAAAGATGAATGGTGGTCACACTACACTCACAATGACTGAACTATCCCTACATTGACACTAATGTAAAGAAGAATGGTCGCACTACACTCACACTGAACTATCCCTACATTGACACTAATGTAAAGAAGAATGGTCGCACTACACTCACACTGAACTATCCCTACATTGACACTAATGTAAAGAAGAATGGTCGCACTACACTCACACTGAACTATCCCAACATTGACACTAATGTAAAGATGAATGGTTGCACTACACTCACAATTACTGAACTATCCCTACCTTAACACTAATGTAAGGATGAATGGTCGCACTGCGCTTACACTGAGCTATCCCTAGATGCACACTAAACTGATATTCTACACCAGCCTTTCTCAATCTTTTCAACACAGAGGAACCCTTGAAAAAGTTCTCCAGTCTTGGGGAACCCCTGCTAAAAATTTGAAATCTACAACTCATTATACATTAGTGTGATGGTCTTTGGGAAGAATGGTCCTTATACTTGTGGTCATTTGGAAGAATTACCTCTTTACAGATAGCTAAAAAGATCAATGGTGTCGGTGGGAACTTATCCGAGAGGCAGAAATGGCCCAATGCTGAAGGAACCCCTAGCAACCTCTGGAGGAACCCTAGGGTTCCAGGGAACCCTGGTTGAGAATCACTGTTCTACACTGACAATAGAATCAGAATAGCACACTATAACACACTAACTGTCTAATAGCAGTGAACAGAGACCTGTTCTATCTCTCCATGCCGCTATCACATTACAAATGGCCGCTATAAAAATAATACTTTTATAGTGTGGGACGGGATTATGTACAATGAGACATGATTGGATACAGTCATCATGACAGCATCCAATCATGGCTCTGATAGTGCTCTGTGCCCTGATTGGGTGACATTTCATTGCTTTAGCCAATCAGGGCTTTCAATGCACTGTGCGGGTACACAGTGCATTGCGGTCGTTCAAATGGTCAAACGACCCTATAGTTTGGTTGTTCGGAGAACTTCCGAACAGCCAATGTTCAGCCCGAACTCATGCTCAGGCCAAATCATTTGTCCATCCTTATTGGTAAATATGCTAGTGAGAAACTTATCTTTTGGAAGAGTTAAGAGGATAATTTGTGTTGCACTTGGATGACTTGTCTGAGCTGTAGATATTGATGACATTTAGGGATTTGAAATTCATTCTGCAACTGTTGAAAGGGTTTTAAAATATTATTGGAAAAGACCTAGTAGATATATGTGACCCCCAATACTGTTTCAACTGTAAGGCTCCATGCACACTACACACAAAAAAATGCTGGATAAAAAATAAAAAAATATCAACATTTTTGCAGTGTTTATGATCATTTTTTGAAGTGTTGAGGAGCCGTAGCATTTTGTTAAGGAGCGGGCGGCCACCAGCATCCTTAACATCCAGTGAATAGCTGGCCACCGTGTCCTTAACAGCAGATGGTTCATCAGCTGTTAGCTGGGCTCCCCGCAGACAGCTGAATGTAAACTAAAAAATTGCCAGCAAGAAATTTTTTTAGAAAAAAAAGTGTGTGGATCCCCTCCAAAATACATACTGAACCCTTATCTAAGCATGCAGCCTGGCAGGCCAGGAAAAGGGGGGGGGACATGTGAGCATCCCCCCTCCTGAACCATACCGGGCCCCATGTCCTCAACATAGGGGAGTGCTTTGGGGTAAAGGGGGCTCTGCCAAGTTGGCATGCTTGGTCAATGATGTTACAAAGGGGCAGTGTCAGCCAGTGACATTATCAGGTAGCCCTGCCCCTTAGTTAATTTACTGGCGAGAGCCTCTGTCGGGTGTGGGTTTGTTTTTCTTCAGGACTTTTACCCATATTCATTCACATGGGGGGGGGGGGGGGGGGGGGCTGTGATCTGAGGGCCCCTTGTTACAGGGGGTTTCCAGATTTTGATATGTCACCCCCGCAACCCCACAATCACCGGGACGGGGTTGTGGGGAAAAGGTCCTTGTCTTCATCAACATGAGGATAAGGTGCTTGGGGGGGGGACAGAACCCCTATTGCCACAAAGCACCCTTTCAAGTTGAGGGCATGTGGCCTGGTATGGTTCAGAAGGAGGGGCGCTCGCATGCCCCCCCTTTTCTGGCCTGCCAGACTGCATCCCAGATAAGAGTGCAGGGGTTAGGTGTGCATGAGATACAGAGAGAATATATAAGACAAAAGGAGGTGTGTAATCCACAAAGTACAACAAAAAATAACTTCCCCCCTCAAGCCAAAACCCTCCTCCCAGTACAGTCCCCTCCCATAGCACAGCCCCCACCCCCCAGTACAGGTCTCCCCCCCAACTCAGCTCCCCACTCCTCAACTACCCCCCAAGTACAGATCTGCCCCTTCAGTACAGATGCCCCCCCCCCCTTAGTATAGCTCTTCCCTGCCCCCAGTACAGCTCTGCCTCTCAATACAGCTTTACCCCTGGCTTTCTTTTAATACCTCTCTGCCCCCTCAGTACAGCCCTGCCCCTTCAAAACAGCTCCCCCCTCCAAAAAACAAAGGAAAGTTCTGTCTTCTGGCTGGGTCATGTGACTGAAGCCAGGGAGGAGCAGAACCCCTCACTCTGAACTGACAGGCTGCAGGTTCAGTTCCTGCTTTGTTATGTCCTGCAGATGCTTGGGGGGGGGGGAGGGGGGTGTTTAGACCCCTTATGCTGTATTTGAATAGCTATGTAGCACAGCCATGTATTCAGAAGAACTAACTTGTCCTTGTCATTGAAAAATCTCTAGCCTAATCCTAGCTTGGCCTTTCATACCAGTTCACAAAGTAATGTGTCTATGATTTTTAAGTGGTTTCAAAGGCATAAGGCTTTTTTACCTTAATGAATTTTCTGTAATAAGGTAAAAAAAACCTTCCAATATCAGCTCCCCCCAGCCGCCCCCCTTAAACCTGGCTCCTTTTTTTGATTTCTTCTCACAGGACACAATCAAATCCTGTGAGGAGGGAGCGGGAAGGGAGGTCCAAGCCGTGCTGTGTGTATCTATGGCCCCTACAGCTGGCAGCCTGTTATAGGGACATTGGAAGAGGAGGAGGAGTGAACAGCGCCGGCAGGTGACCCCAGAATGGGAGGTAAGGGGTCGCTTAGAAATATGCCTGTACATCCACTTTAAACAATTCTTTGGTTTCCCAATATTCTTATACTTACTGTAGATATCAAAATGTAGAAGTTATTTGCAGTGAACTAGTGCAGAAAGGTAACAATCCTGGGAGTAGGTCCAAAGGAAGTAAGGTTGATTGTCCCAACTACTGCAATTCTAATCCTGAAAAAGAGACAAATTGACAGAACAAAGCCGCAATATTTTGAGGTTGTTTAAGTTGTTGTATCCCCTAGAAACAGTAATGCGTCATCTTCATAGAGAATGCATTTTTCCTCAGAGGAACCCTTAATGAATCCTGTCATATTAGCAGATTCCAAAATTGCTAAAACCTGTAATGCCAACGCAAATAATAGGGGTGACATGGGCAACCCTGTCGGGTGCCTCTAGTGGGGTACAAAGGATCTGAACTCACCATTTATGTTGACTTGTGCAGATGGAATAGAGTACATTATTTTGATAAAAATTTTATAAATTTGGACCTGTGTCAACATGGGTAAGACATTTCCAGGATAAGGCCATTAAACATTGTTGAAGGCCTTAGTTGCATCCAACAACAGCACAGTTCTATTTCCTATGTTCTAAGGGGTAGTTTGCATATTAAAGCGTCAGTAAACCGCCAAAAAAAAAAAAATATATAAAACCTGCAAGACAATAGCATATTGTGCTGTGCAGTATGCATCGCAACACCACAAGCAACTTGCTGTGACTGACAGTAATTTTTACTAAGGAATAAGAAATGGCCCCAGTAAAACACAGGTGCTCCTAGACCTTGTAACCAGACATGGCATAAATTGCTCTTATACTGTTGTCGGTAAATTGAATTCTCTATGACACGCTGCAGCGAAAAGAAAACACATTTAACAAATAAGCTTTGTGACGTTTTTCACACATGGTACAATCACAAGACAAATCATACATTTGTCCCCCGGCTTATGCTAAAGAAATCATATTTAGCTACATTTATAGGACATTCTGTCACTGTATCAGCTCACTTGGACAAACAAATAACATCTCCCCAGGGCACATTATACGGTCTCTGCTCAGTGGGGCTGTACAGACATACAGCTACAACACTGTTTTTTACTGTAATCATTTTTATCTATATGCACAGTATATATATATATATATATATATATATATATATATATAAAAATACTTACATGATCTAACTATGACAAAATCAGATTTTTTCATTATACTTACCTGTAAAATCTTTTTCTTTGAGTACATCATGGGGACACAGAGTTAGACTAATATTCATTACCTACTGGGTTATACTTCATCTCCAGGTGAATGGACACTGGTAGACGAAAGGTCTTTAGACAGGAAGTGATCCCCAATATAACTCCTCCCATACAGGAAGTACTTTAGTTTTGTTGCAAGCACTGAATCCTCAAAAGGGAGGGGAGGGACCTCTGTGTCCCATCACGTACCTAAAGAAAAGGATTTTACAGGTAAGTATGACGAAAAGATCCTATTTTCTTTTTCATACGTCATGGGACACAGCGTTAGGCTAATATTAATTACCTAGCGGGACGTCCCAGAGCAATAGCCTTGAGGGAAGGGAAACACCCGGCCAAACAATAGCCCACAGACCTTATATGGCAGCCCGCAGTACACTGCAGCCAAAAGCCAAATCCTTGGCTGCTCGAACATCCACTTGATAAAATTTTGTGAACGTATGCACTGAATATCAGGTAGCAGCCTTACAAATCTGAACCACAGATACCTGATGGCGAAAAGCCCAGGAGGTTCCTACACCCCTGGTAGAATGAGCTCTCACCCTAAAGGGAGGAGCTTTACGTTTCAGACCGTAGGCCTGAATGACCAATTGATGGACCCAATTGGCAATGGAAGCTTTTGAAGCTGCCTGCCCCTTCTTGGGTCCTTTTAGTAAAACAAAAAAGGAGTCTAATCCTCAGATCTCCGCAGATCTAGACAAATAAACCTTGACTAAAAGGACAACTCCGCCTCTCTACCCCCTGTGCTGTGCCTTTTTCCCCCCTGTACTTTGCCCCCTGTACTGTTCCCCTCTCACCCCTGTACTCTGCCCTCCTGTACTGTGCCCCGCCTGTATTCTGCCCTCCCGTACTGTACCCCCACTGTACTCTGCCCTCCTGTACTGTGCCCCCCTGCACTCTGTCCTCCTGTCCCCATGCCCCATATACTTTGCCCCCCTGTCCCATGTACTATTCCCTCCTGCTCACCCCATACTGTGCCCTCCTAATTCTTTCAGTGACACCACATGTGCAGTTGACCCTGTTCACCCATACTGTAGTGACCTGTGTTTTAAACATTTTTTTGTGGGGAGGCGGCAAGTAGCTGGTCTTGATTAGGGCACAAATTAGTCTAGCACCGGCCCTGTGAGGATGCAATTTTTTGGCTTCACACCAAGCAATACAAGTCTTCTAGACCTTTTGATAGATCTTCCTAGTGACAGCTTTTCTAGCATCCACTAGAGTAGACACCACTGGTCTAGAGATGCCATGGTCCTTTTACACCCTGGCTTCAATAGCCATGCCATCAAATTTAGAGACTGTAATGGGGTGGAATATAGGACCTTGAGACAGTAGATCAGGGTGACGAGTGGCCATGGCCCGTCTATTGTCTGTCTCACAATCTCCGGGAACCAGAGCCTTCTGGACCAGGCTGGTGCCACCAGAATGACTGTAACTCCCTCTTTCCGAATCCTGTGCCACAAATGTGGAAGGAGAGGGATCAGAGGGAAATCATAAACCTGGAACACCCCTGGGTGTAGGGACCATTCCCCTGGGCAGATTTCCTTGCAGCTTAGATAATCTGCCTTCCAGTTCTTTATTCCCTGGGTATGGACTGCTGATAGAATCGGCACATGTCCCTCTGCCCAGGCTAGTATGTGGTTCACCTCCTTCAAAGCTGAACGACTCCTGGTATCACCTTGGTGGTTTACATAGGCCACTGCAGTGGCATTGTCGGACTGAACCCTGATAGGGTAGCCATACTGCCCGTAATTCCAGGACAATGATGAGCAGGACCTGTTCTGTCCTTGACCATTGTTTTTCATATATTTGTCCAAATGATCACCAAATAAACGTTCCCCATGAAAGAGGAAACCTGCCAATAACATCTTACAAGGAAACTCGGCTGACCAGTTTTTAAGCCACAAAAGTCTGCACATCTGTACAGACAAGAGAGCTAAACGAAAAACCTGCTGTATTGAATCCTTTAAGGCGTCAACAGCAAAACACAGCGCTCGCAGAATGTCTGTCTTATTTTCAGGCAGATCGGGCACTTTTGACACTTTTTTTGGGACCATTGACATTTATACAGAGATCAGAGCTAAAAATAGCCACTAATTACGGTATACATGTCATTGGCAGGGAAGAGGTTAACAATAGGGGACAATCAAGGGGTTAAATGTGTGTCCTAGGGAGTGTTTCTAACTGTGGGGGGATGGGAGGAGATCGATTGTTGTTCCTATCTATGCATTAGGAACAAATGGTTAGTCTCTTCACCCCTGACATAACAGAGATCTGTGTATTTACATTGACAGACCTCCATTCTGTTTCTGTGGGGAGTGATTGCGGATGCCCGGTGGACATCGCGACCACCGGGTGCACACATTGGCTCAATCGTCGTGCCGAGGGAGCATGCGCGCGGCCCCCTAGTGGTCTTAAAGCAGCCAAATTACAGCTACAATGGCTTGCCCAGGGGAGAAATCCTGCCACAGTATAACTGCAGTGGCTCGTCCAGAAGCACTTAAATAGTGTGATAGGAAAGTATGTGTTGGCAGTCATCTTCTTGTGGCCTCCTATTGCGATATATTGCGGCAGCCATTTTCTATTAGCCTGTTATGTGAATCTATTCTAGCAGCCATCTTCCCATAGATATTCAGTCAGACATTTTCTTAGGGATATTACAAAACGATATAACCTTTTCTGATCTGCCTGTGTATAGGATCTTGGCTGTATTCGTTGGTAAAATCCTACCACCATATAATCTGGGAACAAAAATTGACTATAAGCAAAAAAAAGGGGACCAAAAAAACACACAGGATGGAGGATGTATCAGAGCCAAGGCATACTGGAAATGATGTAGGTAACAAAGTGACTCTATCCATGTTAGCAAAAAAAAGTAAAAAAATCTATTAAAATATATAAAATATTTATAAAAATATATGACAATATATAAAAAAATAAAAAATATACAGAAGACCAAACAAAAATGCACTATAATCAAAATAGGGTGAATAATTGTTACATTTGGAGCGTGCTCGCTAAGCTACCTATTCAACATGCCGAGCTAAAATAATCTTGTATAAGCAATGTGTGTGTATCCACATGTGGAGGGCAAACCATTTTTTAGCCTGTTCTGTATAATCTCCTATTCTGGTACAATTACGTCTCAGTTGCATAAATTGGCCCTTAGGTATATTCAAGAGCCAGTTATTATTGCACAGGGAGATAACTATTCCGGTCTACATTTTTAAAGTTTGTTTTTGTAATTAGCTTATAGTTTTCTTGTATGATTTCCAAATGGAGAAAATGGTTACTTTTGTCATCTATTTCCCAGGAGAATTTTAATGTTTTCTATCATTAATATTCAATGATTCAAGAAATTGCCGTAATTGATTCTGATGTCCATTCCACAAAATAAATACATCATCGATATATCTTTTGTAGAAAATCCATTCCTTCAGTCGATTCATGTAGATGGATTCTACCTCTCATTGGGCCATGAATAACCCCGCCACACTGGGTGCCAATTTGGCCCCCATGGCTACGCCTGTATTTCCTTTGTTTTTATGGTAGTGTGGTGTATACTTTAAGTCCCCATTTTGTGGCCTTGCATGCCTGATGATTTTGAATAATGGTATATAATAATGTAATGTTAGCCATCATCATAATCAAGGTTCTTCAACTTTGATTTCTTCTAATAGTTGTAACATATGTTCAGTATCCCTTAGCTATGCCTTGGTGTTCTGAACTGCAGATTGTAGATATGTATCTATATGTTGGCCCATTCTGGCTGTTATGGATTCTATACCATTCACTATAGGTCTATGAGGCAGTTTATTATTATTATTATTATAATACAAGATTTATATCATTTTATACCAACAGTTTGCACAGCGCTTTACAACATGGGGCAGACAGTACAGTTGCAATACAATTAAATACAGGAGGGATCAGAGGGCCCCTCCCATTAGTCTTAACTTTATGTATTTTTGGTTTTGAATATATAATTGTTGTCTGACATGTTTCTGGTGTTAAATATCCTGTGTTTTTTTTCTCCAATAGATGCACTAACTCTTTTTTGTATTTATAAATAGGATTACTTAGTAATGTCAGGTAAGTGTCTTTGTCTTCCAGTAATTTTCGCATGTTGTCATGGTATTATTCTTTACCCATTATTCTTTACCCACAATTGCTCGTGGTCAGCGGTCATCGTGAATGCCGGACACGGGCATCAGCACCCCTACAGTGCAGCGCTGCTACCCCGCTTAAAGGAGTCGATGTACAGCTACGACGGCTCGTGGGATCGTGAGTTGGTGAGTGGTTAAGTGAGACATCCCACCTGAGACGCTTTGGTACTAAATGCTCTCTAATGTATCTTTCAAAGGTGGTGACATCCCACTATACCACACAAGAAGAAGCACAGAAAGAAAAGAAGCTATAGAGCAGGAAAGAGAAAACAAACAAAAAAGAGAATAATTGGAGAAGGGATGTTCAATCTCAATAACAAACCTTTAACACAAGAAGAAATTGGGGTACTAGACAAGGGATAAAATATGCACCTATCAAAAATCTTGATAAATTCCAGACGTTTAAAGGAATACAGACGTATATAAGGAAACTTACTAAAACAATATTAAAATCACTCAAAGCAACTGAGTTCCTTATAACATTGCAGCAGCGCTCTTGTCATATAATAAAAGATGGCAAGCTTCAATATAGTGTTCATATATGGAAATTTACGATGCGATTCAGTGATGTCATATGTAGTAATTAATCATGAAGAAGCACCTTCCACCAGAAAATTCACCACGTGAGATGATCTCCCCTTTGGGGATGCACTCACCACATATGCAGAGATAATGCGCTTGAAATCTTAAACTGAATCTCCACCGTTCTGAAAGAACTCCCACCGTTCTGAAAGAACTCCCACCGTATTAAAGACGTATCATGCAGGGATCCATGTGGAAAAAACTAATTGGCCACATAGTGTGATACTGTCAGTAAACATTTTAACAATTCCCAAACAGCCCCTTACAATATATACATACAAAAAAATAATTGACTCAAGCAATAAAAGTGCCAGTGCATGAATCACCCATTAGCTGGTAGTAGTAAAGGAGCGTCTGTGTGTATCAGCGGTCTGATCCTACTTCCTGGTATTCCATCTGTCCGTGAAACGCACGTATCACTTTCCCGGAAACCACAGAGATTATGCCACTTCCTGACTTTGTCTGAGGGCGTGGTCTCCTGGACAAGTATGTAAACAGTCAATCTGGAAATCATCATGATCACAGAACCGGCAAATCATAAGTAAATCAGCAACTAAAAAGGCATATATGTAATACATTTAAAATTCATGAACATAATAAAATGCACAATTAATCCAAATCATTAAGAGCAGCTAACCTCTAGATAAATATAGTACTAACCATAACCATCAAACCCATGAATCTACACATGGGAATATATACATTGACTTAACCATTCCATCTATATTGCACCAACTCACCATCCCACTGATTCGGATGGATTAAGTGAAATGAAAGGTGGGACATATATATCCAAAACTGCAAATATATGTATTATTGCAGCATACATCAAGGTTTAATAAATAAATACAATCCCCAAATTTATGATTAATAATATATATATAAAATATGCATGAAATATATACATATAAAATATATATAAATTGTACAAAAATCATCAATACCCATATCTAAGATAGTCATAAATGGTTAATGGACACTACAAAATTTATTATATTAAAAAATTTGATGCTATAAAAATCTACTACAGCAATACTGTGATTCTGACATAATTTTCTGAGTAAATAGATCAAACTTTATATGTCAAAATTAAAAAGATCATACTACGTATCACTAATAAAACAGTTGATGTCTAGTTCAATGTTCAAACCTTTTGGGGAGAGCACCTCTGTTAAATATATCCACTGTGTTTTACGTTTTGATAACTCATGGAAAAGATTGGATCCTCGCCAATGTGGCTCTAAAGGCTCAACACCCCCTATATAAAGGAGATTACAAGGACATTTAAAAGCAACATGTGTGCTATTGCAAGTTGTGAATTGTTTAATGTCAAAACTTTTGTTATTGGCAGAGGAACTGAAGGTTTCATTAAATTAACAGTCTGAAGACAAATTCTTTGTATCTCTCAGGTACGATCTGGTTTTAGTCACAAATATTGGCCCATTCTAGAGGATACAGAATCTATGCTGTTTACTATAGGCCTAGCCGGAGGATTAATTGGATCCTTATGGATCTTAGGCAACGTGTATAAAGTCGGGATGTGACTGCTTGAGGGTGCCAGAAACCTCTTTTCTTTAGATGATAGTACTCCTGTCCGGAATCCTATGTCCTCCAAGATGCTTAATTGGTCTCTATAGGACTGAGTGGGATCTTTATCAAGTAATCGATAGGTCTCTTCATCCAATAACATCTCACTGATCTGCCTATGGTAAAAGTCCTTCAGGAGTATCACCACTCCTCCTCCTTTATCTGCTGGCCTTATTATGATGTCCTTACGTTTCTTCAGCATTTCTATGCCCTCTTGTATATGCCTTAAATTCAAATTTTTTTTGGTTTGAGGTGGTCTAAGTCATGAAGCACTAAACCCTTGAAATCCTCTACCTGATGATTGGCACTATTCATTGGATTAAACAAAGATTTGTTTTTTAAGCCACTATCCACTGGCTTTACTGGATCCACAGTGGTAGTTATAGTGTGAGCTTGAGGGGCACAACCTAAATAATATTTTTTAATATTTAACTTCCTAATGTGTATATCTACAAACCCATTAAACTTATTAAGTGGTCTTTTCATTTCACATTTTAAACCCAAATTTAGGATATTTGTTTCTTTATGTGTCAATATGGTTGGCTTAAATTAAAAATGCCCCTAATCCAATTCTCTTCTTCTTTTTCTGGGTCTGGGATCTGGCCCTACAGCCACTGGATCTTCTGATCCTTCTCCCACTGGGATTGGTGTTGATCTTTCTGTGTTTGATCTCTGTTGTGTGGTGGAGGTTGGGGGTATACATATGTCTTCCCTCTTCAAGGTGGGTAACATCGACCTCTCCTTTGTCCCCCATGCCTCTCCCTGAAAAAGGATGAGAGGGAAGGGCATCCTGATACTCCCACAAAGGTTGAAATTTGTTGTGGGTTGGTACATGATAGGGTCCCTGTTGGTACCTCTACCAATCATCAGGTAGAGGTTTTCAAGGGTTTAGTGCTTCATGACCACCTCAAACCAAAAAAAATTTGAATTTTATGGACCAATATTTGGGCAAATTTTTGCAAAAGAGTGCGACTAAAACTAGATCATACCTGAGAGAATTTTTAAAATTGTCTTCAGACTGTTAATTTGATGGACAAACAGGATGTCATACTTGTAACAGCAGATGTGGCATTCTTATATTCTGTAATACAACACGAAGATGCACTTCTGGCTTTAAATTGGGGCTCTGAGTCAAATAGACGACCTACAACATAATCAAAAAATATTTCTTGGACATGCTCTGGACTTTTGTCTATCCCACAACTATTTTTGGTACAACAATAGATTTTATTCGCAACAAAGAGGGGTCACTATGGGCACAAAATTTGCACCCAGCATAGCAAATCTTTTTATGGCTGAGTGGGAAGACAAGGTGATTTTTAAAGATATGCGGGATGAACTGATCTTTTATAGACTTTTCATTGATGATCTCTTTTTTATCTGGGCGGGGACCAGTGAGTCATTATTACAACTTTTACAAGTATTGAACAGTAACAAAAATAACATCAAGTTAACTTGCCAGTTTCACACTGAAGAAATTCATTTCCACAATGTATGTGTGTATCGCAGCAATGAGAAATTGGAAACAAATGTTTATTTCAAAGCAACAGATAGAAATAGTTATCTCCCAACCTCCAGTGGCCATCATCCCCTTTGTCTTAAAAACATTCCAAAGGGGCAGATAATAAGGGTTGGGAGAAATTGCTCAGAAGATATTAACTTTGCACTTCAATCTAGAATCTTAACTGAGGGGTTCGAAGCTAGAGGATATGATCTGCAACTATTGGAAAAATTGGTCAAAGAAGTAGGTTCTATCCCAAGGAATACATGTTTGCAAGAAAGGGAGGAAAACCCCATTCTGAAATCCAATATGAACAAAAGAATGGGGATTTATTTCAGGATTTAATGCTCAATACAAAGAGGTTGAGTCTATCTTCAGGCAACATTGGCATGTCCTTCTTATGGACAAAATATTGAGTACTGTTCTACCACCTGCACCACAATTTATCTACAGAAAGGCACCTAGTTTTGGAGATTGAGGGGTTAAAAAAGTTCTGAATTCACCAAAGCGGCCACAATCTTTTTGGAATCAAAATGGTTTCTTTTCGTGTAGAAGATGTAAGGCCTGGAGGGAGGTCTCAAGACCAATTAGAGGACTTGAACCATTCAGATCCTCTGCCAATAACAAAAGTTTTGACATTAAACAATTCATAACTTGCAATAGTACACATGTGTATGCGTTAAAATGTCCTTGTAATCTCCTTTATGTAGGGTGCACTAAAAGGATGCTAAGAATCAGGATAGGTGAACCCTTCATTTTAAATTGAAACACAATCAGGACCTAACAGGTCTACAATTTTGGGGTGTTGAGCATTTAGAGTCACATTGATGAGGATCCAATCTCGTCCATGAGTTATCAAAATGTGAAACGCAGTGGATATATTTTAACAGAGGTGCTTTCCCCAAAAAGTTTGAACATTGAACTAGACATCAACTGTTTTATTAGTGATACGTAGTATGATCTTTTTAATTTTGACATATAAAGTTTGATCTATTTACTCAGCAAAGTATCCTATTAAATATTGATCAGAACTACCACAGAGAAATGACAGAATCATACATAGTAACTTACGGAATAAATCCATTTTTAATCCTACCGTTTATAACAATAAATACATTGAAATGTTCAAGAATTTGATTATACAAGATGTTAGAGGTATGAAGATTAAAAAGAAAGAAGAACCTAGGTATATAAAAAATGCCATCGGCAAGTTAACAAAGAGGAATGACATAGTCATCGGGCCAGCAGATAAGGAAGGGGGGATTGTAAACAATTATAAAGAACAGTACCATGACAACATGCTCAAATTACTGGAAGACAAAGCTACTTACCTGATACTAAGTAATCCTATTTATAAGTACAAAAAAAGAGTTGGAAAAAACAATGCATCTAGAACTTAAGAAGAATATAGTGGAGGAAAAAGAAGCAAGATATTTAACACCAGAAACGTGTCGGACACCAATTATATATTAAATACCAAAAATACATTACAATAAGACAAATCCCCCTATTAGACCTATAGTGAGTGGTATAGAATTCATAACAGCCAGAATGGGCCAATATATAGATAAATATCTACAACCTGCAGTTCAGAACACCAAGGCATATCTAAGGGACATTCAACGTATGTTACAACTATTAGAAGCAATCAAAGTTGAAGAAGGTCCCTTGTTTATGGCGACGGCTGATTTTTCATCATTATGTACCATTTTTCACCATCATCAGGCATGCCAGGCCACAAAATGGGGACTTAGAGTATATACCACACTACCATGCAAACAAAGGAAATACCTTAAATGCCTTGATTTCTGTTTAAAGAATAGCTACTTCTGGTATCACCATAAATACTATCAACTAGGGATGAGCCGAACACCCCCGGTTCGGTTCGCACCAGAACTTTCGAACGGACCCCAAATTCGAACGAACGTTAGAACCCAATTGAAGTCTATGGGACTCGAACGTTCGAAATGAAAAGTGCTAATTTTAACAGCTAATATGCAAGATACTGTCCTAAAAAGGGTTTGGGGACCTGACTCCTGCCTCAGGGGACATGGGTCAATGCAAAAAAAAGTTTTAAAAACGTCCGTTTTGGCGGGAGCACTGATTTTAATGACGATTAAAGTGAAAAAAAAAAGTGAAATATTCTTTTAAATATCGTGCCTGGGGGGTGTCTGTAGTATGCCTGTGAAGTGCCACGTGTTTCCCGTGTTTGGAACAGTCCCTGCACAAAATGACATTAAACGGAAATAACACCATTTAAAACTGCTTGCGGTTTTAATGTTATATCTGGTTCCTGCAATATGGTTGAAAATCATTGAGAAAAATGGCATGGGTAGCCCTCCCTGCCCATTACCAGCCTATTTGGGTCTTATTAAGGGGAACCCTGTACCCATATTAAAAAAAGGAAATGCGTGTGGCCCCCAGGCCCTATATACTCAGAACAGCAGTATACAGGCAGTGCAAACAAGACAGGGACTGTGTAGGTTTGTTGTGTTAAGTTGAATCTGTTTGTAATTTTCAACTGGTACATTTTTAAAGTGTAGCTCCAGTCAAAAAAACTATTTTTAAGCTTTTTGGAAAACATAGGGAAGGGTTATCACCCCTGTATAATTTGTTTTGTCGTCCATCTTTTTTCATCTCACTTGCTGTTGTCTCCTTCCGTTTGCAAGTAGGAGATGTTTGTAAGTTGGATGTTTGAAAGTAGGGGCCTGCCCTATATGCTCTGCAGAAATGGCGGAACAAGGTGTTGGTTTTGCCACAACATTGTAAGCCCTCAAAGTGACTCTTGGTGGGCGCTGGAGCGCCCTGCTGTGAACGATTATATCAAGAATTGTAATTACATGCCATTGTTGAACAGTGGTAGAAAAATTGACCTTTGGTGGTTGTGGTGCTGGTGCCACAACACTATAAGTCCTCACCGTTACTCTGGGTGGGCACAGGAAGGGGCCCTCCTGTGAAATATTATATCAAGAATTGTAATTACATGTCCCTGTTAAACAGGGGCAGAAAAATTTGGCCTTAGGCACTGCTGCTGGTGCCACCACACTGCAACCTCTTCCATATACTCTAGTTTTATTGCAGGAATTAGCCCTGCTGCAAAGCATTGCATCAAAAATTGTACTTAAACGCCCCTGTTAAACAGGGGCAGAAAAATTGGGCCTTAGGCACTGGTGCTGGTGCCACCACACTGCAACCTCTGCCATATAATTACAAATGACATTTGTTCTGCCTATGAAGCAATAAAATATTAATTTAAGTGGGAGTTTAATGTAGTGGTACTGGAGAAAAGAAAGAAGAATGCAATAGGAAAATAATTAGAATGCATAATTTGCTGGATCCATTGGGCTCCCAAAATGTTTTCTCTACCTCTTCATTATTTGACTTAAATACCCACTATCTTTTTCTATTAGGCCTTTTCCCCCTTACTGTGTGAAGCCAGATATACCCACGTAAATCCCCAAACTAGATCCCACATCCCCACTGTTAGGAGTACCACCGACCCAGGGGACCACCAGTCTCCTCCAATCCTCTCTACTGACGTCCATCTTTTTTTTACCATAGCCCATCCAATAGGAAGTGGCTACAACAGGCAGGGGTGTGGATTTTATCTCTGAGAGGGGCTTTAAATGAAAAGTATAACATACAGTGGCAGTGCGTCTGTAAAGGGCGCAGGAGCGCTGCCCCCTCTCTTCTGTCACCGCTCTATCACCATAGATAGATTCATGCCTTGCATGAATCTATTTATAGTCCCCGCTGACACCCCCTATTCAGGTGTCTGGCCCCTTTTCTGGCGCTGGGCACCTGAATTATAGTGATGTTTTTTTTTTTTTTGGAAGCACCTGATTAGAGCCGTAGACTCTTATAGGCACCCAAAAAGGTGAACAGCGGGTGCAATGCTGTGCGTTTGCTTCTCACTCAATTGTTTGTTAGCAAAGCGAAGGAATTCACTTTGCTAACACTGAACCACCTCTCAGCCAATCAGGTGCTCGGGTCTGTTATCTGTCACCTGATTGGCTGAAACATCAGACGCTGTGATTGGACGCCTGATAGAGAGGACGGAAGAAGACATCAAGGAGCACGCAGGACACCGCCACTGACCCGCTGCGAGACAGGCAAGTGCCGGGGTGATACACACTGCCAGCATTTGATGGGGCACAGTTGCAGCGGCAAATGATGGGCACACTGGCAGCATTTGATGGGGCACAGGAGCGGCAATTGATGGGTACACTGGCAGAAATTGATGGGCATACTGGCAGCAATTGATAGGTATGGTAGTTGGCACAATGGCTGCTCTTGATGGGCACAGTAGCTGCCTTTGATGGGCACAGTGGCTGCGTTTCATGGGCATAATGGCAGCATTTGATGGGCACAGTGGCTTGCGTTTGATGGCACAGTGGCTGCATTTGATAGGCACAGTGGCAGCGTTTGATGGGCACAGTGGTTGCATTTGATGGGCACAGTGGCTGCGCTTGATGAGCACAGTGGCTGCGTTTGATAGACACAGTGGTTGCATTTGATGGGCACGGTGGTGGCAATTGATGGGCACAGTGGCTGTGGTTGATGGGCACAGTGGTTGCATTTGATGGGCACAGTGGCTGAACTTGCTGGGCACAGGGGCTACGCTTGATGGGCACAGTGGCTGCGTTTGATAGACAGTGGTTGGGCTTGATGCGCACAGTGGCTTAGTTTGATGGCACAATGGCCGCAATTGATTTTCTTTTTTCAGTTTGTTTGCACCTCCCCAAAAATTTTGAGCACCAGCTGCTAGTGGCACCAGTAGCTGCGTTTAATGAGCACAGTACTTGCGTTTGATGGGCACAGTGGCTGCGCTTGATAGGCACAGTGGCTGCGCTTGATGGGCGCAGTGGCTGTGCATAAAGATCAAGTAGGCTTTGTCCATTTAAGGGGTACATGAGACAGCATTTGCAGAGCGATCCAATTGATTGATATTGCAAAATCCTACTCTAACTCAGCACGCACTATCTCCTAACACTACTGACTGCAAGCTCTATTATAAAAGATAGATCACTAGCTATATAGGTGAGGTGAATATAGCGGTGTATACTGCGGTCAGGGCACAGACAATAACCACTACACATCAGCAAGATAGAAAAATCGACCGAAAACGATCGGTGTGTACTGTGTTGAAGGTACACAGAACACCCACTGCTTCAAACGCCAACACACTACAGGAGCCTGCCGCGATGGCGGCCTTATATAGTGTGGGGCGTGCACTACACAGCCTGAGCTATGATTGGCCACAGGCATCCTGCCTGTGGCCAATCATGGCTCTCCTCGCTGCTGGCGCTGCGATTGGCCAAGCATGCGGGGTCACAGTGCATGCTTGGCCAATCATGAGCCAGCAATGCACTGCGCCATCGCACACGAATTTGACGCGAACGGACTAAAATGTTCGGATTTCGCCGAACGGACGAACAGCCAATGTTCAAGTCGAACGTACGTTCGACTCGAACACGAAGCTCATCCCTACTATCAACAAAAAAACAAGTGTAGCCATGGGGGACAAATTTGCATCCAGTGTTGCAGGGTTATTCATGGCCCAATGGAAGGAAGAATCCATCTACATGAGTCGACCGAAGGACTTGATTTTCTACAAAAGATATATCAATGATGTATTTATTTGGTGGAAAGGAGATCAGAATCAATTACGGCAATTTCTTGAATCATTGAATCATTTTCTTGATTTGGAAATCATACCAGAAAACAATAAGATAATTACAAAAACAAGCTTTAAAAATGTAGATCGGAATAGTTATCTCCCTATGCAAAGTTGCCATCATAATAACTGTCCCTTCAACATACCTAAGGGCCAATTTATGCGACTGAGACGTAATTGTACCAGAATAGGAGATTATACAGAACAGGGTAAGAAAATAGGATGTAGATTTATTGATAAAGGATATGATAAAATATCCATTAAAGAGAGAATAACAGAAGTATCACAAATGGACAGAACGGCATTGGTTAAAAACAATAAATTACCAGGGCAATGTTCCGATCAAGTACCCATCATCCCGGATTACAACATACAATATAAAAAAATAGAAAATATACAGCGCCATTGGTCTATACTGCAGACAGACCGACATTTGTAAACCATGCTACCCAAAAAAACTTAAATTTGTTTATAAAAGAGCGCCCACCATTTGGGATAAAGTGGCAAAAAATGTCATAGACCCCCCAAAAAAGGTTTTACCTTTTTCATAGGAAAAGGCTTCTACCCGTGCAAAAGATGTTATGCATGCACACGCACCAAACGTCCCAATGAAAAGAAGTTCAGTTTTAAATCAACCAGTACAGCTGTCACATATGCAATTAAAGATTTTGCGTGCTGCAATACAGAAAGGGTAGTCTATGTCCTTGAATGCAGCTGCGGATTAATTACAGTATATAGGAAGCAAAGAAAGCAAAGAAACTTTTAAGAATTAGCATTAAAGAGCATGTGCAGAATATCCAGAAAGCATATGATAGTGTGTCCAAATATTTTGCTAGAGTCCACAATAGAGATCCCATCCACCTCAAATTTTGGGGCATTGTACCCTATATGAAACATTGGTGTGGTAGCCATAAAATAAGAACTTAGTCAATTAGAATCAAAATAGATATTTTTTAATGGACACTCTTACACCCCATGGATTGAACGTGGAGTTTGATTTTAACAGTTTTATCAATGATTTTTTAATCCAATATTTTCATTCATTTTTACATACATGTAGCACTTGAGACACCTCTTCCCCTAACCCTTGGGATAGACATGTCTGGTGTATTGTATTAGGTTCTTTATTGCACTATACATTATTCTGAGTAATATTTAAGTCATCTTTATTGTATCACACATCTCAACTTATGAGCTGGAGATCATTGTACATACAATTTTCCTTTTCCTCTTACGCTTGTTATACACTAGATTTTACATTGCTCCACTATATTATAGATTATTATATAGTATTTTTTGCCTTCCACATGTGGATACACACACATTGCTTATACAAGATTATTTTAACTCTGCGTGTTGAATATGTATCTTAGGGAGCACGCTCTGCGTTCAGCGATTATTCACCCTATTTTAATTATAGTACAATTTTGTTTGCTCTTCTGTATATATTTTTTTTATATATTTTTATTAATATTTTTAATATATTTTTTTAATCTTTATTTAACAAAACATTTTTTACAAATTTTTATACGACATTTACATATCCACATATATACTATTCATGCATATGGATTACAATCCATTGTCCCAATCAAATCATTGGTCAGTTCCTCTTGCCTATTATCAAATTTATTCTCTTATTAAGTCCATATCCTTATTAATATGTTATATCCCTTTTTGTCACTCTCATTCATCTAACATCTCATACCAACTTGCTCACCTACCAAAATGAAGAAAAAAAGGGGGAAGAAAAAAAAAGGGGCGGGGGAATCACCTCCATTCTCCTCACTCCTCTCTCTCTCTTATATCTCTACTTAAGCCTTTGTTCTATATCTCCCTCCACAAAGACTGTGAGGCGCTAAATTCTTTCAAAATCTGCCATGTTGTTATTATTTGTTTTTTTAATCCTTCTTCAATCACCATCCCCTCCTCCGGGGAGCACATCTCGCCCATCTCACACTCCCATTCCTCTATAGAAGGTCTTAACTGGCTTTTCCACTTACTGGTAATGCTAGTTCGTGCTGCAGTCAAGAAGTGTTTTAGGATACCTTTATTTATACTTTTCACTGATCCTGGGAGCATTGACAATACTGATATTAGTATATCCGGCTGTAGCTGCATTCCTGTCACAGCCATATATATTTTATATATTTTTTCCCAAAAGATCTGGACCCCAGGGCAGTAGTACCAGATATGGGACATTGTACCCTTTTCCCCACGACATCTCCAACATATCTCTTCATTCTCTGGAGTTATCTTATACATGTCTACTGGGCATCTATACCATCTGGCTAATATTTTATAATTCCTTTCTTGGTGTCTACTAGATATTAGTAGTTTATGTGTTAATGTAATTTTTTTTTTCCCATTTTGCTCTGGGGATATTAATCCCCAATTCTTTCTCCCATTTTTTTATGTATGTTATCTCCTGCACATTATTTTTGGAAATTAGATATTTATATACACTAGATAGAGTATGTGTTGGTTTCTGTTCTTTTAGAAAAATGTTTTCAAGATCTGGCAATGGTCTGTCCACTATACCCTCTTTCGTTAGAGATAGGATATATTTTTGGAGCTGCCGATACTGCATCCATTTAGCTTTATTTTCAATACCCAGGGTGTCCAGTGAAGGGAGTCTATTCTCTTCCATTATCTCTACCAACCTAGTGTCTTCCCTTCTCTGCCATTTCAATAAGGTTCTCGCTTCTAATGCTGGTAAAAATTCTGGGTTGCTGAAAAGAAGGGTCATTGGGCCTATATACGATGACCCTATCCCCCGTCTCAGCAGCCCATCCCGTACTTTCAATGTTGATAAAACCAGGAAAGGCATATCCCCGGGAGGGGGGGGGGGGCGATTTTCCCTTCTTATCCATGGTAATACTTTCAATCTAATGGCCATGACCTCCTCCTCGAGTTTCACCCACCGTTTGCACCCTGCATTGTGAAACCAGTCAGCAATCCTAGTTATAAACACTGCTCTAAGATATGCTGATAAATCCGGGAGGACCAGGCCCCCATCCTTTTTTAATCAACTTAATGAATCTCTGCTGATTCTAGCAGGCCTGTCCGCCCAGATAAAACTCCCTATATATTTTTAATATATTTTTGACCTTTTTTTTGCTAACATGGATAGTCACTTTGTTACCTACATCATTTCCGGTGTCCCTGGGCTCTGATACATCCTCCATCATGTGTGTTTTTGTGGTCTCCTTTTGTTTATAGTCAATTATTGTTCCCAGACTATATGGTGGTAGGTTTTTACCAAAGAATACTTTGCGTAAATGTTCCTCAAAGAAAATGAATAAATACAAATTCATAAATATATCCCATAGTTTGCAGACACTATAGTGTTCACGTAAATCAATCAATATACACTTATTGGGCTTTTTTTTTAACCAAAAACATGTAGCTGAATACACATGTTATGTTGGCGCCCCAGGACAGAAGTTGCAAAAGAGGATGGATGTGTACAGACATCACTTCTCACAACCGGACCACACTAAAGAAGACCTACATTTTTTTGTTCTTAAAGGGAATCCAGGGAAGGAAAACTTTTGAATAAAGAATGATACTATTTGACACAAAAAATAACGGCCAAAACTTAGATATGGGTTTCCTTACTTATTATTCTTCCCCATCTGTGACTCTCAAACCCCCTCCCCCCATTTGTTTATGTTTGTTTTCCTGTTTTGTTCCTTTGCCTCAGAGATTGTTTTTTTTTTTTTTTTTTGTTCTTTTTAACATTCTGCTAAAACTTTTGTGAATCAGTACTAATTGGACCTTGAAGAAGGGGACATGCCCGAAAGCTTGTCCTGAGAAATTTTATGTGCAAATAAAAAAAGTATCACGGACAGTAATCAATTGTTCACTTATACTGCTTCAATCATTTCAAGCAGGTGTAGGCTTGAAACAATTGAAATACAATGTGCAAATGAATACATGATTTTACACTTTGACCGTAAATACATTTTAATATTTGAGTTCCAGCTATCTCCATTTATATTTTGGCTTCCTTGTCTCCTTAGGTTTTACCCACTGTCCACAAATATGTCATATTTTGAAATATTACTGCTCGAAGATCCAAAGTAGCCTACATTTTAATATAACCTGACACTTTTCTGTTAATACCATTGGATGTGTTTCTGTAATCCCTTTGCAGAAGAAGCTATACAGTAAGCCCCATTTACATTAATTTATGTACATAGATAGTGAAAGTAGGTTATCAGTGCAGAATAGCTGGCTAATGACGCTAAGGAATATTAAACAATTCTAAAGAAAAAAAAAAACACATTAAAGATTATGTTTTTCCATAGGGAAACTATGGTGTACAGATTTGACATTACTGTATTATTATATGTGTGATTACCCTGTTTCCCCGAAAATAAGACCTATAGTGATTGTCGTGATGGCTGCAATATAAGCCCTACCTCCACCGAATCTCTCATAGACAGAACCCTGGAGGATATGCCCCTCACCCCCATGGAGGATATAACTGCCTCCCCTCTACACCCCATGACTTCTCCTCCATGATGGCAATGTTTTCTACAATGCTCTCCAGAGGTCTGTCTCAGACTGCTGCTCAAATCCCCACTGCCATCCAGGCTGACTTGCAGCATTTAGGTGCCAGGATTGAGGTAATTTAAATTAAATTAAAGTGGACCAAACACTATACAGTACAAATCTGAATACTGCCCACATTCGGGAACTGAATGACCAGCTAAATACCACATTCTCTAAAATTGATGACCTTGAAAATAGATTGTGGAGATATCATTTCGGAATTAGGGGAGTCCCCAAATTTTTCAAGGACATTGATCAAATAGTCTCCTCTTTCATAAAGGAACTTATCCCCAACATACCAGATCACCTCCTGGAGATGTACCGGGCCCATAGAGCCCTGCAACTGCCCCGCCAAGATGGCCTCCCCAGAGACATTGTGGTTAAGCCACACTTTTACAAAGTGAAAGAGGAGGTTATACTTCATTTAGCTGCACACTAGCTTAGGTTGCAGTCTTACCCATGTCACTATTCCTGATATGAACGTTGTTTGTTACATATACATTAGTGTCTCTTACTTATATCTGATCACTATCTTTGCTATGTTCTTAAGATGTAATCTTGTTTTCTGGAAATTTCACAAAAAATATTGTAAAGAAAAAATAAATAAATGTTACTTTGGTGCTTGATCCAACTTGTGCATATAGTGCCCCACATGGATTTGCACTCAACCAACTATCGCTAGTATGGTCAAATGCTCTTGTGGGGCATTTCCTTTTAAATCCAGTGTCTCCTGTGTTAGATATGCCCGATGTTCAAGATCCGATCGTACCACTCAGAGGGAAATGATAAAAAGAGAGCCCCCTAGCAGGGCTGCTTAAAAAATTGTAAACAGTAATTTAAAAAAATCATAAAAAATCATAAAACAAAAAACCTACAGACTCTGTCCATGGCCCTACTGACATCGTACAAATACACGGGGTAGTGGTGCAACCTGTGCTATATTTAAATGAGGTACAAGTCTGTAAGACTTCCTTTGCAAGACTGTGTCAGGGCAAGTCTTGCAAAGGAAGTGGAAGCCCCACTCCAAACATGTAAAAAAAGAGAGAGAAAGACACAGGTGCCTCTGCTTAAGGAATGTAATTTTTAATGAGAAAGGATGCATTAAAAACTCACATTTGAGTTATCTGTATGAAGGCACAAGAATGTCCAATGGATCGGACTGTCACCATCCAGGCTGTCTGCTGCAACCACATCTCGCTAGTCCAGATGGAGCCAGCATCCTGTCCAGCAGGAATCTTTGGAGCTCAAGCATGATCCAAACTTAAGCTGTGGACTGAAGGAGAGGGCTGGAGCTCCAGTGCGATGGGATGGGCTTGCGATGAGTTTTGGAGCATGCGCACTGGAAGGATGTGCACAGTGCAGTCTCCTTTGTCAAGTCAAGCTTGACAAAACTTTCCCAGCCTGTAGACTTTACCTTACACATGAGCCATATGTGGGGAACTGTGTCAAAGGCTTTTGGAAAGAAGTATCCCACAGGTTTGAGCAGAACTGTGCTCGGCCTGAACCTTAGCTTATCCTTATTCAGCATTATCCATGACTGAAATTAATAGTTTTTATTTCTCCATAATTTCAGCCAAAATTGGTAGATTTCGGCAAAATAAATTGGGGTCAATTTTGTATTATTTTTGGTGAATTTTAAGAGTGCAAAAGGCTTTTAATTGCTCATAAGGGTTACAGAAGTGCCTTAGGATGATCCACTTATTCAATTTCCACTAGTTTCTGGAGGTCTTGGTTGGAACGCATAAGTGGACAGTATCACTCTCTCACCCTTTAATATGATATAATATAGATATTATGTGTAATATGTAGTGCTGCTCTGTTATTTGGCTTTTTCTTCTGTGTTATGTATATTTTTTGATTATGTGAATAAATGTATGTGTTTTATAATGTTTTCTTCTTTATATTGTTGCCTTTATAATCCCACTCAATAGAGGTTTTTTTGAATTTGTATTCATTAGAAGGGATGATGGCAACTACATGCCACTGGTTATGAGCTAGAATTTTTCATACAGAAGCTCCATACAACTATCCTGGACCTGCTCTTATGATAAAAAATGATCCCTTATTAGCATCATTTCCAAAAAAAAGTGCAATACAAGAAAAACAGAAAATGTAAACTACACAAATAACAATCGAATAGATGAAAAAAAATTACAAACACAATTAAATTAAATGAACTGCCCTAAATAACCTAGATATTTTTTTAACAAAAATTTCTTAAGCACCTAAGCAAAGCTAAACAATTACAATTTTGTGCAATTTCATCTAAACAGAAATTGGTTATTTTGCAGTTAAATTATTTTAGCTAAAATCTATTTCCTTATCCCTAGCCAGGATATTTTCAGTGCTCAAGCATAAGTCACATAGAGGTCAGTTCACTAAAACATAATGGATGTGATATTCTAATTACCATGGATTATTAACTTACTATATTGTTAATAATTAACAAAACACATTTTTCTAACCATGTTTTGTATTTAACCAAGTCTAGCATTCTTGTTTCTTTACCAAAACCTCTTCTGGGAGTAGGGACCAGACTTGACTGCTGACCAGTTTTTGTCACTATTCTTCGGGACATCATTATGTCACTATAGTTTTCTGGACCCTGTCAATGAGAAGTGTCCACTATATCCAAACAACTAGATAGCAGTGCAGAAGAAATAAAGGGGGAGGAGAGGACAAAAATCATATTACATTTTATTAGGCTCAAAGAAACAGAAAACACCAGAAAATCAAAGCAGTCTTAACTACTATAAACATAACAAAGGTTCAAAGTAAAATGTACATTTTTTTATATAATTTATTAGTATGGTAAAAAGAGAGAAAAATATAGCAACTGTAAAATAATTAAAGCTGAACTCCAGGAAAACTAAAACTCTTCTCTTGCATTTGAGCTGTACCTGCAAGCATTTAACTGTTCGTTTAGGTCTAGGGAATTTGGAAAAGATTCTCTGCACTGCTAAACAAGTCCCCGCAGCCTCTCCCCTGCACTTTGGCAGTTATCAAGACCAGAAAGGCCATAGCCCTGCACAGGACCCTAGTACACCAATGACACCAAGGACACTGATGAACAGTCTATTGCTGGAGCATGGGAGGGACAGGGAAGAAGAGGATTAGGTAAAGTAACAGTATTTTAACTGTCCAGGCAAGGGAGACGTTTAGTTTTACTGGAGCTGGGCTTTCAAATAATGTTGCTGTAAAAATATAAAAATAATTATAACGAACATATTATTGGTACAAAAACATTTTGTAATTTAAAGTTACTTTTTTTTTTTGCATTGCAACCTGCTTATCCAATATGCACACCTTACAAGACCCTTCAAGACCAGATCTGCATATATGCAGACTTTCCCACTTACTGGACCATTTTCAAAAGGGCATGATAATGCTTACATCAGTATCCCTAGACCAGATCCTATAAGGGAACTGCAATAAAATAATAAAAATCTTTGTTTTCATATTTTACTTTACTTCAACGTTAACTATTACTAAGTACATTTCAGTCATATCTTGCTGTATAGTGAGATATGAAAAATGTTTATCATTAAAATATATTATTTTTTCAGTTTCTACTCAGTCTGCACAACTGAACCCTTACACCGCACAGTTCATACAAAATGTTCCTTGTTCTGTTTGTACATTTGCTGTGTTTTTTCTTAGCTTTAGTACAGTAGAGTGCTCCCAGGTGCTGACACACCCAGAAGAAAGGTGAAGAAATGTTGGGTGGCCAGCCTAAAACAGAGGAAGAAAGGTATGCCTTCACACAGGTGGTCTGTCAGTACTTGAGAATACACCCAATAATAAGATTGCGTAACTTTAAGGTAAATTTCAAGCACACATTAAAGCATTTAACATTTCTGCACTGTCGCAGTAGTTAAAGCTGGCTCTTGAGACCAACTCTTCCCTTTTATTTGTTTAATTAAATTGGTATTGCTAAATTTGTTCCTATCAGGCAAATTTCCCCACAAGTCCTCCTGTCCCTGTGACACTAGGATAGAATGCATGGGAAAATCCATCCAGTGTAGGCACATAAGTTAATTTTTGTTAGAGGTTGCAACCCTTTCGCAGAATAATGTCATATGACATCTGTTCAACAAATAGGGTATGTGGTTGTCGCCAGGGCAGGAAAGCACAGACAGCAATAAAAACATTGTTTGAAGGTCTCATTCTACTGAAAAAAAAAAAAAAATATTTATCTGTGTTTCATTTTCTGATACTTTTGAAATTTCCTCCTCTTGACATGAAATGAGAGAAAATCTCCCAACGAGCAACACAGATGGCTCTAAGGGCTTGTTCAAACTTGACTACATTTCAATCTCTTAACAACAGCTCCTAAATCAAAAATGTGCTTTAGTATGGGCATTAGACTCCCGGTAATACGCTTTAGTATAGGCGTTAGACTGCCATTTATGCGCTTTAGTATAGGCGTTAGACTGCCATTTATGCGCTTTAGAATGGACAATAGACTGGCGTTTTACAAGCCTTACTGTTGCTTTAAAAATGCTTCCCAAAAGCCCTATGCACAGTTTTTATGCATTTGATGCATGTTAAAACAGCTCCACAAATGCCTATTTTTTTTTTCAAAGTGAAGTGACATTACAGGAAATAAACTATTTGAGGTGTTGCTTGTTATGGTGAACGTTTCCTGTGCATACTCCATTAGCAAAGAAGGCCTCCAGCAGATGATGCTGATGTACAGTGCCTTGAAAAAGTATTCATATGCCTTGAAATGTTTCACATTTTGTCATGTTACAACCAAAAACGTAATGTAAATGTATTTTATTTGGATTTTAAGTGATAGACCAACGCAAAGTGGCACATAATTGGGAAGTGGAAGAAAAATGATAAATGGTTTTCAAAATGTTTTACAAATAAATATGTGAAAAGTGTGGCGTGCATTCAGTGGTGGGACAATTTCAACTAGTGCCCAGGGCGAAAATGGCAAGGAGTTGGGAGGGGGGGTTATAGAAGCATATGCAGCGCTGAAATGTATGTATAGCATATTCTGCAATGATTACAACCTACCATATCCCCCAATGACCTCCTAAGTTGCAAAAGCAACTATATGGAGGTATACATTCTAATGCATATCAGGTCTGACATGCTTTCTCCTATGCATGTCTACACCCTATAAGAATATACTCATATCCTTAGACCCCTTTCACACTGAGGTGTTTTACAGGGGTAAAAATAGTGCCTGAAAAGCACCTGTAAACTGCCTCTTTTGCAGCCCCAGTGTCAAAGCCTGAGTGCTTTCGCGCAGGGAGCAGTGCATTTGCAGGACAGGGAAAAAAGTCATGCAAGCAGCATCTTTAGGGCAGTGTATACACCGCTCCTCCACTGCCCCTGCCTATGGAAATGAATGGGCACCGCTGCCGAAGCACCTGCAAAGCAATTCGGCAGCAGCGCTTTTCAGGCGCTATTGACCCTTTCCTCGGCTGCTAGTGGGGGTTAAAAGTGTCCCACTGGCAACTGAATAGTGCCGCTATAACTGCGGTAAACAGTTTTACTACTAACGCCTCCCTGTGCCAGTGTGAAAGGAATTTTTTTTTTGCCAAATCAGTAAACTCGTTCGGGAAACTCAAATCAACTCTGCCATTCATCGTAGTCCCGACTCGTTACGACATCATTGTAGCATTCATCTCTCCAATATATGTTGTATTTTTTTTTTTTTAATTATGCCCCTTGGGCGGAATTAATTTACCCTCTTTAAACATATCTTTACAAAATATTCGCCCACCCTTCCACCGAAACCCCCTCCCAACCCCCCCCCCCCCCCCGGTCTCTCTTTTGTATCATATAACCAACACATTCGCCCATATACATTCTATAATACTTCTGCCATCCTATCAACATATCTTACATATCTTGGTGTTTGTTGGTATTTTTTACCCAGACTTTTCATCTCTTTACAAATCCCATTTCTCCTGGTTCTCCACTATGCTTTAAATACTCCAGATTATATATTTTATTGATTTTACTAAACCAACTTTTCAAAGAGGGAGTCTCTGGATTTTTCCACTGGCAGGGGATTAAACTCTTTGCAGCATTTAGTAAACTTGGAATCACTGATAGCCTGTATTGTTTAATAGGCAAGGTGGTCCCATGAAGCAGGCATACCCTAGGGTCCCCTGGGATATCTAGACCCGTAATTTCTTTGATTATTAACAAAACGGTCTTCCAGAAAACTTTAATTTTAGTTCATGACCACCAAATGTGGACCACAGAGCCATTTCTGAGTATCCCCTCCAGCATAGGTTAGAGAGCCCTTTATGAAATTGGTGTATTCTATCTGGGGTTATATACCACCGCGCCATACACTTGTAGTTCATTTCCAATAAACTACAGTCTGGTGAGATTGCATGCGGCATCTTTAATATCTTATTAATCTTGGCCTCCGTACTTCTTATCCGGATCTCTTCATCCCATCTTTTAATGTATGCAGGCGGTTATGTTATTTTTAAACCACTCAATATTTTATATATCTTCGCAATCCCTCGCCTTCCTTCAGTCGCCACACACAACTGCTCTAATGGGAGCAAGCTGTCTGCTGATCTAATTGGGTGTGGGAGGGTTTCCACAAAATGTTTCAACTGAGCGTACCTCCACCAATTAATATCTAACACCTCTTTTTTCATCTTTAGTTGCTGAATTGTGCAGATTTTACCTTTATTGGTTATATCTTTTACTTGTGCCTCCCTATTTCTAATCCACCCTCCAAATGTCCTTTCTTTCCCTGGTGAAAAATAATTGGTGTCACATAAAGTAATTAAAGCGGAATTGTGATCCCATTTTTGTTTTTTATGAACCCTATCCCATATTACCATTGTGGTCCGTGTAATTGTGTGAGTGCGAACATCTAAATCCCTTAACTGTGACGGAATCCATATCACTTTACCTAATGAAACATTACTTATCCCTTTCTCTAGCTTAACCCAACTTTTTTCTTTATTATCCTTTACCCACTCCACCACTCGTGCCATTAAAATTGCATAATAATAGGTTTTAATATCCGGGACCTCCAGGCCCCCTTGAGTCTTATCTTTAGAGAGTATTCCCACACTTATTCATGGCTTTTTATGCCGCCAAATGAACCTGCGAAATAGCAGGTTTAGCTTATTAAAATATGATTTGGGGATCGGAATTGGTAACATTTGAATTTTATATAATATTTTAGGGAGTATTATCATTTTTTAGCAATTTATCCTATTAATCCAATAGGGGCCAATATGTTTAATTCTGTTTTAATATCGTTCATTAACGGAATAAAATTTTGTTGGTATAACATATCGTGTGTAGGTGTTATTTTAACTCCGAGATACTTGATTTCCTTATCCCTCCAGGTAAAAGGAAAATTTTGTTTGAGTATTTGAACCTCCTGTGGGGCAAGATTTATATTCAGAATTTCGGATTTTGAGGGGTTCATCTTAAAGTTTGAGACTTCCCCATACATTTTTAAGATGTTCAATAGGCTCAGGAGGGTTGTCTTGGGACTGGGACAACAAAAAAACATCGTCAGCATATGCGGCTATTTTGTGCACTTCATTATCGATCTGCAATCCCTTAATATCGGGATTCGATCTTATCCTTGTCAACAGTGGTTCCATTGATAGAATAAATAATAAAGGGGATAGTGGACAACCCTGCCTTGTCCCATTGAACATCTCAAAGGGCCGTGATAGAGACCCATTTACATTGACCCTCGCTGTGGGGTGATTATATAGGGCATTTATCCAGCCTAACATTAGTTTATGGATAACCAAAAGGGTTCTGATACCGTTATCCCTACTCTCCCTGCCCGGGATGAATCCCACTTGGTCTGTATAAACCAAATCATTCATTACCGTTTTCATTCGGTTAGCTAGAGTCTTTGCGAACAGTTTTACGTCAGCGTTTAATAGAGAGATGGGCTGGTAACTAGAACACAGAGAGGGATCTTTTCCTTCCTTGGGGATAATACCGTATATACTCGAGTATAGGCCGACCCGAATATAAGCCGAGGCCCCCAATTTGCCCCAAAAAAACTGGGAAACTTATTGACTCGTGTATAAGCCGAGGGTGAGACATGCCTGTCCATCCCTGTGTGTCCGTCCATCCCTGTGTGTGTGTCCATCCATCCATCCCTGTGTGTGTGTCCATCCATCCATCCCTGTGTGTGTGTCCATCCATCCATCCCTGTGTGTGTGTCCATCCATCCCTGTGTGTGTGTCCATCCATCCCTGTGTGTGTGTCCATCCATCCCTGTGTGTGTGTCCGTGCAGCCTTGTGTGTCCAGCCTACCTGTGTCCCGAGCCTCCGTCCCGAGCCTCCGTCCCGAGCCTCCGTCCCGAGCCTCCGCCTCCGTCCCGTGCCGCCTCCGTCCCGTGCCGCCTCCGTCCCGAGCCTCCGCCTCCGTCCCATGCCGCCTCCGTCCCGTGCCTCCGTCGTCCCGTGCCTCCGTCGTCCCGTCCTGAGCCTCCGTCCTTCAGCCATGCCAGGATCGCCGCTCTTCGTCGGCGCCTCGGCGGCCATTCCTCTGGTCAAAAGCCACGCCTCCGTCTGTGATAGGCGGAACACTCAATTTCCCAGCAGTCTGTGTTCCGCCTATCACGGACATCCTCTCATCCTCGTCCGTAGTATGAGGATGAGCGGATGTCCGTGATAGGCGGACCACTGACTGCTGGGAAATTGAGTGTTCCGCCTATCACAGACGGAGGCGCGGCTTTTGAATAGTAGAATGTCCACCGTCTTTCTGCTCGACACGCTGATCGGGCAGGCAGACGGCGATGACTCGAGTATAAGCCGAGGGGGGCACTTTCAGCCTCAAAAAAGAGGCTGAAAATCTCGGCTTATACTCGAGTATATACGGTAGTAATCTCTGCCTCAAGTGCTTCCCGTCGTATCTCCCAATCTCCTCCTATCCAGTTCATATAGGATACCATTCTAGGCACGAGGATCTCACTGAATTTTTTGTAGTAGGCAATCGTGAACCCATCAGGGCCTGGGCTTTTCCCTGATGCAGAATCTTTTAACATTCTGGATATTTCTAGTTCTGTTATCAGGTCCTCCAATGGGGCCACTTTATCTGGGTGTATTTTCCTTAGGCCACATTACTCAAGGAAGACTCTAATGTTCTCTGATCTATTTTTAGCATTGTCTGTCGGTTCCTTTTGGTTTATTAAGTATAGATTCCCACAATATACTTGGAAGGCCTGGGTGATCTCTGGGGTAGAGAAAACCTTACCCCCTTTCCTTGTTTGTATACTCTCAATAAAATTTGCATTATTTTTCTTTTTTAGCATTTTAGCGAGATATTTATGTCCCCCCACTGACACCTCTCTTTCTTAAACCGGTAGTAAATTGCTCTATTTTCTTGTTCAATTACTTCTTTTAAACACTCTTTCTTAATGATTAATTCCTGTTCTATCCTTTTTTTCCCCACCCTTTTCGTGTCTCTGCTCAAACGCTTGGATTTCTATATAGCCCTTCCCTAATCTGTGCATTTACCTTTTTCTTTGCAGTTTCAATGAGATCAGGATCCCCCTAATATAGGCCTTATGTGCCTCCCATATCGTAGCTTCCGATGTGATGCTACCACTATTTGTTGAAAAAAACATTCCAATTCTGTTTTAATCTTTTCTACAACCTCAGTATCTTGCAAAAGTGCTTCGTTCAGTCTCCACCTATTAAAGGAGTCTTATTCTTAGTGTAGTACAAATTGTGTAGTGTAGTGTAGTAGTACAAATTTACTACTGATATGCATTAGATCGTGTAGATAATCCCAGGTACAGGTTATAGTAAATATAGGATATAAGGAAAAAATCTTGATAAATTGTTTTGTATTTGAAGGTATACACATGCCAGGCTGTGATGCTTTGTATCTCCTATCAATTGGCCAAGGCAACTATCACTTGGCAAAAAAATTTAACAGCAACCCTGCCTAAACATAAGGGTGCTACACATGTGATCTGTCATCACAATAGTGTTAACCCAGCCTAAAACAGATGTAGAAGGGGGAACATAATGTCTCCTAAGCACCTACAATAAAGCATATTACACTTTACTTATAACACCCCCCGACCCTTAGCAGTGTGAATTTGTATGTGTTTGGGACAAGGGGGGCTAAGTCTGATTAGTGAACTATAAGCCCTTTTACTGCCAACCTATTCCTTAGAATACTAGTTAGTTGGTGTCATGCTGACCTGCTATCTTTAATACATTCTGACCTAAAACATTATGTCAGGAGAGTCTGCAAAAATTCATATGCCCCAATCTGTATACCTCCACTGAATCAGAACAATGCATCCAGCATGACAACCAAGCAATTAGCATTTTCAGAAAAAAAACAGCAATGAAAGCCTCTCTGTTTCATGTTAGGTTTCTTTTAACCTGGCTATTGTTACTTTAATTGGTAATAAAAGAGCAATTTTTGTTGAGATGAAGAAGCTCTTCAGGAATAGTGTATTTTTTTCCCTATCTCTGTGTAACACATAACTGTCAAACACCCCTCCCCGCATTCCAACCCCCACCTTTCCCACCTTTTTTTTTTTGTTTCTTTTTTGGGCCAGCAGAGGTGGCGGCAGCAGCAGTGTGATTGATGATGGATCTACATCGGGCGACACTGTTTTTTTATTTATTAATAAAGGAATTGTCAAAAACAGTCTCTGTGTTTTTATGACTTTTTGTCACTTTTTTGGTGAATGGGTAGGGGTACCAAGCACCCCATAGTCATTTGCATAAGAGGGTGGGAACTGGGCCCCCTCTTGTTAAAGGGGGCTTCAAGATTCAGATAAACCCCCTGCCTGCAGACCCCCACAACCACAGCCCAGGGTTGTAGGGATAAGGCGCTTGTCTCCATCAACATGGGGACAAGGTGCTTTGGGGGGTAGAGCCCCCCTGCCCCAAAGCACCCACCCCCCATGTTGAGGATATATGGCCTGGTATTGTTCAGGAGGGGGGCAGGCGCTTGCTCATTCCCCTCCCATTTCCTGGCCTGCCAGGCTGTGTGCTCGGATAAGGGTCAGATATGCATTTTTGGGGGACCCGAGCTGATCTGTGTCTTACTGGTTGCATACAGTTTTTACCTTTTGCTGCTGTAGGTCTGCTGGCAACTGTGGTTCCACAAGCTTGTTTTCTGCTCTTGCTGCACTGACTTAGCAGCTATGGCTGTCCCCGGCTTCACCTGATGGTTAATATACCTTCCTCCTTGCTACTTCCTGTCCAGCCTCCCATGTGTCTACCTATTTAAATTCTACTTAGACCAGTTTCTGGTTGCTTGAGCAACACTTCTTCCTGCGCCCCTTCCATGTAATCTTTCCTAACCTGACTTCTTGTGGACTGATTTCTTGTGTATATTGACTCAGCTAGTTCTCCTGATTATGTTTGTCTGCTGCCCGACCTGACCTCAGCTCGTTTTACGGCTCTCCTTTTGCTCCATCCATCTCTGCCTGCATTGTCTCTTCGGGTACTCTCCTCGCGAGTAGGGTGAACTTGGGGGTCGTGACCTGGTATCAGTACGTAGTTAAGTCCAAACCTCTGTGGGGGGGTCCCTGGCAGAATACCGGCTGGTCCTTAGATTCCACGCCCTCTGGGATCTTGTGTCACCTGCTCACCTGTGATCTCACACCCATAGCATCATGACAGTTTGCTCAAGCCATGAGCTCCTTGGAGAGTCCTTCAGCGGCTGAAAACCAAATGCAACACCTAGCACAGAGTCTTCATTCCCAACAAGCAAATCAAGGGCAAATAATGCTGTTTCTACAGGATTTTACCTCCGGCCTGGATCGTCTGCAAGCCATTGTTACCTGCAACATCTGGCAATCCCTGGGATTTTTGGATGCATTCCAGAAAACATCTTCTGCCGCTGGGACCCTCCTTCGCCTTTGCCTCACTCCAGAGGAATGCACCCGTCACATGGGTTTGGGCTTGTGCCTTTACTGTGGTGATAAAGGACATCTTTTGAACTCCTGTCCAGCTCGTCCAGGAAACTCCAGGGTCTAAGTCACTCTGAGGGAGGTGATCTAGACCTATCCTTTAACTCTGTCAGCTTCCCTCATTTCACCCTACCCGTGTCTATCCATTGGGCTCAAAATACTTATCAACTCTCTGCTTACGTGGACTCTGGAGCAGCCCGGAATTTCATTGAGAAATCTTTGGCCTCCGACTTGGGCATTTCCTTTGTTGCCCTGACTATACCCCTTTCCATGACTGCAGTAGATGGCTCCTTATTGTCAATCAGCCCCATCCAGGTTCAAACCCCTCCTATGGTGTTACACATTGGGATTTTGCATGGTGAGGAAATGTCTTTTTTAATTCTGCCTAAGTTCTCCAGTCCCATCATTCTGGGCCTCCCTTGGTTGCAGAAACAATCACCGCAAGTATTTGGCTTGGGGGCCTCAGTGTCGTGAATGATGTGTGACAAGGTACTACCATCTCTTTCTGTCCCTCTGGCTGAAACCTCCACAACTCCCATTTTGCCTTCCCAATATCAGTTCTTTCATGATGTTTTTTGCAAAAAGTCAGCTGATCGCCTTCTTCCTCACAGAGACTATGACTGCTCCATTGATCTGTTACCACGAACCTCTCCTCCCCAATGCCCTACTACACTATATATCCCAAAAACACAAGCCATGTCTGAATACATTCAGGAAAACCTGAAAAAGGGTTTCATCAGGAAATCCAACTCCCCTGCTGGAGCCGGGTTTTTCTTTGTAGGAAAAAAAGAGGGTTCACTCTGTCCATGTATCAACTACAGGGTTCTTAACGCTATCACCGTGTATTCGATTCTCATTTTTGCGGTAATAATATTGATATTTCAATAATTCATATTGATGAGGAATGTTCCAAGAAAGTCCATTCAGTTCTTGTGTAAAAACTCAAAAATGTATTTAATATTAAAAATAGAAAAATATTACAAGAACAATATCAAAGTATAGAATGTCATTAATAATGTATTATATTCTTAAGATGAAGATTGAATCAGATGTGTGTGTGTGAGTGTGTGTAGATGTGGCAGCAAAGTCTTGTGATGTGTGAGCATAGCTGTCCTCGTGGTGTGAGTGTCCCAGATCTCTCTGTTTAGCTTGTTTTACTACTAAATTCAGCCTACACCTTCTCCTAAAAAGGCTTGATTTGTCTTATAGTTTCGGAAAACCACAGGCTTTTAATGAAACATAGTTTCCCTCCCACCTCACACAAGGGTGGGAGTTGACATTCCTGTGGGCCAAGTGGGCCAAGAGGAGCTATATGGAAAACCATTTAACTTATACAATATAAGTTTCCTTTAACTTCTAAATCAAATACTACATATATCAGTATGTTTATTATATTCATTTAAAACACAATGTTCTTATTAATCACTTGACCACTGGGCACTTAAACACCCTTAATAACCAGACCAATTTTTAGCTTTTGGTGCTCTCACATTTTGAATGACAATTACTCAGTCATGCAACACTGGACCTATATGAAATTTTTGTCCTTTTTTTCACACAAATGGAGCTTTCTTTTGGTGGTATTTAATCACCGCTTGGTTTTTTATTTTTTTTTGCTATAAAAGAAAAAATACAGAAAATTCTGTAAAAAAATGAATTTTTCTTTGTTTCTGTTATAAAATTTAGCAGATTAGTAATTTTTTTCTTCATAAATTTTGGCCAAAATTTATACTACTACATATCTTTGGTAAAAATAAGTACAAATTGGTAGAAATTATTTGGTCTTTGTGAAAGTTATGAGTCCACAAGCTATGGTGCCAATATCTGAAAATTGATCACACCTGAAGCACTGACGGCCTATTTCAATTCTTGAGACCCTAACATGCCATAAAATTACAAATACCCCCCAAATGACCCCTTTTTGGAAAGAAGACATTCCAAGGTATTTAGTAAGAGGCGTTATGAGTTTTTTGAAGTTGCCATTTTTTCCCACAATTCTTTGCAAAATCAAGATTTTTTTTACTTTTTTTTTTTTCACAAAATTGTCATATTATCAGTTGATTTCTCACACACAGCATATGCATACCACAAATTACACCCCAAAACACATTCTGCTATTACTCCCGAGTACGGCGATATCACATGTGTGAGACTTTTACACAGCGTGGCCACATACAGAGGCCCAACATGCAGGGAGCGCCATCAGGCGTTCTGGAGCACCCAGGACAATTCTGACATTTCTCTCCTACATGTAAAAATCATAATTTATTTGCTAGAAAATTACATAGAATCCCAAAACATTATATATGTTTTTTTAGCAAACACCCTGGAGAATACAATGGTGGTCGTTGCAACTTTTGATCTCGCACGGTATTTGCGCAGCAATTTTTCGAATGCTTTCTTTTTGGAAAAAAAAGTTTTGTGCTTAAAAAAAAAAAACACAGTAAAGTAAGCCCAATTTTTGCATAATGTGAAAGATGAAGTTACGCTGAGTAAATAGATACCTAACATGTCACTCTTCAAAATTGCACATGCTCGTGGAATGGCGCCAAACGTCGCTACTTAAAAGTCCCCATAGGCGGCGATTTAATTTTTTTTTTACTGGTTATATGTTTTGAGTTACAGAGGAGGTCTAGGGCTAGAATTATTGCTCTCGATCTAACGTTCGCAGCGATACCTCACATGTGTGGTTTGGACACCGTTTTCATATGTGGGCGGGACTTACATATGCGTTCGCTTCTGTATGCGAGCATATGGGGACAGGGGCGCTTTAAAAAAAAAATGTATTGTTCATTTTACTTTATTTATCTTAGTTTGACTTTTTTTTCCCCAAAAATACATTTTGATCACTTTTATTCCTATTACAAGGAATGTAAACATCCCTTGTAATAGGAATATGGCATGACAGGTCCTCTTTACAGTGAGATATGGGGTCAATAAGACCCCACATCTCACCTCTAAGCTGGGAAGCCTGAAAAGAAAAAAAAAGATTCTGGCTTTGATCGTATTGCCAAGTCGGTAGAAGCACCGGGGGGTGGCGGGAGGGGGGGATGTCTATGGCTGGGTATTGCAGGGTATCACCGACTATGGCTGGATATGGCTGGGTATCTCAGAGTATGGCGTTGCAGAGTATTGCGTTGCAGAGCATTGCAGGATATTGACGGGTGTTGCAGAGCATTGCAGAGTGTTGCAGGGTATTGGCGGGTGTTGCAGAGCATTGCAGAGTGTTGCAGGGTATTGGCGGGTGTTGCAGAGCATTGCAGAGTGTTGCAGGGTATTGACGGGTGTTGCAGAGCATTGCAGGGTATTGGCGGGTGTTGCAGAGTGTTGCAGGGTATTGGCGGGTGTTGCAGAGTGTTGCAGGGTATTGGCGGGTGTTGCAGAGCGTTGCAGAGTGTTGCAGGGTATTGGCGGGTGTTGCAGAGCGTTGCAGAGTGTTGCAGGGTATTGGCGGGTGTTGCAGAGCATCGCAGAGTGTTGCAGGGTATTGCAGTGTTGCAGGGTATTGCAGAGTGTTGCAGGGTATTGCAGAGTGTTGCAGGGTAATGCAGAGTATTGCACAGTAATGCAGAGTATTGCACAGCACAGTAATGCAGAGTATTGCACAGTAATGCAGAGTAATGCAGAGTATTGCAGAGTATTGGCAGGGAATTGAGGGGTTCAATTTCGGTGAGCAGCGATGTGGGCACTGCAGATGCAGCCCACATCGCTGCTGACACCGATTTCTTCCCCCTCCGCTGTTCCGATCGGTACAGAGAGGGGGAGGGAGGAACCGGCGTCAGAACATGACGCCGGTTTGTTTACAAGTGATCACTCCATCATTTGACGGAGCGATCACGTGGTAAACGGCCGCGATGAGCTAATCGTGAACCCGTTACCGTGAACCGTGATCCGTCATGAATGCTCTCGAGTGCGCGCCCCAGGAGGTGCGAGAGAGCCGAATTCTGGGAGGACGTCATATGACGGCCTCCCAGAATTAAACAACCGCCCTGTAGCCGTCATTCGGCTATGGGCCGGTTGTTAAGTGGTTAATATCCTAATCAAGAAATATTGTAATATAAACCAGTTATATCTCTTAACTAACACATTGAACTTTTACATCTTAAAGTATGTGAATCCTTCCTTCTCACAGATGGGGGAAGGTGAAGGAAACCAACTAATTACTGCCATATGTGAGCTCTCCCAAGAAATGCGTATGAGCTTATAACAGCGTATATTTTCAGTATAAAGTATGAAAATCTTATATAATTTCACTTTTTCCATATATAGACGATATATAAATAAATATATATATCTATAGATACCAAAAGAAATAAAACCGCGCTGAGACCCAAAAAAAAAAGAAATTTTTTTTTTCTTACTTGTCAAATAAGAAATTTTTTTTTTTAAATGAATAATATAAAATCAATCTAATAAACAAATACAAATAAAAAATAATTGAAAGAATTGACAAATGAATGTTCAAATAATATAAGGCTGCTGCTCCACTGTGGGATACACACACATGAAAATAGACAAAAAATAAGAAAAAAGAGCTGCGCCAAACAAAAAACGACACCAATAAAAAACAAATCAATAAACTATAAACAAAAAGTCCATGAAGAGTTTGTTTTATTGATGAAAAGAAGCCGATCGCACCACAGTGATTCCACACTTCCTTATCACTACTGTGCCCAGTCACCGACAAATGCGCTTACCAGACGGTAAAGCATAAGGAGCGTTTATGATCTCAAGCTACTGACAGCTCCCCACCTCCGCCGAATGCTTTGCCAATCAGGAACAAACGATCCATGTATTGAGGATTCAACGAGTACTGAAGTTTTTTACACTATGGGAACCTTCTTTCTTTCTACATTCTGAACGTGTATATTGGTTACTAATGAAAATGCGGAGCGTCATGAGAATCCTCAATACATGGATCGTTTGTTCCTGATTAGCAAAGCATTCGGTGGAGGCGGGGAGCTGTCAGTAGCTTGAGATCATAAACGCTCCTTATGCTTTACCGTCTGGTAAGCACATTTATTTGTCTGTGACTGTGCACGGTAGTGATAAGGAAGTGTGGAATCACTGTGGTGCGATCGGCTTCTTTTCTTCAATAACACAAACTCTTCATGGACTTTTTGTTTATAGTTTATTGATTTGTTTTTTGATTTGTTTTTTATTGGTGTTGTTTTTTGTTTGGCGCAGCTCTTTTTTCTTATTTTATATCTATAGATCTATCTATCTATCTATCTATCTATCTATCTATCTATCTATATATATATATACAACTCAATTATTCTGTAAGATCTAATCCATGCATTCATTTGTTAATATTTGTTAATTGATGAATATTACATTCTAACATTTCCCTCTCAAAATTATTGATTAAACAATCTTAATAATTTTCTTATCTAAATTCTTGTATACCTCAAATGCATCACATTTGTATCCATACATACTTATAGATCTTAAGATAATTGATTTGAATATATTTTCAATTTTGATTCTATATAAGGAAACATTTAATGCAATAAAACTTTTGCTTCATATACCATATAAAATATTTTCACCCTTATTATTTTCTTTTCCTTTTACCAAATATTCAATCCCCTTAATTTCATAAATGTAACATTGTAGTATGATAATTTGACGTATGGATGTCACTTCAAAAATATATGTTTCATACTTTCCCTCCAAATAGTGTTTAGCATAAATCTATAATCCATGCAACCTTTCCAATAATCTTTGTCAAAATTTGAACTTAAAATATGTTTCTTAACTTCAATTCATTCTTATATGTGAGATGATCTTAAAAAATAATTACGTTACAATGTAAAATGATTCCTAACTTGTCTATATGACTTTAGGAAAAATGTACTGTTATCTTAATTAACACCAGATGTTCCTCCTATCTAAAGTGACTCTATTGTAAGGATGGTTAACCCTTCCAACTCTGAAAATACACTATATGTGATTGTAAAAACTGATGTGTAAAAATATCTCCTCTTGATATGATAAACATACCACGTCACATAAAAATGGTTATATATAAAAACTATAATATATCTGATGGATAAATTATTTCACCAGTAGTCAAAAAGGCAAATGTTTTTGAGAGGTTTCTCTCTTATTAGAAGTCGTGAGGTTTTTTTTCTTATCATTCTTCTTCCTGCACTCTGTAAAGTTGGAAAAAATTTATTGAGCATTAAAAGACAACAATAATTATAATGAATGAATCTCTCCTGCCAACTCTTCTCCCAGAACTTATATTCTTAAGCTTCAAGGTTTTGTTTTCATCTGGAAGATCTAGAAATATTTAATTTCTCTTCTTTTGGTGACTTACAAGTCAGATCCTGAAACAGAATGCAGTATCATTATTTTGAATTTAATTAATGCAAAATATATCTTCATTTACTTATTCATTTTACATACCACAATTCTAATATTTTATTATGACATGAAAGACATATTTTAGTAATAACATTTCTAATTGTCTTACTTTGCTCTATTTTTTCTTAAAGTAACCTATACTCCTTAACTATTATTCCATGTATTTAAACTATAACAGGATGCAATTTCTCTTTTTTTGTCATGATTCAAAACCTTGTTTTCACAAACAAAGAATGGGTTCAAATCAACCCCAGAAGACTGAAGAAAAACTGTATCCATTCACTTCTCCTCTTTAAGATTTAGACTAATCCGTGCTGTACTGTCATTTTTTGATATCAGCATTTTCTGTAGAATTTTTTCTGAATAGCATAACCATTCTTTGGGTAACACATTGAAAGACCTGCTGAATGACTCTTAATATTCTTAACAAATACTGTCTCAAAGCCTCTCTCAGCACTTGTTCTAAAAATACCATTTACAGGTTTTCTTAAAATATTTGTACAAACATCATTTTGTGAATATAACTATGAATGTTCTGTTACCAAATCTACCTGTATAGATTTAAATTGTAAAGTTTTAAAACATGGGCAATATTTGTCATATAATTCTCCGGAATTAATTCTCTTAGATATTCTCTAATATAATTTGTAATGATAGATCAGGTGCCTGTAATATTTTCTGTTACTTTGACTGCAAAATAAACACTTAACAATTGCTTCATATGTGTGTCAAAAGTCTTTTCCATATTTGTTTTCTGTTCACCTTCTTTTAATTGAGACAAAATCACTGAGATGGAATTCTCAGATACATCAGTATACAAAACAACAGCCATTGACACACCAACTTCGATTGTATTTAATGAAGGAGCTTTCTGCAAATCCCTTTTCAACATTTCAAAGGCATCTGTCTGGGTTTGACCCCATTGATCAAACACAACATCTTTTTGTCTCAAGAAACCAAATAATGATTTAACTTTATCATCATATTTCTGTAAAAAAAACTCTTTGCAACAATTTACTTCACTCAAAAATTGATATAATGCCTTGTAAGATGTTGGAATTAAAATAGCAGAAGTGTTTCTAACTTTTTCCTGTAACAGAGTAAATAACTCAGACAAAAGAGTGACATGTTCCTCTATACTTTGTGTAGACAGCAAAAACTTGTCCACATGCTGGAAAATACATTCTGGTCTAGAGAATTTTGATAATACTTTCTCCAAGCACTCATGCACTAAACCGTTACTAATATCCAATCCTGGAATCATTCTAGTGAATGCATAGGTTTCTTTATTAAAGATGAAGGCAAGTTTATATTGACAGGTTCTAGTTAATGGTACTGAAAAATTGCCGATTTCCAGTACTGAAAATACTTTGGCCTTGGCATCCAGGTATGACATTAAATTTAAATTATTATTATGTTATTTGTAATGCATGTTCTGTTATTATTATTATTATGTTATTTGTAATGCATTTATTCAGTGATGTTAAATCAACTGATAAAGAATATGAATCATCAGCATTCTTGATAGGCCAAATACAATTATTTACCACTGATTGTGCTTTCTTTAATATTCCTTGTTGCAAAAATGATTGTACAATGTCAGAAACTGGACTTATTGATTCTTGTGGCAAATAATTTTGAATGTGGGGCTTAGGAGCTTTTCCCTCAATTTCTATTTCAATATCTTTAAACAAACATGTATCAATTTTGTTCTGACTCCAAAGACTTTTATGTGATCGAACCAATTGTTCCAATAAGAGATTGCTTCCTGTATGTGGCCAATTATAATCTAAAGACATGTCAGCTGCTGTACAAAAATTTCCAACATCATTGTACATTGAGGACTCTATTAACATAGTTTTGGGCCTAGATGAATCTTTCCATATAGTAGAATTACTTAAATCAATAATCCAATTTAATTTACTAATCACATCTATGTGTAAAATATTCTCTGTATTTTGGCAACATTGATTGAATCCGATGTGTGTGTATGTAGATGTGGCAAAAAAGTCTTGTGATGTGTGAGTGTCCCAAATCTCTCTGTTTAACTCCTTTTACTCCTAAATTCAGCCCCCACCTTCTCCTAAAATCCGACCCTTCCTTCATAAAAAGGCTTGATTTGTCTTATGCCCCGTACACACGAGCGGACTTTTCGACATCCAAACTCCGACGGACTGAGTCCGGCGGACTATCCGATCGTGTGTGGGCCGCAACGGACTTTAGCGAAGCTAAAGTCTGACGGACTTTAGAAATGAAGCATGCTTTAAATTTTCCCGACGGAACTCCGCCGGACCCGGTCCCCTTTGAAAAATCCGCTCGTGTGTGTGCTACTCCGACGGACTAAAACCGACGCTAGGGCAGCTATTGGCTACTGTCTAGGAACTTCCTACGTCGAATCCAGTCGTACGTCATCACGTTCGACTCCGTCGGAGTTTGGTGTGATGGTGTGTGGTCAAGTCCGTTCGGTCGAAAAGTCCGCCAGAACTCCGTCGGAACTCCGGCGGAACTCCGGCGGAACTCCTTTGGAGGTCTGTCAGACTTAATCCCTCTCGTGTGTACGGGGCATTATAGTGCCACAGAAAACCACGGGCTTTTAATGATACATAGTTTCCCTCCCACCTCACACAAGGGTGGGAGTTGACATTCCTGAATCCTGAGTAGTGGGCCAAGATGAGCTATATGTAAAACCATTTAACCTATACAATATGTTTCCTTTAACTTCTAAATCAAATACAACATATATCAGTATGTATATTATATTCTTTTAAAACCCAATGTTTTTATTAATATCCTAATCAATAAATATTATAATATAAAGGACTTATATCTCTTAACTAACACATTGAACTTTTACATCTTAAAGTATGTGAATCCTTCCTTCTCACAGATGGGGGAAGGTGACGGAAACTAACTACTTATTGCCATATGTGAGCTCTCCCAAGAAATGCTTATGAGCTTATAACAGCATATACGTTCACAAGTATAAAAATCTTATATAATTTCACTATTTCCATACATAGAAGAGCTATAAATATATATATTTATATATTAAAACTCAATTACTCTGTAAGATCTAATCCATTCATTCATTTGTTAATATTTGTTAATTGATGAATATTAGATTCTAACACCTTGAAGAACTGATACCCTCTTCCTTTAATTCTGTAACTCTTTGACAGACTGCGGGGTTCTCATTTTTCACTAAATTTGATCTTAGAGGGGCCTACAATTTAATAAGAATCCATGAAGGAGACGAGTGGATGAACGCCTTTAACACCAGGGACGGCCATTATGAATAGCTTGTGATGCCCTTTGGCCTATGTAATGCCTCAGCTGTCTTCCAAAACTTGGTTAATCAGATCTTCCGTGACCTTTTGGATGTCTGTGTTATTGTATATCTGGATGATTTTCTTATTTTCTCTCCAGACTTACACACGCATTGTGTCCATGTGAAAGCTGTGCTGCAGCAACTACGGGACAATTGTCTCTGTGCTAAGTTAGAGAAGTGCCCATTTGAACAGACACAAGTTTCATTCTTGGGTTATATAATCACATATTAGGGTCTCCTCATGGATCCAGCCAAACTTCGGGCCATCTCTGAGTGGCCTCAAACCTCTGGTCTTAAAGCCACCTTTTTGGGCTTCACCAATTATTATCGCCAAGTCATTCATAACTATTCCACTTTGGTGGATCCTATTATATCTCTTACCCATAAGGGTGTCAATGCCAGGCTCTGGTCCCCTGAAGCCATTGATGCTTTCCACAACCTCAAAGCAGCCATCCTCTCCACTCCAATTCTCCTATGTACGGACATTACAGAACCCTTTTCTATGGAGGTTGATGCCTCTTCAGTAGGAGTCAGTGCCGTTCTACTGCAAGCTCAGAAGGGCAAGTCTCAGTCTTGCGCATTCTTTTCAGGTTTCGAATGCAGAAAAGAACTATAGCATTGGGCATCATGAGCTACTGGCTATTAAACTACCTCTTCAAGATTGGCGACATCTACTAGAGGGCTCCCCCTCATTGCATCACCATCTATACTGATCATAAAAATCTGCAATATTTACAATCTGCAAAACGCTTGAACCCCCGACAAGGTCGCTGGGCTCTCTTTTTCGCCCGGTTCAACTTTAACATTACCCTTCGGTGTCAAAAATGTTTGTGCCAATGCCTTGTCTAAGTCATTCGATGTCAGCGATTCTGAAAATCACTTAGGTGGCCCCATCATCCCTTTGCACCGAATTCTAGCCACTACCCAGCTCCTGCTTACTCAGCCTCCTCAAGGTAAAACATTTGTGGTGCCCACAATTTGTACCAAACTCCTTGTGTGGGCAAATGACTCCAAGTTCTCTGGACATCCTGGTATACATCGTACCTGTGACCTTCTTCAGTGTCACTACTGATGGCCCTCACATTGTAAGAACGTTAAAGAGTACATTCATGCTTGTACGGTTTGTGTGCTGTCTAAGTCTTCAACGTCCACGGCCTGGAGGAGAGGTCTTGGGTTCCTGCTGAAGATTTTTATTGAAAATTTCCCTCCAAGCCAGCCCCTAGATGTGTGGGAGAGCTCGTAAACTTGTAAGTGGAGCTGATCTGTGTCTTACTGGTTGCATAAGTTTTTTACCTTTTGCTGCTATAGGTCTGCTGGCACCTGTGGTTCCACAAGCTTGTGCTCTGTTCTTGCTGCACTATCTTAGCAGCTATGGGTGTCACCAGCTTCACCTGATGGTTAATATACTTTAATACTTCCTGTCTAGCCTCCCACGTGTCTCCTTATTTAAATTCCACTCAGACCAATTTCTGGTTGCTTGAGCAACACTTGTTCCTGAGACCCTTCCATGCAATCTTTCCTAACCTGATTTCTCATGGACTGATCTCTTGTGTATCGACTTGGCTAGTTCTCATGATTACGTTTGTCTTCTGCCCATCCTGACCTTGGCTTGTTTTCAGGCTCTCCTTTTGCTCCATCCATTTATCCATCAATTCCTGCCTGCACTGTCTCATTGGTACTCTCCCCGTGAGCAGGGTGAACCTGGGGGGTCATGAACTAGGGTCAGCATGCAGCTAAGTCCAAACTCCTGTGAGGGGGTCTCTGACAGAATGCCGACTGGCCCTTAGATTTCACACCCTTGGGGATCCCATGTCACCTGCTCATCTGTGGGCTCACACCTGCAGCATCGTGACATATATGGAAGGAGAGTAGTGATTTGGACATTTCAAGAGGGATGTGGGGCCCAGAGAGTTTCTGAGATGTACACCGAGAGCTGTGCTGGGAGGTTCTAGCAGTGAAACATCTGAAAAAGAATTCCCACTGTGGAGTAGTTGTCAATAAAGGAGGCTTTTCCATTGGTGATATGTGCTAAACATGCATTACAGTTATAAGTTTATAGTAATGCAGCATGATCAGATTTCAGCAGTAAGTAGCTCTGGAGTTATAATCTAACTATATTTCTAGCCACAGTAAAATCCACAATCTGTGAGAAAGGAAAATAAGCTGTGTATATTTTGTTAAAAAAAAATTCTGCAGGAACATAGTACTTATTTGGTCAAAGTGTATTATTAGCATCCAGAATAAGTAGCTCGTGTGACGTTTCATTTAGCCTTTCGTCTTTTCCAGTGTCAGACATATGAGTCAGGATAATTTCCCTGAAGGGAATGTTGTTGCAAGCCAAGCTTAGTACATGCATTTGCCTAGAAGCTGCCTGATTAGATTGTGAATATTTCTTCCACTATATCAGAGGAGAGGGATCATTTAAATAAAGTGGTCAAAAGAGATCAGGTTAAGTTTCTGATTATCTGGTGATGTTTGCAATGTGATCGTAGAATTAGGTCATGATGTAGCCAGGAGCCTTTCTGCCTCAACTAACTTAGCAGTCAGACTCACATGTTTACTTAATTTTACTTTGATCTTTGCGAATATGCTGAAGGCACAAAGAATGCTTTGTTGAAATCATTAATTGTATGCTAAAAACAGCCAATGGACTCCTTTACACACTTGACATATAGGATGTTTCAGAAGATGCCTTCAACTACACCTGACACCTTTGTTGAAACTGCCTTTAAACTTTAGAGGGTATATTTGTAAAGCAGTGAATTGGACATTCATTACATGTTCACTGTTGGTGACTATTCCTGGTACATTTGTTTTAAATGACAGTGATTGATTCACCTCACTCACATTTACCACTTTATAAATATGTCAATAGGTTTGCCAATGTTGCTGCTGAAGTTCAAATTCAAACAGAACAAAAGTTCAGCTGGCTTCTGTAGAAGTGGCATGATTGAAAAAGGTCTGCCCTACACATTGGCCGAATGTCAGACAGTTTTTATTGAACTGGCTGATGTTGCCCAACATTTGGCCCGTGTGTACTGCCCTTAAGCAACAACCATGACATAGCTCCTTCCATAGATACAGTAAAGAAATAAGCTCAGCCAATGGCTGAGAGCGCTGACTGGTGTGTTCTGGTGGGAGCTGTCCCCCGTCAGAACACAATAGCAAACTGGAGGGAGATCGCTGTTCTAACATTGGATAGTTAGTACAGCAGGTCCTCCAAAGCTCTTCCATTTTTCTTTTTTCATTCAGCCTGCTGGGTTGAATGAAAAAAAAAATGTTAGTGTGTACCAGGCTTTAGGCTGAACTTCAAACATGCCTGTCCTTGTTCTTCTCCAATACATGGTGGATTTATGGGGCTAGTAGTTTACAATACATAATACAGATAAGGGTCTTTGGGCTTCAGGCTCACAGGAAGTGACAAGGACACTGATTGCTGAAAAGACCAAAAGGCATTTTCTGTATTTGATGAAAATATTCTTAGCCTGCAAAATAACATGTATGCAGTCATCAAAATGGAAAGCTGCTTTATATCATCTTTTCTTTTTTGTGTTAGGATATACTTCAATGAAACAAAAGGTGAAAAGGGAATGCGCTTATCCTGATGTTCTTTTCTTTCCATTTAGTTAACCTATGGATGTTACAGTGACATAAGAAAGGTCTAACGAAAATTAGCTCACTCTTTTTAATTTCAAGAGAAAGTGGGTGGAGGTGGACTATAGATAGATCTGTGTTTGATAAGTAGGAATGAGATCCTGAAGACATACAGGTATGTATATCATCAAGATATACATACAGGTATGTATATCATCAAAAAGTTAATTTATTTCAGTAATTCTATTCAAAAAGTGAAACTCATATATTATATAGATTCAATGCACACAGAGTGATATATTTCAAGCATTTCTTTCTTTTAATTGTGTTGATTATGGCTTACAGCCAGTGTAAACCCAACATTCTGTATCTCAGAAAGTTAGAATATTGTGAAAAAGTTCAATATTATCAATATTATAGACTAATGGCATCACACTCTAATCAGCTAATTAACTCAAAACACCTGTAAAGGTTTTATGAGCCTTTAAATGGTGTCTCAGTCTGGTTCAGTAGGTTATACAATCATGGGGAAGACTGCTGACTTGACAGTTGTCCAGAAGACAATCTTTGACACCCACCCATTAATGATCCTGTTATCACTGTGCTTGATTGGCCAGCAAACTCGCCTGACCTAAACCCCATAGAGAATTTGAGGGGTATTGTCAATGGGAAGATGAGAGACACCAGACCCAACAATGCAGACAAGCTGAAGGCCACTATCAAAGCAACTTGGGCTTCCATAACCTGAGCTTTCATTCAGCAGTGCCACAGGCTGATCGCATCCATGCCACGCCACATTAATGCAGTAATTCATGCAAAAGGAGCCCCTACCAAGTATTGATTGCATACTATACTGTACATGGACATACTTTTCAGTAAGCCAATATTTCTGTATTAAAAATCCCTTTTTTTTATTGGTCTTATGTAATATTTTAATTTATCTGGGGAGAAGGAGGGGGGAGTGCAGAGGCAGTGAAGCGTTGAGAAGCTTTTAGCACATTCCCGGGACAGTACATCTGGATGGGGCTGCTAGTGTTAAATGTGTGGCAGGTATGGGGAGGGGCAGCCAGGCACAGTGGGTAATGTTATGCTAGTTGTTCGGGCTGTCCTCTCCTCTCCTCACACCCAGCTGCATTTACTCCCAGTAATCATCAAAATTAAAAGAAAGAAATTAAATATATCACCCTGTGTGTAATGAATCTATATAATATATGAGTTTCACTTTTTGAATTTATTTACTGAAATATATTACCTTTTTAATGATATCCACATTTTTTTAAATGTAACTGTAGGTGTCCTATGAGAAGAAAGAAGATAGCACACCAATGAGTGATGCAAAAGGTTATATAGAAAATCAAATCTAAAATCTAATCTTTTCTAAGTATTTCATTTTGGTGGAGATTTGCTAAGTTCATTTAAAGCTGCCATTGGTTTGGGCCATCATTTATAACTGTACATTTTTGCTTTTGGTTCATCTAAAGGGAGCACTGGGATGGCTCAATTCTGCAACTATTCACTGTGAATTGATTATAAATAGTGATGGACGAACTTCCGACGGGATGTTTCGCGAATGCGGACTGTGAACGCGGCCGATAGTTCGTGAATCGTAACGTTCGCGGCGGGCCCCATTGACTTCAATGGGAGGCGAACTTTGCAAACCTACAGGTCAAATTTGCAGCCACAAAATAATTACTAGCTGTGCAAACATAGTCCCACCACATGGCCAATGACATAACACATGTATGAGGTGAATCTGGGATCGACAACTACAAGCACCTGCACTGTGATAGAGTGATCTGACAACAGCACCGTGATAGAGAGCACTGACATCAGCAGTGTGACATAAAGCACTAACACCAGCACCGTGATATACAGCACTGACAGCAGCACCGTGATAGAGAGTACTGACATCAGCAGCGTGACATACAGCAATGACACCTGCACCGTGATAGAGTGATCTGACACCAGCACCGTGATAGAGAGCACTGACATCAGCAGCGTGACATAAAGCACTAACACCAGCACCGTGATATACAGCACTGACACCAGCACCGTGATAGAGAGTACTGACATCAGCAGCGTGATAGAGAGCACTGACATCAGCAGCGTGACATAAAGCACTGACACCAGCACCGTGATATACAGCACTGACACCAGCACCGTGATAGAGAGCACTGACATCAGCAGTGTGACATAAAGCACTCACACCAGCACCGTGATATACAGCACTGACACCAGCACCGTGATATACAGCACTGACACCTGCACCGTAAGCAGCCCCAGGAGGAAGTCAGCATAGCACAGGGATGGTGGGAGCCCCTCATAATGAGCATAGCACAGGGATGGTGGGAGCCCCTCATAATATGCACAGCAGAGGTACAGCCCCAGGAGGAAGTCAGCACAGCACAGGGATGGTGGGAGCCCCTCATAATAAGCAGCCCCAGTAGAAATATGATAACACTCAACCTCTTCAAACAGGAAAGTACGGGCATATAGTACGGTGTGTTTTTTGGACAAGGAAGTGAGCCAAATGAAGAAAGAAGGTCTGTGTGCTCGATTAAAAAAATCGTTTATAGACATATACATGGTCTACTGGTCACATGTGTTGAATTCCTCCGAGATCCATGCCTCATTCATTTTTAGAAATGTGAGGTAGTTAACACTGTCGTGAGCTAGGCGAGTGCGCTTATCGGTCACGACCCCCCCTGCTGCGCTGAACGTCCTTTCGGACAGGACACTGGACGAGGGGCAAGCCAACAGTTCGATTGCAAATTGGGCAAGCTCTGGCCAGAGGTCAAGCCTGCCCACCCAGTAGTCCAGGGGTTCATCACTCGTCCACATCGGCCGTTAACCCGATGTAGTCGGACACCTGACGGTCTAGGCGTTCCCTGATGCTGGATGCGGATGACACCTGTCGATGGGTCGGCTGAAAGAATGACCTCATATCCGAAGTCACCAACACACCTTCAAACCGGCCTCTTCTTGCAGGCGCTGTTGGATTGGTACCCGCAACTCCTTCTCTGGGAGTGGGAATTGCTCCTCTGCCAGCGCACGCAAAAGCAGAATGCAGCATTTCTCGAAGCAAAGCCTGGAAGTGCTGCATTCTGACAGCCCTCTGTGACGGCGGTAACATTTCCACCATTTTGTGTTTGTACCGGGGGTCTAAGTACGTTGCCACCCAGTACTGGTCCTTGACTCTTATGCTGTTTATTCGGGGGTCCCTATTAAAACACTGGAGCATGAAGGCCCCCATTTGCACTTAACTGGAAGCGGTGTGGTGGCCTGGCTCCTGCTCATCATCCAGGATAATTTCGTCCTCTTCATTCTCCTCTCCCCATCCACGCACAACAACAGGGATCCCAGAAAGGTTTAAAGCATGCTCTTCTTGCTCCTCCTCATCCGCCCCAGCACCATCCTCCTCTGACTCCTCTTCAGACTCCTGTTGTTCACTTGTCTCAGATAAAGTAGCCCCCCCTAGGAATTCATCCAGCATTGCGACTTCCTCATCTTCCCGCTCCTGCTCCTCCACAGCTTGATCAATGACACGACGCAATGCACGCTCCATAAAGAAGGCATAAGGTACCATGTCACTGATGGCGCCATGGCTGCGACTGACCAGTTTGGTGATCTCCTCAAATGGGCGCAGAAGTCTGCATGCGTCGCGCATGAGCAGCCACTGGCGCGGTGAAAAAAAAACAGCTCCCCAGAACCTGTTCTGCCGCAGAGTTCATACAGGTAGACATTAACTGCACGTTTCTGCTGGAGCAGCCTATCAAGCATATAGAAGGTTGAGTTCCATCGCGTCGGGCAATCGCAAATAAGACGTCTGACCGGAAGATTGTGTCACCGCTGAATGTCAGCAAGGCGAGCCATGGCCGTGTAAGATCTTCTGAAATGGGCCGAGATTTTCCTTGCCTGCAAGATGTCCTGGACCCCAGGGTATTTGACAACAAATCGCTGCACGACCAAGTTTAAGACGTGTGCCATGCATGGCACGTGCGTAATTTTGCCCTGTTTCAATGCGCTAAGCAGATTGGCACCGTTGTCACACACCACTTTACCAACTGTCAAATTGAGCGGTGTTAGCCACTGATCTGCCTGTGAACGCAAAGCTGAAAGGAGTGCCGGGCCAGTGTGGCTCTTGGCTTCCAGGCACAACAGAGGCAGCACGGCATGGCAACGTCTCACCTGGCATGTCGAATAGGTTCTGGGGAGCTTGGGCAGCGCAGCGGAAGAGACGCTAGCAGCAGAAAAGGAGGAGTCAGCCGAGGAGGAGAGGGAGGAGGATGGAGTAGGAGGAGGAGAAGAAGAAGAGCCAGGCCTGCATGCAATCCGTGGCGGTAAAACCAAATCTACACGGGTGCCACCGGTTACATGCTTGACGGCCATCAGAAGGTTCACCCAGTGGGCAGTAAAAGTGATATACCTTCCCTGCCCGTGTTTGCTAGACCACGTGTCTGTGGTCAGATGTATCTTGGCACCGACACTGTGTGCCAGAGATAAATTCACTTGCCGCTGAACATGGCCATATAGCTCTGGGATGCCCTTCTGTGAGAAATACTTCCTTCCTGGGACCTTCCATTGTGGTGTTCCAATGGCCACAAATTTTCGAAAGGCCTCCGTTTCCACCAGTTTATATGGCAGTAGTTGGCAGGCTATCAGTTCTGACAAGCCAGCTGTGAACCGTTGGGCAAGAGGGTTATCCAGCGTCATAATTTTTTTACGCTCCAACATTAGGCCCACGGAAGCCTGCCTTTTTGTAGAAAAACGTGAGCTTGGCGTGATGGAAGGTGGAGTGGAGGACAATTGTGAGGAGAGAGGAGAAGGAGAAGTAGAAGACGAGGCTGGATGGTGAGAGCCTGGAGTGTGGCTTTGTGTGTTCCGTTGCTCCCACTGGGCTCGGTGATGGCTGCTCATGTGCCTTCTTAAGGCGGTCGTCCCTAGGTGAGTGTTGGGCTTACCGCGACGAATGCGTTGACTGCAAAGATTGCAGATGGCAACGCTATTGTCAGCAGCGGACACGTTAAAAAAAGCCCACACTGCGGAGCCATGTGTCGGTGTCCTGGGAGCGCCAGATGTGACCGTACATGGTCGATGATTCGCTCCTGATACATTTGCAGTCTGCTTTGTCCCTCCTGTGCAATGTAAGTTATTCCTGCTTCTCCTCCCTATCTGCTGGTCCATATCTCCCTCTGAACTCCCCTCCTCTTCCTCTCTTGTGGGCACCCACGTGACATCACTAGACACGTCATCATCGACGTCACCTTCCCCACCGCTATAAGTAGAGATCTCAGAGTAGGCAGCAACACCGGGGACCAACCTCCTCCTTGGGCTGATCTGGGTACTGTCGTCAGACTGCTGAGTGGCGGTTGTTGCTACCTCCTCTTCCTGATCCAATACCAAGAGTGGCTGCGCATCAGAAATGTCTTGATATGGATCGGAAAATAATTCCTGTGACTCAAGCGGAAGGTATGTGGTGGTGGTAGTGGTGGTGTTTTTGGTGGTAGTGTCTTTGGGGGTGCACATAGCAGAGAGTGAAGAAAAGGGTGCAGATCGAGAGGATGAGGAGGGTGCAGAAGAGTAAGGCTGAGTGAGCCACTCAACCAAGTCTGGTGCGTCCTTTAAAGTAATTGAACGCACCTTCTGCAACTTCCCACTTTGGCTCAAGCCTGTTGCTCCTGCCCTACCCCTACCACCCCTGCGGAAGGGCCTGCCTCTTCCTCTGCCTGTCATTTTTTAAATGACCCTGTGACAAAACTCTCAGTCCCTATACTGATAAAAGACTACTGCAGCAGTAGGGCAGCAGTCAGCAGTAGTGCACCTCAACCCTATGTATTGTGGACCTATACCAGTCCTTAAGGAATAGCAGACTGTACCTCACTCAACCCTATGTACCTTAGTACCCTATACCTTACCAGTCCTTATAAGGACCTTTGTGGAACAAGTAGGTTGTGAATGATTAGCAGACTGTAACTCAGTCCCTATACTGATAAAGGACTACTGTACCAGTAGGGCAGCAGTCAGCAGTAGTGCACCTCAACCCTATGTATTGTGGACCTATACCAGTCCCTACGGAATAGCAGACTGTACCTCACTCAACCCTATGTACTGTAGTACCCTAGACCTTACCAGTCCTTATAAGGACCTTTGTGGAACAAGTAGGTTGTGAATGATTAGCAGACTGTACCTCAGTCCCTATACTGATAAAGGACTACTGCAGCAGTAGGGCAGCAGTCAGCAGTAGTGCACCTCAACCCTATGTATTGTGGACCTATACCAGTCCTTAAGGAATAGCAGACTGTACCTCACTCAACCCTATGTACTGTAGTACCCTAGACCTTACCAGTCCTTATAAGGACTTTTGTGGAACAAGTAGGTTGTGAATGATTAGCAGACTGTACTTCAGTCCCTATACTGATAAAGGACTACTGCAGCAGTAGGGCAGCAGTCAGCAGTAGTGCACCTCAACTCTATGCATTGTGGACCTATACCAGTCCCTAAGGAATAGCTGACTGTACCTCACTCAACCCTATGTACTGTAGTACCCTATACCTTACCAGTCCTTATAAGGACTTTTGTGGAACAAGTAGGTTGTGAATGATTAGCAGACTGTACCTCAGTCCCTATACTGATAAAGGACTACTGCAGCAGTAGGGCAGCAATCAGCAGTAGTACACCTCAACCCTGTGTATTGTGGACCTATACCAGTCCTTAAGGAATAGCAGACTGTATCTCACTCAACCCTATGTACTGTAGTAGCCTAGACCTTACCAGTCCTTATAAGGACTTTTGTGGAACAAGTAGGTTGTGAATGATTAGCAGACTGTACCTCAGTCCCTATACTGATAAAGGACTACTGCAGCAGTAGGGCAGCAGTCAACAGTAGTGCACCTCAACCCTATGTATTGTGGACCTATACCAGTCCTTACGGATTGATGTGCACAGGCATGTGTGGACACACACGCACATTATCGCACGCCTGTGTGTGCGCGCGAGTGCGCAATTTACGGGAGCTGCTGGCTCTTTAACATAGTCTCTGTTGCAAAGAAATTGTTTAAAAGCTAAATTCACCTTTAAGACAAAAATAATAAATGAACATATAGAGAGGATTGCACCCACAATCACTAGATCATAGATGCAATGTAAAGCTCTGGCAGATACTGTCTCCAGCTTGCCTGCTCATATCTTCATACAGACAGACAGTTACAAAGCTGTAGAAAGCGTCAGTGAACTACAAGAGCTTCACCAGTGTCCTCGAAGTTCACTGAGAACTACAAGCTATTTGCCGCAATGGCAGTTAGTACATGGCTGGTAGAGTTAAGCACACACTCAGTATTCCTTTCTCAAACTGCTACGGAGCCATATGTTCGGGCAGGTAGGAACAGACCTATCTGCTGGCTGGAGCAGAGACACAGTCCTACTATAAAGTGTGTGGGACTCTAGTGTAAGTGGTCTCCTGAAAATGTTAATGTCCACATGAAGTAAGTGATTCAAGTGCACAAGTATCTTAGGTTGCAGTATCTGTGGTAGCCCCTAGGTTGCACATGCATCCACGTTCCAACACTTGGATCTCCTTTTAGCTGCAGTCATAATTGACAGATGCTGCTGCAGCTCAAAGGGCAGGGCTGCTTCCTTAAGCAGATTCCCAATCCCACACATTTACTTGCTTTTAAAATAATTAATAATTAATAAATTCATAATTCATATTGTGCCCAGGAGTAAATCCATCTGCTATCGCAGTGCTATAAAGCTGTAATCAACATAGATAAGTTGCATCAATGCCTACATTATGGGTGCTTCCTATGTCTGGATCAACTAGACCCTTCTAGGAAGACTAATCAGCTTTCTAAAATGGATATGTGATTGGCTATTATTGACCAAGTTATTATACAGAATTGCCCTTTGCATTATTAAATAAAATGCACAGTGCTGTTTATAAGTGACTTAAGACTGGATCTGGTAATTGTGAAACAGAACCAAGTTACATAGCTGGTAAAATTGAATAAAAACACCAGTCCAATCAGTTCAACCAGCATAGGTGTGTGTGTTCATAATCATTTGCCATATCCCTGTATACTGTGCTCGCTAAGATACATGTTCATGAGTTTTTTTTTTAAAACTATCAATACTTCCTGCTGATACCACCAATTGTGGAAGTGCATTCCGCACCCTTACACCCTGACAGTGAAAAACCCCCTATGTAGTTTAAAGGATAGGTTCATCTTTGGGATCATGTTACATTATCATGGTGGAACATGTAACATGTAACAAGCTGCAGCCCCCCCCCCCCCCCCCCCCCGAAAACATCGTGGCCGTGTGGAGCTCCTCCCACATGGCCGCATCATTCATACCCACAACTATGTGTCTGAATAAACTACAAACTCCAACATCCTTAGCAGCTTTCAGCTTGTAATTCTCAATCAACTACCACGGCACTGTGGAGCATTGTGGTAGTTCATTAAGTCTTCCTGTCAGGGAGTATCGGCTTACCTGTATGGGATGAATGAGTGAGCCAATACACTGACAGTGTGCAGGAGACTTGCATGGCATTATGAATCTGCTGATTGCTGGTGCAATGCTTTCCAGGCTCCTACTACAAAAAAATAATAAATGCACATTTTTTTACCTGCAAAAAATGTGCATTTATTATTTTCTTTAAAAGAAGTGAACTTATCCTTTCGGGTTAAACCGCTTTTCCTCCAGTTTCATCAAGTTGGTCCCATGTCTTCTTACACTTCCTGAGACTAAATAGTTTATTCCCTATGCTAGAATTGCCACTTAGGTATTTGTTGAGAAGAGACACTTAAGAGGAGATATGATAGCAATATACAGCTTCCTGATGACGTGTTAAGCAACACGTACGTCGAGGCGGTACTTGGTCATGCGGTTACATCACTTCCGGTCCCACTGGTTGTCCGGTGCCACGAGTGGAATGCACGCCAGCCACCGGTGTCTATTGCGGGACACATATGCAGTTTTCTGTCACGCTTCACAGCCTCAGTACCGGACGATGGCACGAACTATGTAAGCAGCCAATTGGCAATCTGTTTTTATACATGGTTTTTAATTAGATGGGATTACACTATTTTTAGTTCCTTGGCATCTCATTTCATATCTCATCTGTGACGCCCGATGGTGCGAGGGGCTAATCCAGTGTTCAGTATCCCCCATTGCAGCAAGCATTATCTTGCTACAGCCTGCTTGACCTTTTTTTATGTAATTAGGTCAACACCATCTGGTAAGCTGACACCCATTTATTGAGCATATTTGGGTGACCCTCTAGTCGGTGAAGGTGTTTTATTATCTTCTGATTTGGAAGACTTGTCCACAGGATTCACTTTAAACTGGACTTATTCTTTTTTTGCTTCACAATATAGATTATACACTGCCTCAATGGCAGGGAGGACTGTTTGTTCATCCACCTAATGTTTGCTGTGTTGCAGCCAACCACTGTTTACCACGGTATTGTGTATTGTTATTGATTATGTTTATTTGCACCATATTTATAATATCACCACAGAGGTAGGATAATGCATGTATGGTTTTATTTTAACTAAGTTGATTTTTGTAAAAAAAAAATTTTTACTTAGCGCTCCCTACCTATTTTGTTTCAAGAGAAAATATTTTAGTGCTTGTAGTCTTCCTCATAACTGAAGTTCTCCAGTCCCCTTTTTAAAGGGGTTGTAAGTCCTCGCTGTTTTTCATCTTAATGCATTCTATGCATTAAGGTGAAAAGCCTCCTGTGCTAAAGCAGCGCCCCTGAGCTCCCCTTATACTTACCTGAACCCCGTAATTCCCACAACAGGAACAAGCACACCAGCTCTGACTGGTGCCTCATTTCCTGATTGGATAGATCGATAGCAGTGCAGCCATTGGCTCCTGCTGCTGTCAATCAAACCCAATGACGCGGGCGTCGGGGGTGGAGCTGAGTCCTGCAGAAGAAGGACAAGGGAGCGTGCCTGCATGGGTGTCCATAAAGGAGAGCACTTCTCTGATGGGGCACTCGAGAAGAGGAGGAGCCAGGCACACAGTGAAGGGATCCCAGAAGAGGAGGATCGGGGCCACTCTGTGCAAAACCAACTGCACAGTGGAGGTAAGTACGACATGTTTGTTGTTTTGTTTTTTTCAAACCGAACCTTTACAACCACTTTAACTTTGTTGCGCTGCTCTGGACTCACTCCAGTTCCCGCACCTCCCTCCTGAGGATTGGTGAGTTTTATAAAGTGGCAAAATTATTGTTTTATCTCTGGAGTAAATCCACTTTTTTAATGCATGCTACAATTCTGTTAGCTTTGCTTGGTGTAGCTTGGCATTGAATGCTATTGCTGAGTCTGTCATCTACTATGACCCCCAGATCTTTCTCCATTCTGGGTTCCCCCAGAGGTTTTCCCCCTAGCGATTAACTTGCATTCACATTTTTGGCCCCCAAGTGCATTACTTTACATTTTTCAACATTAAACCTTGTTTGCCATGTAGCTGCCTGCCCCATTATTTTATTGAGGTCCTTTTGTAAAGTTTCTATACCTTGCTGTGAAGTTATTGTCCTACTTAGTTTTGTGTCATCATCAGCAAATGCTGAAATTAAGCTATTTATGCAAACCTCTATATAGTTTATGAAAAAATTAAACAGAATTGGTTCCAGGACAGAGCCTTGGGGTACCCCACTTACCACTTCAGACCAATCTGAGTATTTCTTTTTTTTATGACATTTATCATTTTTCTTTTTTTTATTTCAGGGTTAAAACCCCTGTCAAAATTTTTTTTTAGTCTTTGCCCTCTTAAAGAGATTTCCTGGTGACAACACTGGAACTAAGAGGAAATTTCTCCAAATTGAGAAGAAAAGGTTTCCTTACAGGAAACCTTGGATTTTCCATTATTTTTTGTCCCGGTGACAAAAGACACAAGGACAAATAAAGAAAGTGAATCTCTCCTGCGGGGACACAGATGGTGAATAGAACCTGACAAATGTTCTAACCCTTCCACAGTCTATTCACAACTAAGAAAAATAATGTTTGGGATAGAGATACACTTTAACAACAAATTGACTCTGTGGGTAGGAAAATAATCACAGCAAGTAGAACGATTCCTGCCTCTGGATCTATTTAGGTGTTTTTACAGACATTAAACAAGGTGCTTCAGAATTCCAATCATGAAACAAGGAACATTAAACAATTATAGGCCTGTATAGTCACTGGCTGGGTGGATGTTTCATGAATTTGATAAGCAGAATGTGCAATCTGTTTCTGAATTAATTACATATAAATGTGACAGTTAAATTAATATATTTAGTTAAGCACTGGGTATACATATTACAGCCTGATACGATCTGTAAGTAATTTAGCTTTAAAGGTACATACCAATATTATAAGATGTATTGATATTCTTGTGTTACCCAATTCTGTAATTTAAAGGAAACCAATCAGAGTTGGACATTTGTAAGAACCCAAGTCTCCAACTAGTACCTGTTACCCACCAGGAACATGTGCATGTGTGGTTATTCAAATGTATTCTCTTCTGTGTAGAGCAGAAATTATAGCTCAGTGTTTGACTATAACGCCATCACAGAGGCCAAACCGCTTCCTACTTGAGGCTAGGCCTGACCCTGTGTGTGTGGGCTGCTGGAAAAAGCAAAACAGTAAGTTAACAAAGAATTAAGCTTTCTTTTAAGTATTACTGACAGTTCTGGCATATGGCATTTAGGATTGTCTTTTATAACCACTAGGCAGTAGATAGGACAACCCTAAAGCGATATTAAAGTCTTGATTTTTCTTTCTTTTACTAACATGTCATACTTACCTGCTCTGTGCAATGGTTTTCCATAGAGCCGTCTTAATTCTCCTTATCTCGGGTCCCAAGCTGGAGCTGCTGACCCCTCCCTCCTGCCAGGTGCCCCCACAGCATTAGAATATTAGGGAGGCTGCTGCCTTTACAACCACTTTAAGCCAGGTACACATTACTAGTTTTTTTTCCCGTTCAACCCAGAAGGGCTGAACAAATAAAAAACTGACAGCTCAGAAGAAACCACTTTACTAACTATGTGATGTTAGTACAGCGATCTCCCCTGCTGTCCTATTGTGTTTTGATAGGGGGGACTGCCCCCCCACCAGAGCACTTCAGTTAGGGCTCTCAGCCATTGGCTGATTGGGTTCCCTGCCACAAACAAAAAATGTATTAATGATACCCTGTAAAAGAAGAATATTAAAGTATATGTGGGCCCTCACCTTGTAAAACAATCGATTCAGTTTAAAATAGAAATGAAAGGCAAAACAGTTGTGTATACACACAGAGGCGGCTCTCTAATTAGGCAAATTAGGCGGTCGCCTTAGGCCTCGACCCCCGCAGGGACCTCGCGAGTCACGACCGGCTAATTTGCCCATACCGCAAGCTCCATGATTTGCCGGGACCGCCTTGCATTCTTGACCCGAAGTCCCGGCGAATCAGATTCCCGCGGCTTGTGCGTGATGTCTCTGTTCCCACACGCTGCAAGCTCCACTCCGCTGTGCATTGCAACCAGGATCTCTCCCTGCTGCCTGACACACAGTGCACTGCGGAGCGGAACAAACTGAACCTGCCTCCCCTCCTCCTGCTCCTCCTGTGCTGTGATGTTTTCCTGTACACAGTGGAGGAGGAGGGAACGAGTCACAGCATTCACGAGAGCCGCGCTCGTCTGAGGTCTGTGTAATGTAAACATTAGCCTTGGAGGGGAGGGGGGCATAAAGAAGAGGGCAAGGGAGGGGGGACAAGCTGAGTTAACTTGGAGCTATTTGGGGGGGAGGATATCCATCCATCCCCCATACCATCCCAGCTCCATCCACCCCACCCCAATCCCAGCTCAATCCATCCCCCTGATCCAATCCCAGCTCCATCCCTCCCCAGCTCCATCCAGCCCACCCCAATACCATCCTGGCTCCATCCATTCCCCCGATCCAATCCCAGCTCCATCCATCCCCACATACCATTCCGGCTCCATCCACCCCACCCTGATTCCATCCCGGCTCCATCCATCCAACTCCAATCCCATCCCGGCTCCATCCATCCCCCCATACTATCCCGGCTCCATCCACCCCACCCCAATCCCATCCTGGTTCCATCCACCCCCCCCGATCCAATCCCAGCACCATCCATCCCCCATACCATTCCGGCTCCATCCACCCCACCCCGATTCCATCCCGGCTGCATCCATCCAACTCCAATCCCATCCCGGCTCCATCCATCCCCCCATACTATCCCGGCTCCATCCACCCCACCCCAAACCCATCCCGGCTCCATCCTTCCCCCCATACCATACCGGCTCCATCCACCCCACCCCAACCCCAGCCCGGCTCCATCCATACATCACGGCTCCATCCATCCCCCGATCCAATCCCAGCTCCATCCATTCCCCCATACCATTCTGGCTCCATCCACCCCACCCCGATTCCATCCTGGCTCCATCCATCCAACTCCAATCCCATCCTGGCTCCATCCATCCCCCCATACTATCCCGGCTCCATCCACCCCACCCCAAACCCATCCCGACTCCATCCTTCCCCCATACCATACCGGCTCCATCCACCCCACCCCAACCCCAGCCCGGCTCCATCCATCCATCATGGCTCCATCCATCCCCCGATCCAGTCCCAGCTCCATCCATCCCCCGTAATATCCCAGCTCATCCACCTCACCCCAATCCCATCCCGGTTCCATCCACCCCCCGATCCAATCCAATTTCCATCCCATCCCCCCTCACCATCCCAGCTCCATCCACCCCATCCCATCCCAGCTCCATCCACCCCACCCCCCATCCCAGCTCCATCCACCCACCCCAATCCCGGCTCCATCCATTCCCCCGATCTCATCCTGGCTCCATTCATTCCCCCGATCCCATCCCGGCTCCATGCATCCCCCCAATTTCATCTCTGCTCCCTCCATCCCCCCGATCCCATCCCAGCTCCTTCCATCCCCCCGATCCCATCCTGGCTCCCTGCATTCCCCGATCCCCTCCCGGCTCCACCTACCACCCTGATCCCATCCTAGCTCTATCCATCCCCTATTCCCATTCTGGCTCCATCCATTCCCCCGATCCCATTCCAGCTCTATCCCCCCAATCCCATCCCTGCTCCATCCATTGTGACAGGTTAAGGAGGGAGAGCCACACCAATACACTAGCCTGCTAAGTGTAGGGGGGGGACACCATGTTCTACTGCACCAGGTGACACAAACCCTAGTGGTGCCACTGTGTGCTGGGGGGACTTTAGGACTTGTGCTACAAGGGGGCTTGGATATGAAATCCACCCCCCCAGCACATATCTTCTCCCCTCCCAAAGCCCCCCTAGCACATATCCTCCCCCCAATCAAACAGATGCTATCTGCCACAAAGGGGTTGGCATGCTTTTGATGGGCACAGTGGCTGCATTTGATGGGCACAGGCTGAATTTGATGGGCACAGAGGCTGTATTTGATGGGTGGGCATAGTGGCTGCACTTGATGGGTGGTGCACAGGATGCCAAGGTTGGTTCTATGTAGCACCTATATTTGGGTTGTGGTCCCTTTAAGGGAATCCTGGTAGGCCTCAGGGGGTCACCCAAAAATGGGTGACAAATTCCGGGGATAGTTTTAGGAGAAGACTGACTTGCGGCCCTCTCTATATTAAGAGAGATAGTTGGGACCCAGAATTTGGGAGGCTCTGAAGTGACATTTGGGTGGGAAAGAGCCTCCCTCCCTGACCACAGGGATTCGGCACACAGGAGGTTAACGGCCTCCAAGAAGACAGCCCATAAGACAGGAAGTAGTAGAGAGGTGGTGTGTGGAGGAGAAGGAGATGAACACCTGTCTGAGGAGCTGTGTTGCTGTGTTGCTGTGTTGCTGTGTTGCTGTGTTGCTGTGTTGCTGTGTTGCTGCTTTGGAGGCTGCAAAAAGATCTCTGTAAGGACTATAAAAACTTTTGAGTGAGGACCTGACTACAGAACTGTAGGTGCTTTCTTTTCTTATTATTTGTGCTGAAGATAAGCGGACTTTAATTTACGTTTTTGTATGCTGAAGAAAAGCTTTATTTTTGATTTAATTATAAATAAAAGTATTTTGGTTTCACCTTATACCGGTTTATGCACTTGGTCCCGCGGAGCTAGTATCCCCAAAATTTACAGTGGGCACAGTGGCCGCACTTGATGGGTGGGCACAGTGGCCGCACTTGAGGACACAGTGGCTGTATTTGATGGGCACAGTGGCAGTATTTGATGTTTCTTTTTTTTTTTTCAGTTTGTTTGCACCCCCCCCCCCCCCAAGAATTGTGAGCACCAGCCGCCACTAATCTCTTGTATCATGTCTGAAGCCTCTGACCATCTCCTGTATAATGTCTGCAGTCTCTGGCCATCTCCTGTATCATGTCAGCACAGTCTCTGGCCATCTCCTGTATCATGTCAGCACAGTCTCTGGCCATCTCCTGTATCATGTCAGCACAGTCTCTGGCCATCTCCTGTATCATGTCAGCACAGTCTCTGGCCATCTCCTGTATCATGTCAGCACAGTCTCTGGCCATCTCCTGTATCACGTCTGCAATCTCTGACCATCTCCTGTATCACGTCTGCAGTCTCTGACCATCTTCTGTATCACATCTGCAGTCTCTGACCATCTCCTGCATCATGTCTGCGACTCTCTCACTCTGCGGAAGGAGCTCCAGAGCCCCCTCCACATTACAGTTTGCAATTTAAATGCAAGTTGGAACTCTGTGATGTAAAGGGGACTGCAGTGGACTCTGATATAAAGGTAATCTTTGGTCACCAGAGCTCCCCCCCTCCCTTACATTAGAGTTCCCCTTTACACCAAAGTCTGCAGGTTGCCCCTTAGATCATGATACGCAGCATTCCCCTTTATATCAGTGTTCACTTGCACTGTAAGGGGGAATCCTGCAGACTCTGATATATGGTGGAACTCTGTGCTGGCTGGGTTATATTAACCTAACCTTCATGTCAAAGGAAAAATATGCGTGTTTTATATATAATAAATAAATATATATATATATATATATATATATATATATATATATATATATATATATATATTTGGTTAGAGAAAATTCTATAAACAGTAAATTCATAGTTCATAGAATTTAAAACTCTTAATATATGAAATTTATACAGTTAATTTTTATCGCTTGAATTTTTTTTCCCATTATGGATGTGAATGGGGCCTCATTTTTCATATTTGACTAAGACCTCGCAAAGCCTAGAGCCGCCTCTGTATACACATAAACATAAGCAATAACTTTTTTCCCTTTTTTATAAGTGATCACATTCTCTCTGTTCTCAGCTGCACAATAGTTAGGGGAGGAGAAACAGCAGGACAATGGCCTCCCCAATGAATGGCCGTGCAGGGGGGGGGGGGGTCAGGAGAAGTCTGATAATTGGAGGAGAACAGACTCGGGTCTCAGCACAGCTAGTGAGCTCTCATGCTTAGTGTGGTCATTTTTTATTTTTTATAGGAGCAGAGCAACACAAAGACACACCTAGGAAGACGGGTGTATAGGCGCTACAACCTCCCCACATAAAAGCTCCGCCTGGTGCGCAGACCATGAGGCTGCTGACACCTCTATAACATACCAGAGTTGTGAGGCTGAGTCATGACTAAGGGCTAATGTCCGAAACGTGTAGACTGTTTTACAACTTTGTACGTGTTTACTTAATAAAGAAATACTATTTTGGATGTCATCCTGAGTGCCGACCATCCCTTAACCACTTGCCGCTCGTCCTATTACAAATTGACGGCGGCAAAGTGGTTTCATAATCCTGATCGGCCGTCATATGACGTCCTCAGGATTATGAGCCGCTGCGCACCCCCGGGGGCGCGCATCGCGGCGATCGTTGTTGCGGGGTGTCAGTCTGACACCCTGCAACTACGATCTCGGTAAAGAGTCTCCGACGGAGACTCTTTACCACGTGATCAGCCGTGTCCAATCACGGCTGATCACAGTGTAAATAGGAAGAGCCGGTGATCGGCTTTTCCTCACTCGCGTCTGTCAGACGCGAGTAGAGGAGAGCCGATCGGCTGCTCCTCTGACAGGGGGGGGGCTGTGCTGATCGATTATCAGCACAGCCCCCCGAGGATGCCCACACTGGACCACCAGGGATGCCACCAGACCACCAGGGATGCCCAGGATAAGGTATGCCACCCTAGACCACCAGGGATTCCAGTCAGTGCCACAATGGATGCCAATCAGTGCCCACAATGGGCATCACTGATTGGCATGCATTATTGTTTGGCACTGATTGGCATCCATTAGTACAGTATATTATAATACAATGCCGCCTATCAGTTCCCATCCATGCCGCCTATCAGTGCCCATCCATGCCACCTATCAGTGCCCATCCATGCCCACCTGTGCCGCCTACCCATGCCCACCTGTGCTGACTACCCATGCCCACCTGTGCCGCCTATCCATGCCCATCCATGCCACCCATCCATGCCCATCCATGCAAGCTATCAGTGCCAATTTGTGCCACCTATCAGTGCCCATCCGTGTCGCCCATCAGTGCCACCCATCAGTGCCGCCTATCAGTGCCACATATCAGTGTCCATCAATGCCACCTCATCAGTGCCACTTCATTGGTGCCACCTCATCGGTGCCCATCAGTGCTGCCTTATCATTGCCCATCAGTGTATCCCCATCAGTGCCCATCAGTGAAGGAGAAAATTTACTTATTTACAAAGTTTTGAAACTGAAACAAAAAAAAACATTTTTTTTTTCAAAATTTTCGGTATTTTTTTATTTGTTTAGCAAAAAATAAAAACCGCAGAGGTGATCAAATACCACCAAAAGAAAGCTCTATTTGTGGGAAAAAAATGATAAAAATTTCATTTGGGTACAGTATAGCATGACCGCGCAATTATCATTCAAAGTGTGACAGCACTGAAAGCTTAAAATTGGTCTGGGCAGGAAGGTGTTTAAGTGCCCGGTATTGAAGTGGTTAAAAAAGTGCATTTTAGATACAACTATATAGATCAGACCAAAATGAGGGACACATGAGGAGGAAAGAGGGACAGCAGGACTGTGTTTCCAACCAAGAACAGTCCCTCAAAATCAGGGACAGTTGGGAGCTATGCAAAGAAAACAGGATACTTTTTCAAGTACAACAGGCACAAGTCAGCATAATGAAATGTTGGGTTTACATATTCTTTAATTAATTCTTTAATACTTATTAGTCTGCCAGACCTCCATCAGCTGAAGAATATTTAGCATCTGACACTTCCAAGTGTGTCAGATACCTGCATCCCCTGCTGTATACTATGGTTCAATCAGCTACAACACATCTGCAAGGATACGGTATTGATGTAGTGGGCAGTTGATGGTGGGTGATGGAGGCATCTCACTCACCAAGAAATGTCAGATGCTGAAGATCCTGCAGCCTGTGTAGCTCAGTATGAGAGTGGAGAGCTGTGGTACTGGTAGTGGGACTGTTAAGTATCATTTCTCTTATTTTACTGGGTAGCTTTTTTTTTTTTTAGATGTACACACTAACACATAAACCATCTTTATTCCATATCCTGATTGATCCAATCCAAATATCATTCAGTTGACTAATACCAGTATCGTCAAGGACTGCAACAGATGCACTAACAACAGGGACCTAAAAGAACATGAGGCTTTTGCTGAGACCACATAAGTCCACATAAGTCTCTTCCCACTGTTCAAGCCTTTCATCAATGCTGACTTACCTTACAATGTCCTGCCGCTATCAATGACAATACTAATGTGGCAGTTATAAACAAGTATAGGTAAAACCAGAAAATTTGTGAAAAAAAAACCTTATTTGCTGGTGACCCTGAGATCTAGGACAACATTCTGTGGTTCCGAGGTTCCACAAAATTCTCAGTTATGTTCATATTTTGCCATTTTTCAGGTATACTAATGTCACGTACACACGATCTGACTATCCGGCTGACTTGGAATCCACCCATGTGTGGGCTCCAGCGGACTTTTTCTTTCCAAAAGTCCGGCGGACTTAGAAGTTTTGACTCAAAATTGTCCAGCGGACAATCCGCTCGTCTGTGTGCTAGTCCGCCGGACTTTTGAAATGAACGGACTTGCCCACACGGAGAAAAGTCTATTTATTTTGAACATGGCTCCAGGTAGCCGGGACCAGCGAAGGAAGTGAATGTCGCCGCCTCCATCGGCGAGAATGACACCTCGCTAGCCCCGTCACCTGGTATGGATTTAAAGGGTAAGCCCTACACCGCAAAAACGGCGTGGGGGTCCCCCCAAAGTCCATAGCAGACCCTTATCTGAGCCCTTGTCCTCATCAACATGGGGACAAGGTGCTTTGGGGTGGGGGCCTCCCTTTCCCCAAAGCACCAACCCCCCATGTTGAGGGCGCGCGGCCTGGTACAGCTCAGGAAGGGGGGGCATTCGCTTGTCCCCACCCCCTTTCCTGACCGGCCGGGCTGTGTGCTCGGATAAGGGTGTGCTATGGACTTTGGGGGGACCCCCACGCCTTTTTTCGGCGTAGGGCTTCCCCTTTAAATCCATACCAGGTGATGGGGCTAGCGAGATGTCAATCTTGCCGATGGAGACGGCAACATTCACTTCCTTTGCTAGTCCCGGCTACCTGGAGCCACGTTCAAAATGAACGGACTTTTCTCCGTGTGGGCAAGTCCGTTCATTTCAAAAGTCTGACGGACTCCCGCCGGAAAAGTCCGGTCGTGTGTGGGCAGGTCCGCTCGTTCGGAAAGTCCGGCGGACCTCAGCTGCAAAGTCCGGCGGTTTGTCCGCCGGATAGTCAGATCGTGTGTACGTGGCATTAGATGACATAAAAAGGGGTCTTACTTTATCCATGAATTGCCGAGTGCATTCAAAAAGTTAAACCCACACTTGTAAATGACATTGCACAAATCTTCAGCTGACAGAGACCCACCATTCTTTTTACATTGTTTTACAGTATGTAATAAAAATATGCCATAACAGTAGAAAAAAGCATGAAATGTAAAGCAAAGAACCATTTAGGGACAAAGACCAAAAGGTAAACTGTCTCTTGAAGCTATAAAAAAAATAAATGCCAGCACTCAGGAAGCTAGAACTACACCACAAAACAAAACACGTTGTTTCGCTTACAACCCAAATATTATAGAGAAAACTTAGATTTATAGCATGTATTGCAGTACCACAATACTTCATGCTGAAAATAATTATGTAATAATTTTAATCACATGCCCAACATTTTCTGTTACAGGTATGTCAGCCCAACAGACCGTAAGATTGATACATGGCTGCTCTGAAATATTTTTTACTGTGCTCTCATCTAGTTCTATACACTACTGTTCTCCTATAACTGTATATACTATACTGATAAGAACACATACTTCACAGTAATAGAGAGTTAGAATAGCTCACAATTCTAAAGTACATGCTGCACTACAAATATTTGCAAAAGAATATTTACTTACTGAAACAATAGAAAAGATTTGCAAGATGTTTTTTTTTTTAACATACTCTCTAGGAACAATATGTAAACACACTGCACTAATTCAGCTTAAAAGGGTTCTGAACAAAGCAGTCAGCTGGTAGTCTTGGCAAAAAAAGCAATATTATTAGATCCTGGCCTCAAATGTGCATTCAAATTGCACACCACGGGACTCTTTTATAAAAGCAAATGCAGAGCATGTTATGTGGAAATTGCACCTTGCAGCTAATCTTATAGCAGTTTTTATTTAAGGAAAAAGTATACATTTATCATAAATCTGATTCTCCACTGGATAATACAAATACTTTTAGTTCAGGTTTCCAAACCTGAATCCCTGTACACCACATGGTAACAAACCAAGTAGTCAAGTAAGAATATGATATTCTATTACCATGGTGGACCTTTAATTTGACACTAATGACGCTTTTTTCTGCCAGAATAAACTCTGACGGTCTTTCTGACGAAATTCCGCTGAAACACGATCTCACCAAAGTCCGTTAGTTTAGAATGCAGTGACTTACAGCACATACGACGGGACTAGAAAAAGGAAGTTCAAGACCCAGTGCACCACCCTTTGGGCTCCATCTGCTGATCTTGTGTTTATCTTGTGTTAGTAGAAGTTTGGTTAGAGACAATTCGCATTTTTCAGACTCCAGCTTATTCCAATCATTTTACTGCTGTTCATTTTGTGCTTGTGGGTTTGTATCTAGTTTTCAGTGCGTGTTGGTCAGTTCGTATCTGTATTCCAGTGCATTCTGGTCCGCTTATTACTGTTCTTCAGCTTGCTCTTCAAAGGCCTTCAGTGCGTTCGTTTTAAATTTGTTCCGACCAGCCGACCGTTTTGAAACCATGGTGCATTTACGTACTCGTTGCCGAGTTTGCGCTGTGTGGGGGCTTGGTGTTGGGGTTCATACTTTGACCCGAGCCCGGTCCATGAACAGGGCAAGGAGGAGTTCATGGACCAAGAATTGTTCTTTACTTTGTGAGATCCAGGAGAATAATCCTGAGGATTTCAGGATTAGAATTATCTCAGGATGACGGACCCCGTTTTTCACCGTCTGTTGGCTTTGCTCACCCCTTATATCAGCAGGCAGGATACCTGCATGCAGCAACCTTTCCCAGAGCAGAGCAGAGGCTAGTCGCCACGTTGCAGTACTTGGTGACTGGGAGAAGTCTACAGGACCTCAAGTTCTCGACAGGCATCTCCTCCCAATGCTCTGGGGATCATTATTCCAGAGACCTGTTCTACCATCATTCAGGTCCTGCAGAAGGACTATATTAAGGTAAGTTTTCTCCTTTAACATCACATTCTATGTATTTAATGTTTGCTAATGTATTGTATTTATTTCATCATTCCCTAATTACCATGATTGGAATATGCTGTGAAGGTCCCCTTTATCCTCATGCATGCTGTTAGCTTTTTTAATACCCCTTTTTTGGCCTACATGCATATTTGCCTTCTGGGCCCATATACACCTTTATAGCCTAGTCCCTTTAACAATGTATATTGTCTGCTCCATTGTTCTGCTTTCCCCCGAAACACCCCCTAATATGTGTACAAAATTTAATTTAGAACACTCCCCCACCCCCTAAAATCTGTCCAAAGGTAATGTGTGTCCTCAAATTCAGGCAGAGCGCCTGAGGCTTTTCTTTGGGCTCCCAAAGTCACTTCGAACCCCCCCCCCCATACAATTTTATCAATGGGCCATCAGAGGGGGTGAGGAATCTGAGTGGGCCTTATATTTTTGTCTTTTTTTTTTAAAACTGACAGTTTTTATTGATTTTTCAAGAAAGAAAAAAGAAAAAACATTTCCAAAATAGAGTACAGGAAAATACACGGTACAATGGTGATTATATATTCAGGCATTTAAACAACAGACATTGCAGCCAAGGGCAAAGCTCAATACCAGCTTGTGCAGCTTACAACCCTTTGATCCTTCAATGGCGGCTCTTCCTATCATTGTGAAGCAGAATTCACCAAGCGTTGGATTGTTCACCCACTAATAGGGAACGTGAGCTGGATTTAGACCGTCTTGAGACAGGTTAGTTTTACCCTACTGATGATGTGTGGTCGCAATAGTAATCCTGCTATCGCTGAGTTATCGTATAATTCAGTGGATATAGTAGTATCTAGCCTGTATAAAGACTCATTAGCTAATGGAGGGAGAGAAAGATATAGTAAGAAAGTTAAGAAATGCCTAGTTAGGAGGGGAGAATTGGGATAGGAAATAGAATGGTAGCAAGAGAGGACAACCGCCCGCCCCGGAGGCCCGACACCGCCTGGGAGGCATCCATCCTAGGCACAGATGGTCTCTGTGGGGTCAAGAATTGCAGATCATTAAGTTGTGGGAGTCTCCAGCAGAACCCAATGCTCCCATACTCTGTTATGTTTATCGAGAGTGTCATTTAGGGAGGCTGTCAGGTACTCCATTCTTTTAACATCTCTGATCCTGGTGTGCAGCTGGAATAGGGAAGGGGGTTCCTTCTTTTTCCACTTTAGGGCCACCAAACACCGCGCTGCAGTTAGCACGTGTAACAACAGCTTCTTTGACAGTTTAGAGAAGGAGACAGGTGGTAAGTCCAGAAGGAAGGTTTTCGGATCGAAGGGCACCTCACTACCGAAGATGGATTGGAGCAGGGCACCATCCGCCAATAAGGGGCGAGTAGAGGGCAAGTCAAGTAGACATTAAATAGCGATCCCTTATCCTTATAGCAGCACCAGCATCGAGAGTCGGCCGAGGGATATATGGAGGGGAGCAGGTCAGGGGTCTGATACCAATAGAATAAAATCCTATATTGATTCTCTTTATAAAGCATACAGATGGAGATCTTAGAGGCCTGCGACCATATGAGCTGCCATGTGCTTAGGGGTATAGCTTCGCCCAGGGCCTGCTCCCACCTACCCATGTAGGCATGTTGTGGTCCAACTGGCGATGTGTTCATGGTCAAAAGCTGATAGGTACGCAAAATCATACCTTTCAGGGATGAGCCCTCTAGACACAATTTTTCAAATTCGGTTAAGGGGGAGAATTGAAGGTTCGCTACCAGGGATTGTGCATAATGCTGTATTTGCAAATAACTAAAAAAAGCCTGTCTGGGTATATTAAAGGTGTTTTGCAGGTCTTGGAAGGAGTTTAAAGTTCAGGTTCTGGGGTCTATCAGGTGACCATAGTGGAATAGGCCTTTTTCCATCCAGAAGTGGGACATCTGCAAGGTCAGACTATCTGGGATATTGGGTGTAAACAAGAATGAGGTCACTGGGGAGGAGGTGGTGGTAAGCGAGTATGTCAATTGTGCACGCCGCCATAGCGTGTGTAGAAGCGCCATTGGTCCTAATAGTAGCACACTTCCAGCTGCTACATCAGAGCTCCATAGCATGGTGTCAGGTCACCTTGAGGCCAGGTGACAGATGCACACCGTAGGGATCAGGAGTGCACCGCAAGGTTGTGGACCCTACGGCTGACTGCTGCGGACGGGGTCAAGGTGATAAGGAAGGCAGGGCCGCCAGAACACCAAGGCGGATCCCACCGGGGTTAGAGCATAAGATTCCCTGGGGTGCGGAGTCTAAAAGCCAGCAGGTGTTCACCAGAGCCTCTAGTGGTGAGGATGGACTTGGCTGCAACTGGCTCCAGGTCGCGACCCCCAGGGTCCCCCAGCTCGCACCTACAGTAGGCAACAGGAGGATAGGGATAGTGAGGGACAAAGCCAAGGTCGGGGCCACAAGCAGACAGGAACAGTCAGGGACACGCCAAAAGGTCAGGATCACAGGCAAACAGGGATAGTCAAGGACATGCCAAAGTCAGTACTGGAACAACAGACCAGCACACAGCAGGTAACAGGAAGCTAACACACAAAGGTTGATCAGCAAGGTTGGCCTGCAGTTCACAGGTTAATATAGAGTTCTCTGATAGGAGCTAGGGTGGAGCCATGCCAGAGGATGGATTACAAAAGCAGTCAGGTGAGGGTCGACTGGTCTCTAGAGATGAACACATGGAGACAGGTAAGCAGACGAACTCTATTGCATAACCATGACACATGGAGTTCGGGTTGACGGGGGCTAACCATAGTTTCTCAATTTGTGTCCAGCGGTTAAAGGTGTGGAGGGTGCACCAAGAGGCTACAGGGCGTAGCTGGGCAGCTAAATAATACTTGGCTATATTAGGGAACGTGAGGCCGCCCTGGTTGTGGGGGGCGTACAAAACTGATCTATTGATCTGATGCCTCTTATAGTTCCAAAAGAAATTTAGAAGATTGCCCTGGAGTCTCTTGAAATGTGAGGTTGGGACGGGGATGGGTAATGTCTCAAAAAGGTATAGAAGTTTGGGTAGAATGGTCATCTTTAATGTTGCGAGGCGGCCAAAAAGTGACAGCTTTAGAGATTTCCACTTGGTCAGGAAGGGTTTGATGGATGCGTAAAGTTGGGGAAAATTTGCCTTATACAGAGAATCGTATGTAGGTGTTAAGTGGACCCCAATGTATGTTAGGGAGGACGTCTTCCACGTATAATAAAATGTTTGTGAGAGGGCCGATAATGTTTGGTGGGGTATATTAACCACTTTAGGACCGCCGCATGGCAATGTACGTCAGCACAATGGCACAGACAGGCACAAGCACGTACATGTACGTGCTTGCCTTCCAGCGGGTGGGGGGACCGATCGAACCCCCTCCCGCTGGATGCGGCGGTCCGTTTCGCTTCAGGAGCGATCTGGGATGAGGGGATGGCCGTTGGTTTCTGGGCATCCCCTCTCGATCGCTCCTAGCGAATGAGAAGCTTCCCCCGTTGTGTATTGTAAACACAGGCAGGGAGGAAGTGATGTCATTCTCCTCGGGGCTGTCTTTTTGACCGGACTGCGAGGAGAACACAGACAGTAAGTGCACCAAACACTACACTGACATGTAGGTACACATAGGCACACAAATCCCCCCCCCCCCGATCGCCCCCCCCCCCCCCCCGTCACAGTGTCACTGATTGCAGTGATCATTTATTTACTGATCACTGCATTTAGTGTCAGTTGTGACAGTAAAAACTGTCAGGGCAGTTAGTGTTAGGTCCAGGGTAGCCCCCTACCCCCCCAATAAAGGTTTAACCCCCTGATTGCCCCTAGAGTTAACCCTTTCATCCCCTTTTGCCAGTGTCACTAAGCAATCCTTTTTCTGATCGCTGCATTAGTGCCACTAGTGCCCCTAGGTAGCTAGTTATTTTTTTAGGTTCACCGCCAGGTTTTTATAGCGCTAGGTACCCCCATATACTACGCAATAACGGTTTTAACCCCCTGATTGCCCCTAGTTAACCCTTTCACCCTCTTTTGCCAGTGTCACTAAGCGATTGTTTTTCTGATCGCTGCATTAGTGTCACTGGTGCTGCTAGGTAGCTAGTTATTTTTTTAGGTTCACCGCCAGGTTTTTATAGCGCTAGGTACCCCATATACTATGCAATAACGGTTTTAACCCCCTGATTGCCCCTAGTTAACCCTTTCACCCTCTTTTGCCAGTGTCACTAAGCGATCGTTTTTCTGATCGCTGCATTAGTGTCACTGGTGCCGCTAGGTAGCTAGTTATTTTTTTAGGTTCACCGCCAGGTTTTTATAGTGCTAGGTACCCCCATATACTACCCAATAATGGTTTTAACCCCCTGATTGCCCCTAGTTAACCCTTTCACCAGCGATCACCGTATAAGTGCCACTGGTGACGCTGGTTAGCCAGTTAGTTATTTAGGTTCCCTGTCAGGTTTTTATATAGCGCCAGGGACCCCCATGTACTACCTAATAAAGATTTTAACCCCCTGATTGCCCCTAGTTAACCCTTTGACCAGTGATCACCATATAAGTGTTACGGGTGACTCTGGTTAGTTAGTTTGCTTTTTATAGCATCAGGGCACCCACGATTTATTACCCAATAAAGGTTTAACCCCCTAATCACCCGGCGGGTGATATCAATTAGGTTTTAGGGTCAGGGTCTGCCTCGCCCCAGGCAGCACTAGGTTAGTGCCAGTACCGCTAACACCCACGCGCAAAGCATAAACCTCCCGTAGTGGTATAGAATCTGAACAGATCAATATCTGATCTGATCAGATCTATACTAGCGTCCCCAGCAGTTTAGGGTTCCAAAAAAACGCATTGTTAGCAGGATCAGCCCAGATACCTGCTGGCACCTGCGTTTTGCCCCTCCGCCCAGCCCACCCAAGTGCAGTATCGATCGATTACTGTCACTTACAAAACACTAAACACACAACTGCAGCGTTCGCAGAGTCAGGCCTGATCCCTGCTATCGCTAACAGTTTTTTTTATAGAGTTTTATATTTAAATCCTGAAGGCAGTGCTTGGTTTTCGGGGTCCCGTACGTGGCTAGGCTCCCAAAAAACATGTGGTATTCCCGTACTTGGGAGAAGCAGCAGAATTTATTTTGGGGTGTAATTTCACTTATGCCCATAGCATGTGTGAGCAATATGTCATTTAGTGACAACTTTGTGCAAAAAAAAAAAAAGAAAATTGTAATATTCTTGCAACTTGTGGCAAAATATAAAATATTTCATGGACTCAACATGCCTCTCAGTAAATAGCTTGGGGTGTCTACATTCCAAAATGGGGTCATTTGGGGTGGTTTTGTGCTATTTTGGCATTTCATGGCCTTCGAAACTGTGATAGGTAGTGAGGAGTGAAATCAAAAATGTGCACCCTTAGAAATCCGGAAGGCAGTGATTGGTTTTCAGGGTCCCGTACGCGGCTAGACTCCCATAAATTCCCACATATGTGGTATCCCCGTACTCAGGAGAAGCAGCAGAATATATTTTGGGGTGCAATTCCACATATAACTATGGCATGTGTGAGCAATATATCATTTAGTGACAACTTTTTGTAAACTTTTTTTTTTGTGTAATTATTCAATCACTTGGGACAAAAAAAAAATATCCAATGGGCTCAACATGCCCCTCAGCAATTTCCTTGGGGTGTCTACTTTCCAAAATGGGGTAATTTGGGGGGGGGGGGTTGTACTGCCCTGCCATTTCAGTACCTCAGGAAATGAGATAGGCATACATAAATTAAAAGCTGTTTAAATTCCAGAAAATGTACTCTAGTTTGTAGACGCTATAACTTTTTTGCGCAAACCAATAAATATACGCTTATTGACATTTTTTTTACTAAAGACATGTGGCTGAATAAATTTTGCCCTAAATGTATGACTAAAATTGAGTTTATTTGATTTTTCTTATAACAAAAAGTAGAAAATATCTTTTTTTCTCAAAATTTTCGGTCTTTTCCATTTATATCGCAAAAAATAAAAATTGCAGAGGCAATCAAATACCATCAAAAGAAAGCTCTATTTGTGGGAAGAAAAGGACGCAAAGTTTGTTTGGGTACAACATTGCATGACCGCGCAATTACCAGTTAAAGCAGTGCAGTGCGAAATTGTAAAAAGACCTCTGGTCCTTAGGCTGACAATTGGTCCGGGGCTGAAGTGGTTAAGGGGGAGGGCTTCAGTTTTTTTTTATTCATTTTGTAGCCTGATAAGGCGCTCTACCTGTCTAGTTCTACATGTAGGTTCGGGAGAGAGACTTGGGGTTGCGTGAGAGTGAGAAGGACAACATCTGCAAATAGGGAAATTTTAAAATCTCTAATACGAACTGGGATCCCGTGAATGTTCGGGTTCTTTCTGATATGGGTTGCTATGGGTTCGATACATAGGGCGTATAGAAGAGGGGAAAGTGGGCAGCCTTGCCGGGTCCCATTGGAGATCTGGAAGGTAGCGGAAGAGGCGAATTGGGTGCGGACCCTGGCTGAGGGGGATGAATATAGGTGAGTGATGGCTCTGAGAAAGGGACCCTCAATACCTACCCGGTGGAGAATTGCAAACAGGAAGGGCCTGCTCACCCTATCAAAGGCCTTTTCCGCGTCCAAACTGAGAAGTATTGCCTTCAGTCTGGTCTTGTTCGCAACCTCCACGAGGTCAATGACCCTCCGAGTATTGTCCCCGGCCTGGCGACGAGGAACAAATCGTACTTGGTCTCTATGGATTAGTGACGGCATGAGGATGTTCAACCTATTTGCTAACAAATTCGGAAAGATTTTTAAATCGTTTTGGGAATTAGTGTGAAGAAGGAAGCTTGCATATTATTATTATTATACAGGTTTTATATAGCGCCAACAGTTGGCTCAGCGCTTTACAACATGAGGGCAGACATTACATTTACATTACAATTTGGTACAAGAGGAATCAGAGGGCCCTGCTCGTTAGAGCTTACAATCTAAAAAGGAAGGGGCAATTGATACAAAATGTTATAGCTGTGGGGGATGAGCTGATGGAGGAAGTAAAACAGTGTTAGTTAGAAGCAGGATAGGCTTCTTTGAAGAGAAGGGTTTTCAGGGATCGTCTAAAGATGGATAGATTAGGGGACAGTCGGACAGATTGGGGTAGGGAGTTCCAAAGGATAGGAGAAGCTCTGGAGAAATCCTGGAGGCGAGCATGGGAGGAGGTGACAAGGGAGCTAGAGAGCAGGAGGTCTTGAGATGACCGAAGAGGGCGGCTTGGTTGGTATTTTGGGACTAGGTCAGTGATGTAGCTGGGGGCAGAGTTATGGATGGCTTTGTAAATTATTGTTAGTACTTTGAATTTTATTTGTTGGGTGAGTGGAAGCCAGTGCAGGGATTGGCAGAGAGGGGTGGAGGACACTGAATGGCTGGTAAGGTGGATGAGTCTGGCAGCGGCATTCATTATGGACTGGAGGGAGGATAGTCTATGTAAAGGTAATCCAACGAGGAGGGAGTTGCAGTAGTCGAGGCGAGAGATGACCAGGGAGTGAATTAAAAGCTTGGTGGTGTCATTAGTTAAAAAGGGGCGTATTCTGGAAATGTTGCGGAGGCTAAGGCGGCATGATTTGGACAGGGCTTGTATGTGGGCCTGAAAGGACAGTGCAGAGTCTACCACCCTGGCATGTGGGGATGGACTGATAGATGTGCCATTGATCTTGACAGAGAAGTCAGCTGAAGGAGTACGTGGGGGAGGAAATATTAAGAGCTCGGCTTTAGATAGATTAATTTTGAGGAAGTGGTGTGACATCCAGGCTGATATGTCTGTTAGTAGATCAGTGATGCGTGAGGAGATTGATGGGGGCTGCTGAGGGGTAGAGAGATAGATTTGGGTGTCATCAGCATATAAATGGTAGCTGACCCAGGGAGGATGTGTAGATCGAGAATAGTAGAGGTCCAAGGACAGAACCTTGGGGGACCCCAACGGAAAGGGGAGTTGGAGAAGAGGAAGTGGAGTTGTAAGTGACACTGAAGGTGCGATGAGATAGGTAAGATTCAAACCAACGGAGAGTGCAGCCATGGAGACCAAGCAAATTGAGTTTTTTGAGGAGGAGGGGGTGGTCAACTGTATCAAAGGCAGCAGAAAGGTCCAAGAGTAAGAGTATGGAATAATGACCATTGGTTTTGGCTGTTAGTAAGTCGTTAGTGAGTTTTAGGAGGGCTTCTGTGGAGTGCTGTGGGCGAAATCCAGACTGAAGAGGATCGAGAAGGTTATTTTCAATGAGGTGGTTGTTCAGTCGGTTGTAGACTAAACGTTCAAGGAGTTTGGAGGCAAAAGGGAGTAAAGAGATGGGTCTTAAGTTGTTAAGATTGGTGGGGTCTGAGGCCTTTTTTGGTATGGGAGTGACTAGTGCATGTTTTAGAGGGTTGGGGAAGATGCCAGTAGAGAGTGAGAGGTTGAAGATATGCGTTAAGGAGTGTAGGATTGAGTCAGATGGTGACCGTAGTATTTGAGAAGGAACAGGGTCCAGGGGGCAGGAGGTTAAGTGGGCATTAGAAAAAAGTTTAGTGACTTCCTCTATAGTAGCTGGGTCAAAAGAGGAAAGTATTGATTGTGCAGGAGGACAGGGAGTGTAAGGTGAGGGAGATGTCTGTAGAGCGGAGATCTCAAGACGAATCGTCTCAATCTTATTTTTGAAGTGATAAGCAATCTCCTGGGCAGTGAGTAAGTTCGTGGGTGGGGGTAATGGAGGGCGAAGTAGAGTGGTAAAGGTAGAAAAGAGTTGACAGGGACTGCGTGAGAGGGCATATCCCTCGGGATGGGTGTGTTGGATAGAAATGAGTTAAACAGGGTAGTTATATGGGGGAGCAAATGTGGCAGAAAGGTTTTATAGCAATGGTATGGTAAACCATCGAGACCTGGGGCTTTGTCATTCGGTAAAGATTTGATTGTGTCCCCTTACCTCCTCCTCTGTGATAGAGGAGTTGAGAGTCTCCAGAGCAGAAGGTAGCAATGGATATTCTGGGACAGTTCAGGAGAGGGGGGATTATGCGGGACATTCGGATCATTGTATGAAGTCGAGTAATATTCTATTTTTGTCTTTTTAAATACTCCTTCAAAAAAATGTTATACTGATGTTGTGCAAGAGTTTTGTGTAATCTGCTTGCAATGTTATGTGCAAAAGTACTTATATTTTTTTTCTTGTTTGACTCCAGTTTCCTTCAACGCCACAGGAATGGCAGACTGTGGCCTCCCATTTTGCTGACCGTTGGGACTTTCTCAACTGTGGAAGGGCGATAGATGGGAAGCATGTCCACATTGTGCCACCACCCCATTAGGGGTCTTACTATTATAACTATAAGGGGTTTAATAGTGTAGTGTTAATGGCAGTGGTGTCGGCACACTATGAGTTCCTATATGTGGATGTGGGGAACAATGGCCGGATGGAGGAGTCTTTGCCCAGATGGGGTTTTACCAACGTCTCCAGACTGGTGGCCTGGCATTGCCACCTGAACGTGGAAGGACTCCCAGCGTTCGGTCTGGGCAAGCACCTGATAAGGCCATTCCCCCAAAGGACCCTCACAAGGGAGAGGAGGGTTTTTATATGTCTAAAATTTATATTAATTAAAAAAAAACATTTCTGATAAAATCTAGAATGTTCTTTATTGCTTTTTGGCTGTCTCCTAGGTTCTCCCAGTGCACTTGTAGTGCCAGGTGGATTTTCCTTTAGTAAATAAGCCCCATTGTCATTGTAAACACAAAATTACTTACAAAACTGGTATTGAAAGAAGAAGCCACACATTTTTGTATTTCAAAAGATTTATTATGTGCACATTCACACATCTGCATTTCTAAAATGTGTTAAACCTTTTATGAGGTTTTTCTCTATATTTTTTTGGTATTATATTTTTTCATCAATATTTATTTTTATTTTTTTTGGTTTTCACAATCTTTTTTTTTTTTCATCAATATATTATATATACAGTATATATTTTTTATATGTTATAGAAACAGGCATGTTTTAAAACATAGCATACACAACTCTGAAACTTACAAAGTTCAACGTATAAAACTTAAAGGCAATATCAGACATATGGGGTTATTTACGAAAGACAAATCCACTTTGCACTACAACTGCAAAGTGCACTTGAAATTGCACTGAAAGTGCACTTGGAAGTGCAGTCACTGTAGATCTGAGGGGTAGATCTGAAATGAGGAGAAGCTCTGCTGATTTTATCATCCAATCATGTGCAAGCTAAAATGCTGTTTTTTATTTTCTTTGCATGTACCCCTCAGATCTACAGTGACTGCACTTCCAAGTGCCCTTTCAGTGCAATTTCAAGTGCACTTTGCACTTATAGTTTGCACTTATAGTGCAAAGTGGATTTGTCCTTCGTAAATAACCCCCATAGTGTCAAAAATGTCTTCATATTGCCTTCATCAGGTGGGGTGATGTCACCCCTGTAAAAGCCAAATTTTTAAGATGCACACAAATTGGGAGTACAAATGGGTAATGTCAACATGTGCTATCTCCCAATCATGGGGGATCATAGACATGTTTTGTGGGTGCAATCCCTTTCTCTCACCTATTAGCGATATGAGGAAGGGGTTGCACCCACAAAACATGTACATTGAGATCCCCTGTTGGCAGATAGCACATGTTGACACACCGTGTGCATCTTCAAAATTTGGCTTTTCAAATTTTAAATACTTAAAGTTAGAACGTGGTAATCTAAAAAGGAAATGAAGAACATGATCAATTTCATTTTAGGGAAAAAGGGATTCGATTCTCCCCAAAACATTGATCATTTTCTTCATTTCCTGCTGCAGAGTGGGAAAATTGGGATGGATGTACGGACCATTTTTGCCATCATAATCCTCCCTCCTCAAGATGTCCACCATCTCCACCATTTCTTCAAAGGCCATGTTGGTGGCCTTCAATCTCCTCCTGGACCCAGATGTTTGGGGCTCCGGGCTTTCCCCCACGCTACTTCCTGAAAATGTCTCTGCCATTTTATCAATATACTCCCACTACGCACCAAAGAGCAAAGGGGCAGGAATATTTGTGAAAAAGAACATCAGGGGCGGGCGACACAGATGGAGTTTGACACTTGCGCAGTGTATATAAGGCCCATAGGCTGCAGATAGCTGCAGAAAATTGACTTGGGCAGATTCTAGAATCAGAGAAACCTCCTTCAGGAGGGAGAGGCTGAGCCTTGTTTACAGATGTAGGCCACTGTCGTTGCGCTGTCTAACTTCACCAGGACAGGTTTACCTCAGATTAGGTGACTGAAAACTAAGAGCCTGAAATACTGCTCTCAACTCCAGGACATAGGACACCATCTTGCACTTGAAGTAGGGCTCCCCTTCTACTTGACTAGTGTCTGACTGCACCACCAGCCACTAGGTCATCAGAAGGGAATGACATTGCAGACAATTTCATTTCTTCAACCACAAGTTTAGGCCACTGGTCCTGAAACCTGACTTGAAAGGCAGCGAGAGTTACCGTAAACTGAGCCTACCTGAGCTTCTGGAGCGAGGCGATTTTTATAGCTCAATCTGAGACGTGAAGGATGAAAGATCTCCAACTATGGCCTAAAATGCTTACCTTAAAGGGACCACATGTCAATCACAAAAGCTGTACCTATGTCCACAGAGGAGCCACAAAGTTTCCATAAGGCATGTATGGGTGGCACAATCCCAAAATGCCAGAAAGCATCCTGACATGAAACTCTTTACTGACTTCTTGGCTTCTGCATTGGCGTACCAGTTTTTCCTGGACTCCCAGCCAGAAATGCAGAAGCTAACCTCTCTGGAGTGAGAGTGAGCATGGCAACTGACTCTTGAGCTTTTCGGTCTCCTTTAACTAAGCAGATATTCTTCTTGAGGCAGGAAGCCAAACTGACCACTATTCAATTGAGGCTTGACCTTCTACGATCAAGAAAAATGCAGTGAGTTTATCCTTGAAGGCCACAACATCTTCTAATGGTAAGGTCATGTATTTGGCCAATCCCACAAGGGGGACACACTGACCAGAGGGGTGACCCCAACCCCTGGACATCTTTCAGTTCAAAAGAGCATAACTTTGACATCCTGCTGTGACAACATACTCCAATCTTGTAGAAAGAGCACTTGATTCATCCAATTTAAGGGAATTGTCAAGCTGTCCTCTGGAGGTACTTAAAATACTTCACTTCTATTTAAAGGCATTTCACCAACCTTACCAAAGGAGGAATAAAAAATCTGGACAAAGTTCGTCTTTATCTTCCTGTTTATAAGAGACTGAAGAGGATTGATTGGCTTGAGAAGGCCCTGAATAGAGGCTGGACATTGCCAGAATAGATGGCCCTTGCAGAAGAGGAATTCAGCAATTTCTTTAGAGCGTCTTGACCAGATGCTTAATTGTGACTTGGTCACCATCATCTTAATCACAGTCTGCCTGAACAAAGTAGGAATCACATGTTCATTTACCCCTTGATGGGAAGAAGCTGACAGGTTAATTTGCCTGAGGAGGTTCTTCGAACACATGTATTAAACATGTGTTCAATGAATGTGGCAACCTGGCAGGTGTGGACATCTTTATCCCTGGCTGCTTGAACCAGCAGGGCTTATAATGTCATGCTCATCTGTCTCTTCTTTTTGGAAGAGCCCAAAGAAGGTGGTTTGCTTGGAAGGCTAGGAGACTGCTCACTGATAGAAAAGAGAGCCCTTTCACAATGTAACTTTCCTCTCCACCCAGAGTCATCCTCATCCATGTACACTATGCAACTCAATCATGCCAGCTTATCAGGCTCAGGTATCCCATCTAAGGCGAAGGAGATTAAAAATAAAGTTCAAATATACAGCACAGGGAGCACAGCAGCACACCAACTTTTTGTGACTTACCCTCCCACGCCGCTCTCTATCTTCCAATCTGCATGCACCTAACAGGGCTGGGTTGTTCACCGCTGACAAACTGACTACATCACATGCCGGCCAATCGGAGCCAACTTAACAGCAGCAGCCATCAGGCTCCGCCTCAGCAGGTAAAGAGTGCTGTGGCGCAAATGCTGGCCTCAATCACCTGCAGGGGTGAGGGGCCTGCTAGTGGAAGGCGGTGTGGTGACTCAGGCATGTAAGCTCCCTCCCTTCTTCTCATCTATAGCGGCCACCGTGTGTGTGTGTGTGTGTGTGTGTGTGTGTGTGCACGCCAGTGAAAGAAAAAGCAGCTCGTCAGACTTATGTATGCTCCCTTCTTCTTTTATATGGCAGCCGCTAGAGGGGGAAAGGGGGGCGGGGCCACCCTAACCCTGACGGTCACCATTAGGCCTCAGGGGCCCCGGGACCCCGCTATATTACATTTCTCAGTTTTTCTGGTTTCCGGCCCACGCCAAATAGGTGTGGCACATCCCAGGAGTAGTCATATGCATTTTTTCATCTTTCTGGAGAATTGGAGGAGTATATTTCTCATCTAAGCACACCCTTCTACCTCCATGCCTAAGGCAGATGGAATCTATGAAGTAAATGATGCATGACTCACCTACCCTTACTCAAGCTAGAAATGTTAGGGAGTTGTTTTTGTAGTGATTTATCAATAAAATATTGCATTCATACATGGATGGACAGATGAATTTGTTTTAAAATTTAAAATAAATGAAATAGTATTTTCAGTTTGAGGTGCTTAGATACAGTTAGGTTCTGCTTTAACAAGTGTACATTATCAGGACCCCTTACTTATGTATAAGGCCTGGTTCACACCAGATGCAGTTCACTGTGTTTTTATTCTGCATTAAAATGCATGGACAGTATTTAACATGGATTCCAATGGCCCTAGTGCACACCAGTGCAGTGCATTCCAGTGCAGTCAACAAAAGTAGAGCATGTTGGATTTTTTTCTGCACCAAAAACGCAAAAACTGTGCATGAATTCCCCACATAACAATGTGTGGCTGGTTGGTATTTACAATAGGGGATCTTACATTGCTGATGATTGTGACATTTGTTTCCAAGACAACTAAATGCCAGTTCCTATACAATTACAGTGCTTATACACCTCATGAAACTTCCGAAAGGCCCAGTGCTTTCTTTATGCACAATTCATTCTCTAGATGCTTTGTAAGGTGTGCATGTGCTGTCAATGACTAGAAGCTGGTATTCATTCTCCTTGGAAACACCAGGCACATCTGGCAGTGGTGCAAATCTGCTCCAGCCACACATTGTTATGTGAATGAAAGGAAAATGCAGTCACGTGACCGTGTTGAAAATCCTTATCGAAAGGTAAAAATTACCTAATTTTTATTATTTCACACATTGCATCCTTTATAGAAATCCATTTTAGTGACATTGGCTTGTTTGCTAAGTTGAGGCATACAACTACTTTAAGGCCTGATTCACACCTATGCATTTTTAGTGCTTTTTGCATTTTGCTGATTGGCACTACAGAACGTGTTGCATAGGAAACCATGTTAAATGGACTGTAGTGCAAATCTGCAAAATGCAAAAAGCACTAAAAATGCATAGGTGTGAATCGGGCCTAATGGAGACCTTGAGGCTTGATTCACACTAATGCGTTTTTTGATGCATTTTGCATTTTTCAAAAAATGCAGGGAATTTTTTAACATGGGTTCCTATAGAACATGTTCACATAAATGCATTTTTGTGCCTCTGCGTTTTTGGAAAGGGTCGGGAACTTTTTTTCATGCAAAATGCAGCGTTTTGCACGTAATAGAAGACAATGTATCCACATCCAAAACGCAAGTACCGTGTTTTTACCGCGATTTTGCCACAATTTGCGTTTTGCAGGGGGTTTTTTTTAACATTTTTTTACACTGTATATAGATGGTTGCTAAGCAACCACACTGCAAACACTAATAAAATAAAATATTAAAAAACGCAAAAGGCGGCAAAAACGCATGTCCAAAAACGAGGCAAGCACCGCAAAAAGCACTGCAGAAACACTCAAAAGCAACATGCATATATGTGAATCGAGCCTGAGGCCTGATTCCCAACTATGCAGGTTGCAGTTGATGCATATTACAGGTGCAGTTTGAGTTTTTCAATACACGCTTTTGATCCATTGAAGTCTATGGAACCAAAAACCAGAAAAAAGTCCCTGGCCCTTTCCATAAAATGCACAGATCTGAACTACAACCATAGAAAACCATGTTAAAGTGGTTCTGCACCTAAAAAAAAAATATTAAAAGCCAGCAGCTACTAATATTGCAGCTGCTGACTTTTAATAAAATCACACTTACCTGTCCCAGGGTCCAGTGATGTCGGCGGCAGATGACGAGCGATCGCTCGTCTCGCTGATGCCACCGCCGCCATCCTCTGTCAGGGAATCGGGAAGTGAAGCATGGCGGCTTCACTGCCCTGTTCCCTACTGCGCATGCGCGAGTCACGCTGTGCGTCTCTTCAGATCCCCCGCTGTGTCCTGGGAACTGTGTGTTTCCCAGAACACAATGGGGGGGGGGGGGGCGGGGCGTCTGCGGGGGTCTGCGGCGGTCTGCCCGGAAGTGGGTGCAGATACCTGGATTATCCAGGTAACTGCACCCCCCTTCCCCCCTGAAAGGTGTCGATTGTGGCACCAGAGGGGGGGAGGGATCAGATTAGCGGAACTTCCCCTTTAGGGTGAAGAACAGCTTTAAATGGACTGTAGAGCGTTTCTGCAAAACTGAACAAGGACTTAAGTGATATGTACACTGTCTATACCAGTAAGGCTTTGCTTTCTCTTTTTTCTCCTACAACATTTTGTAAATATCTTGCAGGCACTTATTTTTTTTATAGGGTGACAGCGCTCTTCCTATTACAGTGAAATTACTGTAGCATTGTCACCCTTGCTGCAGCTTCTTGGACTGCTACCATTGATGGTCCTATCCATGAATATCCCTGCATAGCGCCATCCGCAGCCCTTTAAATTGACAGTACATTGCTCCATCTGCAGGAGCTTAGGGAAATTAGGTAAAAGCCCTGCTCAATCCATCCCACCATTTTCAGTACTAGCTAAAGCAGTGATGGCGAACCTTGGAACCCCAGATGTTTTGGAACTACATTTCCCATGATGCTCACCTACATTGCAGAGTGCATGCGTATCATGAGAAATGTAGTTCCAAAACATCTAGGGTGCCAAGGTTCGCCATCGCTGGTCTAGAGGGATTCTGGAAAAATCCAGCATTCCAGCTGCATTCACCATTTTAAAAGAGGTACATAACATTTCATTTAAGACATTTAGCATGTCAAACTGCCCTAAAATGCCTGTTTTATTACTATGAAAGGAAAAATACAAAAGACATTAGATGGGCTTTAAGCTTCAAATGTTCAGCTTTTGTTTTATATTTGAAATATGAGGAATGTATAATTCAGTATGTTTAAGTTATGTTTCCATAAAACATGCTGTATACTACTTAAAGAGGAACTGCAGTCTGCTCACATATTTTGTAATAAAAACATCTTTGCCATTTTGAAGCTTTCCTCCAACCACTTTGCACATTATTTTACATATACTGTGATTCTGTATGTAGCGACCATAACCCTTTGCAGGGTGGCCTTAACTGTTTGGGCTTAGTTACCAGTTACCTCCGCTTGGCTTGTTCTTCCACATCTAGGGGTTCCCAGGGTTGATACCCAACAACTTTGGATGCTGACACCAGTCCTTTTGAAAGGTTTTATTTTGCAGGGGTAACATCCAACAACACAGTCTCGTATGGGAACAGAGGGCAAGGGTAAAGAACTCAGGCCCCTTGAACTGCAGACATAACAAAGTCTCTAGTACCACCCAGAGAGTAGCCACTCGCAGCTGGGCACTTCAAGGCTGAACAAATCTCTGGCCAGAGATTATGGCAGTCAGCACTTTGATTCGAAACTTGTAAAATCTCCGACCTTGAACAAGTTGTAACTGAAAGTGAACAGAAACCTTTTTCCTCAGTACCTGGAACATTCTCTGTCTCCTTGAGAGTACTGGAAAAAGCGTGGATTCATCAATGTCCTTCCCAACTCAGTAACCAGGCACTTCCCAGGATGCCAGCTTGTTGGCCCTCCTCTGAGGAGTCCTCCCCAAGTCACTTTCACAAGCTGTGGTGCCTCTCCAAGCCAAGAGCACACCTGGACACTTTGAATCCTCCCTCAGTTACTGCGCCTCGGACCAGCCGGTTCCGAGACTCGGGAACAGACGGATCCCTACCCCAGACCAGGAGGATCTATCGGGGCAACCAACAGAAGCATGTTGCGGAGCGTTGGACACTCTGTGACCCCTTGCGGGGCTACCTCAGTCCAGGAAACAGGAACAGACCGCTCGGGCCTCACGAACAAACCACCTGTCACACATGACCTCAACATCTTAAGTACCCCTCCCCAGACTCCTCAGCGGGGCCCGAAACACCCACTGATTGGCTCCGAGGAAGCTGATACCCAAAATGTCCAACCAGGCCTGGTTCTGGCTTGTCATGTGCACCTCACTGTACACATGACCAAGCAGAACTCTAACACGGCCCAGCCAAACTGATGTCAAAGTTAACCTACGTAATTAACAATCAGAACCCCATTACCGTTCTGAGGCAAAAAATAAATTTACATATAAATGACACTTTGTCCAAAATGTCATCCGCTACATGTACTTGCCAAATATGCTGTAGAAATCTCCCTCCGCTGAGTCAGGCTACATCCATTTTAACTGTGGGCAGCTGAAGCTGCTGCCTGTTTACTTCTTGGATTTACACAGACACACAGAGACACACCTCTAGCTCTGAAGCCCTGCAGCTCTCATTGGCCCTCTTATGACTCGCCCCCCCTTTCTGGCAAACTCTCACAACAGTGAGATAGAGAGAGAGCTGTGCATGATGTCAAAAGCCTATGCTTTTTACCAGACAAGAAACTAGACAAAAAGTGGGCTGTAAAAGGTATTTACCAGCAGAAAAAAAAAATGTTTTACTATCCAAAGTTAAAACAACAGTGGCAGAAGATTTAATAGATGGAAAGTTGAAAATATGACTGAAAGTCCTCTTAAATATTTATGGTGCTGTATTTTTTATGGTTTGTATGCTGGACTCAGAACCAAGCCAAACACTGTTGGGCTGATTTACTAAAAGAATATAAGCTATTTACTAAGGAAAGGGAATGCCCATTTTGTAAAGTGAATCATAGCAAGTAAACTAAACATGTCCATTTTGAATACTAAATCATGTGGTAGAAAAAAATATTTTGTTTTATTTAAAGTTAACTTAGGTTTTCCTTTTTTTTTTTTACTAACATTCACTTTGCAAAGTGAACATATGCTTTCCAAACTAAACATTCACGTTGCTAGGTGAATAGCCTCTACTCTTTTAGTAAATGAACCCCACTGTGCTCTCATTTTTAGATGCATGCATATTCACTTATATCAGATTTGAAGTTGGATTTGAAAACAAAGCAATATGATGTACTGTAGCACTACTCCTTTCGGGGAGGTGTAGATCACTCTCTAGCTGCCTAGTAGGTGTGCACTCCGAATGCCTCATTATAGTTAATTAAGTTAAAGTGGTTGTAAACCCTTACATATACCCAGTGAAGGGACTGTCCTCAGGTGATACACAGAGATGAAACAAATCCTTCTATATATGTTGTATCTATCTATCTACAAACCCCTCTTCTCTACATCAGTTCAAAGTCCAGAATTAATAAGCTTGTCTGAGGGTTCAGAAAAAAAGGGGGGGGGGGTAGAGAGTTGAAGTTACACCTTGTAGAGCTCAGTAAGAGAGTTTTGAGAGCTGATTGGAGGAAAGGGACACACCAACCTTCACAAAGCACACATGAACAGAGCTGAGGCTGTCAATCTGATCGAGATCCCTCCCCTGTTACCTTTTTTCTCTTGGTGACAGGAAAACCTGTCAGAAGGGATTCATGCTGATAGTAGAGGAATGAAGCAGCAGACAGAAATTACACTTAGTACTTTTAACTGAGACAAGTACACACTATAGAGGGACGTGCTTTTCTCATATTTCATGTTTGAGGTTTACAGGTTTACAATCCTGAATAATAATAATAATAATAATACAACCACTTTAAGCTCCCAGACACATTTCTGTCTCAGGTGCAGATCATTGGCATGTATCGGGTTGAGCATAAGATACCAGTCACGTCAAGTACCAGTCACTTTATAGGTTTTTGAAGATTTATCGCTGAGTGCTTCAAAGGTAAGCTAAGGAAACAGGATACTTGAAAAAACAGCAGTATCTTCTTTGTAGAGCAGCTTTTGTGGCTTCTTACATATAGTAACTTGCTGCTGGTAGGCCCCTTACACACAAATAGCATGGATGAGCAGATCAAGATTGCTAATCTGTAGTTCAGCATGGAAGTTCTAGTGCCGGCTTCATCCTGTAGCTGGTTTAGCTCCATTTACTCTATGTGAAAATTAAAACTTAACATGCAATGCTAAGGACAAGTGTAGCCACCTTGTCCTAAACAGGGGAAATTAGCTCTGCTGGGTAGTAAGTAGCCCAGCTGATTTGTACTTTCTTTAATCACCTGGGGTTTCCCATAAGTTCAGTGTAGCTGTAGTTCCTCCTTTTTGCCAGTAGGTGTCACTGGTATCTCTGGTATTATTAGCGCCTGTGTAGCGCCTGAAAAAAACAGCCCCTTTCACTCCAGTGTGAAAGCCAGAGGGCTTTCACACTTGAGCGGTGCGCTGGCAGGACGGTGAAAAAAGTCCTGCTAGCCACATCTGTGGAGCTGTGAAGGAGCGGTGTATTCACCGCTCCTAAACCTCTCCTACCCATTGAAATCAATGGGGCAGCGTGGCTATACCGCCGGCAATGCGCCACTGCAGCGGCGCTTTGCGGGCGGTTTTAAACCTTTTCTGGCCGCTAGCGGGAGTTAAAACCCCACTAGCGGCCGCATACCGCCGCTAAAACGACGGTAAAGCGCCGCTAAAAATATTGGCGCTTTAACACCGATGCCGGCACTGCCCCAGTGTGAAAGGGGCCTAAAACTGGCTTATAAATATTTATTCTTTTCTTAGCCAACTAGTAGGCGTTTCCTGGCCACTGGTTCATGCTGGGAGAGAGTATAACTATTCAGCAGTCCAGGTGATTGTTCTCTTCCACCGAGGCCCTGGCCTGGGGTGAGTATATGTGGAGCAGCTGTGTGACTAGGCCTGAAGCCTGGGCCTAACCATGTGCTCAAGGCTCTGTGATTTGGAGCCAGCCAGAGGATACAGAAGGATCTGATGAGGGCCTGGAGATGAGGAGAGGAAATATTAGAGGTTACCATGCAATAGGGGGAAAGCTGTGGAGAATCTAAGAAAGCACTAAGATGGACTCATTCAGACTATTCCTGCATATACCCCAAACACACCATGGACATTTGGTGGCACGCTAGATGTGACATCACCAACACAGAGTGATGCTCAACCAAATCACCAAGGCTTAGGATGGAACAAAGATGCAGTTGTAGAGCAGATGAAAAGCTGTCAGCAGCTGTAATACTGATAATGCGTTTGGGGCGTAGACCTTTATCAAATCTTCTTCCCAAGCCTTGTTGTGGTGAATCAGTTCAACTTCACTCTGTGTTGGTGACGTCACATCCAGCGTGCCACCCGACTACACCAGCTGCATCCTCCAGTGGTTTGGAGCCCATGTCTGATCTATTGGGGGCCTCTCCACATCACTGACCCTTACAGGTTGCACCAATGGTCTGTCATCTCTTCTATTGGGTGGATGCCCATGCGACATGCGACATCTGGCACCTATACACCTTTTAATTGCCCCCAGCACCGGCCTTGATATGCCCAAGTCAGCCTGCCGAGGTTTGGGTGACTTCTCTGAGGTATGCCTCAAGTGGTTTGTAGCCATCACCCCTCAACGCTGGATTAAGAGGAATCCTTTTGTTGTTTGTCCTTTTGCACAACACCATCCCGGTGTTTTGGTTCCCCTCTAGCTACAGAGGGCTAACATTTATTACACAGACTGCCATATGTTGGTTCTCCATACAGCACCTGAACTTTTAGGAGTAGTGATGGCCGAACGGTTCGCCCGGCGGTCGTTTCGCGGCGAATTTCCGACTTTCGCCGTCCGCGGGTTCGAACGCCTTTTTCCGTCGTTCGCCCCGGCGGACTTACGTGTTTAATGTATACAAGAACTTTAACCTTTCGTGACACGTTTATCATGTGTTACAGGACAACCAATTGAGACATGACAGCTCATGGACACTTGGACATTCCCCCTAACCTATAAATACACCCGATCCGGTGGCCATTTTACATTCTTTCTTCTGTCACTGTAGGGAAAGGATCCTGTGTGGAGTAGGGACAGAGAAAACGCTAGCTATTTGGTACACAAAAGTTCTTTTCAGGACTGGTATAGGTGTTAGGTCAGCAGCCTGAGTTTCTTTTGTCAGTTTAGATAAAGGGACAGAGCGCTGTATGCTGCTATTTTAGGGACAGCTCAGCCAGATTAGTCTTTCTTCATCATCATCATCATCATCATCATTAGCTGTTACTATCAGGTCCACAAAAGAGCTGTTCCAGCTAATCGTTCCAGCCTACTCTTTTTTGCCAATTTGTATAGGGACAGGCAGGAAGCAGTGTGTCAGGCAGTGAGGATAATTTTAAAGACTTGCTGTTACTATTAGTTCCACAAAGGTTCTTTTCAGGACTGGTATCAGTGGTACGGTAATAGGCTTGTACACGTATAATATTCTTTCTTCCAAATATAGAAAGAATATTATACTTGACTGCTGCCCTTCTGCTGCAGTCTGCTAATCATTCACAACTCACTTGTTCCACAAAGCTCTTTATCAGGACTGGTAACTTGGTCTGTCTAGGGTGCTACGGTACATAGGCTTGGGTGCGGTACAGTCTGCTGTTCTGTAAGGACCGCTATCGGTCCACAATACATAGGGTTGCCGTGCACTACTGCTGACCGCTGCCCTATACTGCAGCAGTCCTTCAGCGGTATAGGGACTGACGCACAGTCTGCTAAACACTAATACACAACCTGCTTGGTCCACAAAAGTTCTTATAAGGACTGGTAACTTGGTATAGGGTGCTACGGTACATAGGCCTGAGTGCAGTACAGTCTGCTGTTCTGTAAGGACCGCTATCGGTCCACAATACATAGGGTTGCCGTGCACTACTGCTGACCGCTGCCCTATACTGCAGCAGTCCTTCATTGGTATAGGGACTGACGTACAGTCTGCTAATCACTAACACACAACCTGCTTGGTCCACAAAAGTTCTTATAAGGACTGGTAACTTGGTATAGGGTGCTACGGTACATAGGCCTGAGTGCAGTACAGTCTGCTGTTCTGTAAGGACCGCTATCGGTCCACAATACATAGGGTTGCCGTGCACTACTGCTGACCGCTGCCCTATACTGCAGCAGTCCTTCATTGGTATAGGGACTGACGTACAGTCTGCTAATCACTAACACACAACCTGCTTGGTCCACAAAAGTTCTTATAAGGACTGGTAACTTGGTATAGGGTGCTACGGTACATAGGCCTGAGTGCGTTACAGTCTGCTGTTCTGTAAGGACCGCTATCGGTCCACAATACATAGGGTTGCCGTGCACTACTGCTGACCGCTGCCCTATACTGCAGCAGTCCTTCAGCGGTATAGGGACTGACGCACAGTCTGCTAAACACTAACACACAACCTGCTTGGTCCACAAAAGTTTTTATAAGGACTGGTAACTTGGTATAGGGTGCTACGGTACATAGGCCTGAGTGCAGTACAGTCTGCTGTTCTGTAAGGACCGCTATCGGTCCACAATACATAGGGTTGCCGTGCACTACTGCTGACCGCTGCCCTATACTGCAGCAGTCCTTCATTGGTATAGGGACTGACGTACAGTCTGCTAATCACTAACACACAACCTGCTTGGTCCACAAAAGTTCTTATAAGGACTGGTAACTTGGTATAGGGTGCTACGGTACATAGGCCTGAGTGCGTTACAGTCTGCTGTTCTGTAAGGACCGCTATCGGTCCACAATACATAGGGTTGCCGTGCACTACTGCTGACCGCTGCCCTATACTGCAGCAGTCCTTCATTGGTATAGGGACTGACGTACAGTCTGCTAATCACTAACACACAACCTGCTTGGTCCACAAAAGTTCTTATAAGGACTGGTAACTTGGTATAGGGTGCTACGGTACATAGGCCTGAGTGCGTTACAGTCTGCTGTTCTGTAAGGACCGCTATCGGTCCACAATACATAGGGTTGCCGTGCACTACTGCTGACCGCTGCCCTATACTGCAGCAGTCCTTCATTGGTATAGGGACTGACGTACAGTCTGCTAATCACTAACACACAACCTGCTTGGTCCACAAAAGTTCTTATAAGGACTGGTAACTTGGTATAGGGTGCTACGGTACATAGGCCTGAGTGCGTTACAGTCTGCTGTTCTGTAAGGACCGCTATCGGTCCACAATACATAGGGTTGCCGTGCACTACTGCTGACCGCTGCCCTATACTGCAGCAGTCCTTCAGCGGTATAGGGACTGACGCACAGTCTGCTAAACACTAACACACAACCTGCTTGGTCCACAAAAGTTTTTATAAGGACTGGTAACTTGGTATAGGGTGCTACGGTACATAGGCCTGAGTGCGTTACAGTCTGCTGTTCTGTAAGGACCGCTATCGGTCCACAATACATAGGGTTGCCGTGCACTACTGCTGACCGCTGCCCTATACTGCAGCAGTCCTTCATTGGTATAGGGACTGACGTACAGTCTGCTAATCACTAACACACAACCTGCTTGGTCCACAAAAGTTCTTATAAGGACTGGTAACTTGGTATAGGGTGCTACGGTACATAGGCCTGAGTGCGTTACAGTCTGCTGTTCTGTAAGGACCGCTATCGGTCCACAATACATAGGGTTGCCGTGCACTACTGCTGACCGCTGCCCTATACTGCAGCAGTCCTTCAGCGGTATAGGGACTGACGCACAGTCTGCTAAACACTAACACACAACCTGCTTGGTCCACAAAAGTTTTTATAAGGACTGGTAACTTGGTATAGGGTGCTACGGTACATAGGCCTGAGTGCAGTACAGTCTGCTGTTCTGTAAGGACCGCTATCGGTCCACAATACATAGGGTTGCCGTGCACTACTGCTGACCGCTGCCCTATACTGCAGCAGTCCTTCATTGGTATAGGGACTGACGTACAGTCTGCTAATCACTAACACACAACCTGCTTGGTCCACAAAAGTTCTTATAAGGACTGGTAACTTGGTATAGGGTGCTACGGTACATAGGCCTGAGTGCGTTACAGTCTGCTGTTCTGTAAGGACCGCTATCGGTCCACAATACATAGGGTTGCCGTGCACTACTGCTGACCGCTGCCCTATACTGCAGCAGTCCTTCATTGGTATAGGGACTGACGTACAGTCTGCTAATCACTAACACACAACCTGCTTGGTCCACAAAAGTTCTTATAAGGACTGGTAACTTGGTATAGGGTGCTACGGTACATAGGCCTGAGTGCGTTACAGTCTGCTGTTCTGTAAGGACCGCTATCGGTCCACAATACATAGGGTTGCCGTGCACTACTGCTGACCGCTGCCCTATACTGCAGCAGTCCTTCATTGGTATAGGGACTGACGTACAGTCTGCTAATCACTAACACACAACCTGCTTGTTCCACAAAAGTTCTTATAAGGACTGGTAACTTGGTATAGGGTGCTACGGTACATAGGCTTGAGTGCGGTACAGTCTGCTGTTCTGTAAGGACCGCTATCGGTCCACAATAGATAGGGTTGACGTGCACCACTGCTGACCGCTGCCCTATACTGCAGCAGTCCTTCAGCGGTATAGGGACTGACGTACAGTCTGCTAAACACTAATACACAACCTGCTTGGTCCACAAAAGTTCTTATAAGGACTGGTAACTTGGTATAGGGTGCTACGGTACATAGGCTTGAGTGCGGTACAGTCTGCTGTTCTGTAAGGACCGCTATCGGTCCACAATAGATAGGGTTGACGTGCACCACTGCTGACCGCTGCCCTATACTGCAGCAGTCCTTCAGCGGTATAGGGACTGACGTACAGTCTGCTAAACACTAATACACAACCTGCTTGGTCCACAAAAGTTCTTATAAGGACTGGTAACTTGGTATAGGGTGCTACGGTACATAGGCTTGAGTGCGGTACAGTCTGCTGTTCTGTAAGGACCGCTATCGGTCCACAATAGATAGGGTTGACGTGCACCACTGCTGACCGCTCACCTATACTGCAGCAGTCCTTCAGCGGTATAGGGACTGACGTACAGTCTGCTAATCACTAACACACAACCTGCTTGTTCCACAAAAGTTCTTATAAGGACTGGTAACTTGGTATAGGGTGCTACGGTACATAGGCTTGAGTGCGGTACAGTCTGCTGTTCTGTAAGGACCGCTATCGGTCCACAATAGATAGGGTTGACGTGCACCACTGCTGACCGCTGCCCTATACTGCAGCAGTCCTTCAGCGGTATAGGGACTGACGTACAGTCTGCTAAACACTAATACACAACCTGCTTGGTCCACAAAAGTTCTTATAAGGACTGGTAACTTGGTATAGGGTGCTACGGTACATAGGCTTGAGTGCGGTACAGTCTGCTGTTCTGTAAGGACCGCTATCGGTCCACAATAGATAGGGTTGACGTGCACCACTGCTGACCGCTGCCCTATACTGCAGCAGTCCTTCAGCGGTATAGGGACTGACGTACAGTCTGCTAAACACTAATACACAACCTGCTTGGTCCACAAAAGTTCTTATAAGGACTGGTAACTTGGTATAGGGTGCTACGGTACATAGGCTTGAGTGCGGTACAGTCTGCTGTTCTGTAAGGACCGCTATAGGTCCACAATAGATAGGGTTGACGTGCACCACTGCTGACCGCTCACCTATACTGCAGCAGTCCTTCAGCGGTATAGGGACTAAGAGTTTTGTCACAGGGTCATTTAAAAAATGACATGCAGAGGAAGAGGCAGGCCCTTCCGCAGGGGTGGTAGGGGTAGGGCAGGAGCAACAGGCTTGAGCCAAAGTGGGAAGTTGCAGAAGGTGCGTTCAATTACTTTAAAGGATGCACCAGACTTGGTTGAGTGGCTCGCTCAGCCTTACTCTTCTGCACCCTCCTCATCCTCTCGATCTGCACCCTCTTCTTCACTCTCTGCTATGTGCACCCCCAAAGACACTACCACCAACAACACGACCACCACCACCACCACCACATACCTTCCGCTTGAGTCACTGGAATTATTTTCCGATCCATATCAAGAGGACATTTCTGATGCGCAGCCACTCTTGGTATTGGATCAGGAAGAGGAGGTAGCAACAAGCGCTACTCAGCAGTCTGACGCCAGTACCCAGATCAGCCCAAGGAGGAGGTTGGTCCCCGGTGTTGCTGCCTACTCTACTTATAGCGGTGGGGAAGGTGACGTTGATGATGACGTGTCTAGTGATGTCACGTGGGTGCCCACAAGAGAGGAAGAGGAGGGGAGTTCAGAGGGAGATATGGACCAGCAGATAGGGAGGAGAAGCAGCAATGACTTACATTGCACAGCAGGGACAAAGCAGACTGCAAATGTATCAGGAGCGAGTCATCGACCATGTACGGTCACATCTGGCGCTCCCAGGACACCGGCACATGGCTCCGCAGTGTGGGCTTTTTTTAACGTGTCCGCTGCTGACAATAGCGTTGCCATCTGCAATCTTTGCAGTCAACGCGTTAGTCGCGGTAAGCCCAATACTCACCTAGGGACGACCGCCTTAAGAAGGCACATGAGCAGCCATCACCGAGCCCAGTGGGAGCAACGGAACACACAAAGCCACACTGCAGGCTCTCACCGTCCAGCCTCGTCTTCTACTTCTCCTTCTCCTCTCTCCTCACAATTGTCCTCCACTCCACCTTCCATCACGCCAAGCTCACATTTTTCTGCAAAAAGGCAGGCTTCCGTGGGCCTAATGTTTGAGCGTAAAAAAATGATGACGCCGGATAACCCTCTTGCCCAACGGTTGGCGGCTGGCTTGTCAGAACTCATAGCCCGCCAACTACTGCCATATAAACTGGTGGACTCGGAGGCCTTTCGCAAATTTGTGGCCATTGGAACACCACAATGGAAGGTCCCAGGAAGGAAGTATTTCTCAGAGAAGGGCATCCCAGAGCTATATGGCCATGTTCAGCGGCAAGTGAATGTATCTCTGGCACACAGTGTCGGTGCCAAGATACATCTGACCACAGACACGTGGTCTAGCAAACACGGGCAGGGAAGGTATATCAGTTTTACTGCCCACTGGGTGAACCTTCTGACGGCCGTCAAGCATGTAACCCGTGGCACCCGTGTAGATTTGGTTTTACCGCCACGGATTGCATGCAGGCCTGACTCTTCTTCTCCTCCTCCTACTCCATCCTCCTCCCTCTCCTCCTCAGCTGCCTCCTCCTTTTCCGCTGCTAGCGTCTCTTCCACTGCACCGCCCAAGCTCCCCAGAACCTATTCCACATGCCAGGTGAGACGTTGCCATGCCGTGCTGCGTCTGTTGTGCCTGGAAGCAAAGAGCCACACTGGCCCGGCACTCCTTTCAGCTTTGCGTTCACAGGCAGATGAGTGGCTAACACCGCTCAATTTGACAGTTGGTAAAGTGGTGTGTGACAACGGTGCCAATCTGCTTAGCGCATTGAAACAGGGCAAAATCACGCACGTGCCGTGCATGGCACACGTCTTAAACTTGGTCGTGCAGCGATTCCTTGTCAAATACCCTGGGGTCCAGGACATCTTGCGGCAGGCAAGGAAAATCTCGGCCCATTTCAGAAGATCTTACACGGCCATGGCTCGCCTTGCTGACATTCAGCGGCGACACCATCTGCCGGTCAGACGTCTTATTTGCGATTGCCCGACGCGATGGAACTCAACCTTCTATATGCTTGATAGGCTGCTCCAGCAGAAACGTGCAGTTAACGTCTACCTGTATGAACTCTGCGAAAGAAACGGTTCTGGGGAGCTGGGTTTTTTTTCACCGCGCCAGTGGCTGCTCATGCGCGACACATGCAGACTTCTGCGGCCATTTGAGGAGATCACCAAACTGGTCAGTCGCAGCCATGGCGCCATCAGTGACATGGTACCTTATGCCTTCTTTCTGGAGCGTGCATTGCGTCGTGTCATTGATCAGGCTGTGGAGGAGCAGGAGCGGGAAGATGAGGAAGTCGCAATGCTGGATGAATTCCCAGGGGGGGCTACTCTATCTGAGACAAGTCAACAACAGGAGTCTGATGAGGAGTCAGAGGAGGATGGTGCCGGGGCGGATGAGCAGGAGCAAGAAGAGCATGCTTTAAACCTTTCTGGGATCCCTGTTGTGCGAGGATGGGGAGAGGAGAATGAAGAGGACGACATTATCCTGGATGATGAGCAGGAGCCAGGCCACCACACCGCTTCCACTTTAGTGCAAATGGGGGCCTTCATGCTCCAGTGTTTTAATAGGGACCCCCGTATAAAAAGCATGAGGGTCAAGGACCAGTACTGGGTGGCAACGTACTTAGACCCCCGGTACAAACACAAAATGGCGGAAATGTTACCGCCGTCGCAGAGGGCTGTCAGAATGCAGCACTTCCAGGCCTTGCTTCGAGAAATGCTGCATTCTGCTTTTGCGTGCGCTGGCAGAGGAGCAATTCCCACTCCCAGAGAAGGATTTGCGGGTACCAATCCAACAGCGCCTGCAAGAAGAGGCCGGTTTGAAGATGTGTTGGTGACTTCGGATATGAGGTCATTCTTTCAGCCGACCCATCGACAGGTGTCATCCGGATCCAGCATCAGGGAACGCCTAGACCGTCAGGTGTCCGACTACATTGGGTTAACGGCCGATGTGGACGCTCTGAGGAGTGATGAACCCCTAGACTACTGGGTGGGCAGGCTTGACCTCTGGCCAGAGCTTGCCCAATTTGCAATCGAACTGTTGGCTTGCCCCTCATCCAGTGTCCTGTCCGAAAGGACGTTCAGCGCAGCAGGGGGGATTGTGACCGATAAGCGTACTCGCCTAGCTCACCACAGTGTTAACTACCTCACATTTCTAAAAATGAATGAGGCATGGATCTCGGAGGAATTCAACACATGTGATCAGTAGACCATGTATATGTCTATAAACAATTTTTGGAATCAAGCACACAGACCTTCTTAATTCATTTGGCTCACTTCCCTGACCCAAAAAAGCACACCGTACTATATGCCCCTACCCTCCTCTTTGAAGAGGTTGAGCGGTGTCATATTTCTACTGGGGCTGCTTATTATGAGGGGTTCCCACCATCCCTGTGCTGTGCTGACTTCCTCCTGGGTGTTCTTATTATGAGGGGCTCCCACCATCCCTGTGCTGTGCTGACTTCCTCCTGGGGGTTCTTATTATGAGGGGATCACACCATCCCTGTGCTGTGCTGACTTCCTCCTGGGGCTGCTTACGGTGCTGCTGTCAGCGCTGTATGTCACGGAGCTGCTGTCAGCGCTGTATGTCACGGAGCTGCTGTCAGCGCTGTATGTCACGGAGCTGCTGTCAGCGCTGTATGTCACGGAGCTGCTGTCAGCGCTGTATGTCACGGAGCTGCTGTCAGCGCTGTATGTCACGGAGCTGCTGTCAGCGCTGTATGTCACGGAGCTGCTGTCAGCGCTGTATGTCACGGAGCTGCTGTCAGCGCTGTATGTCACGGAGCTGCTGTCAGCGCTGTATGTCACGGAGCTGCTGTCAGCGCTGTATGTCACGGTGCTGCTGTCAGCGCTGTATGTCACGGAGCTGCTGTCAGCGCTGTATGTCACGGAGCTGCTGTCAGTGCTGTATGTCACGGAGCTGCTGTCAGCGCTGTATGTCACGGAGCTGCTGTCAGCGCTGTATGTCACGGAGCTGCTGTCAGCGCTGTATGTCACGGTGCTGCTGTCAGCGCTGTATGTCACGGAGCTGCTGTCAGCGCTGTATGTCACGGAGCTGCTGTCAGCGCTGTATGTCACGGAGCTGCTGTCAGCGCTGTATGTCACGGAGCTGCTGTCAGCGCTGTATGTCACGGAGCTGCTGTCAGCGCTGTATGTCACGGTGCTGATGTCAGTGCTCTGTATTACGGTGCTGCTGTCAGTGCTCTGTATCTCCTGCACCCTCTTGTTTGCCTACCCTGGTCCCTGACCTTCCCTCTCCTCCATTGCCTTCATTAGCTCCATAGTCCTGAATTGTCAGAACAATTTCCCAAATAAAAAAAAAATGCTTGTAGTTATCGATCCCAAATTCACCTCATACATGTATTATGCTATTGTCCAGGTGGTGGGACTACGTGCTACCCCCTAATAATTACCCCGTGGCCGCAAATTCGACCTAAAGGTTTGCGAAATTCGCCTCCCATTGAAGTCAATGGAGCCCGCGGCGAACGGTCGTTTTCGCGAACGTTTGTGTCCGTTCGCGTTTCGCGTTCGCGAAACGTCCCGTCGGAAGTTCGTCCATCACTATTTAGGAGTACATTTAGTTACATACTGTCACCAGTCACTATCCCTGATCTCCACCACACCAGGATATGATGCTGTACTTCACTAGTGAGAGTATGTAAAAAAAAAAAAACTTTATTTCATTTTGTTTATTTTCCAAAAAAGTTGTGACAAAAAATGACAACTTCAAAAAACTCGCCTTGCTTCTTACTAAATGCCCCAGACTGTCTGCTTTTCAAAAACAGGGCATTTAGGGGGTATTTTTACTGTCCTTGCATTTTAGGGCCCCAAAAAAGGCTGTCAGTACGTGGGCAGGGCCAACTTGCCCTGCAAGTGGGTCCACCTTTTTGCTTATCAATTCCTAGGACTAGGTGGAGACTGTGGTCATGAGAAAAATCGAACATTATGGCAGTTCCCTGACTTAAAGATAAGCATTTTCATGGTGTGCAGTAAAGATACAGAATTTCTCTGAAAAATAATGTCCCATATCACTACACACTGTAACTTGTATGTTGCATTAGGAGGGACATGTTGAGCCTGTGCCCACTCCACCAGTCCAGCGTACCTCTGTTACCTCACTCCCAGTAACAGAATAGGGTGCCGCCATGCTTGTTAACTCTTTACTTCCCGTACCTTGTGACCAGGTCATAGATCTCTGTAACGCGGGTTTGGTTCCCGTTGCTACTGGAACTGACCACTATGGAAGGAGGCAGACATTGATCCTCTCGCTACCAGAGGACCTGTCACCTTACCAGGTACCTCACTTAACGACTGGTTGCTTGCGTCTTGAACTGGCACTTGGTTACCCATAGCAAATTCACTACATTACCAAAAGTATTGGGACACATGCCTTTACACACACATGAACTTTAATGGCATCCCAGTCTTAGTCCATAGGGTTTAATATTGAGTTGGCCCACCCTTCGCAGCTATAACAGCTTCAACCCTTCTGGGAAGGCAGTCCACAAGATTTAGAAGTGTGTCTATGGGAATGTTTGACTATTCTTCCTGAAGCACATTTGTAAGGTCAGGCACTGATGTTGGATGGGAAGGCCTGGCTTTCAGTCTCTGCTCTAATTCATCCCAAAGGTGTTCTATCGGGTTGAGGTCAAGACTGTAAAAGCCAGTCAAGTTCCTTCACCGCAAATTCGCTCATTCATGTCTTTAGGTACCTTGCTTTGTACACTGGTCCAAATCATTTGGCTTGAGTGGTGATTATGGTGTGGGTTGTTTTTCAGGGGTTGGGTTTCCAGTGAAGGGATCTCTTAATATGGCAGACATTTTGGACAATTTAATGCACCCATTTTGTGGGAATTTTGGGGATGGCCCCTTCCTGCTCCAACATGACTGCGCACCAGTGCACAAATTAAGGTCCATAAACATGGATGAGTGAGTTTGGGGTGGAGGACCTTGGCTGACCTGTGCTCAACCTGATAGAACACCTTTGGGATGAATTAAAGCTGAGACTGCGAGCCAGGCCTTCCTGTCCACATCAGTGCCTGACCTCACAAATGCGCCTCTGGAAGAATGGCCAAGCATTCCCATAGAAACACTCATAAACCTTGTGGACAGCCTTCCCAGAAGAGCTGAAGCTGTTATAGCTGCAAAGGGTGGGCTAACTCAATATTGAACCCTGCGGACTAAGACTGGAGTGCCATTAAAGTTCATGTGCATGTAAAGGCAGATGTCCCAATACTTTTGGTAATATAGTGAAGTTGTTATGGGTAACCAAGTGCCAGTTCAAGATGCAAGAAACCAGTCATTAAGTGAGATACCTGGTAAGGTGATAGGTCGTCTGGTAGCGAGAGGGTCGATGTCTGCCTCCCTCCCTAGTGGTCAGTTCCAGTAAAGACAGGTGTCCCAATACTTTGGCTAATATAGTGTACATTCTTCTTTCTTGTCTTGCAGAGTTAACCCTTTTGTAGTAGCTGAGCTTTATATCCCTTTCTGCTTTACTGACCCTGGTTCTTTTGATATGCCAGAACCAACATGCACCCCCTTGAATAACTTCTGATCTGGCTCAGGACAGTTGATTCAACTTTACTTAAAATTCTTTTACTAATACAGTCCAATGTGAATAGTCTGTTTCCCATCCATAGCTATAACTGAATGGCTGCCCAGGCATACCTCTGCAAGGTAGTATTTCATGATGGCATTCTCTAAGTGCTGGCAGTTCTCTGGAACCCCAGTGCCTCCGACGGACTGCAAGGTGCAGCAGTCTTCCTTCACAGCATATGCAGTCAAGCATGGCCAAGAGCCCTGAACCTAGCCTTCTTTCATATTTATATCACTGGTGAGTAGGATGGATCCAAAAAGCCCAGGAACTGAGCACACATACTTAACTCTTCCCCACCCAGCCTGAGCCAGCCACAAACTAACTAATGTAAAAAGAAACAGCCTGCCTACAAATACATCAGGACTGATCAATTTAAAAATATACGCTCACTGTTTATTTTATTAGGTACACCTGTTCAATTGCATGGTAACACAAATTGCTAATCAGCCAATCACATGGCAGCAACTCAATGCATTTAGGCAACTAGAAGTGGTGAAGACAACTTGCTGAAGTTCAAACTGAGCACCAGAATGGGGAAGAAAGGGGGTTTAAGTGACTTTGAACATGGCATGGTTGTTGGTGCCACACTGGCTGGTCTGAGCATTTCAAAAACTGCTGATCTATTGGGATTTTCACACACAACCATCCCTAGGGTTTACAGAGAATGGTCCAAAAAAGAGAAAATATCGAGTGGTAATTGTAGTTGTTTGGACAAAAATGCCTCGTTGATGTCAGAGATCAGAAAAGAATGGGCAGACTGGTTAAAAATGAAAGAAAGGCAATAGTAAGGCCCCTTTCACACTAACGTCCCGTTCAGGCCCGCCTGTCAGTTTTTCAGGCGGACCTGAACGGGTGCTCCATAGAGCTCTATGGAGCGTCGGATGTCAGCGGTGACATGTCCGCTGACATCCGACCCGCTCCGATCCGAAAAAGTGTGACGGAGGAAAAAGCTATTTTTCCATCCGTCTGCGGATCGGATCGGGTGACGACGGGCACTGCGGTCCGTCGTCATCCGATCTCCCATAGGGGAGAGCGGCGCTGTGACAGGTCCGTCCCTGCACAGTGTGCGGAGACAGACCTGTCATCTCCCTGCTCAGCGGGGATCGGCGGAGTGATCCCCGCTGAGCAAACGGACATCCACGGGGCGGATCAGAACTGATCCGCCCCGTGTGAAAGGACCCTAACTCAAATAACCACTCTTTACAACCAAGTTATGCAGAATACCTTCTCTGAATGCACAACACATCAAACCTTGAAGCAGATGGGATACAGCAACAGAAGACCACATTAGATGCCACTAAGCTTTGTCAGCTAAGAACAGGAAACCGAGGCTACGATTCGCACAGATTCACCAAAATTGGTCAATAGAAGATTGGAAAAAACATTGCCTGGTCTGATGAATGTCGATTTCAGCTGCGACATTTAGATGATGGGGTTCAGAATTTGGTGTAAACAACATGAAAGCATGGATCCATCCTGCCTCGTATCAACGGTTCAGGCTGGTGGGGGTGTAATGGTGTGAGGGATATTTTCTTGCCATACTTTGGGCCCCTTAGTAGCAATTGAGCATTGTTTAACCACTTCAATACCAGGCACTTAGACACCTTCCTGCCCAGGCCAATTTTCAGCTTTCAGCGCTGTAGCAATTTGAATGACAATTGTGCGGTCATACAACATTGTACTTGAACACATTTTTTATCATTTTGTTCCCACAAATAGAGCTTTAATTTGATGGCATTTGATCACCTCTGCGATTTTTATTTTTTGAGCAACAAATTTAAAAATACCGAAAATTTTGAAAAAAAATGTTTTTTTCTTTGTTTCTGTTAAATTTCTTTGTAAATTAGTACGTTTTTTTCTTCACTGATGGGCACCGATATGGCTACACTGACGGGGACTGATATGGCGGGTACCGATGAGGTGGCACCAATGAGGTGGTACTGATGAGGCGGCACCGATGGGCACTGATGATGGGCACTGATAGGCAGCACTGATAGGTGGCACGGATGGGCACTGATAGGTGGCACTGGTATGCAGAACTGATGGGCACTCATAGGCAGTACTGATGGGCACTCATAAGCAGCACTGATGGGTACTTATGGGTGGCACTGATAGGTGGCACAGATGGGCACTGATAGGTGGGCAATGATGGGCACGGATGGGCACTGATAGATGGCACTGCTGGACACTGATGGGTTGCACTGATGGATGGCATTGCTGGGCATCACTGATTTTATTTTGTACATGATGATGCCAGTCAGTGCCCATTTGTGGACACTGATTGGCACAGATTGGGCACATGTGGATGGCCATGGGTTACATACCTGGCCATCCTCATGTTGCTCACATCCCTGGTGGTCCTGGGGGCTTCCCTGGTGGTCCAGTGTGGGCATTCGAAGACGCCAGTGAGGAAAAGCCGATCAACGGCTTTTCCTGTTTACATCGTGATCAGACGTGATTGGCCGGAGGCTCTTTACTGAGACCGGTGGAGTGGTGTGTCAGACTGATCGCCGCGATGTGCGTTTTTATATACAAGAGCTATATTTGTGTGGGAAAAAAATGGTATCGTTTTTATTTGTGTACAGTGTTGCATGTCTAGTTAAAGTGGCACAGCGTTGAATAGCAAAAAAAAATTCTGGCCATGAAGGGGGTAAAACCTTTCAGTGGTCAAGGGGTTAATGTAAAAGTTCTGTCCCGCCCCCCTTCCACCACACTCACCTAGGCAAATGATGTGCATGATGCCAGCTGTGCCTCCTGGGAAAGGTATGTCACCTACCCCAGAGGGCACAGCCCTTCATTAGGAAAGGTGGAGGGAAGTGGGTCTGAGGCCTCCTAATGATGTCATAGAAGATGGCAGCACAGGGCCAAGCAGGGGCAGAATCCTGAGAGGATTGTGCAGGACCACCCTGGATCTGCTGGGCAGGGGAGTATCTGTAATGTTCAGAACCCACAAGGTGGGCAGGGGAAAACAAATGGGGTGGCAGGCTGGAGATCCTAGAGATCAGGAAATAGTGTTGTGGTGCATTGGTCAGTACTGAGCCCCAGGGACCTCACCACACACATAACTTTATTAAAACACTTTGTAAATAAGACACCAGAATTCAGGAAGAATCAGCAGGACTATGATTAGTTGATATCTCTGACTATTGCCTCATCTTTATTCAAAAGACACTGAAAAGAATACTAATGAACTCTGACAGCACAATTCCTCCCATTAATTCAAACGTTACCCTGCACTGAATGTACCAATACACACTGCTACCAATGACTGCTCATTGTCTACATCGTATTAATAAAGCTATTGAGGGGAAAAAAAAAGAAGCCCTGAAAGAATCCAACTACACTACAGGATGTTAGATATTGGCTGCTTTGTAGCCACGCCTTCTTCCTAGGTTTGCGACATACGGCAACAGTGGGGCACGCCCATTTGGCTAGACGTCACCGAAAGGAGGGGCTGCGGTGAAGTGCGGCTGCGCTCCGGTGTCGCTCTTGTCTCTGCGGTCGCTCATAATAACAGCAGCTCCATCATGTTGGTGTGCAGTGTCAGTGCTGGATACTACCGTACTATGGGGGGACAACCAGGGTGCTGAGGACACCGCGGAGGGATTACTGCGGCCACCGCACAGCCTCTTCTATCACCTACAGCAGGAGGACGTGCCCGGGCACTGGGGGCAATCGTCTGAGCACCAGCTGAAGGGCTCTGCCTGGCCCGGCCTCCTTCCTTCTACAACCCGCAGATGTAAGTGACTGGCACCCTCCTTTCTCCGTACCCACTTGTGGGCAGGACAGCAGCCGCTACTGTGTGCACCCTCACCCCCCTATACTGTCCATTCACTGTGCCCTCCCCCCTATACTGTCCATTCACTGTGCCCTCCCCCTATACTGTCCATTCACTGTGCCCTCCCCCCTATACTGCCCATTCACTGTGCCCTCCCCCCTATACTGCCCATTCACTGTGCCCTCCCCCCTATACTGCCCATTCACTGTGCCCTCCCCTCTATACTGCCCATTCACTGTGCCCTCCCCTCTATACTGCCCATTCACTGTGCCCTCCCCTCTATACTGCCCATTCACTGTGCCCTCCCCCTCCTATGCTGTCCATTCACCCAGCATAGTGTGCCCACCAAGATATGCCCCCTCCTCCCTTGCCATTCAGTGTGTGCCCATGCATTCTTTAGTGTGTGCCCACTAAGCCATTAAGATGTCCGTGGTGCCCCCTCCTTGTACTCTCCATCTACCTTGGACTGTGTGTCCACTAAGCCATGTAGATGTGCTACCTCTAATACTGCCCATTCACCCGGTAGATTGTGCCCACCAAGATGTGCCCCCTCCCCCCTGTCCGTTCACTCTGCACTGTGCCCCCCTTCTCCTTGGCCATTCAATGTGTGCCCACCCAAAAGGTGTGATGTGCCTCCCTTCTGTACTGTCTGTGCATTCTGCAGTGTGTGCCAGACTGTGCCCATGAAGAGGTGCCACCTCCTTCTATAATGTCCATTCACCCTGCATTGTGTGCCCACTAAGATGTGCCATTTCCTCCCATACTGTCCAATCACCCAGCAGAATGTGCCCACCAAGATGTGCCCCCTTCTTCCTGTCAGTAAACGATGCCCCTTCCTTCTTATGCTATCCATTCACTCTGCACTGTGCCCCCTCCTATACAGTCCATTCACTGTGTACACACCAACATGTGCCCCCTCCTCCCTGGCCATGCACCCTGCAGAATGTGCCCTCAAAGATATGCCCCTTCTCCCTGTCAGTTCACTCTGCCCCTTCCTCCCTGTCCATTCAGTGTGTACGCACCCATATGTGCCCCCTCCTCCCTGGCCATTCAGCCAACAGTCCCCTTCCTTCCTATACTGCCCCTTCTTATTTTCCATTCACCTTGCATTGTGTGCCCACCAATCCCCCCCCCCCCCTATACTGTCTATGCATCCTGCAGTGCATGCCCACCAAAAGGTGTGATGTGCCCTCCTTCCTGTACTGCCCATGCATCTTGCAGTGTGTGCCCACTAAGCCAGTAAGATGTGTCCTTCCGCCTTGTATGCTCACCCTGCAGTGTGTGCCCATGAAGCAATTAAGCTGTCTGTTGTGCCCCCTCCTCCTTGTACTGTCCATCTATCTTGCACTGTATGTCCACTAAGCCCTTAAAATGTGTGATGTGTCTATTCTTTGTCCAATCAGTCTGCAGTGTGTGCCCACTAAGCCAGTAGGATTGTTTGTAATGTGCCAGTCTTCCATATATTACCCATTTATTATGTGCCCCCTATTGCATTATGATGTGAAATGTTCCACCTCTTCCATATATTCCCCATTCAAACTGCTGTGTGTGCCCACTTTGATCTTTGCATTCACTGTTTAGCATTTTCTAGACTATGTCCACTAAGGTGCTGAGGTGGATGTTGCACCCCTTTGCTTGTGTAATGTCATGTCGTGTCGTTTTTTTGGTTTGCAGAGTCACGTGTGCGCCCAGTAGGGCACCAAGATAAGTTATGTGATCATTATCTTTATGTACGGCCCACTAGACCACTATGATGTGTGACGAATGAACGCCATACTCCATGTACTGCTCTTTCACTCTGCATAACCCAGTGCATGGCAGTGCTATGTGCCCAGTAGGACACAAATATCTGATTTGTACCCCTAGCACTTCTCCATCTAGTCTGCAGAACCTTGTCCATACCAGTGCTATGAGCCCGCTAGGTCACTAAGATGTGTATTGTACTGACTCCTTCCTGCATGTACAGTTTATTCAGTATGCAAATGTCCATTGTGTGTGCCAATGCTTTGTGCCCACTAGGCCATCTATATCTGATTTACACTACTTCCATGTACTTTCCATTCAGTCTACAGAACCCAGTGTGTGCCCACTAGGCGCTAAGATGTGCTCCTCTACCTCTCCTTGCTCCATGTATTGTCCATTTGTAGTGCAGAATCCTGTGTATGCCAGTGCTTTTCCCACTGGCTCACTAGGTTGTGTGGTGTACCTTTCCTCGAAGGACTGTCTGACTATTCACAATGAAGAACCCTGGGTGTTTGCCAGGGCTTTGCCCACTACGTCCCTAGGTTGTGTGGTGTACCCCTCCTCCATGGACTGTCCATTCACAATGCAGAATCCTGTGTGTGCCATGGCTTCGCTAACTAGGACACTAAGATATTGGATATACCCCTCCTCCATGGACTGCCCTTTTACAACGATGGATTCTGTTGGTGTCAGTGCTGTGTGCCTCCTGGGGCCTAAAGATGTGGTATTCTCGCTTCCCCTAATCCATTCAGTCTGCAGAATCCAGCTGTGTGCCCCTGGAGGAGTAGCTGGGTTGATGTGTACCAGTGTTTGGGTAATTGTATCGCTGCACTGTTCACTTCAGTGATCCCAGTGTGGCTGCAGGGAGAGTGTATTGCCCAGTCTATAACATGATAGCGCCCTCCTACCCCCAGCACAGGGCATGCATTGTGTACTGGTAATGTCTACCAACTAAAGCCATGAGATGGGTTAGGTGCCCCTTCCTCCCTGTGTTGCCAAATCCACCTTGTAGACCCAAGTGTGTATCCACTGATGCCATGAAATAGATGATGAACCCCATCCTCTGTGTTGTCCATTCCCCATTATGTACCAGTAAAATGTACCCACTAAAGCCATATGACTGATAATGGACCCCCTCTTCCTTGTGCTGCCCATTTCCCAGTATGTACCAGTGCAGTGTCCCCACTGATGCCATGAGATAAATGATGGACCCCCTCCTCTCTGTGTTGCCAATTGCCCAGTATGTACCAGTGAATTGTACCCACTAAAGCTGTGAGATGGATAATGGACTCCCTCCTCTCCTTCCTGCCCAATCCCCCAGTATGTACCAGTGCAGTGTACCCACTAAAGCCATAAGACAGATAATGAACCCCCTCCTCCCTATGTTACCCATTCCCCACTGTGTACCCACTAAAGCTGTGAGATAATGTACCCACGCCTCCTTGTGCTGTCCATTCCCCAGTATGTACCAGTGAAGTGTACCCACTAAAGCCTTCGGATGAATAATGGACCTTCTCTTTCCTGTGCTGTCCATTTTCCATGTATGTACCAGTGCAGTGTACCCATTGATGCCATGAGATAAATGATGGACCCTCTCGTCTGTGTTGCCCATTTCCCAGTATGTACCCACTAATGCCTTCAGATGGATAATGGACCCAACCCCCTTTCTCCCTGTGCTGCTTATTCCTCAGTATGTGCCAGTGAAGTGTACCCATTAAAAACCTTCAGATGGATAATGGACTTTCCTTCTCTCTGTTCTGCCCATTGCTCAGTATGTGCCAGTTAAGTGTACCCCCTAAAGCCATGAGATGGACGAAGGCCCCCTCCTCTGTTTTGCCCATTCCCTCTTTAGACCCCAGTGTAATAAAAGGGTGGGCGATCTGAACCCATGTGAGTAAAATGGGAAGCTGTGGTTGGTAAGGGCTGATTAGTATGTGAAGGGAGCCATCTCCATTCAGATAAGCCATTACACACCCATTCACACAGCAGGTCTCAGTTCTTTCGGTGATCTCGGATTAGTATGTGTCATTTCATTCTAGATCTTGCAGGTAAGCCATGGCGTTGTAGGGAAAATCATGCCTGAGGTATGCACAGCCTGATAGTGATCTATGCAGGGAATGTGCCAATTATCTGTGCTATTCGCAGCCCTTCATTAGTCACACCTGTGACACATGTGTACTAAGGGTACATTCACAGGTTCCTGCTATGAATGGAATGCAGGCATGTGTGGCTTTGTGTGGAGATAAGACAATCATATTACTGTATCGGTTGTAATGTATAGGGAATGGGGACTGCAGCAGCAGCTTGACATGTAGATGCCGACATCCTTTTTCTTTTTGTTTATTGTGTGCATATCTTTGCTTATTCTGCATGACCAGGAGCATTTCATAGGTGTGGTGATCAGTGAATAGACACATGTTTACCCTTTACACTGGGAACACATTTCTCTGCATACAGGTGGGATGGGTGAGATCATTTCTCTCCACATATTTTTTTTGTTTGATATTATTGCCTGGTAGCAGATTGTTATCCTGCTTGGGGCATTTTCTATTTCCCATGACTGTATATTTTGACGAAGACAGCCGAGCTGATGCAAGATTTCTGCTACTGTGTCTATATGGGCTGTAAATACCTGAGTATCATTTTCTGTGCACAGAGCGTGTGTGTGCTTTTCATGACATGACTTTTACACTGTGCTTCTGTACAGATATGCTGTACAAGTTTATGTTCGTATGCATGAGAGAGAATGCATTCCAACCATTGACCACAGATTTCCCTGATCCCAGCTGGCACATGTACAGTAAATATGCTATCTGAGTAGCTGGCTTAAAGAAATCTGCTGATCACTGCACTATATATATCATTGCTCTGACCATATGGATGGATTTGTAATACATAGGTGCTAGTAAAAAAACAAAAACTGTGTATATATATATATATATATATATATCTATCTCGTATATAATGTATTAAATCTTTTCATGTGACAACACTGAAGAAATGACACTTTGCTACAATGTACAGTAGTGAGTGTATAGCAGTGTAAATTTGCTGTCCCCTCAAAATAATTCAACACAAAGCCATTCGTGTCTAAACCGCTGGCAAAAGTGAGTACACACCTAAGTGAAAATGTCCAAATTGGGACCAATTAGCCATGTTCAATCCCCGGTGTCATGTGACTCATGTGTTACAAGGTCTCAGGTGTGAATGGGGAGCAGGTGTGTTAAATTTGGTGTCATCCCTCTCTCATACTGGTCGTTTAACATGGCACCTAATGGCAAAGAACTTTCTGAGGATCTAAAAAACAAAACAAAAAATAAACTGAAGATTGGCAAGACCCTGAAACTGAGCTGCAGCATGGTTACCGGGAACATACAGAGGTTTAACGGGACAGGTCCCCCTCAGAACAGGCCTCGCCATGGTCAACCAAAGAAGTTGAGTCCACGTGCTCAGCATCATATCCAGAGGTTGTCTTTGGGAAAGAGACGTATCATTGCTGCAGAGGTGGAAGCGGTGGGGGGTCAGCATGTCAGTGCTCAGACTATACGCCACACACTGCATCAAATTGGTCTGCATGGCTGGTGTCCCAGAAGAAAGACTCTTCTAAAGATGATACACAAGAACGCCCGAAAACTGTTTTGCTGAAGAAAAGCAGACTAAGGACATGGATTGCTGGAACCATCTCCTGTGGTCTGATGAGACCAAGAAAAACCTTAGTTCAGATGGCGTCAAGCGTGTGTGGCAGCAACCAGGTGAGGAGTACAAAGACAAGTGTGTCTTACCTACAGTCGAGCATGGTGGAGGGAGTGTCATGGTCTGGGGCTGCATGAGTGCTGCTGGCACTGGGGAGCTACAGTTCATTGAGGGAACCATGAATGCCAACATGTACTGTGACTTACTGAAGCAGAGCATGATCCCCCCCCTCCCTTCGGAGACTGGGCTGCACGACCGTATTCCAACATAACAATCCCAAACACACCTCCAAGACAACCACTGCCTCACTAAAGAAGCAGAAGGTAAAGGTGATGGACTTGGCCAAGCATGTCTTCAGACCTAAACCCTATTGAGCATCTGTGGGGCATCCTGAAACGGAAGGTGGAGGAGCGCAAGGTCTTTAACCTCCACCAGCTCCTTGATGTCATCATGGAGGAGTGAAAGAACTCCAGTGACAACCTGTGAATCTCTGGTGAACTCCATGCCCATGAGGGTTAACGCGATTGTAAAAGCTGTTTTTGTTATTTTAAATAAAAAAATAAAATAAAACAAAAATCATACTTCCACTGTGCAGCTCGTTTTGCACAGAGTGGCCCGAGCCTTGACTTCTGGGGTCCCTCAGTGGCTCTCGTGCCACCTCTTCAAAACAGATACCTTCCTAGGAGAATCGCTCTCTCGGGGGGGGGGGGGGGGGGTTTACCTTGCACGCTCCCATGTCCAGCATTTGGCATCCATAGACAAGAATGCCAGACTCGCCCGGCATCCGCATCATTGGATCAATGGGCTGGTGAGTGCCAGAAGTTTTTTCACGTTATTGTATAGGATGCATTAGGCCCCTTTCACACATGCAGACTGTATGTCTGTATTTCATCCATCTGTTTGCAGATGAAATACGGACATACATGCATCCCTATGGGATAGCGGGTGTCTGCGGATGAATATCCGCAGACACCCGATGTCGTCAGTCTCCGCTATGGTCTGATTCTGCAGACGGAGGAAAATCCTACTTTTCTATCTGTCCGCAGAGTGGATCGGAAGAACCCGGACAGATGGTCTGTGTTCATCCGATCCTCCATAGAGGAGAGCGGAGATCTGCCAGGGCGGTCCTTGCACAGTGTGCCGGGACCGCCCTGTCATCTGCCGGCTCAGCTGGGATAAACGGAGCGATCCTCGCTGAGCAAGCGGATCATCACGGTATGGATCCGTCCCGTGTGAAAGGGGCCTTAAGGTGAAAAAACAAGGGTTTACAAGCCCTCTAAGGAAGTGCTGGAAAATAATGGTGGCCACACAAAATAGTGACACTTTGTTCCCAATTTGGACATTTTCACTTGGGGGTGTACTCCTTTTTGTTGCCAGCGGTTTAGACCTTAATGGCTGTGTTGAGTTATTTTGAGGGGACAGTAAATTTTCACTGTTAAAGTGTGTGTGTGTGTGTGTGTGTGTGTGTATATATATATATATATATATATATATATATATATGTATGTATGTGTACCGTGCAAAGGCGATGCCTGCCTGAATATATTTACTCTTTTGCTAATATTTTTGTATGTTCTGTATCACATAAAGGATAAACCTGACTGAATATATTTGATATACAAGATTATTTTGACAATATGTATATGTTTTTGTATTTAAGGAATAAACGTGCCTGGCTTTTTTTTTTTTTTTTTTTGTATTCCCTGTAACATTTTGTTCTTCTAGTACAAAGCTTTTGCTGGTTCATTCATGATTCAAGGCTATTGTGTTTATTTGTAATGTTTACAGCAGTATTTTGTAAATGTGACAATACGTTTTTGTATAAATTTTAAGCTAGATAAGGCATTTTTGGACGAAATTTGTTTGTTTACTACGTTCATGGTCAGTGCACAAAATTCAGCACCCTTTATCTGTTTTGCTTTTGTTGAATGGGATGGAGAATACAGTAGTAGGATTTTATTCATGGGAGGCTTATAACTTGGGTTGGCTAATTGTTATTTAGGTTTACATGTGAAGGACATTAACTATATCAGTGGTCTCCAAACTGCAACCTGGGGGCTGAGTCCCTTGGGACACTATTTCTCACACTGACAACAAGGCACTATTCCACACACTGACCCCCAACAATGGAGCACTATTCCTCCAACTGACACCAATGATGGGGCACTATTCCTTCTACACCAACATTTGGGCACTATTGCTACCACTGACCCCAATAATGGAGCACTATTTCCTCCCAATGATGGGTCACTATTTCTTCCCCCAGTACCAACAATGAGGCAATATTCCACCCACTTGAACCAATGATGAGGCATTCTTTATTCCCATTGACGCCAGGGCATTTTATACTCGTGCTGGTCACAGTTCTAAAAACCTTGCTCTGGAGTATAGTTTGTACTTGTACAAGGCCAGGTCCACACCAGTGCATTGCTGTCTGAATGCAGGGAGATTGTATGTGCATTCTACATGTGATATTATTATTATTTTTATTTTTTTGTATAGGTGTGATCCCATTTACTTCGATTAGACTGTGCATCAAAGATGCAGCATGCAGGGCTTTGAGGTACTTGCAAGAAAACACATGGTCTAATGGATTGCACAAAGGAAAAAATAATTAATTATTTTTTAAAATGCTCATGTGATCATGCTGTGTCAAATCACAGTGCACAGGTTTTGTGTGTGTGTGTGTGTGTGTGTGTGTGTGTGTGTGTATATTATATCTCTATCATCCCATTGATTAGGTCTAATTATGAATAATAAACTCTCTTAAGTCTATAATGAAGGCAAACACCCCACAGTGCTGGTGTGTGTTTTTTTTTTTTTTTTTTTGTTTTGTTTTTTTTCTCCCTTTATTTTATTAGAAATGGGTCCACTATATAGATCAGGCTTTCTAGTGTATGGCCAGCATCTCTGTGAATTTTTAAGTACAGAGGATCCATAAGCGGTATGTTGACTGTAATTGTAGGTTGGTGTGATGTGTTAATGGCACAGTTTAAGAAGTCGAAGGGTTTATAATGATTGGCAAGGTTAGGGAGGGCTTACTTTTGTGTTAGAGGGCAGACAGCCATCTGGCTTTTCTGAGCACGGATATAGTGCTAGAGCGACAGGAAAACTTTGCTTCCTGCTATTGTAATAATGCAGACTGTGTCTTAGCTCAGTGTGATTCATTTACATAATTTGGAAGGAAAAGATGGAAGGGTTGTCTATGACAACAAATTGTCTCTGTTCATTGTTTTACAATGCAAGTTGGATAATAAGCAACGTGAGCAGTGCTGATTTAATATATACAGATGCAGTGCCTTGCAAAAGTATTCACCCTCCCTTGGCATTGGAACGTCCGCTCATTTGTCTCCTTTTCCCCTCCGGTGCCACAATTGGCACCTTTTCGGGGGGAGGGGGGACAGGATTATTATTTTTATTATTATTGTGAAGCAAATAACAAATAGGACAAAATAACTGAAAAAGTCAATGTGCATAACTATTCATCCCCCTAAAGTCAATACTTTGTAGAGCCAACTACCTCCAAGTCGCTTTGGATAAGACTCTATGAGCTTGCCACATGTTACCACTGGGATTTTTGTCCATTCCTCCTTGCAAAACTGCTCCAGCTCCTTCAAGTTGGATGGTTTGCGCTTGTGAACAGCAATCTTTACGTCTGACCACAGATTTTCTATTGGATTGAGGTCTGGGCTTTGACTAGGCCCTTACTACACATTTACATGTTTCTACTTTTACCACTCAAGTGTTTTGCAGTGTGTTTGGGGCCATTGTCCTGCTGGAAGGTGAACCTCCATCCTAGCCTCAAAGCGCACACAGAGTGGTACGGGTTTTGCTCAAGAATATCCTTGTATTTAGCACCATCCATCTTTCCCTCAACTCTGACCAGTTTCCGAGTTCTGACTGAAAACATCCCCACAGCATGAAGCTGCCACCACCATGTTTCACTGTGGGGATGGTGTTCTTTGGGTGATGTGTTGGGTTTGCGTAGCATTTTCTTTGGTCAAAAAGTTCAATTTTAGTCTCCTCAGACCAGAGCACCTTCCTCCATTCATTTTGGGAGTCACTCACATGCCTTTTTGCAAAATCAAAATGTGCCATTTTGTGTTTTGCTGAAAGTAATGGCTTTTTTCTGGCCACTCTGCCATAAAGCCCAACTCTATGGAGCATACGGCTTATTGCCATCCTATGTACAGATACTCCAGTCTCTGCTGTGGAACTCTGCAGCTCCTCCAGGGTCACCTTATGTCTCTGTGCTGCCTCTCTGATTAATGCCCTCCTTGCCCAGTCTGTGAGTTTTGGCGTGCGGCCGTCTCTTGGCAGGTTTGCTGTTGTGCCATGTTCTCTCCATTTGGTTATGATGGATTTGATGGTGCTCCTAGGGATCATCAAAGATTTGTGTGTGTGTGTGTGTGTGTGTGTGTATATATGTATGTGTGTATATGTATGTATGTATATATATATATATTATATTGTGTGTATATGTAGCGCCGACTCCTGAAGAGCACGTACTGTTTTTGAAAGTTAAGGTTACACCTGAACTGCAGTTTGGTTTGGGTACAATTGTGCTAAATTTGGTGGACCTCAGCATTGGTCTGACTGACTGGACTATAGGATGTTCAGCCTGGCCACAAGGGGCACTGTCTCTTCTGGCAGGCATAGAACCACAGTCTAGTTGGGTGCTTTAAGTTTTTTACTCTCTTGTGGGGAGTGTCACTCTTGCTGTGCTTTCTGGGAGAGGGTACTTAAGATGCAGATGTCATGTGGTTCTGGGGTTCCTGTCCAGAAGGATGTTCTGACTCCATGGTCCTGGTTCTCCTGACCAGCCCCCAGGAAGGCTATGGCCTGGGGTGCGGATCCACCCGACTTATTGTCTCGGGGCTGGCTAGCCCGAGGCAAGGAAACTAAAGAATGATTCCGAGGTAGTCCGGTGCCATCTACGGCAGTTGGAGAGGCCCAGTAACTTCATAGCTATCCAGGGGAGGACTCTTCAGAAGAAGGCTGATTTCTTAGCAAGAACCTGAAGGGGCTGAAGTACCTAAGTGAATCCAGTCTCATGGGTATTGCCAAGCTGGCTGAAAGATCCAGTTATCACACAAGTGTTCAATAGGTGTTTAGTTTCCTGAAGTCTACAACACAGTCTGTGGCATAGCTGTATTCCTGTATGTTGTACAACGTCCTCTGTGGCAGAGACTTGTTCCTGAGTAAAGCACCTTGTTGGCTGCTAGGCCTTGTGAGAGAGGGACTATCCAACTTGAGTGAACATCCAGTTGTGAATGGCTATTCTCTGGATTTAGTCAAAGTAGGCAAGTCCTTCATTATTGACTTTGACACTAAAAGTACCTGAACTTCCTTCCTAACCCTCTGATCCTATTTTATGAGACTGTTCGTTGTCTACGTTTTGCAAATAAAAATCCCTTTATGTGGATCTGTCGTCAGTCTCTGAGTTTACTGGGCCATCTACCACAGGACCCCCTAGACACCGATCAAGGAGGAGACGGTAACGGTAAGCTCAATCAAACCAGCAGCTCCTTCGGGGGTCAGTATATATGTGTGTATGTATGTATGTATGTGTATATGTATGTGTGTGTGTGTGTGTGTGTGTGTGTGTGTGTGTGTGTATATATATATATGTGTATGTGTGTATATATATATATATATATATATATATATATATATATATATATATATATATATATATATATATATATATATATATATATATATATATATATATATATATATAATATATTTAACCTAACCCTGACTTGTACTTCTCAACAACATCATTGTTTGGAGAGTTCCTTGGTCTTCCTGGCAGTGTTTGGTTAGTGGTGCCTCTTGCCCCTCTGGGACCTTTCAAAAAGATGTGTATATGTAATGACAGATCATGTGACACTTAGATTGCACACAGGTGGACATCATTTCACTAATTATGTGACTTCTGAAGGTAATTGGTTGCACCAGTGCTTTTTAGGCGCTTTATAACAAAGGGGGTGAATACATACGCACATGGCAATTATAATTTTTTTTACTTCTGAAAAATAGTTTTATGTATATATTTTTCAAATTTTACTTCACCAACTTAGACTATTGTGTTCTGGTCCATCACATATAATTCAGATTAAAAAAAATTAAACTAAAGTCTGTAATGTAACAAAATGGGTAAAAAGCCAAGGGGGTGAATACTTTTGCAAGGCACTGTATGCTATAATGGGCTGTAAATGTTCTATTCAACACTATTAAATTTACCAAGTGATGACATGCATATGGTGGCAACCTGCTGAGGCTGACCAGAAGATACTAGGGAACATCCTACTATTTGTATAGCTGGTGGCATGTATAGTTGGACACCTAAACCAGACGTGCTTGTAGCCTGCTTAGTGATCATTTAATTTGCTGGAATTTTAGCATGACCAGTTGTCGTTGTTTAAATGATTGATGCTTGCGAGGTTCTCCTGTGTGAATGCTGCAGGTCACGTTCACTATAACCTTTTTATGCCTCCTCTTTGTCGGGGGTGTCTTCAACTCTAAACTTATTCTGCCTGCCAAAAAAAGAGAAAAATGGGATGTTTGTAAGCATTTTAGGCACTAAAGCTTCCCCTGCACAGCCTCTGGAAGTGCCAGGGCACTTATCTGAGCAATGTGAGTTCAGCCATACAGTAGTATGGCTGAACTCGCATTGGATTCACACAGAAAAGGGTGCAAGGACTTGTTTTTCCCTGCACTAGAATCAAATTGCATGGGTGTTCTGACCTCTGCTATCCGATTCCTGTGTGAGTTCACAGTTCGCACCGAGCTCTGTGAACCAATCTGGGGGTGTCATTAACAATGTATTGACACCCGCAGCGGTTCTCAGAAGGCAGTGTGCCCGTGGGAGAGGAGCCATGTGGGCTCCATATATTTTTTTTTTTGCAATGTTTTGTGGGGGATATTATAATTTTTGGTTTTTGGCCCCTTTCACACTGATGGACCGATTGGGTCCACCTGTCAGTTTTTCAAGGGGAACCTGATCAGACCATCCGTAGCTCTCTATGTAGTGGCAAATGTCAACAGATGTCTCTGCTGACACCCGCCTGCATCCGATTCGGCCCGCTAAAAACAGATGGGCGAGGATCTGTTCCCCTATCTATCTGGCGGATATCCATCGGACTGCCTCATGTGGAAGAGCGGGCTGTGTCCGTGTTCGTTTTGCATAGCGGGGAGGACACAGACCTGTCATCTGCCTGCTCAGTGGGGATCAGCAGACGGTAAAATAAGAATATTCTTCAGAGCTTCCTTTCAAATCATAACATACCAAACTTCTGTTAAACATAGAAACAAGGGAAACCTTAAAAGTTTAAGAATCCAAAGAGTTTCAATACCATGGACAGCAGTAGTAGGTTATCCCGTTTTTAACAATTGACCTTGATTTTAAAATACTTTAAAGTGTATGTAAACCCTTACAGTGAACCTATCTTATTTGCTCTGATCTATTTCTGATCCGTTAAATATAAAATTGAAATTATTATATATGTTCAATAAGACCCCAGTCACACTTTTGTGACATGTCATGCACCTTTGGATATCAAAGTTGCATGACAAGTTGTACCCCATGTTTTCCAGTGATAACTATTCATATGTATGACTTAAAGTTGCGGCTTCACAGCTGGGTGACCATTGCACGAGCAGCTCTGCGCTCCGTGACTGGTCCCAACGTCTTCTAGGACCTGTCATGTGTCCCAGAAGACTTTGGGAAGGAGAACTTCTGTTTCCAATCGCCTAAGGTGACCAAAACAGAAGTGGGAGCACGTGCCTGTCAAAATCGGGTACCTGCTCCCCACCACATAAAAACTCTGTTTCATAAACGGGAGCCAGTGAGGGGGCCTTAAAGTGGGTGGAACTCCGCTTTAAAGTTGCAGCGACTTCAAAGAAGTTCATACACTACAGGGTCCAACTTTAATGCAACTTGAGAGTTGAGGGTCATAGACTTCAATGTTAACCCTCAAAAGTTGCATCTGAATGTTTTTACATTTACATTCTATGCATTAAGGTGGAAAACCTTTTTGTAGTGCAAGAGCCCCCCCGCACGCCCTTTCACCTGAACCCGATTTGTTCCAGCAATGGGGACGATCAGAGCAGCTCCAGCCCCTGTCTCAGGTTCTCATTGCCTCGATTGATGGCAGCAAGAGCATGTGCTCTCGCTGCTGTCAATGAAAGCCACGGGCAGGACCGAGTCTTGCTGTCTCTGTCACTGGACATAGCAGCAGGACTCGAGAGTGCCTGCAGGAGTACCCCCAGGGAATACGGGTCTCCGTGGGCACTCAAGAAGAGGAGGAGCCAGGAGCGACGCTGGGGGACCCCAGAAGAGAAGGATTGGCGGCCCCTCTGTGCAAAACCCTTGCACAGAGGAGGCAAGTATGACATGTTATTTAAAAAAACAAGCCTTTACAACTCCTTTAAAGTGAGCCTGTGCTTTGCCCATACAACAAGGTCACTTTACCTGGAGCACCACCAATTGCCTATATATGGGTTTCTATCTGCTTCCTGCTACTGGGAGGCAAGAAAATGCTGGCGTGGGGATCCCTTCATCTTGTGTAATGGTGATTGGCAATTCAGACACCCATGTAAGTTCCAAATGGCTTCCTCTCTTTGTTGCCAAAGGCCCAACAAAAGGAAAACTTACTATGAGCAGCCAGTGGGGATGCAAATAAAGTGTAAAGTGAACCTCCCTCTTTTTTTTTTTTTTTTTGATGGAAACAAATGATGTATATTTTTACAAATAGTTTTCCTTCGTCATTCTAACTTGTAAGCAGAATCTTCGCACACACAGGCACAGTAGGGGTCTTTAGTTTTTGCTAATAAGATTATAGCAAAAGGTGTTACATGGATGATTCCCCAGGGCTGGCTGGGTCTGATCTGTAAGGACAAGTTCAGGAAGCTGCATGTCGCCTTCAGTGACTTGGAGTTGTCTTCCAGTTTCTAATCTTCAAAGACAGGGCAACGCAGCAAAGGGTCATAATGCAGAGCAGCAGTTTGTTTCTAATAAAAGCAACTTGTGGAGACATTGCTGCTGGGTGCAGAAGTACCTATTAAGCCAGCATCCTGCTGGTCTTTTATTCCCTCTACCTTTAACTTCTCTGATGTGACTCCTGGCAATAAATCCATGTAATTTAGCCTGTCAAGCTATGCAGTCAAAACGAATCAGAAGTGTTTTAGCTTTAAAAAAAAAAGGCATGCTTTTCATGCAGAAGAACCAATGTGAACTGTTTGTTCTTCTATATACAGTATACCATTGGCACAAAACTCAAACTTGTACCATACCCCATGCATTGACAACTGCACATGTGTACGAATAAACCTATAAATAGGAATTGTGCAAATGTATTTAGCTTGTATTAGTATTATTATTATATATATATTTTTTTTTAAGGAGTGTGTGTGGTTGGGTTTTTTATTTTATTTTTTATTTTTTTGGTTTTAGTTTGCTTGGATATTTAGACCTAGAGAGAGAGAGGGGGGCAGGCGGTTGCACGGTAAAGATTGCTGGAATGGGGTGGAACTAAACCCACCGTTTTTAACGGTTTCCCGAAACCGGTAAATTCAAGACTTTTCTTGAAAAATAGTTGTTGAATTTACTAGTGTTAAACCAGATTAGGGAGTCTTTAACCACTTCAATACTGGGCCACACACACTTAAGGGCATATTACTCATTTGCGTAAGTTATTGAATGCGGTAAAGTAAGTCCAATTTACAAAAAATAAAAAAAGTATCGGTAAATTATCGTATAAAAAGTTTTTAGACCCCCCCCCCCCCCCAGGCTGTTTCTAAACAAAATCGGGTTGCTTAGGAGCGGGCCACCGCATCCTTAACTGATAACTCTTCTGCTGTTCTTGTATCTATCTATCGAGATGGATAGCGAGAGAGAGATAGCGCGAGAGAGATATGTATCTCACTTAAGGACAGGCCTCTTTCTGAGATTTGGTGTTTACAAGTTTAAAAAGTGTTTTTTTTTTTTTTTTCTCTTGCTGGAAAATTACTTGGAACCAAATCTTACATTATATATTTTGTTCTAACACCCTAGGGAATAAAATGGCGTTAGTTGCAATACTTTCTGTCACATCGCATTTGCGCAGTGGTCTTACAAGCGCACTTTTTTTTTTTTTTTATTAAAAAAAAAAAAGACAGCAGTAAAGTTTGCACAATATTATTTTTTTTATATTGTGAAAGATAATGTCACGCCGAGTAAATTCATACCCAACATGTCACGCTTCAAAATTGCGCCTACTTATGGAATGGCGACAAACCTTTACACTTAGTCACTTAGTCTCCATAGGTGACGTTTAAACAATTCTACAGGTTGCAGGTTTTGAGTTAGAGGAGGTCTAGGGCTAGAATTATTGCTCTCACTCTACCGATCGCAGCAATACCTCACATGTTTGGTTTTATTTTCACACTGTTCTTTTAAAAAATTATTTAAAAAATAGTCATTTTTATTCCTATTACAAGGAATGTAAACATCCCCTGTAATAGGAAAAAAAGCATGTCAGGACCTCTTAAATATGAGATCTGGGGTCAAAAGACCTCAGATCTCACTTACACTAAAATGCAATTTAGAAAAAAAAATTGTCATTTGAACAAGAGCTATGGGTGGAAGTGACGTTTTGACAGCAATGATATTGAGATGGGTGCCATCTTCCCCCTCACTCGTCTCCATACCAAACCAGGAGAACGATCCGATTGCCGCCGCCGCTACTACGGCTCCTGTAAGTAGCGGAGGGCCCCTCTCCTGTTGCCAATAAGAAGAGTGATCTCATGGTAAATCCGCCACAGAGTTCACTTCTATCTTGAAGCGGGCAGCCCGCTGAAGAGGAGGATAGTGGGGTTATGGCAGCTGGCCGCTGCCATAACGATATTCGCCTTCAAAGTAGCGACGTATACCGATGGTGGGCGGTCCGTAAAGTGGTTAATAAAAACTGTCTGTGTGTTTTATTACTTTGTAACGCTTTTTTGGGTGAACGGGTAGGGGTAAGCTGTAGCTTAAAGGGGGCTTCCAGATTCTGATTAGCCCCCTGCTCACAGACCCCACAATCACCGACCAGTTGTGGGGAGGGGGCCCTTGTCCCCATCAATATGTGGGCAGTGTGCTGTGAGCTGCCCCAAAGCACCCCCCCGCCCCCCCCGATGTTAAGGGCATGAATGCAATGTATTCTCTGACTGGACTAAGTGGATGTGATGTCCTGATCTCGACCTTGTCCTGTCAAAGGATGCCTTGCATTCATTGAGAAAAATTCATGGCACTTAGTGAATGGCACCTGGCACAGGACCCAGAAAACTGTTGTAGAAAGAGCACTACTGTGATTCTCCATTTCCACAGTGATCCCTCAAATATGGTATTTGTATGCTTCAACTGGGCCACACAGGCCAAATGTAACTATTCAATAACAACTATACCCTGAGCTCAGCTTTACATGTTTATTAGCGAACCAAAGATTGTGTTAATAAATATAATAATAATTTAACCGCTTCCTGACTGGCGCACGACGATGTACGTTGGTAGAATGGCACGGCAGGCACATGGGCGTACAAGTATGTCCCTTTTTTAAATGTGAGCGCCGCCGGCCGGGACATCTGTGAGTCCGATCGCGGGTCCCGCAGACTCAATCGCAGTGGGGATACCTGCAATCGTCTCACGGGGAGGAAGAACGGGGAGATGCTAAAGTAAACAAGCATCTCCCCGTTCTGCCTAGCAACAGTGACACTGATCTCTGCTCCCTGTGATTGGAGCAGAGATCAGTGATGTGTAAAATACCAGCACGCCCCCCCACAGTTAGCAACACGCCCCTAGGACACACTTAACCCCTACACTGTCACCTCCTGGTTAACCCCTTCACTGCCAGTGTCATTTACATAAGAATCAGTGCATTTGTATAGCAGTGATTGCTATATAAATGACAATGGTCCCAAAAATGTGTCAAAAATGTCTGATGTGTCCGCCATAATGTCGCAGTCACAATAAAAATCGTTGATCACCACCATTACTAGTAAAAATATATATATATATATATATATATATATATATCTCTCAAAATGCCATAAAACTATCCCCTATTTTGTAAACGCTATAACTTTTGCCCAAACCAAATCGATAATCGCTTATTGCGTTTTATTTATTTTTCCTAAAATATGTAGAAATATATGTATCGGCCTAAACTGAGGGGGGGGAAATATATATATATATATATATATATATATATATATATATATATATATATATATATATATATATATATATATATATATATATATATATATATATATATATATATATATATATATATATAAATATTTTTTTACATTTTTGGGGGATATTTATTCTAGAAAAAAGTAAAAAATGAATGCTTTTTTTCAGTATTGTCGCTCTTTTTTTTGTTTATAGCGCAAAAAATAAAAACCGCAAGGGGGAGCAAATACCACTAAAAGAAAGCTCTATTGGTGGGAAAATAAGGACGACCGCACAATCTTCAGTTAAAGTGATGCAGTGTCGAGTAGCAAAAAGTGGTCTGGTCTTAAGCCAGCAAAAGGGACGATCGTTCGTCCAATGATCTCATTGTGTGTGCCAGGCATAACTTTGACAAAGCATTAGAAAGTCGGACTCCTGAAACTGATGGTGTTGGGTTCAGGTTTTAATTTTGTGTTTCAGTCTCTAAAATTAACTTTAATGTAAATTGCAGCAATGCCCCCAAGGTGAGTAACTGACAACTGAAGCTTTACATTGCTTGGTATCTCCTACAGGGCCATTGATTTCATTAGCATGAAAGGCTTGCTGCATTGATGGATGTAAATTGGAGTGAAAGCCCAGGCCATCTGTTGCAGTGTTTTACAGTACTGCATTAAGTATTGCATAATAGAAAACCTATTAAATAGACTTGATTTTAAAAGGGAACTTTTATGTGTGTGTGTGTGTGTTTTTTTTTTTTTTTTTTTTTTATATATACATATTAATAAAATTTATATAATCTTTGTCAACTTTATACAAATAACTTAAACTCGTCAATGTGTGTTTTTAAAGTGGTTGCAAAGGCTAAAAATAGATGCTGTTGTTTTGGTGTATGTAGTCCACCAAGTCTCTAGTCACTGGTGTCCATAGCAGCAACTACCTGTAGTAAGATTTCCACTCCTTTATATATATATATATATATATATATATATATATATATATATATATATATATATATATATATATATATATATATATATATAATTTATTATAAATCTTTTTATAATAATCTAAAGTCTACACACCCTTGTTAAAATGTCTGTCAGGTTTCTGTGATGTAAAGAAAAAAATGAGACTACGATTAATCGTTTCATAACGTTTTTTTTATTTTTTGGGGGGGGGGGGGGTTGAGTAAAAATCTAAAAAATGAAAATATTGGGGTGATCTGATGAGGGCTGTGCACAGGAGATGCCCTCACAATCTGACAGATTTGGGGTGTTTTTGTAAAGAAGAGTGGGCAAATATTGGCAAGTTAAGATGTGCCATGCTGATAGACTCCTAACAAAAAAGACTGAGTGGTCCATTAAAATCAAAAGGTGCTTCAACAAATTATTTGTTTAAAGGGGTTGTAAACCTTTGTGTTTTTTCACCTTAATGCATCCCAAGCCTGTCAGTGCTCAGACCAAATGCCGCACACTGCATCAAATTGGTATGCATGGCTTTTGTCCCAGAAGGAAGCCTCTTCTAAAGATGATGCACAAGAAAGCCCGCAAACAGTTTGCTGAAGACAAGCAGACTAAGGATATAGATTAATGGAACCATGTCCTGTGGTCAGATGAAACCAATATAAACTTATTGGTTAGGATGGTGTCAAGTGTGTGTGACGGCAACCAGGTGAGAAGTACAAATACAAGTGTGTCTTGCCTACAGTCAAGCATGGTGGTGGGAGTGTCATGGTCTGGGGCTGAATGAGTGCTGCCGGCACTGGGGAGCTACAGTTCATTGAGTAGACAGTATTATACGACAGTATTCCAACATAACGACCCCAAACACACCTCCAAGACAACCACTCCTTTGCTAAAGAAGCTGAGGGTAAAGATGGACTGGCCAAGCATGTCTCCTGACCTAAACCCTATTGAGCATCTGTGGGGCATCCTCAAACAGAAGATGGAGGAGCACAAGGTCTCCAACATTCACCAGCTCGGTGCTGTCATCATGGAGGAGTGGAAGAGGACTCCAGTGGCAACCTGTGATGCTCTGGTGAACTCCATGCCCAAGAGGGTTAAGGCAGTGTTGGAAAATAACGGTGGCCACATAAAATATTGACACTTTTTTTTTGGTCCAATTTGGACATTTTCACTTAGGAGTGTACTCGATTTTGTTGGCATTGGTTTAGACATTAATGACTGTGTGTTGCATTATTTTGAGGGAACAGCAAATTTACACTGTTATACAAGCTGTACACTCACTACTCACAAACTAAGTTTTAGCAAAGTGTAATTTCTTTAGTGTTGTCACATGAAGAAATCTTTACAAAATGTGAGGGGTGTACTCACTTTTGTGAGATACTGTATAGCTTCCATTGCAGCCACTAGGTTGTGAATAGTTAACATTTTTGTTCTAATATATGAGTGATTATTATCAATGGACAGTGATCAACTGGCAAAAGAAATATTTATAGCCTTGTTTCAAGAACATGCCTTTTTATTATATGGGTCTTACTACCATTTAGAATGCAGCTGTAAATCATGAAGCTTGATAAAGGAACTATGTTTATATTGAAATTGTGTGCTGATGAAATCTAATAAAACTTCTAACAATTTTTTTTATATTAACATAGAAGACAATGGCACTCTGATTTAGATTATTTTGGTGTTTTGATGACCTTGAAAACTTTTAGCCATTAAGTCCTTTAGGCACTTGAGTTGGGGTGGGGTGAACCTTTTGTCAGCTCTCGGAACGTGTTGTGAAACCGTCTGTAATGTAGGCCTGTTTAAAGTTTGTTATAATTGCTCTCCTGTCTGTTCCCAGTAGAAAGTAATTCCCCAAGCAAAGCAGGACTGCTATTTTTATTGCTGGAAATTTCCACTTGGCCACCTGGTTCAGGTAAGCAAAAAATGTGAAATTGCAAATTCACTTAAATGAGTGCTTAAACACTTTTATGCACAAATGGGTTTTGTTTTGGAATAAAGAGGTTTAAAATGATTCTAAAGGCTCTTTATTTAATTAAGAGGTCATGCTTTCCTGCTCTGTGCAATAACATTGCACAGAGGTCCTATTGCCTCTTGTTTGACAGTCCCCTCCTTATTCCTGCGGGTGTCCCCATAACAAGCCGTGTGCTATGGGGGCACCTGTGCTAGTGTGATCTCATAGACACACATGGCACTGGTCAGTCATGCAGCCCGCTCCCTCCTCGCATGTTTGACTGACAGCTGCAGAAGCCTATGGCTCCCATTGCTGCCAGTGTCTCTTGCATGCAAGACCAAGAAATGGTAGAGCTGTGCTGGAGTGGTGACTGGAGCCAGATAAATGTTTAAGGATGGGGGGTACGGTGGGATATTTTCACCTTAATGCAGGGAATACAATAAGGTAAAAAAAAATGTTTAGAACACTTTAAGAAAAACTCCATGCATTTGTAGCAAAGTGTCATTTCTTCAGTGTTGTCACATGAAAAGATATAATAAAATATTTACAAAAAATGTGAGGGGTGTACTCTTGTGAGATGCTGTATATTTAATGCTGCTGGGCTTTCCACAAAGCTCATTTCTGATTGCTTGCTGTGGGTCACAGCACCCTATGGCTGTTTTCATTATCTTATTTTAGGCCACTTATTTGAGAACAGTTAAGTCAGCTCAGTTCTTCTTTAGGTTGTGGTTTTGTGGTTTGCTTGCTGGGTTTTTGGCCTTGAGCAGAATGAATCAGAAGTAAACCAGCTGTGATGTTTGCCTTTTTTTTAATTTTGCATGTTTTGGGGTCACAGTTCAAGCGTGACTTTGTTGACACAAAAAATCCATACATAGCATTTTTTTTTTTTTTTTTGTTTAGTTGAAAGCAACTCCCAAAAAAAGTTCTCTGCATGCATTTAATTTTGTTCCAGTAGTGTTTTGTGTGGGTTTTCTATCACCTCCAAGAGCATTCTAGTTATTTGGCATCTCACCCAATTGCCCATAGCGTGTATCTGTGTAATTTGGTTGCAAATTCCAGCAAATGTGTTTGGTCTGCATTATACTGGAAATGGTAAATATGTATGTAAAAACTTCAGGGAGCAGCAATTTTATACATGGCCAATAAGCAAAACAAAATGTGCATCTAGTCTTGGCATATAATAATTCATATTCCATCACAAGTTTCTGGTATAAGCTCTAAAGGTTTGGGTGCTGTAGCAACAACCAGCTGGATACTGGTTCAAGTCACAACATAGATATTTGCCAGCACACCAAGGATCAGCACAAAGTGGCATCCCAACAGTTTAATTTATTGCATGAACACAACACAAGAAGGTGCCACGTTTCGGAGTCGTGCAGGACCCCTTCATCACATGCCTGACAAAGGCGTCCTGCGTTACTCCGAAACGTTGCACCTTCTTGTGTTGTGATCATGCAATAAATTAAACCGTTGGAACGCCACTTTGTGCTGATCCTTGGTGTGTTGGCAAATATCTACGTAGTCTTAGCATATGGCACTGGTTGGAGATGACAGGCAATCCTATTTTGGGCTGTGCATGCACAGCAAGAATATGAGAAGGGATACTTTTGGATTCACCACTGGAAAGAAAAATTTGTTTCATGACTGAACATTTTAGCTAACGCCGCAAAGCAGCACAACTCATTCATGCACAGTCTGATGGGGATATGAGCAGCCTGTCATCTGTAATCCTCCCTGCTTTTCTACTGAAAAAAAAAAAATGTAAAAATCCAATGCACTATTTTTACCTCTGCATCTGTCACAGCTCTCTGAAAATCTCTGGTCCGCGGGCTGCAGAGTGGTTCCATCACTGGCCCCACCTCTCATCTGTACACCCCACCTCCCAGCAGGAAGTGAGGGGCACGCACACTTCCAGCACCGTGCACGCTGCTAAGCTAGTGTGTGAGGGTACAGCTGGGAGGTGGTGGGGCCACCTGAAGATTTCATGACTTTGCCTCCCAAGCTCCGGACATAATAAGCCCACGGGCCAGAGATTTTCAGAGAGCTGTGCAGGCTTAGAGGTAAAAACACAAAGCTTTGCATTTTTACAAAACAAACTAGAGATGGTGCATGTATTTGAGAACTGATGCAAATGAGGTTTTCAACCACTTTAATGAACCGTTTTGTTACTTCATGTGTGAGTACTTTTAAGGGTGGTCAGTATGACAACAGGCATATTTCACAGTTCTATTCCCTGCGGACACCTTAAAGTGGTTCTAAAGGCAGAGGTTTTATTTATCTTAATGCATTCTATGCACGATGCCATTGGCTCCCGCTGCTGTCAAAGTCAGTGAGCCAATGTTTTTATTTTTAAGCAACCCCCCAAACCGAGACGTTATCACTTTAAACCCTAAAAGATGATTTACAACCTACAATGAAAAGTTTACAGACAGTCTGAGCATTGTAGTATGGAGGGCTGTTTTTCACCACGTGCAGGAACATTGATGAAGCACTGCCGGGCAGATGTAACTTTTTGCCTGCTGGCACCAGACTCCCCCTGATGAAATTTCAGGTAATGAGAGGTCCCAGGAAGCCTACAATGTTGTCTCCACGAAGAGCTTTCTGGAAGCACCTTCAGCCTCCACTAGCAAATTCCAATTGGCTCTTGTCATGAATATGGATAAAAGGCAATAGATACTAGAGCTGAGACTAGTTTGGGAGTGTCATTATAAATGGTTCCTCTCCATTTTGGGCTGCCAAGGTGTGATTAGAGCAAGTAAATTAGTTGAAAGCTTTCATTAAGGGGGAACGTTTTTCTAATAGTGATGTTTGAGTTCTGGTAGAATCTGGGGAGTTATACCACCTGACATGTTCTTATTTCTCTGAAAAATGGACATGTAGATCTGAGCGTGCTTGATGCACGAGAGGGGCCTTTGGGACACTTTTTTTTAAATGTTATTTTATTTCAAAAAAAATTTATGGGGTGTGTAGTCGTAGTACAAGACTATGCAGTAGATGGAACTTGGCGCTCGGAGATGCTGCATTTATGCAATATGCATTTAGGAAATATCAGGGTTGATGGCAGTAGAATGTTACATAGTTACATAGTAAGGTTGAATAAAGACACCAGTCCATCCAGTTCAACCTGAGTGAGTGTCTACAATTGTCCCAATCCCTGTACATTGCACACTCACATCAGTCCCTACCCTCAAGGAACCCCACAATCAAGGTCCCATTCATATACTAGGGACAATTTTGGACAGAAGCCAATTAACCTACCTGCATGTCTTTGGAGTGTGGGAGGAAAACGGAGTACCTGGAGGAAACCCACGCAGGCACAGGGAGAACATGCAAAGTCCAAGCAGGTAGTGTCGTAGTTGGGATTTGAACCAGCGACCCTTTTACTGCTAGGCGAGAGTGCTACCCACTACACCACTGTGCAGCCCCTTATGTGTATTTCACTTTTCTGTACTGTTATACCAGGGGTTGACAAATTTGCTTGGAATCTAGGAGCCAGCTAAAAAAGTTAGGAGCCAGGTCCGTGACGGCGATCTGGACCTGTCCCTGGCCTGACATGGAGACGAGTGAGGGAAGATAGCCCCCAGCCCCCCACCTGTCTCCAAGTCATTGCCCATAGCTCTTAGAGGGACATTTTTAAATTGCATTTTAGTGTAAAAATGAGATGGTGAGGTCTCTCTGACCCCAGATCTCATATATAAAAGAGGACCTGTCATGCTTTTTTCTATTACAAGGGATTTTTACATTCCTTGTAATAGGAATAAAAGTGACACACATTTTTTTTTTTTTTTTAAAAGAACAGTGAAAAAAATAAAAATAAAAAGTTAAAATAAGAAAAAAAAATTGTTTTAAATGCGCCCTGTCTTGCCAAGCTTGCGTGCAGAAGCGAACGCATATATGAAAGCGGTGTTCAAACCACACATGTGAGGTATCGCTGCGATCGGTAGAGTAAGAGCAATAATTCTAGTCCCAGACCTCCTCTGTAACTCAAAACGTGCAACCTGAAGAATTTTTTAAACGTCGCCTATGGAGATTTTAAATGGTAAAAGTTTGTCGCCATTTCCATGAGCGGGCGCAATTTTGAAGCGTGACATGTTGGGTATCGATTTACTCGGCGTAACATTATCTTTCACAATATAAAAAAAAAAAAAATTGGGCTAACTTTACTGTTGTCTTTTTTTTTTTTATTAAATAAAAAATTTTTCCCCAAAAAAGTGCGCTTGTAAGTCCGCTGTGCAAATATGGTGTGACAGACAGTATTGCAACGACCACCATTTTACTCTCTAGGGTGTTAGAATAAATAAAAAAAAAAAAATTATATATATAATTTTTTTTTTGTTTTGTTTAGGGGTTCTAAGTAAAGGGATGGAGAAAGACTGGCCCATTAGGCATTGTTGGTTGTAATTCCAACGGCCACCACAGAGGGCGCCAGATTCCAGAAGGAACCATAGGATCACAGAAGGCCTCAAGCCGGGGGCTCAATTACCGGCCGCCACCCACGGAGACGGGATACCCCCAGCTATGCTGCCCCCAGGCGCAAGGTCGCTGATTCTAGTCGCCAATGCGACCTGGCGACCGGGTTTTGTCGAGCACTGTGTTATACAAATAGTTATGCAGTGGGCAATATTCATCAAAGTGTCTGAAGTAAGCATGGGTACCCATGACAAGTAATACAGTAACTGAATTTTCATTATGCCTTACAAATCATTTTTTGGGTTGCTACAACCAACACAGGCATTTCCTTACTCATACTATACCCATACCCATTCTATTGGTTGAACTGGATGGATGTTTTCAACCAGACTAACTATATAACATACAGAGGATGGTGGGTTCACATATGCTGTGAAAATAAAACCACCATTTACTTGAATAATTGGCTGGCCAAAAGGAATTTAAAGGAGGTAAAACCCTGATGGGTTTTACTTCGCCTTTGCTCCCTGCTCACTGCAAATTGAAAGCATAATGGGCTAGTATGCATCCCATACTAATCCATTATGTGACACTTACCTGCAAAAGAATCCAGCGATGTCCCCTGTGTAGGCAGCATCCATCTTCAAGCCCCTCTTCCTTCCAGGCCGTGGACTCCGGCTCTGTGATTCGCCAGAGCCATGTGACGTCACTCCTGCACATGCGCACAGTAACGGCCAACGCTAGGGAAGAAACTGCATGGAGTTTAGTTTCTTCCCCGCGCATGCGCCATTCACTACAAGTGAAATATCTCCTAAACGGTGCACATTTAGGAGATATTACCACTACATATAGGTAAGCCTTATTCTAGGCTTGCTATAGGTCGAAGTCCCAAAAAAGGGTTTACAACCACTTTAAAATGCAGTAAAAAAAAATTGTAGAATGCAGGCTGGTAACATTTTCCTATCAAATGTTTTTTTTTTTACTTCTTTTTTTTTGAAGCAGCTGTGTTTATAGATGTATATTTCTTTTCCTGCATTTAATGCAAAAAGTAATGTGATTGCATGTAATGCAATCTGTAGTTTTACAACAAACTGGGCAACATGAGTTAAATGCCAACACAGAGATGTCTTCAGTCCACATACCCTAATTGTTAGACCCCCCTAAGCACACTGGTACCTCTGTATCAATAAATGACAACAGTTAGTAAAACTACATTTGATTCCATCCCCCAGCAACAGCTAGGGCCCTAGATCCCTTTCACACTGGGGTATTTTTCAGGCACTTTAGCTTTAAAAAAAAAGCACCTGAAAGAAGCCGCAACTGCAATCCCAATGTGAAAGGCCGAATGCTTTCACAATGAGGCGCTGCACTGGCAGGTCGTCAAAAAAAAAAGTCGGAAAGCAGCTTCTTTGCATGCACCGCTCCTAAGCGCCCCTTCCCATTGAAATCAATGGGAAGCGCCTGCAAAACGCTGAAAAGCGCTTTTGGCAGCGGCTCTTTGTGGGTGCTTTTAACCCTTTATTTGGCCACAGCAGGGGTTAAAAGTGCCCCACTAGCACTCGAAAAACGCTGGTAAAGCGCCGCTAGTTTAAGCGGCACTTTACAAGCTTTTTTGGGCGCTGGCAGTGTGAAATGGCTCTTAAAGCCCTTGGGCTTTCACATTGGGATTGCAGATGAGGCTTCTTTCAAGCGATTTACAGGCGCTTTTTTTTTTTTTTTTTTTTTTTTTTTTTTTAGTTTTATTTTTCCCCCATGCATTTTTTGTTTTGGTTTTTGTTTGTTTTTTTCGAAATCAGTGAACAAACTACTGCAGAAAAGGTCCTCTTTATAGAAGATGAGTATTTTTCTTTCTAGAAAAGCTGTATAGCTAAAAATAATGACTACCTCTTCTTTGTGTAGGGAAATTGCTTTGGTTCCCTGTTGATCTGAGCAGCTTAAAGCCATTTAATCCAATTTAAGGTCAGGCAACCTTGCTGAGATCCATAGTATAAATGGGTCAATGCTACATTTGTGTGCCATTCATTGCAGGCGGTTTTTGCATGCTGGGTGCATGGCAGTAAAATGTTTTTGTTATCCCATTGGTGCACCTTAAATGATAAATGTGCTTCTCAGGGTCTGCAATGAAATGGATCTGAGTGAGATTGGCATTATTGCCCTTTAGATTTTCTTTCAGGTTTTACTAAATTTGTTCTTTAACCAGCACTGGGAAATGAGACCTGGACACCTGGTCCTTTTGGTTACAGTGCATCCGGAAAGTCACATTCACAGCGCTTCACTTTTCCACATTTTGTTATGCTACAGTCTTATTCCAAAATGGATTAAATTCATTATATTGCTACAAATTCTACAAACCATACCCCATAATGACAACATGAAGTAAGTTTTGTTTGAAATATTTGCAAACGCCTTTATTAAAAAAAAAAAAAACGAAAAAAAAAATCACAGGTACTTTAAATATTTAACAGCTTTTGCTCAATGCTTTGTTGAAGCACCTTTGGCACCAATTACAGCCGCAAGTCTTTTTGATTATGATGCTACAAGCTTGGCACATCTATTTTTGATGTTTGATGTTTCTCCCATTCTTCTTTGCAGGACCCTCCTCAAGCTCCATCAGGTTGGATGGGGGGAGTGGCTGCACAGCCATTTTCAGATCTCTCCAGAGATGTTCAGTCGGATTCAAGTCTGAGCTCTGGCTGGGCCAATCAAGGACATTCACAGAGTAGCCACTCCTTTGTTATCCTGGTTGTGTGCTTGGGGTCGTTGTCCTGTTGGAAGATGAACTTTTGCCCCAGCCTGAGGTCCAGAGTACTCTGGAGCAGGTTTTCATTAAGGATGTCACTGTACATTGCTGCACTCATCTTTCCCTCGACCCTGACTAGTCTCCCAGTTCCTGCCGCTGGAAAAACACCCCCACAGCTTGATGCTGCCACCACCATGATTCACTGTAGGGATGGTCTTGGCATTTCATCTTCACTTACAATTCATCAGACCAGAGAATTGCTTGAGTTTTTTATTATTTTTTTTTATTTAGTTATTTATTTTTTTATAGCGGTCAGCTGTAGAGAACGGCTCTGCACTAAATCGTGGAAATGCCAGATTAAGATCGTGTGTGTGTGTTTATATATATATATATATAATTTAAAATATTTTAACTCTTTCAAAGGCAGTACCTTGTTTTGGCACATTACAGCAGAAGTAGTAAGCCAGATTCTAGAACAAAACGCTGAACAAGCAGGGCAGTGCTACAGCCGTAAACTCTACATTTCAAGTACTGTATATCTGCCTGTTTACTTTTTTAATGAGGCAAGCTGATTACCCTTTATAGACATTGTAGACCTTTTCTGTGTATTATTTTAATAATCTATGCATAAAAGGCTGCGATATTTTGCTCATTACATATCAAGGGTCTACTTCCTTCTTAGCAGTGCTACACAATGGTTGTGCTTTACTGCTCCTCACAATAGAAGCCTGAGCCATTGACCCATTAGAGATGGTGTGCTCTCTATGTGATTGATATCTCAGCAGATGGTTAGACTGTAATTGCAGTAAACCATTAAAAGCTCCCACTATTTGCTAATCTACATATCTCTAATGCAGTAACAAGACTATAAAAGAGCAAACGTCTATAATAAATCAAAAGAAATGCTCCCAGAGAATATACTATTCTTTCCATTTATGAAAGTTATCCGGTCCCCGTGGAAAACATTCCATTTTTTTTCTTCTTTGTGGTGGAGAATATCCTCTTTCTGGCAATATAGCATGTATGGGAAGCCTTTGCACAAACATAGAAATATCATCCTAGTGTTGTATAGACCAATTTCAATAATTAACCAGTATTTGAAAAATCATTTCAAAGTGATGGCTGTTAGGTTTTCATCTCTGATGTCCAGGCTACTTCACTCCAATAGATCGGGCTTCTTTGTAAAAGGGATATTTTGTTATAATTTGCATTCGTAAAAGTGATGTCTATAATCCTTGTAAAAACTTTTTAATGCTGTCATCTCAGCCTGCTCTCTTCCAATGATCGGACTGTCCTGACAACACGCCCCCCCCCCCCCCCTGCGCTGCACAGCCATTCACTGGGAGGCTTGATGTGCTGCTGCTTCTCCTCCTCCCCACTCTGTTGCTGCTGAGAATAGGGGAATGTGATCACCTGTAAAAAAAAAAAAGGGGGGGGAAGTATTTACATACGTTTTTTGCCATTTAGGATAGAAAAACCTTCTGCTTTCAGCCCCTCCAAATACCTTACCTGAGCTCAATCCAGCAATGCGCACAAGAGAAGTTTCTCTCTCTCTCTCTCTCTCTCTCTCTCTCTCTCTCTCTCTCTCTCCTCTCTCTCTCTCTCTCTCTCTCTCTCTCTCTCTATCTCTCTCTCTCTCTCTCTCTCTCTCTCTCTCTCTCTCTCTCTCTCTCTCTCTCTCTCTCTCTCTCTCTCTTCCCAGGAGGGACAGGCCGAACGGCGCTGTTTGTCAGTGGGGCTTGGGAGTGAGCACATGAGCGCCCCCCAGAGTAAGCAACTGGCTTGGGGCATCCAGCAGAGGGATGGAGTGCTGGCAGCGGACCCAAGAAAAGGAGCCTCTGGCTTTTTTTTTTTTTTTTTTTTTGTTAAATATTTTCTACTTGCCTGCTCTGCACAGAGCAGCCCTGAGCCTCCTCTTCTTGGGTCCCCCACTGGCAATCTTGGCTCCTTCTCTTTTGTGTCTGCCCCCATAGCAAGTGCTTACTATGGGACAGTCGTGAGCTCAATCCAGAGCCAGGCTGTGTGTGTCTATTGATGCACACACCACTTCTCAGCCCCCTGCTGCTCTCAACCAAGCTTGTGAATGGGGGGGGGGGGGGGGGTGAGAGGAGCGAAGAATGGCAGATGAGCACAGAGCTGAATTGATAAGGACTTGGAAGTAAGTATTTGGGGGGGGGGGAGGGGGGGAAGGGTACGGCAAGTGGCAAAACCATTTTTTACAACTAAGGCAGGGAATATATGCAAGTAGAATGTTTCTTGTTTGTTTCTTGTTTGTTTCTTGTTTGTTTCTTGTTTGTTTCTTGTTTGTTTCTTGTTTGTTTCTTGTTTGTTTCTTGTTTGTTTCTGTTTGTTTCTTGTTTGTTTCTGTTTGTTTGTTTTTTTGTTTGTTTTTTTTGTTTTAGAACTACTTTAAATAAACCTGATCATAAGGATTTTCCGTTTAAGCCCCCCAGGTAAATTATCAGGAACAATTTTTTATTTTTCAGTTTTGTCCAATGTTTCTACTTTTTATGTTTTAAGTGTCCAAATGACCTTTTGAGGCATGACCTTTTTTACTATTTTCTTTTCAAAGTTTTTTTTTCTTTTTTAAATTTTTTTTTTTTTTTTTTTTTTTTTTTTTATACTCCCTTGAAACATGTTGGCTCATAACAAAATAGGTAATAGAAATGGCCTGAAGGTATCTGTGCATTGCTTTTGAATGTTTTGCATCATTAAACAAGGTGTGGTGCCAAAGACATTTTTCTGCATATGTTCTGTGATAATGGTTATCTCCCCAGGATAATGTGATTTATACGTGATAAAACTGTTAAAACATGCAGAAGAATAGTTGCTGTTTGCTATTCGGACAGTTCTTTATGCATGTTGTGAGACCTCGAACCATACAAAAGCTTCCAGTGCTATGCTTGTTGGAGTTGATCATTATGGGTATTGGAGTGGGCTATTTTATGAGTGTGACTTTTGTCGTTGCTGGGTAACTATTCTCCTGCCCTTGATTTTGGCATTTGAAGCAGATGTTAACGAGCATGGCTTTACTCTGCAGGTTCCAGAAGCCAATGATCATTTATCAATGATGGCACAATGACATCGTTTATAAAGTAGCGGCAAGAAAGATAGGCTTTTCGCCATGATAGGAACATTTCTGAAACGTCACCCAACATTTCGAGTTTGCTGAGGAGGTTCGTATAGCATTGACAGCTCTTGGCATTAATGGGTTATTGCAGCAGTGAAGACTTACTGTAATGTATAAATAGTCACTTGATGCAGGTATAGGTGAAATCACTCAATATTTATTTTTGTTTTTAGTGCACTACATCGCCACTGGCTGTTCGGTATTGTTGCTCCCTCAGGCCTAAACCATGGAATCCATGACTTTGGCTAATACTGATAGGATCCCACAACAATTAAAGTGGTTCTAAAGTTTCTTTATCTTAATGCATTCTATGTGTTGCTCATTGCATATCAAGGGTCTACTTCCTTCTTAGCAGTGCTACACAATGGTTGTGCTTTACTGCTCCTCCTCACAATAGTAGCGTGAGCCATTGACCCATTAGAGATGGTGTGATTGATATCTCAGCAGATGGTTAGATTGTAATTGCAGTAAACCATTAAGTCTGGTTGTAACTGTGGGCATCTGAAGCTGCTGCCTGTTCACTTCCGGGATTTACACAGACACATTTCCAGCTCTGCAGCTCTCATTGACCCTCTTATGACTCATCACCACTCCCTTCCTGGCAAACTCTCACGAGAGTGAAAGAGCTGTGCATGATGTCATAAGCCTAGGCTTTTTACCAGACAAGAGACAGGAAGTGTATAAAGTACTGGCAGAGAAAAAAGTCTTCCTATCCAAAGTTAAAACAATATGGGCAGAATATTTAATAGATGGAAAGTTGAAAAAAATGTCTGAAATTTCGCTTTAATGAATTCATAGAGCACACCACCAATATACTGGTCTGACCATTAAAAAGAAGTGATGTATGAAAGCATGGAATATTAGGATTTATCTTAAATTAGAGCCTGTATTTCTATCATGATGACTACACATTTAATGGATTAGCCAAGCTTACTACATCTAAAATATCAGGAAAAATGTAATACATGTGCCAAGGTGAGATACTGTTAATTCCCACCTCTCCCTGCTAAACTCCACACACCCTTTTACTGCTCTGCCACTGTCGCGTACCTGGTCAGCACGGTGATGTAGGAGTGCCTGAGATCGTCCACAGATGAATGTGCAACAGGCAGGCTGGAGGAGGTTGGACAAACCAGAGCCGTGGCAGGCTGAGATTTGTGGAGCTTGGGCAGGTTGGATGAGCAGGTGCAGGGTCAGACAGGCCAGGTGGGTAATGTTCAGGCAGATTAGAAGAGCAGCAGGCAGAAGAGAAGTCCAAAACAACCCAGGGTATCAAGCAAGCCGTATCAAGATCAAAGGTCAGCACAGGTAACAGGTCAGAACACAGAAGCTGCAGATCAGAGTCTATGGTGCCCTTTTGTCGCCAGCGTTGGTGACAGGTGCGCGCACGTGTGTATGCCATGCAATTCTTCATGCACGGACATTCCTTTCCTGATAGCCACTATTGGTGTGAGAGAGAGTCATTCCAACCTCCTGATATTAAAAATGACAGTGCATATGTTTTATAAGAACAGCCTCCAATAAGTAGAAGTAAATGCTCTTTGATTATGGAATGCTCTTCTGGAATTTGCCATCCATACATGCATCATCCTGTAAACAAGTATACTAACGTTCCCTTTTGTACTTGAGCCCAATGGGCACTTCAAATGCCTTTTACCTCTTAAAGCAAAACTTTACCCATAACAACTTGATAAAAAAAATGTTCTTTAGCAAAAAACATACATTCCACATTACTATGCTACCAAAATCTGATCTAAATTGCCTCCAGCATTGCTTATGTCACTTCTTGCTGGATGCTGCCATTTTGATGAAACCCAGAGCCCCTGAACAGCAGTAATTCATAAAGCGGAACTAAAACCCATCAATTCAACAGTTTCAAAAAACAGTTGCTATCTGTCGCATTTCCTTGTGTCCTCTACCAAACTGTCTAACCATCAAATGGCTGGTGTCATAACTGATCACATGTGCAGCACCATGGCAGTTTGAGATCAAACCGAACCAGCTTCTTTGGCTGTAAAAGATAGCAGGGTATAATTCCGCTTTAAAGCTGTCAGCAGATAGGCACTTGTATACTTCTTTTTTTTTTTTTTTATTTTTTTTTTTTTTACATAGTGATACCCGCACGATAGAATAGAATTTTTTATTTTGTGTACATAACCTTTTACAGTGTTTTTTTTTTTTTTTTTCTCTTGGCAGCCTCGCATTATAGTAACTAATGTGGAAACCATTTATTCTTTAGTTTTTTGTGACAGATGCTAATGTCCAGCTAATTATAAGGCCTTTTGCTCATGGTTCTGATGTTTGAGCATCTGCTTTTTTGAAATGACTTCAGGCATTCTGTTTCGTGCATATTTATACGTGTTCACGCGCACGATACATTCATAGGGAAAAGAAGCTATTTATGCATATTTTTGTGCATTTGCGTGTACCGGCGCAAAATACTGACCAGGAACACTGATTTTTATTTATTCAATTTTTTTCCCCTCGAGAACATGCAGCACTTGTTTACATGCCTGTGTGTACAGGAACATTGTAAACAAGGGGCTGCTATTTAGATCAGTAAAAAAAAAAAAAAAAATGCTGTACTGAGCTTTTTCAAGCTGCAGTGTGAAAGAGGCCTAAGGCCCCTTTCACATATGTGGACCGTTCAGATCCGCCAGTTAGTTTTTATGGAGCATCGGATGTCAGCGGTGACATGTCTGCTGACATCCGATCCGATCTGTTCCGCTCCGCAAAATCCAGATGGATGGATGTCCTATTTTCCATCCGTCTGACGGATCGGATTGGATGAAAACGGACAGGCGGTTAGTTTTTATCCGATCTCCCCATAGGGGAGAGTAGACTGACAGGTCTGTCCCTGCTCAGAGTGCAGAGACTGGCTTGTCATCCGCTGGCTCATCCGGGGTTCAACTGAGCGATCCCCGCTGAGCAAGCGGAGTAGTAAAAACGGACAGCCCTGGTGTGAAAGGGGCCTAAGGCTCAATGCACACTGGCTTTAAAATTCACTGCTTCTACAGGCGTTTTGTTCTGCCTGTAGAAGCAGCTCAATGTTATCCTATGTGTCCATTCACAATTAGGAAAATTACACGCATATTTTAAGCTCCACGTTTAGAGGCGGGGAAGAAAAAAACTCGTGGTTTGCGTTTTTCTGATTTTAGCTTACTGGCAGAAAACGCAAAACTTGTCTAAACTCTGTACAAAAAAAGCTCTATTTTTTGTCTGCCAGGACAAGTGTGTTTTGTGTTTTTTGTTTTTTCAAGCCCATTGTGCATGGAGCCTAAGGGTGTTTTTAAACATTTTAATATTATATTATAATATTTTTACATATATTTACAGTAGTATACATTTCTGATGTTGTAAGTAGTTTTTACATAATAATCAAATTTATTCTATTGACAGTGAACAGAGTAAACTATGATGTTCCATCAAACCTGTCTGTGTGTACAGTTTGTGTATTAAAGTGGAACTAAACTGGTCGATTTAGAACTGCTTCCCAAAACAGTTGCATTCAAAGACTTGTTGGGATGGGGAGCATTGACCCAATGAATAAAGAGAACAAAAAGTGTAAAACCCTCTGAATCAAATGAACATGTAAAAGCAGGTAACACCTGGCAGAAGAGGAACAATAAATGTTATTTTAATGAACGTTTATACCTTTAGTGTAACACAACCTTTATAGGCTGATGATAGGAGGGCAAGCAGCAAATATATATATATATATAATTTTTTTTTTTTTTTTTTTTTTTTTTTATGTTTGTTTTCTGGTATATACTATCAAAATCGAGGTAGCCATACACATAATGTGGTGTATATGGGTTATAAATGAGTCTAGTATAGAACATCTGACAGTTTGTATGCTAATGTTTGTACCAGACTCATAATACCGATTCTAATTGAGTTTTGAATTCATTGGAATAATATCTTGTGATATGGTTTAGTACCAAAACAAACAAGCAAACAAACAAAACAAAAATATATATGTACAATTGTTTGTCTAAAAAGGCCTTTTTTTTGTGCAGTGATCTGTACTCATGTTTGGTTTATCTCCGCCAGTTGGCCATTTATGTACTGCAGCAATGACATCGGCTGTCACCACCCTATCTGAAAAAACACAAGCGTGTTTGAAGGAATGTTTTTGTGGTTTCTAGACCAAAAGATGTGACCGTATGTCCCAAAACCTCAGTTTTTGTGCACAATATACAGTACTTTTGGTTCCAAAGCAGAAGAATTGTCTACATAGAGCCCATAAATCTACATGGAGCCCTGGTGACATTCAGGGTTAATAGCTGATGATAGATTTAAACATTGCCAAATGTGAAGATTGTTGAAGTATTATAGATAAAATACATCCTTCCTGTAGACTGTTTTTTTTTTTTTTTTCTTTTTAGCTTGACATGCTACATGAGATAATTTAGCAATTATTTCCTCTTGATTGCTACACCTCGTGACGAATGTTCTACAGCCGAGGCCTAAAGTTTTGAGACTGACACAAATATTAATGTTCATAAAGTCTGCTGCTTCAGTGTTTTTAGATTTTTTTTTTTTTTTCAGATGCTACAATGGTATACCGACGTATAATTACGCATACAATTAGGCATTTCATAAGCATCAAGGGCTTTTATTGACAACTACATTTAGTTTATGCAAAGAGTCAAAATTTGCAGTGTTGACCCTTCTTTTTCCAAGACCTCTGCAATTTGCCCTGCCATGCTGTCAATCAACTTCTGGGACACATCCTGACTGAGGCTGCTCGTTCTTGCATATTCAATGCTTGGAGTTTGTCAGAATTATTATTATTATTATTATTATTTTTTTTCATCCTCTTGAGGCTTGACCACAAGTTCTCCATGGGATTAAGGTCTGGGAAATTTCCTAGCCATGGACCCAAAATGTTTATGTTTTTGTTCCCCAGGCCACTTGGTTATCGCTTTTAGCCTTATAGCAAGGTGCACCATCATGCTGGCAAAAGCATTGTTAGTCACCACACTGTTATTGGACGGTTGGGAGAAGTTGCTCTCAGAGAATGTTTTTGTACCATCCTTTATCCATGGCTGTGTTCTTAGGCAAAATTGAGCCCACTCCCTTGGCTGAGAAGCAACCCCACACGTGAATCATCTTGGGATGCTTTACTGTTGGCATGACACAGAACTGATGGTAGTGCTCACCTTTTCTCCAAAGTTTTTCCAGATGCCCCAAACAATCGGAAAGGGGATTCATCAGAGAAAATGACTTTACCCCAGTCCTCAGCAGTCCAATCCCTGTACCTTTTGCAGAATATTTCTATTCCTGATGATTTTCCTGGAGAGAAGTGGCTTCTTTGCTGCCCTTCTTGACACCAGGCCATCCTCCAAAAGTCTTCACCTTACTGTGCATGCAGATGCACTCACACCTGCCTGCTGCTATTCCTGAGCAAGCTCTGCCCTGGTGGTGCCCTGATTTTGCAGCTGAATCAACTGTAGGAGACGGTCCTGGCACTCGCTGGACTTTCTTCAGTTCCCTAAAACCACCTTCACAAATGCAATGGAAATGTTTTTTATGAGTTGGAGTTCGTTTTCATGGCTAAGAGGGACTTTGCAATTAAATGCAATTCGCCTGATCGCTCTTCATAACATTCTGGAGTATATGCAAACTGGCATCATAAAACCTTAGGCAGCAGACTTTTATATATATATGAAAATTTTATATTTTGTGTCATTCTCAAAACTTTTGACCACGACTGTAATGTTTGTAGTTTTTTTGTTCTTGCTTAAAAATTTTCACAAGGCTTTTTTAAAAGTGAGATGTGCGCCTTTTCTTTATCCACCACATAGGCCTTTATTTAATCGTGTACAACATCAGTTCCAAAAAAGTTGGGACGTCGTGTAAAATCTACATAGAAACAGAATGCAATGATTTGCAAATCTCATTTATTCACAATAGAAAACACAAAATGTTTAAACTTAGGAAATTGACTATTTTAAGAACAAAATAGGTTAACTTTGAAATTGATGGCAGCAACACGTCTCAAAAAAAGTTGGGACAGGGCCATGTTTACCACTGGTGATGGACTTAATGTTTGAGTTGAACCTAAGATTGATTTGAACGTCAGCTGTTTCTTTTGTTCTTAGAACAAACATATGGGACGAAAGCATGGGCCAAAGCATGTACCTGACCTGTATGCTTTGGCCAATCACAGCGCAATGTGTTGTGAGAGCCATGATTGGGCTAAGCCCACGTCCCACACTATATAAGGCTACTTACGTGGCGGCCATGTATAGTGTGAATTAAGAGAGAGATTATGCAGGATAGTTAGTGGATTGAGTGTGCAGTGTGTGCATATATAATACAGTGCAGAGTATATAGTGCAGTCAGTGTAGTATATTGAAGTGGTTAAGGAGAACGCCACACGAATTTTTTTTAAATAAATAGAGTAGGCCCCCCCCCCCCAATTCATACCAGACCCTTATCCGAGCATGCAGCCTGGCAGGCCAGGAAAGAGGGGGAGGGACAAGCGAGTGCCCCCCTCCTGAATTATACCAAGCCGCTTGCCCTCAACATAGGGAGGGTGCTTTGGGGTGCCCCCAAAGCATCTTGTCTCCAGGTTGATGGGGACAAGGGCCTCTTCCCAACAACCCTGGCATGTGGTTGTCCGGGTCTGTGGGTTGGGGGGCTTATTGGAATATGGAAGCTCCCTTTAACAAGATGCCAGCCCCCCTATGTGAATGCATTTACCAAAAAGTAAAAACCACAAGATGTTTTTTTTTCTTTATTAAAAAAGAAAAAGTGCCCTGCGATGTAAATCCGCCATCAATGGATGTAACCGGGTAACACCACCCTCTTCTGACATGTGCTATCACCGGGTGGCCCTGCCCTGGCCTATATAAGACCTGTCAAAGTGAAGAGACAGTAAAAATCGGTAGGGGGCCTCCCATGGAGGTGGAGCATTTTGCATTTTTGCCATCTTTCTTTCTTTTTCTTTCTTTCTTTTTCTTTCTCTTTTGACACACTTTTGATGAATGGTTAGGGGTACACTGTACCCGATACCCATTCACATGAGGGGGCGGGATCTGAGGGCCCCCTTCTGGATTCCGCTAAGCCTTCCACGCAATTTTTTTTTATTTTGGGGTGGAGCTCCGTTTGCAATCCATACCAGACATGAAGGACCTGATCTAGAAGGGGGGGGGGGGGGAAATGCATTACAGCCGCGAGCAAGTTTTTACATTTTTTTCCTTTAGAAATGTCATTATTGCTGTGGCATGTTCTACACATCGCACACATGCAGCACTTTGCAGGCAGACTAAGGGGACCCAGGTACATTTTTTATTTTTAGTGTTTCACTTTAAGCATCTTTAAATTCACTACCCCTTTAAAAAAACAAGTGTTTTTTAAAAACTTTTTTTCGCATTGATAAATGTTCCCCAGGGCAGTACCTAGGTCCCCATATACTTTTTTTTTTATGTCAACAACTTGCATATAAGCCTTTAACCACTTCAATACAGGGCACTTAAACACCTTCCTGCCCAGACCAATTTTGAGCTTTCAGCGCTGTCGCCCTTTGAATGACAACTGCGCGGTCATGCTACACTGTACCCAAATTAAATTTTTATCATTTTTTTTCCCACAAATAGAGCTTTCTTTTGGTGGTATTTGATCACCTCTGGGGTTTTTATTTTTTGCGCTACAAATAAAAAAATACAGAAAATTTTGAAAAAGTTTTTTTTGTTTTTAGTTTCAAAACTTTGTAAATAAGTACGTTTTCTCCTTCACTGATGGGGCTACACTGATGGGCACTGATAAGGCGGCACTGATGGGGCACCAATGATGTGGCACTGATGAGGTGGCATTGATGGACACTGATATGCGGCACGGATGGGCAGCACGGATGGGCGACACGGATGGGCGACACGAATGGACACTGATAGGTGGCACGGATGGGCATGGATAGGCGGCACAGATGGGCACAGGTGGGCACTGATAGGCGGCACAGGTGGGCACTGATAGGTGGCATAGGTGGGCACTCATAGGCGGCACAGGTGGGCACTCATAGGCGGCAATGGTGTTATACTGTACTAATGGATGCCAATCAGTGCCAAACAATAATGCATGCCAATCAGTGATGCCCATTGTGGGCACTGATTGGCATCCATTATGGGCACTGATTGGCATCCATTGTGCTGACTGGCATCCCTGGTGGTCTAGGGAGGATTACCTTTTCCCTGGTGGTCTGGTGGCGTCCCTGGTGGTCCAGTGTGGGCATCCTCGGGGGGGGGGGCTGTGCTGATAATCGATCAGCACAGACCCCCCCCTGTCAGAGGAGCAGCCGATCGGCTCTCCTCTACTCGCGTCTGACAGACGCGAGTGAGGAAAAGCCGATCACCGGCTCTTCCCATTTACACTGTGATCAGCCGTGATTGGACACGGCTGATCACGTGGTAAAGAGTCTCCGTCGGAGACTCTTTACCGAGATCGTAGTTGCCGGGTGTCAGACTGACACCCCGCAACAACGATCGCCGCGATGCGCGCCCCCGGGGGCGCGCAGCGGCTCATAATCCTGATCACGTCATATGACGTCCGATCAGGATTATGAAACCACTTTGCCACCGTCAATTGCCTATAGGGCGGGCGGCAAGTGGTTAAAATTAGATTTAGATTTTTCTTGTTTGTATCCCATAGACTCTAATATGGTTAGCCTGTTTGTAGAACTTTTTGCCTGTTTCGAGGTGTTCGGCCCGGCCCGTTCCTATTTTTCACGATAAATGTCTGTAAACTAAGGAAAACCAGTTGCTAGAGTTTTGGGAGATGAATGTTGTCCCATTCTTGCCTCATTTAGGATTCTAACTACTCAATGTTCCCGGGTCTTCTTTTGCTGTATTTTTAATTCAAGATATGCCCGATATTTTCAGTTGGTTAAAAGTCTGGACTGCTGGAAGGCCAGTTAAGCACCCAGACTCCTCCTATGAAAGCCATGCTGTTGTCATAGATGCAGGCACCAGGAAAGAACACAAGCGCCAATTAAGTGTAGCTTTGTAGACTTTAATAAATTTAAGAGTTACTAACTAACACACTGTAATAGATTCATGGGCATATAGCGAATGACAGGCATGTCTGGGTAAGCCATGCTGGAGAGACAGGCTTTCTGTATGCACATTGTGCAGTGTCATTCACTATATGCCCGTGTATCTATTACAGTGTGAGTAACATGCTTTTAACTTTATTAAAGTCTCCAAAGCTACACTTGGTGCTTGTGTTCTTTCCTAGTGCCCTCATCCTGAGCCACTTGCTCCTACTCCAGTGGGCTTTATATGGACTCATCTACCTTCTCTCTTTTTTTTTTTTTTTTTTTTTTAAATATGGACTATAAGACTTATCTGTTACCTTTTTATTGGATCTTCCCATCTAGAGCTCCAAACTCAGGCATAGTGTTTACATTTACGCCAATTGTTTACCTGCTGTCATAGCTGCAGCATGCACTTTAGCATTGTCCTGCTGAAATATGCAAAGCCTTCCCTGAAAAAGACTTTATCTGGATAGGAGCATGTGCTGCTTTAAAACTTTGATATCTCAAGCTGCACATTCCATATGCACTAATGCACCCGCATTGCATAAGAGATGCAGGTTTTTGGACTGAGCACAACCTGGAAGGTCCCTCTCATCTTTAATCCTGAGGACGCAGCACCCATGGTTGCCAAAAAAAGTAAAATTTGTATTCATCTGACCACAGAACAGTTTTCCACTTTGCAACAGACCATTTTATATGCTCTTTGTCCCAGGGAAGACATTGTGGCATTCTTGGATCATGTTCCAATATGGATTCTTTAAAGCTGAGGTTCACACAAAAATTTAACTTCCGCTTTTCGGAACCCCCTCCCCCTCCGGTGTCACATTTGGCACCTTTCAGGGGGAGGGTGCAGATATCTGTCTAAGATGGGTATTTGCACCCACCTCTGGGCATAGACTCCCACGGGAGTCTACGCCTCTTCCCATCCCACTGTGCTGTCTGCTGAGACACACACGGGTCCCAGGAGATAGCCGGGACCAGTTAGGACGTGCAGTGTGATTTGCGCAGTAGGGAACCGGGAAGTGAAGCTGCAAAGCTTCCCTTCCTGATTCCCTCACCGAGCATATCTGCGACAGCTGCCGGGAGCCGAGCGATTGATCGGCTTCGGCTGCCCACATCGCTGGCCCCTGGGACACAAGTGTCCATTTATTAAAAGTCAGCAGCTGCAGTATATGTAGCTGCTGGCTTTTAATTTTTAGGTGGACCACCTCTTTAGCCTGCATTTTTGGATTGCATGGTGAGCTGCATTCAGACAGTGATTTTTAGAAGTGTTTGAGCCCATGCAGTGATGTCATCACAAAACCATGCCTGGTTTTTCATTCAGTGTCATCTGAAGGCCTGAAGATTTCTCCAGATTCTTGGAATCCTTTGATAGTACGTACTGTATAGATGATGATATACTGTATTTGAAGTCTTTCAATTTTACTTTTGGAGAACGTTATTCTGAAATTGTTCAACAATTTATAAACACAAAAAAAAGCAAAGAGGAAGAAACTGCGCTACGGAATAGGAATGATATTGGTCGGAAGCTGCAATTCAAATGTACACCAAAAATACACTAAACAAAAAGAGAAAAAAAGGAGAACTGCGCTAACCTCAAATGCCCAAAGTGAATGGGGTATGTGTATGTGCCAAACCCACGATGTGAGTCTCAGTGTCTTATTGTCTCTAAGACCACCTCAAAAATATAATGCATACTATTATATGTACAAATAAGTGAAATTAAATACAAAAATGGGACACAAATACGTGTCAATAATGTGAATTACCCAAACGCAATACAGATTGTGTAGATCTCTGTGCATAAACCCCTAAAGTAAAAAATTATTTTGTTTCCAGTTTTTTACATAAAATAAATTATCAAAAAAATATATATTCTGAGACACTCTATATCAGGGGTTGACAAATTTGCTTGGAATCTAGGAGCCAGCTTAAAAAGTTAGGAGCCAGGTCCGTGACGACGATCCGGACCTGTCCCTGGCCTGACATGGAGACGAGTGAGGGGAAGATAGCAGCGCCGTCGCCGCCCCCCCCGTCTCAAAGTCATTGCCCATAGCTCTTAGAGGGACATTTTATTTATTTTTTTCAAATGACAATTTTTTTTTCAATTGCATTTTAGTGTAAATATGAGATGTGAGGTCTCTCTGACCCCAGATCTCATATTTAAGAGGACCTGTCATGCTTTTTCTATTACAAGGGATTTTTACATTCCTTGTAATAAGAATAAAAGTGACGCAACATTTTTTTTAAAAGAACAGTGGAAAAAAAAAAAGTTAAAATAAAGCAGAAAAAATAATAATTTTTAAACGCGCCCTGTCCTGCCCGCATATAAAATCGGTGTTCGAACCACACATAGTAGGTAGCCCTGTGATCGGTAGAGCGAGAGCAATAATTCTACCCCAGACCTCCTCTGTAACTCAAAACGTGCAACCTGTAGAATTTTTTTAAACGTCGCCTATGCAGATTTTAAAGGGTAAAGGTTTGTCGCCATTCCATGAGCGGGTGCAATTTTGAAGCGTGACATGTTGGGTATCAATTTACTCGGCGTAACATTATCTTTCACAATATAAAAAATAATTGGGCTAACTTTACTGTTGTCTTATTTTTTTATTAACTAAATTATTTTTCCCAACAAAAGTGCGCTTGTAAGTCCGCTGCACAAATACGGTGTGACAGACAGTATTGCAACAACCACCATTTTATTCTCTACGGTGTTAGAATAAAAAATATATATAATGTTTAGGGGGTTCTAAATAAAGGGAAGAAGAGGCAGGTAATATAATACAGGCAGAGGAATCTTCATTAACATTGCTGGTTTGTCATACCAACGGCGACCACAAGAGGGCGCCAGATTCCATAAGGAATCATAGGACCGCAGAAGGCCTCAAAGCCGCGGCCTAAATTTTCGGCCGCCGGCGGAACGGCCCGACGCGATCACGCTGGGGGGGTCCACAGACACAGGATACCCCCAGCTGTGCTGCCCCAGGCGCGAGGTCGCTATTTCTAGTCGCCAATGCAACCTGGCGACCGGGTTTTGTCGAGCCCTGCTCTATATAATGTCCATATAATTATATACCAAAATATTGTAAAATGTCCATATGGTAAATAACACCGGTGAAGAAAAACTTCATGTAAAAGCTGGATTAGAAGTGCACAAATTAGAAATCTTCTCCAGAAATATAATGTGCTTTTCCCATCACCGAATAAATGAATTGGCTCCTTACCAGATCCAAGCGACCCCCCGTTACAGAGGGTCACCACAGGCAAAAACAATCAAAGGATATCCGGGTAACGGTTCCCCCACAGGCGATCCCGAATCCTTCACGCAATAGGGCTATGGCTGTTGCTCCAAATGTCACTCCCAACTCAACGTGGTATCACATAGGGAAAAACATAGGCTCCAGATAGTGTAAAACCAATGATTTTAATTTGCAAAAAACGAACGTATACACTTACATAAAAGACTTTAAAAACAGGTTCAAAACAGAGGCGTGCACCGGCCGGACACACGCCAACGCAGAGACCAACCCGTCCTTCCTGGTCTGAAAAGAACGAACACGACTGGGGTGACGTCGACACGTTCGCACCGCCCAATTTATAAACACAGGCTTTTGACAAGTTGGCGAACCTCTGCCCATCGTTACTTCTGAGACACTGACTCTGCCTTGTACACACAGTCGGACTTTCCGACTGCAAATGTGCGATCGGATCTTTTTGGAAAATCCGATCGTGTGTGGGCTCCATCTGACTTTTTCTGTCGGAATTTCCGACACACAAAGTTTGAGAGCAGGATCTAAAATTTTCCAACAAAGTCCGATTAGTTTAAATTCCTATCGTGTTTAGACAATTCCGACGGAGAAAGTGTCAAGCATGCTCAGAGTAAACTATGAGACCAAAGCTATTGGCTGCTGGCCCGTTTTATAGTCCCGTTGTACGTCACCGCGCTCTGAACGATCAGATTTTCCGACACCTTTTTGCGCCCATGTGTATGCAAGACAAGTTTGGGCCAAAATCCGTCGGGGGGGGGGGGGGAATCCATAAGATGCTTATTTATACCCAGTCATGTTACGGACTTCTTGCCAATTAACCTTATTAGTTGGAAAATCTTCTTCCAGCTCATCTCTGTTAGTACCATTTACTTTGCCAACTTTTTGTTGCCCTGTCCCGAATTTTTGGAGACCTGTTGCTACCATGAATTTCCAAATCGGCTTGTAATAACAGCCAAGCGGCTAATGAGTCGCATCAATTTTTTTTTTTTTTTTCAAGAAAGCTGGCAGTCTGCTGTAAAGAACTGTACCAGGGTGATGCCATCACCCCGGTACAACCCTTTGAAACTATATTGGCAACATCGGTAAGTTTGTTACCGATGCTTAAAAAAAGTGAATATCGGAATATATTTGGTCGACCCCTAGTTGTTGTACAATAATGTTGTCTGGTATTTTTAAAAGGTTGGATGGAAAAATACACACACGTACAATTGCTATTTTTTTTTTCTGCCACTGGTTTCTAATGGGGAAGTTCCTGCTCATGGATTGCTGGACCTACACACCTGGCATGTCCAATAAGGAGGTGTTATTGAGAATGCATTTAGTAGTGTAGATATGGACATGCTTACAGCAAGCATTTAGCAGCTTTGTTGACACCTATTAGGCATTCTTCAGCTCCTGTTCCAGCTTCATTGTGGACGGTCACTTTAAACCAGCAATTTTAAATGCTTTGTTAATCTTCAGTATGCTCTGACATTCATCATTTCCTATGTATACCATTCCCAAACTGGCGGCTTGCTTTAAAGTGTATGTAAATGCAAAACCTTCTTGTACGTTTTTTTTTTTTTTTTTGCTGTATGTGTCCCCACTAGAGTTCACCTCTGGTTTAGTCTTGGTGACCATTTTCACTGATAAAGAAAATAAGGGATAATCCAAAAGTTGTCACCAGAGCAAGAGAGATGGGGGCCAGTCTCGCAATGTGGGTTTCTGTTCTGAAGACAACTGTACAAAAGGAATATCCCCCTCACTTTGGGGAGATGTCCTCTTTCTTTGTCCTTGACCTGTCAAGGTTTTAACGCTTCCCCCATTCAACATGGGGGGGGGGGGATTTTGAACTATTCACTCACATTCAGTCATTCCCAAAACGTATATTTGTAGAAAGCAGACACCTTTCAGAATAAAATATTAGTTGTTCAAATTTTTTTGTCGCACTATATTGGCGTAAAATATTAGAAAAAAACACTAATCTCCATTTTTTTTTTTTTTTTTTATACCCAACATGTCAAAATTAAAATTTGTGTGCGTCTGTGAAATGGCAACAAACTTGGATACCCTTAATTTTTCATGGGTGATGCATTAAAAGTCCCTACAGGTCATCGTTTAAAGCCTAGAATGGGCCTAGAATGAGTGCTCTGACTCCAGTATGCACAGCGATATGTAATGTGTAACACAATAGATTTTTTTTGCTTAGTCGCCTCCAATGTTTGTTATTCATTATTATGTATTTGAAGGTGGGGGCTCATGTATGCAATACATGAATGGCATGAAAATGGTTCAAAAAAGTTGCTTACAATACATTCCAAATGCTTAATGCACACATTGGGGGAGATCTACTTAAACTGAACCAGATTGACTCTAGTGCAGAGAAACGCAGCAGTGTGGTCCAGGGGACCGAAAGCCGGAGTATTTTATGTGTTCATAAAGTAGCAGTGCGGTCCGAGGGGGCAGAGAGCCAGAGCATTGCGTACATAAAGCATCCGTGTGGTCCAGGGGGAGGGCGCAGAGCCAGAGCATTGTGTGTATAAGGCAGCAGTGTGGTCGGGGGTGGGGGGGGGGGGTTAGGGGGCAGAACTAGAGCATTTTGGGTATAAGACAGCAGTGTGGTTGGGGGGGGGGGGCACGTCGGAGAGCCGGAGCATTGTGTGTGTGTGTATAAGGCAGCAGTGTGGTCCAGGGGGAGGGGAGCAGAGCCAAAGCATTGTGGGTAAAAGGCAGCAGTGTGGTCGGGGTTCGGGGCAGTCGGCGGAGAGCCGGAGCATTGTGTGTGTGTATAAGGCAGCAGTGTGGTCCAGGGGGAGGGGAGCAGAGCCAAAGCATTGTGGGTAAAAGGCAGCAGTGTGGTCGGGGTTCGGGGCAGTCGGCGGAGATCCGGAGCATTGTGTGTGTGTATAAGGCAGCAGTGTGGTCCAGGGGGAGGGGAGCAGACCTGAAGCATTGTGTGTGTGGTGTCTGAGGCACAGAGATCCGGAGGTGTGTGTGTGTGTGTGTGTGTGTGTGTGTATAAGGCATCTACAATTTATGTTGTTGGTCTGCAGAAATCACAATTGTGAGGTATATTGGTCCATGAGATCTGAAAGGTTGGCAACCAGCTGTTCCTAGTATTCAATCAAATTCTTAATTCAGCTTGTTTAGGTAAAGCGTAACTGAGCTCTGAATTGATTTTAACTGCTTCCCAATACTGTTAAAGGCATGCCGTGAATAACTGTCAGTTGCTTCTGCTCTCAACCAAACTGTCAAGACATCAAATAGCTGGCGTCATAATTGATCACATGTGTAGCACTGACAACTGCAGATCAAACTGAAGCTAAGATGGCAGCTTTCTTGGCTGTAAAGGATAGGATGTTTTGTTCCACTTAAAGCTTTGAAAATGAAGGATAGAAGCTGTTCGGGTTGCCATGCACAGCTGCTCCAGATTCTCTCTAATGGCATTGGTTGATATTGACTATTGCATTATGCACATAATCATTATGTTTTACTTTTACTTGAGCTATTTGATATGGATAAATGGGGTGAGGAAGTGGTGGTTTTACTCTCTTTCACTTAAACAAAAAAAAAACAAATACAAAAATCCGCTGTAGGCTGAAGTCACGGAGCCAGTCCAGGCTCTGCAGGAATCCCAACAATAATGTCAGTATCCACCCAGATGCCTGACTGGCAGCTTGCTTAGCCTCTCTGCACGCCTCTGAGAGCCTGAGCCTGCTGCTCCTACCCCCTTCACAGTCCAGCGTTCAAGTGTGTGCCAGAGGGGCAGAGCACAGAGCTGACGACTAACAGTTTTCAGAGTGGAGCCAAGAACTGAGCAATCGGTGGTCTTTGATCGCCAAGTTCTCAGTCTAGAGCCGGTGTTCTGCCGTATAGTGTCCGGCCATGAAATAGCGTCCGCCCCGTACTGCGCATGCGCAGTATGGAGCAGACGAAGCTTCGGAAAATCTCTTAAGCTGAACGGCGCCGGCGCCATGAGTGGAGGTGGTAGCCCCACCATCCAAGCGGACATAGGGTTGTGAGTATTAAAAGGCCCCTCGTGGGCGAGCTTCGCTTGCCACGCTTCGGGCTCGGCCTCGCTGCGCTCGGCTCTTTTTTTATTCCTACTCTATGTCCACTTGGATAGTGGTGATAGAACCTGGACTCGGCGCAGGCGCCGTTCATCCTTGGCAATTTTCGGAATCTGTGTTGCATGCGCAGTACACAGCGGACACTATCCGATGGAGGACGTTATTTGACAAGACACCGGCAGGGGATAGCTGTGGCATCAGATCGATGGGGCAGCCATACAGTGCAGTATGACTGACTGTATTTTGGGTTCCTTTTTTTTTTTTTTTTTTTTTTTTAATCTCATACTAGTTTTTATTCTTTTAATAAATTGGGGTATAATTTAATAACTGAACGGATGTTGAAGATAAACTTTGCATGACATGTTTTATAATTGCATAATGTAATGTTGTGGCTAAGGTTTCGATTTGTATGTTTTTGTTTTTAGTGTTTTTGTTTTTATAGGTTTTGAAGTATATAGTACATTTTTATAATTCGCAAATTGAAATGACTAAATATATACATTAGGACTTCCTGTGAATGCTCGATGTCCACCCATTCTTGGCACAGATAGAGTGACTCTTGAAGAATGAAGCAAATGTAAAAATAGCAGTTAAACAGGAGGATATGAATTCTTAAGTCAGTTGCCTTTATGTGTCAGCAGTCTGCAAACATTCTCCCTGTTCTGCAGCTAGCAAATGTTAACCCACATGGTTCCAAAGGTTCACTCCATTATGGAATCGCTGGGGTGGAAACGCTGTACTTTTATACATGTTTTCTAGTTAAAATTCGTACATTAGTTCAATTTTCAGTGATCTTATTTTATGGAAATATGCAGCAGTTTTTTTTTAAATATTGCATAAAAGATAACTGGATGCAAGAATGTTGTTTTTAGTCTTCAGCCTGCTTTTCCTATGGCTAAGTAATATGAATCCTAATACAGCAACTGTGATCCATTAGCATGGAAGATCTTTATTTGCATCAGGCCCCAGTGCACAGCTAGTGCCAGCGTGGAGAGTTCTTTATTAGCACTAGGCCTGTGCACAACCAGTACGGGAAATATTAATTGGCGTTCGGTCAGTACACCACCAGCAATAGGGGAACTTCATTAGCGCGTTAGGCTTGTATACCAACATGGGGGATCTTCAATGGCATTATGGCTATAGAAAAAAAAAAAAGAGCAAAACAGCAGCACCATGTAGAAACCTTAGCTAATGTTACACCTATTACCTCCCTATTTATTTATTTTTTTATTTTTATTTTTTTATTTTTTCGTGGTGTTTAATTTTTCTTTTGGTCCTAAAATAAAATAAACACTGACCTACTAAAATTGAGATTTTTTTTCCGAAGATTATAACAGTTTAGGAGGAATGAGGAAAGCAGAAAGAAATTACTATTTTAGCACAACCCTTTTTTGTGTCAAATGAGCACAACCGTAGTGTGTGTGTGTGTGTGTGTGTGTGTGTGTGTGTGTGTGTGTGTGTGTTTGTTTTTTATTTTTTTATTTTTTCTTCTTTTCGGCAGATGTCCATGAATACTTGCATTCATAACAATAATTACTTTATTACTAGAATATGGGACATCCGTGCATAATGGGAGCTCATCTTGAATGACCAAACCTGCTTATTATAGAAGAACAGACGAGCGTTGATGAAAATAGAATACAGTCTTCATGGCTGGTATAGATTTGTACGTTTTTTATAAAGAGACCAGCTCCCTCCAAAACATATTTGTATGAACTGCATTGTCTTGTCCTGTGTGTTTTTTTTTTTTTTTTTTTTTTTCCCCAACCTGGGTTTTGAGAAATTACTTTTCTTGTTGACGTTCGTTTTTCGGCATATTAAAAGTATCTAATTATTCTTATCACATGAATATTCAGATGTTAATTAAATATACTTCCCCCTACCAAGTGAAATGAGTAGAAAATAATGTTGCATTTGCATGGTATAATTGTGTAATTTAAATAAATATCCATAGTTATTAGGTGATGGCACAAGGCTTGCAGAGATCTCAGTGGTGACTAAGCCCCAGGGACAAGGGACTTGTGGGTGTTGCTGTCTCCTTTGCTGTTGCTCTGACTGCTGAATATGATGCCACCATTTGGTAGATAATGTGGAACATCCTCCTTCGGTTGTTTTTTTAATTTTTAACGAAGAGATGCTCAAAGCCTTTTATGCATCAATGGTCAAAAGGTCTGAATTTATCTAGTAGCACTGTGCCTATAGGCCACGGAAGCAAAAAGACTGACTTTTTTTTTTTTTTTTTTATAGTTATTGGCCTTTTGGTCTCTGTGTTTTTTTTTTTTTTTTTCCTATCATATGCAGAAATATATTTCTTATAAATGTATTTACACAATGGGGTTTATTTACTAAAGCTGAAGAGTGCAAAAACAGTCTCGTTTCTGGATAGAAACCAATGAGCTTCCATGTTTTATTACCAAAGCTTAATTGAACAAGCTGAGGTTAGAAGCTGATTGGTTTCTATGCAGAAGTGAGCCTGATTTTGCGTTCTCCAGCTTTAGTAAATAAACCCCACGGTCACAATGTCCTAAAAACAAAGTGCGTAACAATACCAATAAAAGTCCTGTGTATATTGGAGGGTGGCAAAAATGGTCTGTCTACAGACTTCAGTTATAAAAATCCCAGCCCTCATGATCAGAGATGTTGGGCACCGTTGCTGATTGCGCTCATGTAGTGCGGACAAAGCAGGAATGGTGTGTTGGGCCAGCTGACTGTGTGGAATTTTTACACTACTGTACGGGGAGCAGTAAATCCTAACGCTAGCAATACACAATTGAGCCGAATGGAAAATGTAATGGTAGAACAGTAACTGCGTCCAATCAGATGCTTACTGATTGGGTATTCGGGCAGCCACGGCTGTTTAGCAAAAATGGAAGAATCAATTGATTTTTCTCATTCAGCACTCCAGGCTGAACAAGAGAAATCTGTGTATGGCTGATCTTTGGCTTGTCCATTTGAACTTTTGGCTTATTAGTAAATGTTTCTCTGTACTTTCTGTTGAAGCTTCAATTGGGCTTTTATTTTTCCTGGTCTGCAGCATAGCAGGGGTGTGTCATTTGCCTATATAGTTTGTGTTTTTTATAGGTATATTTTTCTCCTAAATTTGGGAGGTGTGTAACAACACTAAAACTAAAATGGAGGATATGAAATGGTATGTGTTCCCTAGGGTCCAAAAAGTGAGAGTTGTATTTTTTAGCCATGTGGTATAGTTGTTGCATGTATTCTTAATGTCAAATACTAGCTTGTAAACCTTCCATTGCAGTACTGGTTTTCATGGCTTCCTAATTTTACTGATTTAACATGCATTTAGTGTTGGCTTTCCTGTAACTTATTTTTTTTTCTCTTTCTCATTCAGATGTGCCTAGCGGCAGTGAAAATGCATTCCTTGTTGGCATCAGATATTCTTTTATGAAAGTCATCTAACGGTTACAACCTGAGGACCTAGCTGCCCTTAACAGCATGGCTGGTTTCAAGAGAGGATATGATGGGAAGATTGCTGGACTTTATGATCTTGATAAGACATTGGGCCGAGGACATTTTGCAGTTGTCAAGCTTGCTCGTCACGTCTTTACAGGTGAAAAAGTAGCCGTGAAAGTCATCGACAAGACCAAATTAGACTCTTTAGCTACTGGGCATCTTTTTCAAGAAGTCCGATGCATGAAACTGGTGCAACACCCCAACATAGTTCGTCTGTATGAAGTGATTGACACACAAACCAAATTGTATCTCATTTTAGAACTTGGTGATGGAGGCGATATGTATGATTACATAATGAAGCATGAGGAAGGCCTCAGTGAGGATCTGGCCAAGAAATACTTTGCTCAGATTGTGCATGCGATATCATACTGCCATAAGTTACATGTGGTGCACAGGGACCTCAAACCAGAGAATGTTGTGTTCTTTGAGAAACAGGGCCTTGTGAAACTGACTGATTTTGGCTTTAGCAACAAGTTTCAGCCTGGGAAAAAGCTGACCACAAGCTGCGGATCATTGGCTTACTCTGCTCCAGAGATACTTCTTGGGGATGAATATGATGCTCCTGCAGTAGGTTGGTATATAAACAATTTAGTGTTTTTTTTTTTTTTTTTACCTAATGCTTGCATTGTAATGATGGTTTTCTTTTTTTCTACTTTTATTTATTTTTCTTTTTTTAAACAGAATTCCATTAAAAATAATAGGATAAAAATTAGCAGCCTATTAAAAAGGTTAAAAAAAAATAAAAATCCAGGTTTTACGCATTCAGTACAGGGATTACCCTCGTGGTACTTTTTCTCTGATTGTAGATGTTCAGTCTGATGGCCAGCATCATGATGAAACCCACTTCCTCTAAACCCAGGCCATCCTGCACCTGTCCCAGCCTGTTACACAACAACGAAAAAAAGAGAAGCCCATCTCACTTTGCTTTCTCCTCCTATAAGCATGGTTTTTATCAGTACATAAACTGGGTTGGCTTCTACTACTTCTTCCTCTTCCAGTCTTGCTCTGATGTACAGGGGACTGCAAGAGGCTGGTACCAGGTCAAACTTATGTATGTATGAATTTAAACAATAGATTTCATGATGTATTAATGTTTACATAGCTGCATTACTAAGGCCCCATTCACACCTCAGTGTTTTGTAGCCTGAAGCTCCAAAACGCTGGAGGAGAAAAAAAAAATCAATTCTCTATGGAGATGGTTCACATCTCTGCTCCATGTCACCTACAGCTCAAAAAAGTTCTGGAACATTTTTTGTAGCTCAATTCGGGCAGATTTGGCCATTTTTCTGCTTTTTATATTAGTGACCTTTTGACCTGTACAGAATCGTGGCAAAAACACGTGACTTTCCGCCTGAAAATGATAACACTCAGGTGTGAATGCAGCCTTAGTCTTTTATATCTACCTAAAGTTCAGCTTTATAGGGCTGTATGTAGACCCCCTTTTTTTCTTTCTATTTAATGTATACCTTTCTGCGCTCCCCTAGCTATGTACCAGCCTCATCTGTATATCAGTAAATGGTATGCTGTACCTTTTTTTTTTTTTTTTTTTTTTTTTAAATTAAAGGCAACCGTGGTCTTTGGACTGCATGGTTTGAACCGTCATTGTTTTGTTTACAGTGCGTTCTCCTGTCACAATCACTCCTCCTCATCCCTACTCTTGGCAAATAGTCTCATTGTTTGGGTGTCAACAGATCTCTGAATTTCTCATCTGTTTACTGGTGGCAAGCAGGAGCAATAACTGCCACTAGTTTTACAGAACAATGCTTCTGGTCAGGTTTGATGCAACATTGCAAGACTTTTTTGCGTACTTCATTGCAGGCTCTTACCAGATCCTTCCCTGTAGATACTGACAAATGCATTGCAATCACTTCCAATTATTGCTATAGTCCTTCCTGGGAGGTACCTACTAAAATCACATGACCAGTCCAATTGTTGTAATGGGGGGAAAAAACAAACATGGAAAATGTGAGCAGGAAATTACATTTCTAGGAACAAGATGTAAGCAAATCCTTGCTGGCTACAGACTGGAATGGGTAGGACATTTGTAAACATCTTGTATTACATAATGTATGTAGGAGTTAATATGCTGTATATTGACAGGTTAATATTTGATTTTTTTTTTCTTTCTTTCTTGGAATGATAGTGGATTACATTTTTGAGCAAAACATTCCATCTTCAATTTCTTTTTTTTTTTTCAAATATAAATTTTACTCAACTCCAAACCAAGGGCCCATCTTCAATTTCCTCTTAAAACAGGATTATGATAAAGTTTTAAATGTCCAAAGAAAGGTATTTTTTTATAACATTAAATTACAAATAATGCACCCAGCGAGTATGTTTTCCTTTTTTTAATGAAAGAGGAATTTTAATTTTAAAACTTTCTGAAGCAACATCCTAATCTTTACTGCATTGCTCCAAATTGATAGGCCCGATTCTTACCTTCCTTTTTTAAAGGATAACAGCAGGAATTCTTTTTGGAAAGGAGTTAAATGTATTGTGGTAATTACATGTAACCTCTTGCTCTATCTGAAAAAAAGCCCTCCAAAAACTTTGATGGTACTGTTGGCTCACTGTCCAAAGTAGCAATATACCTTTCCTGTGTGTTGAAACGCCACTGCTTTGCTTCTCCCCAGATGCTCAAAATTCTAGGTGTGTAACACTTACTCTCCAGCCACACATTTTGGTTCCGCTTGCTGCCTCGTACTACAGTACACAAAGTAGATGCTAACAGGAAAAGCCATAGTGTGTGGCAGGGAGAGCAGGAATTAAACCGACCTGTATTGAGTAAAGTGGTTGTAAACATCTGAATTGACAATTGCTAGACAATTATCAGGAAATGGCCCTAACACCCCCCCCCCCCCCCAACAAAAGCAGGTGATGGACATCCTCAGCTGTGCATGTTTCCCTGTGAAATTGTGTAGCGGGGGTGAGTCCATTCCCTCCACTTAGGTTTCAGATTTTTCTTAGCTCCCTGTTCTATAATGTGCAGTGTGTTGTGTCTGATCCCTGCCCACTGCTTACTGGAGCTGAGAAAGCATTTATCTGTGTTTTTAGAATGCTGTAGAAAAGAGAGGGCTGCAGGTAAACAGGCACAACCTACATAGTTCGTCTTTGTATTGCCTGAGGCTTGTCACTTCAATGGGCCTATGTAAGTGTTTACAACACCTTTTAAATGTCTGAAGTGGCTGGGCTGGGACAAAGCGATGGTGTTGCAATGCATGTGGGGTGCTGGAAAGGTAAGTATTTATTTTATCTCTTGGTTTTTATTGTGTAGCTTTGACCTTGTGTTGACAGCCACGTTGACCATTAGATTTAATCATTCTTTTGTTTTTTTTTCTTGTTGGGATAGAGTTGATGAGGCCCCTTTCACACCATAAGCCCACTTGGATCCACCTGTCTGTTTTTCTCCTATCAGCAGGCGGATGTCAGCGGAGATGTGTACACTGACACCCGTCTGCCATCCGATCTGCTCAAGACAGGCGTATGGCAATACGTCTGCCATCCGTCTTATTGGATTGGATGAGAGCTGATAAAAATGGACATGCTGTCCTTTTCATCCGATCTCCCCATAGAGATCAGTGGGGCTTTGACAGGTCCCTCTCTGCTCAGTGAGGAGAGACAAACCTGTCATCCGCTGGCTCAGCAGAGATCAACGGAGCAATCTCACGATGGGCTGGTGGACTCCACTGAGCGGATCTGCCCCGTGTGAAAGGGGCCTAAGGAATAAATCCTTTGTAAAGTTGTTATGGTTTTCTATGTCCCAGCTAGGTAATACCACCTATAATTGAGCTGGTGACCATTATTACTGAGATACAAAAGGATAGCAAACACAAAGTATTTGACACCAGAACAAGATCTTCCGGTGGGGACACCTATTCCAGTGACAACCATTTTGCAGAGGTTTCCTCCCACTTCCTGTTGGGTATCCAGGGTACTAAAGGCTCACATTTTTAAAAAAATAGTCTGTGTAGTCAAGGGGGCCCCAGTAGGTATTAAACAACTCTTCAGCTATGGAAAATGTTAATTTTATTGTTGTACCTGTAGGCCATATCCTACTTTCTTGCTAAGGCATTACATTTGTTGAATATTCACTCCCAACATTCGTTTTCACATTCTATTTCGGGAAATGTAGTTCCAAAACATCTGGTGTGCCAAGGTTCGCCATCACTGGCATAGACTGTTTTCTGGAAAAGACGACTTGGCCTTTAAGTGAAGGAAAACGTTCCAAAAGGCACACACTGTAAACAATAGTGGTTTTAACATTTTGTGTACACGTGTGACAAGTACAGTAAAGGCTGTTTGACTGTTTCTTTACCTGTGGAAAGCAAACGTCCTCCCTTGCAGTAGAGCTGCCAATGCGCCACAAAGTTTCCAAATTATTGGATTCTTGTCTGTGTCTAGGGTACCAGAAAAAGTAATTTTACCTACCTGATGCAAACACTCCACCCCCTCTCACGGTCGCCACTCTTCTCCCCTACGCTCTAACTCATGTGTGATCAACCTTTGGCCCTCCAGCTGGAGCTACAAGTCCCTTCATGCCTCTGTCTTTGGGAGTCATCCTTGTTGCTGTCAGCCTTGCAATGCAATGTTGATCACCCATGCTTCTGACTTGTGCACTGCATGGTTAAGGGCTCTGCAATGTACTTGATAACGTCAGAGGGAATGTGACCACTGGAATGTAGATGAGGATGTGGGCACAGGTCCTAGCCTTGCACTAAGCTTGTGGGAGCAGGGGATCAGTTAGGAGAATGTGTTTCTGGTACCCTGGATAAATATGCATTTAACCCTTGTAGAGCAACCCCACTACAAGGGGATGATTTTTGTTTTTCTTCCAGATAAGTTATAGCATACTGAAATCCCCCATTGATCAACATGGCTTACAAATGTATATCACAAATGATAATGGATTGTATAATGTTACACATTCAAAGTACATTATTGACTGCTTTATGAACAAAAAGATATGCACATGGGTCTGCCAGCTAAGCTGTCTCCTATGCGAGATTAAGTAGAATATTATCAATATATGTCCTTGCATAAAAGAACAATATAGGACTTTACAGTTTTTGAAATTCCAGTAAAAAAAAAAAAAAAACCCTGTAATGACAATATAGCCATCTTTATTCTGTTTTATGCAGATCACAGTATTGATGAGTTTGCGAATGCATGTAGACTGATATAATTGCATACTTTGCCACGCCACTGTTTTTTTTTTTTTTTTTTTTTTTTTTTAGTGATACTACATTGCTATTACGCTTGGCTTTATTCTCATCAGTGTTTTTCAGTCCATAAAATTTATTCCAGTGTTTATTTTTTTTCTTTTGATTTTAACATCATGTTGGCCTTGCAGATTTCCATCTCAAAGGAGAAGTCCAGCCTAAGCTCATTTTGGCTGGGCTTCTTCTTTGGGTCACAGGAGTGCAATTCGTTTTCCACTCCTGTGATCCGTTTTTAGCAGAGAGGGGACTGAATTCCGCTCTCTGCTGACGTTATAGGAGTCAGTCCAGGCACTGTGTCATTGTGACAAAGTCTGGATCCGCCAGGTGCCTGGACTGATGCCCATTTTAGCCTCTCAGCGAGCTGCTGAGAGGCTGAGACAGTCGCTCCCTGCCCCTCCACAACCCAAGTGCTCCAATGAGCGTGGAGAAGCAGAGTGGAGAGCTGCTGATTGATAGCCAGCAACTCTCTGCTCGGGGAGCTGTGAGAACAGAGCCATTGGCGATGTTCAATCACTGGGCTCTCAGTGTACAGGTGGCGAGGGACATGCTGCATCCACCTAGGCAAGTAAACCCATACTTTTCTTTTTAAAGCAGATCTTCACTCTCTGTGTTGACTCCCCTCCTATAGGAATAGGGCAGGGTTTGTGTTTTTTTTTTTGTTTTTTGTTTTATTACAAATCCTGCCACCCTGCCCCTCCATTCGTAGTGCTTGCTGGCCACCAGGGATATGTACGTCACATGTCCCAGGAGGCTTTTAGCCTTTCAGCAAGTAGGAGGGGAGTGGGCCTAGAGAAGCATCACAAGGCCCCACCAGCTGAACCTAGAAGAGCTAGCGTGCTTCTCGATAACATTAGAAGTAAGATGGCAGTGTAGGGCCGAGTGGTATCTGTTGACAGAATAATGTCAACGGGACAACGCTGGATACATATCCAAACTGTGCAGACATCGCCTCCCAGTAAGTAGGGGTATTATATAAAAAAAAAAAAAGTGGCCTGAGGCTCAAAGTCCTCTTTTTAAATTAATGCATATGGGATATTATTGAAACGGGGCTTGCCAAGATTCTAAAACGTGCTTGCTTTCCTGTACAAAATATATATATTAAAAAAGGAAAAAAAAAACCCTTTTAATAAACGCCTTTCATTACGTTGTTTTCTGTCATTGTTGCTTGCAGGCTGCTTGCCCGTTTTGTCAGCCAACTTCCAAATAATACAGTAATCATGCAAATCTAAACAATTTCATATGAATATAATGAACATTTTGTTAGCTTTATGGTGTAAACATTATATTTAATCTTCATTTACGTATCACTTATTAGCACCCCTTGAAATGTAATTGATTTTTTGGCTTTCTGTTTAGCAAGTGCAGTTTTGGTGTCTTTTTGGAGCGGAACCGAGCTAGATAAGCAAATGCAGAAAAACCAGTGCATTCATATTTTTCAGTCTGCTTTGCATGACTTTTCTGTGCTCATTGCTAATGTAAGGAGAGTGACGTCATTTGTTTCCATGACAACAGCCGCTGCATGTGCTACATTAGCTGATATCATCTGAAATGGTCACATTGGTGTGTGTGTGTGTGTGTGTGTGTGTGTGTGTGTGTATGCGCTTTGTTCTGGAAACAGTGTTTAAACATTTTGCATTCAGGCTCATAGCTTTGCAGGTTTTAAAATCTGACACTTATACAGATGTGAGATATAAGCAAATATAACTAGAAGTCCCCAAATAGTATTCAGTAGAATGGGATGAGGTTATGTGTGGTTTTCCATCTCTACCACACATCCTTCCCCAGGTCCAGTCCCAATGTCCCTCACGTTTAAAAGTTCCATAGGCATGTCCTCTGCCTCCATGTTGATGTCAACTGTATATGTGTTTCATTTTCTCATCTACCGTAATTCAAGAAATGGTGATCAAGTTGATGGGATCCCAGGAGTATGTAGTGAGACCAATCACATGAGTGTATGTATTTATTCCCATGTCAGCCTTTTTCAACCAGGGTGTCTTTTGGGATATTCAAGGGTGCTTGGGAAAATTGCCCAAAAATGGTCCACAAGCCAGCAAGTGGCTCGAGCCTGCCCAAAGCCACAGGGTTTTATTGTGAGGCATTACAGCCAGCCTTTGGTGTCCTAACAAGCAATGATGTCATTGGTTGATAAGTAGCATATCGGGGGGGATCCTTGTTTGAGCCTTCCCTGCTCTTCACCATCAGTATTGGGGTCAAGTTATTAGAGTAAGAGAGAAGAGAAACACTGGAATACTAATCATATTTGCTTTGTAAGAATAAATATCTTCTAATGTTTGTCCTACATATAACCACATCATTTCTGGCTTGTGATTTCGCCTTTTTCAATCTTCAAAAATGAATGCCTCCCCAATTATTAGGATGTACCCTTCTAATAAGTCCCTTGGTTTCCTTTTAGGCTTTATCTAAATTGCATTTTCTACATTCTGCGAACAGATGTGAAGAATTAGGTGCTATATTTAGAATGGGAACATTAGAGTCTATCATTGAGAGAGACATTCTTATAAAGCTTTCTGACTATACATATTCATTCATTTTAAATTAATCTTTTTGTTCTGGCTTCTCTGAGAGCCATGCGTTTTATAGCCTTGTGGGTATTTATACAGCCAGTAAATGAGCTATATAGGTGGGGTGTAGGATTTTTGTGGATTTGCTAGTTTGTAAGGCTTAACAAATTATAAACTGTACTATGTGTTGTACAAAATTAAAGTTTTATTACATTAACCTCCCCTCTCATTAGACACCCCTACCCTTGGCTTGTCGAGAACATCCCTGTTCTTCCCTGATACTCTTCTTGCCCTCTTTAACTTCTATGATATGTCTTGGAGCAGAGACTCTCTACTTTTTCTTTCTCTTGATTGCTGAAGCAATTAGGAGGGCAGAGTGGGAGGGGTGGGGATGGAATGAATAAAACTCTTGGAGTTTTTTGTTTAGGGCATTGTAGAAGGAAACTGACCCCCTGGTCACACGGCTGCCACAGTCTACTCTACTCTTCTTAAGGCCCGTACACACAGTCGGACTTTTTGACAACAAACATGCAAATTAGCTGTTTTGGAGCAACATCCGACTGTGTGTACACTCCATCGGACAAACTTTTTCTGTTTTCATCGGACTTTTGTTGGCTGTGCGAACGGACAAACTTTCTGGCAACAAAAGTCCGATGGAGCAAAGTCCGACCGTGTGTACGCAAAAGCATCGGACTTTTGTACAAGGTACAAACACGCATGCTCAGAACCAATGCAAAAGATCAGACTACAATACAGAAGTTCACCAAAGGTGGCGCTGGAGTCATTGAACGTCCTCTTTTGAAGCGGCGTCAGTACGTTGTGACGTCATTACGTTCATGTTTGTTGTCAAAAAGTCCGACCGTGTGTATGCATTACAAACTTGTGGACCACGCCCTTTGTACAAAAGTCCACGGAAAAGTTTGTACAAAGTCCGACCGTGTGTATGAGGCTTTAGACTTATAAGTCTGCCTGTTCCACTTCGAGTAAATTTCCAGTCTGTGTGCAATCAGTCTGTACAGGCCCCAGGGTCTTTCTGTCTTGCAGCATTTCCAGGTATGGGACCACTTTGTAGTGATTGGTAAGAAATGTGTTTCTGGAAGTTTATTTCAATTCTCTATTCTGTGACCTATTCTTTGGATTTGTGTGCATTGTTGAAGGCTACATGATTAGGCTTGTCCTTGTTGGTCAATAAGGTGGTCCCAGTACAATAGTGCGGTTTCTCTGATACAAGCAGTAAAGGTAGATTTTAGGGTGTGTGCTTCCCCTAAGAGGAATGTGAACATATAAAAATTTAAATACAATATCATCAAATATATCAGTACCCCATACCTAGAGAAAAATGTCAGTGTTACAATCACAAACATAAATATGCATTAACAACAATAACACATCTTCAAATATGTTATAAATGCTGCAAAATTACAACATCTACACCCTTATCACAATGTGTGCAAAAACAGTGATTTAACTGCATAGAAAAATGAGCTAAAAAAAACTCTCAATAATAAGGTGTCCACTTTTCAAATTGAAGTGTCCAATTTTTCAATTAAAGAAAAGTCCATAAAAAACTCTAGAACCACCACGTGTCAGGTGTAAAATATATCAACTCTCCGTATCCTGTTCGAAGTCTTAACATATATTATAGTGCACCACCACCATAAAGTGAGGATTGGCTCCTTACCAAATATCTCTAAACAATACGCTCTATAAGATCAGGCCAAGCTGCGTGCATCCCTCACTCGTCCACAGATTCCGCCCACAAGCCAAATCACATTTCAGTCAGGCTCCAATGATTTTTGCAATGCATGGTCCACCTGATTCACTTTCGATCAGAGGTTGGTTTGCAAAATGTTGAATAAATTCTTTTATAGATGAGAATTCATTGAATCCAAACTTAAGACTTGTTCCACATTGGTGGACTTGAAAGTGTTTCACTGAGTCCTTGGCCCTTACTGACAATGAGTACACGTTGGCCTTAGAGTCACTTTTCCTCAACAGATAACTGCCATCCTGTCCATTGGTAAGCAAAAGAGCTTCTGCTGAATGTCGGGTCAGATTCTCATGAAACCACCAAATCCTCCGCACTAGGTCCTCAAGACCATAGGCCTGCATTAGACGTGATGATGCCAAAGGATAGTTAACCACTGGGGCATGCCCCCCATGCTCCCCCATGCCCCAGTGGTTAACTATCCTTTGGCATCATCACGTCTAATGCAGGCCTATGGTCTTGAGGACCTAGTGCGGAGGATTTGGTGGTTTCATGAGAATCTGACCCGACATTCAGCAGAAGCTCTTTTGCTTACCAATGGACAGGATGGCAGTTATCTGTTGAGGAAAAGTGACTCTAAGGCCAACGTGTACTCATTGTCAGTAAGGGCCAAGGACTCAGTGAAACACTTTCAAGTCCACCAATGTGGAACAAGTCTTAAGTTTGGATTCAATGAATTCTCATCTATAAAAGAATTTATTCAACATTTTGCCAACCAACCTCTGATCGGAAGTGAATCAGGTGGACCATGCATTGCAAAAATCATTGGAGCCTGACTGAAATGTGATTTGGCTTGTGGGCGGAATCTGTGGACGAGTGAGGGATGCACGCAGCTTAGCCTGATCTTATAGAGCAGTGATGGCGAACCTTGGCACCCCAGATGTTTTGGAACTACATTTCCCATGATGCTCAGCTACACTGCAGAGTGCATGAGCATCATGGGAAATGTAGTTCCAAAACATCTGGGGTGCCAAGGTTCGCCATCACTGTTATAGAGCGTATTGTTTAGAGATATTTGTTAAGGAGCCAATCCTCACTTTATGGTGGTGGTGCACTATAATATATGTTAAGACTTCGAACAGGATACGGAGAGTTGATATATTTTACACCTGACACGTGGTGGTTCTAGAGTTTTTTATGGACTTTTCTTTAATTGAAAAATTGGACACTTCAATTTGAAAAGTGGACACCTTATTTATTGAGAGTTTTTTTTAGCTCATTTTTCTATGCAGTTAAATCACTGTTTTGCACACATTGTGATAAGGGTGTAGATGTTGTAATTTTGCAGCATTTATAACCTATTTGAAGATGTGTTATTGTTGTTAATGCATATTTATGTTTGTGATTGTAACACTGAGGCCGCGTACACACGGGCGGACTGTTCGCCCAACTTTGTCCGCTGAACAGTGTTTGGGCGGACAGTCCGCTCGTGTGTGGGCTTTCAGCGGACAGTTTCAGCGGACAGTTTGACGAACAAGGTTTTTCGGAATTTCCGAAAAACTGTCCGCTGAAACCTTGTTTCAGCGAACAGTCCGCTCGTGTGTAGGCTTGTTCGTCAAACTAAGTTCCGCGCATGCTCAGAAAGGATTTACACGCCGAAAGTTATAATGCAGTGTATAGGACGTCGTATTTTTCGTCCCGTCGTACGTGCCGTTCACGTCATCGCGCACGGTTTCAGCAAACTGTTCGTCCGTCGTGTGTGGCCATGTCCGTCCATGCTAAGTTTGAGCGGACTGTTTGCCGAAAGGGGAAGCACACACCCTAAGCTCACCCTTAGGACAGCGCGGTTCTTTTTTTGGGTTACGTTTATAAGTATATAACTTTTGGTATATAGCAGAACTGCAGCAGTATTTGATGTGTACACAAGTTTTATTTATTTTTTATGGTGGTAGCGTGATTTTTTCCTTTCCTTTACCTAGTAAAGGTAGATTGCCCATCAAGCATTGTTGGACTGGCTTTGATAGATTTTGAGTAGTGGCTTGCATAATTCCAGATAGAATATTTCTGTTGGGCTGAAATCCATTTGCGTTAGTCTGGGTAGGTTACAGCAGTGGTCCTCAACCCTGTCCTCAGGGCCCACTAACAGACCAGGTTTTTCTAGTCTGCATCTCCCCAAGGTAATACATAAAACCTGGCCTGTTAGTGAGCCCTGAGAACAGGGTTGATGACCATTGGGTTACAGGGTCCCATACTTCATTGCCACGAAGGAGGTATGACAAAGATTTTAAGCCAAACCCTTAGGCTCCTTTCATACAAGTGGACTGTTCAGGTCCACCTGTCAGTTTTTTCAGGCAGACCTGAACAGATGCTCCATCCATCTCTATGGAGCGACTGATGCCAGCAGTGACATGTACGCTGACATCCGATCCACTCTGCTAAATCCAGGCAGATGGTGGTCCTATTTTACATCCATCTATCGCAGTGCTCGACAAAACCCGGTCGCCAGGTCGCATTGGTGACTAGAATCAGCGACCTTGTGCCTGGGGCAGCATAGCTGGGGGTATCCCGTCTCCGTGGCCCCCCCCCCCCGCGCGATCGCGTCGGGCCGCGCCGCAGGTGGCCGGTAATTGAGCCCCCGGCTTTGAGGCCTTCTGTGATCCTATGGTTCCTTCTGGAATCTGGCGCCCTCTTGTGGTGGCCGTTGGAATTACAACCAACAATGCTAATGGGCCAGTCTTTCTCCATCCCTTTACTTAGAACCCCTAAACAAAACAAAAAAATATATATTATATTATATCAGTGCTCGACAAAACCCGGTCGCCAGGTCGCATTGGCGACTAGAATCAGCGACCTTGCGCCTGGGGCAGCATAGCTGGGGGTATCCCGTCTCCGTGGACCCCCCCCCCGCGCGATCGCGTCGGGCCGCGCCGCAGGCGGCGGGTAATTGAGCCCCCGGCTTTGAGGCCTTCTGTGATCCTATGGTTCCTTCTGGAATCTGGCGCCCTCTTGTGGTGGCCGTTGGAATTACAACCAACAATGCTAATGGGCCAGTCTTTCTCCATCCCTTTACTTAGAACCCCTAAACAAAACAAAAAAAAATATATTATATTATATTTATATATATATATAATATTATATATATATATATATATATATATATATATATATTTTTTTTTTTATTATTTATTCTAACACCCTAGAGAGTAAAATGGTGGTCGTTGCAATACTGTCTGTCACACCATATTTGCACAGCGGACTTACAAGCGCACTTTTTTTTGGGAAAAATTTTTTATTTAATAAAAAAAAAAAGACAACAGTAAAGTTAGCCCAATTTTTTTTTTTTTATATTGTGAAAGATAATGTTACGCCGAGTAAATCGATACCCAACATGTCACGCTTCAAAATTGCGCCCGCTCATGGAATGGCGACAAACTTTTACCCTTTAAAATCTCCATAGGCGACGTTTAAAAAATTCTTCAGGTTGCACGTTTTGAGTTACAGAGGAGGTCTGGGGCTAGAATTATTGCTCTTACTCTACCGATCGCAGCGATACCTCACATGTGTGGTTTGAACACTGCTTTCATATATGCGTTCGCTTCTGCACGCAAGCTTGGCAAGACAGGGCGCATTTAAAACAATTTTTTTTTCTTATTTTAACTTTTATTTTTATTTTTTTCACTGTTCTTTTAAAAAAAAAAAAAATGTGTGTCACTTTTATTCCTATTACAAGGAATGTAAAAATCCCTTGTAATAGAAAAAAGCATGACAGGTCCTCTTTTATATATGAGATCTGGGGTCAGAGAGACCTCACATCTCATATTTACACTAAAATGCAATTTAAAAATGTCCCTCTAAGGCCTCTTTCACACTGATGTCCCGTTCAGGCCCGCCTGTCAGTTTTTCAGGCGGACCTGAACGGGTGCTCCATAGAGGTCTATGGAGCGTCGGATGTCAGCGGTGACATGTCCGCTGACATCCGACCCGCTCCGATCCGAACAAGTGTAACGGAGGAAAAAGCTATTTTTCCATCCGTCTGCGGATCGGATCGGGTGACGACGGGCACTGCGGTCCGTCGTCATCCGATCTCCCATAGGGGAGAGCGGCGCTGTGACAGGTCCGTCCCTGCGCAGTGTGCAGAGACAGACCTGTCATCTCCCTGCTCAGCGGGGATCGGCGGAGTGATCCCCGCTGAGCAAACGGATATCCACGGGGCGGATCAGAACTGATCCGCCCCGTGTGAAAGGACCCTTAGAGCTATGGGCAATGACTTGGAGACAGGTGGGGGGCTGGGGGCTATCTTCCCCTCACTCGTCTCCATGTCAGACCAGGGACAGGTCCAGATCGCCGTCACGGACCTGGCTCCTAACTTTTTTAGCTGGCTCCTAGATTCCAAGCAAATTTGTCAACCCCTGATCTATCGGATCGTATGAAAGCAGACAGGCAGTCTGTTTTCATGCGATCTCCCCATAGAAGAGAGATCTGACGAGTCTGTCTCTGCACAGTAGGTGGAGATGCACCTGTCATCCGCCGGCTCAGCGGGGATCAACGGATCGATACCTGCTGAGCAAGCAGAATCCGTGTAACAGATCCCCATGTGTGAAAGGGGCCTAACTGATTTGGTTTTAGTTGGTATAGCTGTCTCTTAATGGCATAGAAGGCTCTGCATGCCTTTATGTTTTCATGTTCAAAGTGTAATCTTTAACCACTTAAGGACCAGCCACTACAGTTATACTGCGGCAGTTTGGCTCCCCTGGGCGAATCGCCATCATGGTATGTTGGCCGCTATAAGAGCTCTAGGGGACGCACGCGTGCCACCAGAGCCTCGATCACTCTAGGCAGAGACAGAATGGAGATCTGTCAATGTAAACACTTAGATCTCCGTTCTGTCAGGGGAAGAGAGACAGATCTGCTGCTCCTAAAGATTAGGAACAGTGATCGGTATGCTTTTCCAGGCAGTCCTATCCCCCCACATTTAAAACGCACATGAGGGGACACATTTAACCCCTTGATCGCCCCTAGTGTTAATCCCTTCCCTGCCAGTGACATTTGTACAGTAATCATTGGCTATTTTTAGCTCTGATCGCTGTATAAATGTCAATGGTCCCAGAAAGGTGTCAAGTGTCCGATCTGTATGTTGCAGTCCCGCTAAAAATCGCTTATCACCGCCATTACTAGTTTAAAAAAAAAATAATAATAAAAATGCTATACATCTATCCCCTATTTTTGCGGATGCTATAACCTTTGCGCAAACTAATCAATATGGGCTTATTGTGATTTTTAACAAAAATATGTAGAAGAGTGCGTGTGTATATGTGTGTGTGTATATCTATATATCTATATATCTATATATCTATATATATATATATATATATATATATATATATATATATATATATATATATATATATATATATATATATATATATATATATATATATATATTTATCTATATATTCTAAAGAGAGCTCTATTTGTGGGGAAAAAAGGACGTCAATTTTGTTTGGGTACAGCGTCGCACGAACACGCAATTGTCAGTTAAAGTGACGCAGTGCCATATCGCAAAAATGGCCTGGTTGTTAAGGGGGCAAATCCTTACAGTCCTTAAAGAGGGATTCCACCAAAAAAAAAAAATATTAAAAGCCAGCAGCTATAAATACTACAGCTGCTGACTTTTAATAAATGGACACTCACCTGTCCCGGGTTCCAGCGATGCCGAGGCCGATCGATCGCTCGGCTCTCGGCTGCTGTAGTCACCATTCTAGGTGAGGGAATCAGGAAGTGAAGCGAATCGGCTTCACTTCCCGGTTCCCTACTGCGCATGCGCGCGCCGCGCAATAGGAAATCTCCGCGCTGTCACTGGGACCCGTGTGTGTCCCAGCCGACAGCGCGGCAGGGCAGGAAATGGCGTAGACTCCCACGGGAGTCTATGCCTGGAAGTGGGTGAAAATACCTGTCTTTGACAGGTATCTCCACCCCCCTCCCCCCTGAAAGGTGTCAATTGTGACACCGGAGGGGGGGGAGGGATCCGATCAGCGGAGGTTCCACTTTAGGGTGGAATCCCGCTTTAAGGCCCCTTTCACACCGGGGCGGTACGGACGTCAGCGGTAAAGCGCCGCTATTTTTAGAAGGACTTTTTTCACCCTCCTGTACACCGCTCCAGTGTGAAAGCCCTCCAGCTTTCACACTGAAGTGAAAACGGTCGGTTTTTTCAGGCGCTATTTTTAGTGCTGTAGCACCTGAAAACCGCCCATTGTGAAAGTGGCCTAAATGGTTACTGTAAAAACGATTTGGAGCGCTGACGCTTTTTATTTTTTGTGTGTTTTTATAAGAAGTGTCCATGTCACATTGTTGATCTACAGCGCTTACAGGCATTGTAGGCCTTTCTCTGTTGGTGGCAGTGATGGGAGATCAGCTGCATACAGCAGGGAACTTCATCTTGGTGTCATATATAGACTTACTTTTAATGCTTAGGAGAATTCTAGGGCTGTATCCAGTTCATTGATATACAGTGAGGGAAAAAAGTATTTGATCACCTGCTGATTTTGTATGTTTGCCCACTGACAAAGAAATGATCAGTCTATCATTTTAATGGTAGGTTTATTTTAACATTGAGATGCAGAATAACAAAAATATTCAGAAAAACGCATTTCAAAAAAAGTTATACATTGATTTGCATTTTAATGAGTGAAATAAGTATTCGATCTCCTATCAATTAGCAAGATGTCTGGCTCCCCAGGTGTCTTCTATACAGGTAACTAGCTGAGATTAGGAGCACTCACTTAAATAGTGCTCCTGATCTCAGCTTGTTACCTGTATAAAAGACACCTGTTCACAGAAGCAATCAATCAATCAGATTCCAATCTCTCCACCATGGCCAACACCAAAGAGCTGTCCAAGGATGTCAGGGACAAGATTGTAGACCTACACAAGGCTGGAATGGGCAACAAGACCAATGCCAAGCAGCTTGGCGAGAGTGTGACAACAGTTGGTGCAATTTGTTTCGCAAATGGAAAATACACAAACTGCCAATCTCGCTCGGTCTGGGGCTCCATGCAATATCTCACCTCGCAGAGTTTCAGTGATCATGAGAACAGTGAGGAATCAGCCCAGAACTACATAGGAGAATCTTGTTGCTTGATCTCAAGGCAGCTGGGACCATAGGCACCAAGAAAACAAATGGTAACACACTACACCGTGAAGGACTGAAATCCTGCAGTGCCCGCAAGTTCCCCCTGCTCAAGAAATCACATGTACAGGACTGTCCAAAGTTTGCTAATGAACAGCTGAATGATTCAGAGGAGAACTGGGTGAAATTGTTGTGGTCAAATGAGACCAAAATCAAAGTCATTTGTGTGACTGTGTGTATGCAAGACAAGTTTAAGCCAACATCCTTCGGAAAATAATCCATAGTTTTGTTGACGGAAAATCCTGTCATGTGAACATAGCTTTAAAGTCCGCAAAGCATGTCTCCTCACGTTTTTTTGTAATGTGGACATGTTCTTGGTGAGACTATACAGGGTATACATTATTATTATTATTTTTATTATCATTATTGATTTATGTAGCGCCAACAGTTTATGCAGCGCTTTACAATGTATAGGGGGGACAACACAATTACAGTACAATACAAAAGGTACAGGAGGGCCCTGTTCGTAGAGCTTACATTCTAAAGGGAGGGGGTGGTGGTACAAAAGGTAATAGCTGCAGAGAATGATTTGATGAGGGTGGCTTGGGGACAGTTAGGGTCCTTTCACACGGGGCGGATCAGTTCTGATCCGCCCCGTGGATGTCCGTTTGCTCAGCGGGGATCACTCCGCCGATCCCCGCTGAGCAGGGAGATGACAGCTCCGTCTCTGCACACTGCGCAGGGACGGAGCTGTCACAGCGCCGCTCTCCCCTATGGGAGATCGGATGACGACGGACCGCAGTGCCCGTCGTCACCCGATCCGCAGACGGATGGAAAAATAGCTTTTTCCTCCGTCACACTTTTTCGGATCGGAGCGGGTCGGATGTCAGCGGACATGTCACCGCTGACATCCGACGCTCCATAGAGCTCTATGGAGCACCCGTTCAGGTCCGCCTGAAAAACTGACAGGCGGGCCTGAACGGGACGTTAGTGTGAAAGAGGCCTTAGGTGGGTGTGGGGTAGGCTTCCCTGAATAAATGAGTTTTCATTGAAATAATACATTAAAAAAATACATGCAGTTTGTGGTGTGATGGTTTAGCATTAACCTTGCTTGGCTTCTCCTACGGACATTATGCTGTGGTAGGATAGATGAAGGTTCTTGTTCAGAATGCTGCTGACAAAAATCCAGTAGTTGGCTGGATCAAGCTGGTTTCCAATGTTTTTTGTATTGGTTCTATGAAGCCTTGGCTCCATACTTTAGGGTAGTAACACCTACCCCTTTCACCAAGTTGACTACTTTACATATTTCAGCATGTGTATATGGGGGACTGCGTTTTAATCATCTCTGGTAGAATTCAGTCGATACTGTTGGCTTATTACTTTGCAGGAGTAGAGTATTCCCAGTTATTTTTTTAAGTGTAATTGTATATCTTGTGGGCTTTTGTTACCTTAACATTTCATAGTCCTGATTTGTGCCTGCTGTACCATCTATTTGTATGAAAAGGTAACCTGTTCTTTGTATTGTTTCCTTTGTGTGAAATACCTGGTGATCGTGCCAGTCCCTATGCTTTCTTACGAAAAACTGACCACACCAGGCGTAAGATCACAGGGTGGTCAGTTTTCTGGCTGTGCTGGGAGTTCAGCCTGCTCTCCTCCAAAGATTAGACTTGTGCTGACAGGCCCCCACATACAGCCATTCACTAGGAAGACCAGTGTTTCTCCTCTTCTAGCTCTTTGAGCTGCTTTTGCAGATGAAAACAGACATTGTTATCATTCTCAAAATAGGGAAAAGGGGTATTTACAGTTGAGTTTTTTCTTTTTAAGGATGTATTTGTATTTTGTTTGTAGGACTCCATGAGCTATTCTTTGATTAGTGTTGTTGGGGTCTCTAGCTGTATTTTAGACTGTAAGGTGTCTTAGCGCCTTGCGGTCTTTGCCAAACTATTTCTTGGATTTTTTTATTGTATGGTTTCTTGTAGTTGATTTTTTATTTTTTATTTTAGGATGTGTCTGCAGTAGTGTTTATTTTGTTGTGGCTCTTTGCTGCTTGTTTCACACTTTGTGGGCTTACTTCATAGGTGTTTTTTAGAGCTACACAATTAATCGTCAAGAATAGTTATCGCGAATTGTGTTTAACAATTCTTTCTCTGCAAAGAATTCTCTCTGCTCTTCTGAAGCCACATTAGTCAAAAGAAAGGGAGGGAAAAACAAGGCCTTCTGCCAAGAATCAAAAACTTATTTTTCAGTTGATCTTAAGTATAAACATTTGTAACAATTTGTCAGTGGAATAGACTGTGTGTAAGTGAAAAAAGTTTAACCACTTAAACACTAAACCTTTTTCTGACATTTGTTGGTTTCAAGTTAAAATAATTTTTTTTGCCAGAAAATTACTTGGAACCCCCAAACAATATATATATCTATATATCTATATATATATATATATATATATATATATATATATATATATATATATATATATATATATATATATATATATATATATATATATATTTTTTTTTAGTAGACACCCGAGAGAATAAAATGGCGGCTGTTGCAATATTTTATGCCACACTGTATTTGCGCAGCGGTCTTTCAAATGCAATTTTTTTGGAAATAATGACTTTAATTAAATAAACTAACCAGTAAAGTTAGCTTTTTTTATGTGAAAGATTTTACGTTGCGAGAATCGTGAGAGAATCGTAATTTTTTTTATTATAAGCAAAAAAAAAAATGTGATTCTCATTTTGGCCAGAATCGTGCAGCTCTAGTGTTTTCTTGTTCAATGGTATTGAACATTTTCTCAGTGCAAAAAAAAGGGGCATCTGGAAAGGGTTGTATATACAAATTTTCAGCATTGCAATAACAAGTTCAGGTAAAGTTAGACAGCATACATGTGTCATTTGACCTTAAATCCCATTCCACAGTTCTATGTGTATTCTGATTGAAAAAAATAAATATAACATCTTATCAATATAGGAAAAGTGTATTTTGGGACTTTAAATGAGGCCAGCATCAAAGGGACGCCAGCCTCCATCCCTGTCAGTAATTTAAAAGGAGAGGAGAGAGATGGGACTTTGAGTGAAGCACACAGCAGTAAATGGATTGGTCAAGTGACTGAAAAAATTAAATTTATATTTCACAAATCATACATTGTTGGCAAGTATTTTGGGCAACAAGCCTCTAAAAAATACTTGGGGCAACATGCCTCGTACAAAATAAATCACAGTTCAATAAACATATATTAAGTAGTCGGGAGACCTTAGTTAATCAGTAAATTAACCACTAACGACCAAAAAAGATTTTTTAAAATATGAATAAAAATTATAATTGTATAAAAACTTGATATTCCATGATTACAATAAAAAGAAGCTTATAATTCAAGTCTCTACGCATTTCGTGGCGCTGTAGCCGCTCATCAGGAGCAAGTACCATGGAATAGATATTTGCATCAGCACACCATCTGAGTGGCATCAAGGATCGCCAAAAAAAAAGGACCGCAAGGTGAAGCCCCCAGGCAACACGGTAGCCTGCACGGATGATTGCAACCGCCAAGAACACCTCCAGAGTCGGTGAGTGCAATAAGTGCTTTCATGGCTTTGGAGTGCCCCCGGTCGGGGGTCCGGTCCCGCCGACCATGCTCGCCCCCTGTCGGGCCGCGGCCAAGACCATACAGTGGTTTAACAGGACAGGCCACTCAGAACAGGCTTCGCCATGGTCGACCAAAGAAGTTGAGTGCACATGCTCGGCATCATCCAGAGGTTGTCTTTGGGAAATAGACGTATGAGTGCTGCCAGCATTTCTGCAGAGGTTGAAGGGGTGGCGGGGTCAGCCTGTCAATACTCAGACCATATGCTGCACACTGCATCAAATTGGTCTACATGGCTGTCATCCTAGAAGGAAGCCTCTTCTAAAGATGATGCACAAGAAAACCTGCAAACAGTTGCTGAAGACTAAGAACATGGATTACTGGAACCATGTCCTGTGGCCTGATGAGACTTATTTGGTTCAGATGGTGTCCAGCATGTGTGGCGGCAACCAGATGAGGAGTACAAAGACAAGTGTGTCTTGCCTACAGTCAAGCATGGTGGTGGGAGTGTCTTGATCTGGGGCTGCATGAGTACTGCCGGCACTGGGGAGCTACAGTTTATTGAGGGAACCATGAATACCAATATGTACTGTGACATACTGAAGCAGAGCATGATCCCCTCTCTACTGAGACTGGGCCACAGGGCAGTATTCCAACATAAAAACCCCAAACACACCTCCAAAATTACCATTGCCTTGCTAAAGAAGCTAAGGGTAAAGGTGATGGACTCGGCAAAGCATGTCTCCAGACCTAAACCCTATTGAGCATCTGTGGGCCATCCTCAAATGGAAGGTGGAGGAGCACAAGGTCTCTAACATCCACCAGCTCCGTGATGTCATGGAGGAGTGGAAGAGGACTCCAGTGGCAACCAGTAAAGCTCTGGTGAACTCCATGCCCAAGAGGGTTAAAGCAGTGCTGGAAAATAATGGTGGCCACACAAAATATTGACACTTTGGGCCCAATTTAGACACTTTCACCTAGGGGTGTACTCCCTTTTTGTTGCCAGCGGTTTAGACATTAATGGCTGTGTGTTGAGTTATTTTGAGGGGACAGCAAATTTACACTGTTTTACAAGCTGTACACTCACTACTTTAACATTGTAGCAAAGTGTCATTTCATCAGTGTTGTCACATGAAAAGATATAATAAAATATTTACAAAAAAATGTAATATGTATGTGGGGTGTGTGTGTGTAATTGAAATTCCCTCCTCACCTGCGCTTCTATGCTCCTTTGTGAACACTTAATGTCATGGTGTACTGATCTGCTCCAGGTACAACCGAAAGCTAGTATTGATTACAAACAGCTGTAGGACTCTATTAATGGCTTACTTAAAGCAGAGTTCCACCCAAAGTGTAACTTCCACTTATTTGTCTCCCCGCAGCCCCCCCCCCACCTTTTCAGAAGGGAGCGGGTATCTGTTTTTGACAGGTCCCCTTCCCCACTTCCGGAAACGGCACCGCCATGCCAATTAGAAAGCGCAGCGAGCATGTGCAGTAGGGAACCGGCTGTGAAGTCAAAAGGCTTCACTGCTGGGTTCCCTTACCGGCAATGGCAGCGGCTGCACCGGACAGCCAATCTGAAGATCAGCAGGGGTGCTGACATTGTTGGCTCCCTGCCCAGATAAGTGTCCATATATTAAAATTCAGCAGCTGCAGTATTTGTAGCTGCTGACTTTTAATTTTCCATGGGGTGGGCGGACCTCTACTTTAAGCTGGCCCACACTCACGCATTTTGGACAGTTCCTGATAAACTGGCCTAAATTCGCTCAGTGGATACCCCTGTCGGCTGCCATCTACCCTACGTCTCTTGATTGAAATAGTGAAGGATCTGAGCATCAAATGGTCAGCCAGAAAGCAGTTGCGTCCAGTCATATGAATCTGCAGTTTTAATAATTTGACAGCTAGTGGGGCTGACTGTCAATATACAGTTGGCACAATGGGCGATTCGCCCAACTGTGCTGTATAGGCTGACCAATCAATACTATCGTATTTGACCAGCATTTAAGTTGCACATACAAGTGAACATTCCCACACAAGTCATTTTAAATCAAATTTTCTGAAAATTGTCACTTGAATCTCCCTCTCCGAATGATGGAATACCCAGAAATTAGGGGTGAATGAAAACCTTGATTGCATGATGACCAGTCATGGTGCTCCTGTTGTACCGTCTCAGTCTCCAGTGTGAATGGAAAACTACAAGGTCCGGCAGACTTTGCAGCTGTCGGCTTGTACTTTTTCAATGAACTACCACGACACAGGAGACCTGCATGGCATCATGCAGATTGCTGGTGCAATGCTTTACAGAATCCTGCAACAAAAAATTGATAAATGCACTTATTTTTACCTGCAAAAAAAGGGAATTTATTAACCACTTCAATACAGGGCACTTAAACACCTTCCTGCCCAGACCAATTTTGAGCTTTCAGCGCTATCGCACTTTGAATGACAATTGCGCGGTCATGCTACACTGTACCCAAATGAAATTTTTATCATTTTTTCCCCACAAATAGAGCTTTCTTTTTGTGGTATTTGATCACCTCTGCGTTTTTTATTTTTTGTGCTACAAATAAAAAAATACCGAAAATTTTGAAAAAAAGTTTTTTTTTTTTGTTTCAGTTTCAAAACTTTGTAAGTACGTTTTCTCCTTCACGGATGGGCACTGATGGGGCTACACTGATGGGCACTGATAAGGCGGCACTGATGGGCACCAATGAAGTGGCACTGATGAGGTGGCATTGATGGGCGGCACGGATGGGCGACACGGATGGGCGACACGGATGGACACTGATAGGTGGCACAAATTGGCATGGTTGGGCGGCACAGATGGGCATGGTTGGGCGGCACAGATGGGCATGGTTAGGTGGCACAGATGGGCATGGGTAGGCGGCACAGATGGGCATGGGTGGGCACTCATTAGCGGCACAGGTGGGCACTCATTAGCGGCACAGGTGGGCACTCATTAGCGGCACAGGTGGGCACTCATTAGCAACACAGGTGTTATACTGTACTAATGGATGCCAATCAGTGCCAAACAATGCATGCCAATCAGTGATGCCCATTGTGGGCACTGATTGCCATCCATTATGGGCACTGATTGGCATCCATTGTGCCTGACTGGCATCCCTGGTGGTCTAGGGAGGATAACCTCTGCTGGGCATCCCTGGTGGTCTGGTGGCGTCCCTGGTGGTCCAGTGTGGGCATCCTCGGGGGGGCTGTGCTGATAATCGATCAGCACAGACCCCCCCTGTCAGAGGAGCAGCCGATCGGCTCTCCTCTACTCGCGTCTGACAGACGCGAGTGAGGAAAAGCCGATCACCGGCTCTTCCCATTTACACTGTGATCAGCCGTGATTGGACACGGCTGATCACGTGGTAAAGAGTCTCTGTCGGAGACTCTTTACCGAGATCGTAGTTGCCGGGTGTCAGACTGACACCCCGCAACAATGATCGCCGCGATGCGTGCCCCCGGGGGCGCGCAGCGGCTCATAATCCTGATCACGTCATATGACGTCCGGTTAGGATTATGAAACCACTTTGCCGCCGTCTATTTGTAATAGGGCGGGCGGCAAGTGGTTAATTTAGCTTTTTTTTTAAAGTGAACTGCTCCTTTTACCACTTCAATACCGGGCACTTTTACCCCCTTCCTGCAATTCAATGACAATTTCTTGTGCAACACTGTACCCAAACAACTTTTTTTTATAATTTTTTTCACACAAATAGAGCTTCCTTTTGGTGGTATTTAATCACCACTGGGTTTGTTTTTTTTTTTTTTTTTTCTTTTTTGCTTAATAAACTAAAAAAGACCGAAAATTTTAAAAATAAAAAAAAATAAAGTGTTTTTCTTTATAAAATTTTGCAAATAAATATTCTTCATAAATTTAGGCCAAATGTGTTCCGCTATATTTCTTTGGTGAAAATAACCCAAATCCGTTTATTTATAATCTGTAGCAAAGTTAGAGTCCACAAACTATGGGATATGCATCTGAAAATATGGTTAATCCTGATGTACTGACAGCTTTCATCTCGTGCTCATTTCTTGAGGCCCAAAAATGCCAGGACAGTACAGGTTATCTCCCAAATGACCCCTTTTTGGAAAGTAGACAGTCCAAGGTATTTTGAAAAGGTGTGGTAAGTCTCTTTGAAATTGTAAGTTCTTGTTATAATGTTATGGAAAATTAAGAAATTAAAAAAAAACATTTTTTTTTTTTTTTAAACCTACTGTTACCAGTGCAGTACAGTGTCATAACTGGTGTGGCGGTGATCAGAGACACTGACTTTTTTTTCTTGCTTTTTGACCCAGGCAATATAATGTTACCATATGTAACATGTCACCTTTTATGATTGTTTTATAGACGTGAATGTCATTACTATAAGAAAGCATTTTACTGAATGAAATCATTTCATTCTGTTTGTTCTTTGTGATTGGCCCAATCTGTATCATCTGATCACTGTGACCAATCACAGCTAACACAATTGCAGTGGACCGGTACACTGATCAGTCCTCGCAAGCAAACCCCTGTGCCCACAACCATACAATTCCACCCGGGAGGCCCTCTGCTTCTATGCTAGATATTTTATCCATGTTTCCCAAGTCTGTCCAAAGGAATCTTGTTTCTAATTTATTGATGCCAGCTCATTTTTCTTGTATCCGGATTAAGGAAAACTCCCTTTTTTTTCGGGTCCAAAGTCGCTTCACCTTAGGGCAATGCCACTGTACATGAAAATGATCTCTTATTTCACCACACAGCAGAAAGAAATGAGGAGAAGAATCGGGGGCTCTCATTGGTTCCAAGAACTTTCCTGGGGGAATACTTTACAATTTGCTTCCACCAGAATAATTTTGGACACCCTGATTGATAAAATTTGATCATAGTCTTTTACGTATTAAACACCTGTTCCCTAAGCAGGCTAGACAGTAATATGGCTAAATATGTGACCACACAACCAGTAAACAAAATTCCACAGCATAATTGTCTGCTGCAGAAAATTAGCTAGATGAATCCAGCTAGATAGACGAGAAATTATTTCATGTATTAATTTTGGTTGGCGTATAGACTCTATAAATGTATGCTTGTGTAAAAGGCAATAGCCTAATCTAAGCCTAAATGGCAAAACCTCGACCACATTAATACTCTGTACTGTGAAATGTGGCACTTACTGAATTGCAAACAGTCTAAACTCCTCTTTCTTGCCTTTTTAGACTTCTGGATTTTTGCTCACGGCTGCAGTGGGCCCTGGACTTCAAACTAAGGTCTACAACAGAGTTGTGCTTCATGTGCAAGCTTTTGAAATTTTTGTACGCAATATGTGTTGTATTAAATGTTCTACATTGGGACTCTTGTGATCTGTAGTTATCTACTTGCTTTTGCTTTGATACCAGTTGGAATTTTGGCTTTGTCTTCACAGATGCGACTTATTGTCCATCAGTATCAAGAGAAAACCCAGCATTCCGAGTATTCCTTTTATTGGAGGGTCATAGCAAACAATAGTCATAAATGTTTGAGCGCCCAGCGGGACCTTTTTTTTCTTTCTTAAAAGTTGCTTTTTTAACTACAAAGTGTTAACCTTTTTTCCATGGATCAGACTACACCATAGCTAAGGCACCTGAAAGTCTAGTTGAGTCCACAGGGTATTTCTGCAGGATGGCCTGATGTGCTACTATTTAAGAGTGCAGGCTCCAGGAAGAGCAACCTTAGACTGTTCAAAAGAACTGTGTGGAATCTTTGGAAACTATAGCATTTTTTTTTTGTAGTAGAGAAGGGTTAAAGCCTCTGTCAGTGTGTTTTTTTTTTTTTTTTGCTGTCTTTTACCCATTGGGGAGATTTAATTTCCTCTCCTGGAGATGCAGGAAATAAGAAAATAAGTCTCTACAAAGTGTGAGAATTCCCCTCTTAGACAGTTGTCACTCGAAAAGGTTTCCCCATTAGAAGATACAACCTTGCCTCTTGTTCTAGTGACAGGATAGATTTAGTGTCCGGCATATAATCATCTTTAGGCTAAATAGGAAGTCTACCCAGTGGGGGATACATACAGCAAGAAAAACCTGAAATGTTATACATACAGTTTAAGTCAACATGGTTACATTATTTTCAGGATAGTGTTAGGCGTTTGCTGGGTGGTTTTACCAGTTGCTTGTAACTGTTAGGTCTAGTTGTCATATTTGCAGTGCTAACTGTTGCGTATCAGCTTTCTTTGTACATTTTTTTTCTGTGTGTGTTTAATATTTCTGGCATTATATGCATGACCATTTGTGTGGAATGAGGGCTTCTCATTTTTAAAGCACTGTTTTTTCTGCCTTCGATGGAGCTGTGGTGTTTCCTAAAGGAAAAAGGGTTATTGTGAGACTATAAAGTTGTCCACTAAAGGTTATGGACTCACTGAAAAGGTCTACAGGCTTGCCTTTGCTGAAATTGCCTTCTCAATATACTTGTTCCCCTACTGGCATGTTAACCCAGTGGCTTCAATATGTCAGTTAACTGCCTTGGAACAAGTATGAAGAGTTTTTTTAACTTTACTCTTGTTCTCCTGATTGACGTGCTTGTTTTGGGTTCGGGAGCCGCCTCAACGTGTTGTTTCATGATTGCCGGTGTGCACTGTAAGAGACAGACCCGATGAGGAGATCCCGGCACATCGCACATGACTTTTCACAGAAGTTTTTTGAGATATTACAATTGACTCTTCAATAGGGATCAAGTCACTGCAGCGACGTTGTAATGTGGTGGTTCATATTGCAGCCTACTGCATAGAACAAGCAGCAGCCCATTCAGTTCACGGAATGGCTGGGGGGCAGAGACTAGAGGTCAGCTGACTAGTGAGGAATGTGGAGGGGGGAGGGAGGCGAGGCTGGAGGAGACCCTATCTACTGATTTTCGGCATAGGTGTCACTGCTACAAGACATTACAAAGACGGAAACACAGTGAGTAACACTACCTGTGATTTATAGTTGCCATTAAAAGTCCCAACTACATCTCAGATCAGCAGATGACCTTAATCAAGAGCACCTAAGTTGGCTGATCAGAACTCCCCGCCAGCACTGCCACTCATCCCAACTCCCTGCCACCAAGGAGTAAGAGAAGGAATAAAAATAGAAAATACATGGAAGGGAGAGGAAAATAGGGGGAGGAACAAAACAAAGGGGAAAGAAAGCATGAGAGAGAACAAGAAACATGGCTAGAGAGAGGGATGGAGGAAAAAAAAACAAGAAATTAGGATAACGAGATATAAAAGGGAATGAAAGGAGAACAAAGAGTGGTACATCCTAAAATGTACCATAAGGGGTTTTAATACTGCACAAGGTGGAAAGGGACTCGGGAGCGCTAAATGTCCATGGGTTAGGGGCGCAAATTACTTGTCTTGCCTTGGGCGCTGAAAACCTACGCTATGAAAATAATTTTAATGTTGGGGGTCCCCACAACTTGGGAAATTTTATCAAGGGGTCACGGCACTTGAAAGGTTGAGAACCACTGCTTTAAAGGTAACTACTGGCCACAAGCACAATGGTATTTGGCAGCTGATTTTTGGGTCCGGTACAGCAGAGGTCGAGACCTAAAATATATGTAAACGAAGGCTTAATGTACACAAGACAGTTTCACAACCTCTCCTGAATGATTGAACTTGACAGATAGTAACCCTTGTTTAAAACATCCGTTTTGCTGCGTTTTGCAAAAACTTAAATGGCCAAAAATGAAAAACGCCTGTAAATGAAGCGAGAGTTACCATGTTTAGCCGCATTTGGTGCTTGAAATGCCTCAACTCTGCTTCTGACCCCCTTTTTTTGCGTTCCAAAAAAAGCCTCTAAACTCAATTGCCTAGAAACTACTGTAAATTACCCTGGTACATGTACTGATAAGATAACCGAGGAGAGTTTAAGAGCAGTTAAACAAAAATGCCCAACTGCTCCTTAACGTCCTTTTACCACCAGCAGTGTACATGAGGCCTAAACATAAACTTCCCTTATATGCTGCTTTTTGGTCTGTTAAATACCATTTAATGTGGTTGTAAAGCGTAAACATTTTTTAATTTAATGCGTTCCTTGCGTTTAAGGTAAACAATGTTTAGAGGTCAGCACCCCCCTTCTTGGCTCCCAGTGTTTTCATTTAAAGCCAGTGGTGGCCCCAAGCCCTGCTGACACAGCAGCAGGGCTCGGGTGTGAGCACACACAAGTGCCCCCATGGGCAGCTGGACGGAGGAGGGGCCAGGAGTGCTGGCGGGGGACCCGAAAAGAGGAGGTTCGCAGCCGCTCTGTGCAATTCAATTACACAGAGCAGGTAAGTATAGATAGATGTATAGATAGATGTTTGTTCAATGAATTTTTTTATTTTATTTACTTTTACAAGATGAGGAAGTGTTGGTCCATGTAACCTGGGACAAATATATCTGATCTTCCCCAGAAACTGATTTGTAGGCAAGATTGGGTACTTGTAGGATCACATTAGAAGTAATGTTTATACAATTAGGTGGACAAAAATAAAAATAAAAAAATTGCAAAATGTATGAAGTCTAAAGGATGCGGATACAGACTTATAAACATCTATGTTGGAAAGGAAATTGTTCCTAAAGTTCTGTGCCAACCATTGAAAATGAGAAAATATTAGAGGTTTTATTAAGTTTTGTGCTGATTAAGCAACAGTAAGCTGACGCAGCCTGTAACCTCTATGGGGGCGTTTGCACACTCTGCACTCTTTGCTGGATATGTGTCAGGCAAAACCAATGATCATTCTAAAATGACAATCACTTGTGTATTGTGACTCATAAAACATACCTCGTAACTCTAAGCCAAAAATGTAATCTAGTGCAGCTTTGTGTTTAGATGTAGTGCATTTGTTTTTCTTTTTTCAGGCCTTTTGCCTTTAGCCGTTGTCGCCTTGTAATCCTTTGACTACTACAATTCTTGCCCTTGGGTGGCTACGCTCACTTACTCCACTGTGTATTTGCATGGAGCTAGGGTTGTCTTTCAGGCTGCTTTCCTAATTTAAATTACAAACAAGTTTTCCACACCATCTCCATTGCATATACTGCTTAAGAAATAGTGAGTCAAAAGACTCGGGGTTATTTACGAAAAGGCAAATCCACGTTGCACTGAAAGTGCACTTGGAAGTGCAGTCGCTCTAAATCTAAGGGGTAGATCTGAAATGAGGGGAAGCTCTGCTGATTTTATCATCCAATCATGTGCAAGCTAAAATGCTGTTTATTTTCCTTGCATGTCCCCCTCAGATCTACAGTGACTTTACTTCCATGTGCACTTGCAGTGCAAAGTGGATTTCCCTTTAGTAAATAACCTCCTTGGTGTCTGTTCACATCAATGCACTCTGCGAGATCGCATGTGATTCACACTGCTGTGCAAATCACGTGCAATGTACGTGTGATGCAATTTCAGCCATACAGATAGTATGGCTGATATCCCATTAGGACCAAACTCAAACATGACATTTTTGGTCTGCACCAGAATCTGATCACGTGGGTGTTCACACCCATACGATCCGATTCTTGTCCAAACTGTCAGTTTGCAGTGCAATATGCGAGCTGATTGAGAGAAGTTTTCCACCCTGTCCCTTTTGACATAATTCAATCAAGCAATTAACTTCTGTTGAGTGGCGACAGCCACACACTAGCCTCTAGCTTGTGTCTTGCATGGACTTGATGTGTGTTCATTTGTGTTGGGTGCTTTGGTTATATGCTTAGGATGTTGAGGATACACCCAAGATGCAGCTGATTTACTGGCATTTTAAAGTGTTACTAAACCCAGTACCCTGTATTCACAATATCTGGTCTCCCACAGTACACAGAACTTGGGAATGCAATTAGTTTAGTAAATATAAACTGCTAAATACCTTTTCTCATCAGCAGTATATAGCAGTCTTGTGACTTCAATTAGTGTCCAGCCAAGCACTGGTTAAAGCTTGGAGGAGGTGTTTTCTGACTGACCTATGAGACTGTAAGACCCCTGACCCTCTGTCTGGACATTGCTGATTGGCCCTGTGCTGATCCCATGCACCCTCCCAAGAAAAAAAAATGCTCTAGCAATACACAAAACTGAGCATGTGCAGCCTGTCTTATTAGGAAATTATTAGGATTCAGTGGAAGGAGGAGAGGATCAGAGAAGACCAGATCAAACAGCCTTTATACACAATACAGAGGATTAAACCCTAGAGTGAATATAGCAAGCATGCTTTACTGCATATACAGACTAATTTTACTGTTGTGGGTTTAGTAACCCTTTAAGGGAAAGTGCATTCATGGATTTGTCCTTGACTGGGTCATTCCCATTACAATAGTGGTTAAGTGTGCACCTGACTCATCGTAGATCTGTTGATGGCACCGAGGAACCCCACCCTCAACAGTAGTGCCTCATGGGCAATCGGTGCACCTCCCACTCAAGGTGCAGATCTGGAGGCTAGAAGTTTTCTGTCTCATCTGCTCAGCTCTTTCCATGAAAGTGTGCCCCCACTTTTGAAGATGGAGATATGTATGTTTATCCTACTGGCTCCTTTGTTAGTTTACCACCTCACAGTTTGGATACTTAGGCTACTCCTTGTGGCTTCTATTCTAGACCCTAGGGCATCTTTTTTTCAGCTGTCCCTCCTTAGACTTTTGGTATTCTTACACTTAATTGTACACTTTCCTTGGTTTGTTCACTTTCCCACCCTGGGATCTGTGATTCTTTTTCTGATAAGGCTCTGTTTCCATATTTAGGTGCTTTCAGCAGCTGATTTAATCACTTACTGATTATGTAGCTTCTCTGTGTCATTGCCTGTGTTCCAGTTTAGGCTGCCCCAGGTTTTGGAGTGGTGTCTGTCTTTGTCTTTTTCTTGCAGTGTCCTTAGTCCTTGCATGCAAGACTAGGGTTGTGCCTCCCTACACTCTGTGCATCAATAGATATCCACAGACCTGTAGCGTGGAATGGCAAGGCACTCCCCTGTTCCTCTCTTCTCCAAAGCACCAGGGTTGTGATTGCTCTGTCCACTGTTGACTCTTTCCTGTAAAGATTAGTGTACTTTCTATGAAATATTTTTTCCATCGAGGGATACTGGTCCTGCCCCTCTGTTGGCTGTCTGTACTGCTTACAAAACTTGTTCACATTAAGAACTTGATGGTTGGACGTCAGGTTATACTGTGAGTGGCTTAACATTTTTTTTTGCCAGTGTCCCGACTTCCTAAGATTTTTGTTCCCTAATGGGATGCACATAACTGCATACGAACAATGAATAAGAGGTTGGAATAGGGTGGTCTGTGGGGTGTCTGTGAGCTGTAAGGAGCATGTGCTTTCTTTGTCACGTTTGAGTATAATTAACATTTTAAGAATGTATTTTTCATCTAAAAGATTACATTGTCAAACTGCGCATTTAACTTCCTCTTTGACAATATAAAATATGCATGCAAGGCTTTAGCAAGAGGAATGTTACGTAGATGTAAGAAGAAATTGGTAAGCTGCTATCGTCATGAAGCCATCTGCCTAAACCACACTGTTCTAACTCATACTGTACCAATTCCATAGACGTTATGCTTGCTTATATGCAACAATACTAACTTGTTGACAGATTATTTAGCAGCCATTATATTTCCCTATTGAATTACCTCTTTTGCTACAAGGTCTTTTCACCACTGATCATCAAATCTTTAGCTATGGAATGTAATTATTCTGAAAAAAGTGTTTCCAGAATTATACACTGGGACATTTTAAGTGTGGTACGTGGAAAGTCATGGCATTATATTGAAATATTGTAATAGAACTGTTTCTTTTTCAGATATTTGGAGCCTGGGTGTAATCCTCTTCATGCTGGTGTGTGGGACTCCTCCATTCCAAGAAGCAAACGACAGCGAGACGTTGACTATGATAATGGACTGTAAATATACTGTACCCAAGCATGTGTCCAAGGAGTGTAAAGAGTAAGTGATGGCTTTCTCTATCACTGTGAGATCATATGAAGGTTAAAATATCAGAGACATGTTTACAGTCATGTACAGTTAAAGCAAATCTGTTCGCTATTCCTAGACTTTTAACCTAAACATCTTCCTTAAAGCAGATATCACATGATGCCTCTTATTATTTTAATTTTGCCCAAACTCTTTTGTGTTCTATTCTGGCATTTTGAACTTGATTGTTATGGCCTTCCCATACACAGCTCAGTACCAAAGTCCCATCCACTATCAGTTTAACCACTTCAATACAGGGCACTTTCACACCCTTCCAGCCCAGGCCAATTTTCAGGTTTCAGCACTGTCGCATTTTGAATGACAATTGCACAACCATGCAACACTGTACTTAAACAAAATTTTTGAGTTGTGATTGGATAGAGCTGATCACGCGGTAAAGAGCCTATGCCATAGGCTCTTTGCCAGGATCGGAGATGTGGTGTGTCAGACTGGCACACCATCGTTCACCACCCTACAGGCCCCCCGTGGCTTAGACGCCCAGTCCGGATAATACAACCACTTTCTGTCCGTCGTTCTGCTATATGGTGGGCGGGAAATGGTTAAAGCAGTGGTGGTTAACTCTCTCATGATATAAGGGCCTTAAGTGTGGCCCACGACTTCACCAAAGGGCTGCATATAATATTCAGTAATTGTAATGCTACAGGAGATTGTCAGACTGTAGGTGTGATGGTCAGGGACTACAGACAGGCTTGTTAAGACCGGGCTCTCTCCAGCATAGAGTCCCAACATTGTACAGGCACAACACTTGGGGTGGGTGGAGGCTGGGGGGAAGAATCAGCAACCCGTTCAATGCTGCCTACCAGCAGCGCCCACCCCTCCGATGCGGCTTCACACACTCGCCCTCAGCTTATTTCCACTCGCCAAATGTGAGCAGGTGGGTGGAATCTTTGAGGGATAGCAACATGTTGAAGAGGACAGTCGCACAAACAAATAAGTAAAAAAATGACATGACTTCCTGAGATCGCTGCTGGCATTGCCTCTTTACAAATTTGTCCTTTTACATTTGTACTCCCTACAAACTCAATAAAAAGTTCTTGTGCCACTTTTGATATTTCTCTTAGGAAGATCCATTATATAAGAAAAAACAAAACAAAAATGGAAAACTCAGAAAAAGTAAGCTACTTAAAAATTAGAAACCAGTCTAAAACATATTCATTTTTTTATTTGTATTTTTTTACACTGGCCTGAGCAAGCACTTTGGTAAGGAAAACACAGACTACAGTAAGTGCTAAACTGCTGCATGTTGGGCACCAGGGGTTTAGAAGCTTGGCAGCCAATAGTGGCACTCAGCTGATAGTGGGAGCTGAGAACTAGAACTCAAGACCCTACTACCTATCCAACCACACCTTTAGCAGTACTTACAATTCTACTTCCTCCTCTCCTCTTCCTTTCTCTATTGGGGTCCCGCAAGGTTCTGTTCTTGGACCTCTCCTATTTTCAATCTACACCTCCTCCCTAGGTCAGCTGAAGGCCTCCCATGGCTTCTAATACCATCATTATGATGACGACACCTAAATCTATTTTTCTACCCCTCAGCTCACTCCCTCAGTCTCCTCATGTATCACTAATTTACTAACAAATATATCAGTCCGGATGTTACACCACTTCCTCAAACGCAATCTATCCAAAACCGAACTTTTTTTTTTTCCTCCACCACGTGCCCCTTCCCCTGATCACTTTGTCAAAATCAATGGCACAATTATCAGCCCATTCCCATATGCCAAGGTCCTAGGTGTAGTCCTGGACTCTGAACTCTCCTTTAAGCCCCACATCCAATCACTGTTCAAATTTTGCCGCCTCAACCTCTGCAAACATCTCCAAAATATTCCCCTTCCTAACCAATTACACAACAAAGCTCTTAATTCACTCCCTGGTCATCTCTCGCTTTGACTACTGTAACTCCCGTCTCATTGGCTTCCGTCTACATAGGCTATATCCCTTAAGTCTGTCATGAATGCTGCTGCCAGACTCATCCACCTTACCAATCGCTCTGTCTGATACTCCTCTGTCAATCCCTCCACTGGCTTCCGCTCACCCAACAAATTCAATTCCGAATGCGAACAACAACTTACAAAGCCATCCACAATTTAGCCCCCAGCTACATCACCAACCTTGTCTCCAAAATACCAACCTAATTGTTCTCTTCCTTCCGCTCAAGTCATCCTGCTCTCTAGCTCACTCTTCACCTCCTCCCATGCTCACCTTCAGGACTTTTCCAGAGCCTCTCCAATATTATGGAAATCCTTACCCCAATCTGTCTTATCTCCTACTCTATTAGCTTTTAGATGATCCCTGAAAACCCTCCTCTTCAGAGAAGCCTATCCTACCCACACCTAACAACTGTATTTTCATTTTCTCTATCGGTTCATCCCCCAGCAGTTATTACCTTAAAGGGGTTGTAAAGCTTTGTTTTTTTTATTTTCTAAATAGGTTCCTTTAAGCTAGTGCATTGTTGGTTTACTTACCTTTTTCCTTCGATTTTTTCCCTTCTAAATGTTTTTTTTCCTTTGTCTGAATTTCTCACTTCCTGTTTCTCCTCATTAAACTTCACACCATCATCCGAGCGGTGTTTAGTCAGCCAGAACAGCTTACTGAAGAGGAACAGGAAGTGAGAAATTCAGACAAAGAAAAAAAAAAAATTTAGAAGGGAAATCGAAGGAATAGGTAAGTGAACCAACAATGCACTAGCTTAAAGGAACCTATTTATAAAATAAAATATGAACCTTTGCAACCCCTTTAAATTTCACTTGACCATTCCGTCTAGACTGTAAGCGTTAACAAGCAGGGCTCTCCGATTCCTATTGTATTGAATTCTATTGTAATTCTACTCTCTGCCCTCATGTTGTAAAGCGCTGCGCAAGCTGTTGGCTCTATATAAATCCTATATAATAGTAATACTAGGCTTGGGCAACTCCAGGCGCACAGCACAGGGTTTTCAGCTTCATGGTCCATGGTGGCGTTCAATACTTTGAACATTATGGTCAGTTGATTCTTTAAACATCTGCTTCAGTGATGCATGCTTTTGTTCATGGATGATTGATGCTGACTATTAGTCTGTCTCCACGTGTGTGCTAGGTGTAATCCGGGAGTCTGAACTCGCCTTTTAGCCGAACATCCAATCGCTGTCTAAATCTTGCCGCATCATCCTCTGTTACATCTCCAAAATACACCCTTTTTTAAACCAAAGATGCCACAAAGCTTGTAATTCAATCCCTAGTTATCTATCGCCTCAACTACTGAAACTCCCTCCTCCTTGTATTACCTTTTACATAGGCTATTTTCCCTTCAGTCCATCATGAATTCTGCTGCCAGTCTCATCTGCTATTTTAAGTGTCTGCTACAAACTCTCCACCGATCCCTCCATGATGGAACGTGCCACACTCCGCTTAAGGGTTTCCGTCAGTATAACGCTTCCTAGGCTCTGGAGAATGAGACCAGTGGATCTGGCTAAGTTACCCAAGAGAACCAGGCAACAGCAGTTATGGAGTACACCAGAAATAAAACTGTTTATTAGAACAAGAATACAGTCTTATATACACTTGAGTAAGAGATTCCCCCGTCCTGATCATATTACCCTAACAAATCAACTGTAACAAGAAACATAAATTAACATGAGCTAATTAACAGATCATTTAACCAGCCTAGGTGACACAGAGGTTTGACCTTTCAGGTCAGCCGTGCTGTCTTCCAGCTCAGAAGACAAAATCCACATAAGTATAAATACAGGACACCTTCACACGATAGCAGAAGCCCACCAGTAGCAGACTATCCGTCTCCTACATTGTATAGAGGCCAATGTGATGTGTTTTAATTAACATGTATAGTTCAGAATTAAACAAAGCAGGAATAGTCTTTGTATATTTCCTGGGTGATATTGTGCATAAATATTACTGTTCCATTTTAAGTAATCCAAGCCACATTCTCAATGTCCATAATTTTTTGCCCCTAATACAGAGAGTAACTTAGACATAGGAGGTGCATGGGGAGCTGAAACAAGGGTTTCCCAGCCACTCCAAGGGATTCTGGGTTCCACCAACCTCCCCCCCCCCCGCGCCAAAGTGACTCCTGTCACACCCTCCATTGCCTCTCCTCCCCCAACGAGTACAATTCAAAATATTAGCGACAACTTATAAAGCCATCCACAACTTTTCCCCCATCACTAACCTTGTCTCAAAATACCAACCAGATCATTCTTTGTTCTTCCCAATGCCCCCTGCTCTCTAGCTCCCTTGTCATCTCCTCACATTCTTGCCTCCAGGACTTCTCCAGAGCCTCTCTAATCCTCTGGCACTCCCTACCCCAATCTGTCCAACTTGTGATCCTTGAAAACCCTCCTCTTTAGAGAAGCCCCCCTCCAACTAACAATTTTTATTTTCTCCATCAGCTCTTCCCCCACAGGTTTTTTTTTTTTTGTATCACTTGACTCTCCCTTTTAGATTGTATGCTATGAGACGGGCCCTCTCATTCCTCTTGTACCTAATTGTATTGTAACTGTATGTCTGCTCTCATGTTGTAAAGCACTGTGCAAATTGGTATATATGTGTGCTATATATATAAATCCTGTATTATATTATACTGTGCATCCCACAGTTCTGCAGTAGTTTTATAATTGTCACTGGCCTTTGCATTCTCAGGTGCTTAGTGTAGGTGCCATCAATCCTCCTCAATTATACATTTCCATCATCCCTTGCATAAGAGCATATATTACATTTTCAACTTGAAAGTTGCGAAATTATTGTGGCTGAAATATAGGAAAAAGCTGCAGGAAATGATCTTGTCTATGTTCTCTTGTATTCAGCCAGTGTTGCCCCCAGTGATGCAGCCAGTGTTGCCCCCAGTGATGCCCCCCCAGTGATTCAGCCAGCGATGCCCCCCCAGTGATCAGCCAGCGATGCCCCCCCCAGCGATTCAGCCAGCGATGCCCCCCCCAGCGATTCAGCCAGCGATGCCCCCCCCCCCCAGCGATTCAGCCAGCGATGCCCCCACAGTGATTCAGCCAGCGATGCCCCTCTGCAGTGAAGAGAGCTGTCTGGTTGAATAGAGCGCCGGGAACATCACAGCTTTAATTTCAATAGCTGTGTTCCCCGTCGCGCGCCGTCACACACAGCCCCTCCCCCTTGTCCGGGGAACTTTGATAGACAGATCACCTGTCCAGACAGTGATCTGTCTATCAAAGTTCCCCGGACAAGGGGGAGGGGCTGTGTGTGACGGCGCGCGTCGGGGAACACACAGCTATTGAAATTAAAGCTGTGATGTTCCCGGCGCTCTATTCAACCAGACGGCTCTCTTCACTGCAGAGGGGCATCGCTGGCTGAATCAGTCCTGCTCTATTCACCCCCATCATGGGCGGCACCAGGGTCGGGGGCGGAGTTCATTTTCGGCTCAATTATCGGGCGTTTTTTTCCTTTCTGCAAATTGCCGAAAAGGGCATTTTCGGCCGATATGTTTCAGAGGCCGAAATTTCGGTGCATCCCTAAATCATGGTATATATAAAATCATATGCAAAGTGATTGGAGGGAAACTTCAGAATGGCAAAGATGTTTTTATTACAACTTATGTGAGCTGACTGCAGTTCCTATTTAAATAAATATTTCCCTGCTTGTTTAAATGTTTTCACAATATAAACAGGTGAACCACTTAAGGGCCGGTTCACACAGCGGGCGATGCGAGGCGACACGACTCGCCTCGCCTCGCTCCCGCAAGTCGCCCCCGTTCTGTACAATGGAACAGTTCTGAGAGGAGCGACTCGAGTCGCTCCGACTCAGAAAAAAGGTTCCTGTACTACTTCTGGGCGACTTCGGGGGCGACTTACATTGACTTCTATACAGAAGTCCTCTGCAAGTCGCCGCTGAGGTCGCCGCAGGTCGCGGCGAGGCAAGTCGGAGACGCCTCGCCGCGCCTGCAGTGTGAACCGGCCCTAAGTAGAAACTGCTAAATGTTTTATAGAAATTATAAATATTGTTTAAAGCGGAGTTCCACCCACCCCATGAAAAATTAAGTCAGCAGCTACAATCACTGCAGCTGCTGAATTTTAATATATAGACCCTTACCTGTCCAGGGAGCCCGCAATGTCAACACCACAGCCAATCTTTTGAATCGGCTCTCAAGTGCAGCCACCGCCATTTCCGATAAGGGAACCCAGCAGTGAAGCCTTTTGGCTTCACAGCCAGTTCCCTACTGCACATGCGCGCTGCGCTTTCTCATTGCCACTGGGGGGGGGGGGGTCCCTGAATCTCTGAGAAACAGAGCCGTGGTCCCGTCTCCCGGAAGTAGGGACAGGGATCTGTCAAAAACGGGTCCCCCTCCCCCCTGAAAGGTGCCAGATGTAGCATCAGAGGAGATGAACAATAGATATATACATGGGGGAAAAATTTAACCGCTTACTTATTTTTCCCTCCCATGTATATATCTATTGCATATGCAGAGAATTGTGAGCTGTACATTTATGTTCCTTCTATGAAAAAATGGTAACAAAAAAAGGCTTTGACAAGGCAAGGAAAAAGCGAGTACTAAAGCAGAGTTCCACACAAGTGGAACTTCCGCTTGTTCATCTCCTCTGATGCCACATCTGGCACCTTTCAGGGGGGAAGGGGATCCGTTTTTGACAGATCTCCATCCCTACTTCGGGGAGACAGGACTGCGGCTCTGTTTCTCAGAGATTCTGGACCACCCCCCCTTCCTCCGTGCCATTTAGAAAGCTCAGCGCGCATGTGCAGTAGGGAAGTCAAAAGGCTTCACTGCTGGGTTCCCTTATCGGCGATGGCGGCGACTGCACCTGACAGCTGATTTGAAGATCAGCTGTGGTGCCGACATTGCGGGCTCCCTGCACAGGTAAAGGTCTATATATTAAAAGTCAGCGGCTGCAGTGATTGTAGCTGCTGACTTAATTTTTCATGGGGTGGGTGGACCTCCGCTTTAAACAATATTTATCATTTCTATAAAACATTTAGCAGTTTATATTGTTAAAACATTTAAACAAGCAGGGAAGTATTAACTTAAAGAGGGACTGCAGTCTGCTCACATAATTTGTAATAAAAACATCTTTGGCTATTCTGAAGTTTCCCTCCAATCACTTTGCATATAATTTTATATATACCGTGATTCTGTACTTGCCAAATATGCTGCAGAAATCTCCCTCCACCAAGTCTGGCTGCAGCCATTTTAATTGTGGGCAGCTGAAGCTGCTGCCTGTTTACTTCCTATATTTACACCCCTTTTTTCTTCTTTTTATTTTTTTTCAAGAATAATACAAATAAAAAATAAAAAATCTTTTATATACCTGCGTTGTGCAATGGTTTTCCACAGAATGTCCCTGTTATGACTAATTTCTGATTGGGACTCTAAAACAAAGTTAATACTGCAGCTGAAGCAACAGATTCACAGGACTCAATCACTGTGTTTAAAACGTCCGTTCCGTGTCAAAATGTATTATTACATGTTATTTTATACATAGATAAGAAAGGGGTGGTGTGAGATGTTATTAAAAACTAACAAATAGAAATATGTTATTAAAAGATAACAAATAGAAATATATTATTAAAAGCTAGCGAATAGAACAATTGCAAAAGTAAAACCTTGAGAAGGGAGGGGGAGTAGAGAGTGTTTAGTAGATGTGCCTGTATGTTAGGTGAAGGTTACAGAACACATTTCAACAGTGATTACAAAATGGAGTCTCTTGTGCTTAAATGAACAGTACAGTGAATGTCCATGTAATTTCCCTCCTTTTGTTTATTTGACACCATTCTTCTCCACGTTACATTCAGCCGATTGCTGGTAACTCCTGTTACATCGGCGCAGAGAGACGGCGTCCTGTTCAGCTCTCTCCTAACTTTCTCACCATAATGGGTTCATCAGGGCTGGTGGACTATTTGTCGTAACAGAGGAATAGCCTGATGAGGAAGTAAATAACAAATATGAGAAATAGGAACATCACAATGTAAGTGCCTAGTTTCTGTAACCATGTTGCTATGCCATATAACAAGTCACCAAAACCTCCTAAACCCTTAAATGGGTTCCATCCATCTTTAGCAATATCTCTGGCCTTATTCTTTAGTGTTATCTTAGTAAGATGCCCTTTAATAATGTCCTCATTATCAGAAATGTATATACAACAGTCAGTGAGAAATACCTCACACATCCCACCTTGAGCTGCAGTGAGATCATTTAGCGTTAATCTGTGCTCTAATACTACTTTTTTAATCTGAGCCATTTCTTCACTTAATAAACCTATATCATTGGTAGTAAGGTTAGTAATCTCATCTACAATTCTAGTGTAATTTATTATTTCCATTGCTTCAATTCCCCATCCTGTCCATGAAGGGAACCATGACCATGCCATGTCACCTTCAGTGAACAGCTCTCTTCTGAACACTAAAGGGTATTCCGGACTTTGATCTGGTCTCACTGTATCTTTGCGAACAGCCAAAGCAGGTGCTAACTTCCCAATAAAACATGTACCTGTAACATTAGTAGGAAGCCAGGTGTAAGCTTTATTTCCACATATATATTATAACCCTCTACGTATGGACGGTATGCCTGCGCCTAAAAAACTGGAATCGATAACATGGAATCTCAGGTAACCGATATTTTCACATATTGGGAACTGTGAGCAATTTGTACTATAAAGGGTTCTATTTAGTTCTGGATCTGGGATATAATAATATTGGCCATGGATTCCTCCATAAACTGTAATCTTTGCTCCAGTGCAATCTGAATTGGCAACCCGTGTACATTTAGTGTTAAACGGCATGTAATGTTTAAACACATCTGTGGAGTATCTAGCTGTTTTGAAACCATCAAAGTTACTGATCTGTGCTCATTAGCTGTGGAGGCTACGTATGAGCCATTTATTCTGGTCCTGTTTAGATCAGTGAATTTGAGAGGCATTGCGATCATGGGTATTGTTCCTGTTTGGGATGTAAGTGAGAACACACCCAGCAGTCACTAGCGTTGCTATGGGTTGCATACAATTTTAACATTTGGATGAAAGGGTTATTTTTCCATGTCTCAGTTCTCACAAACAACAAAAAGAACAGGAACAACATTTTTTTCAAAGGATATCATCACTTTCCTTCCAACTTGACAGCGGAACCGGTTGTCAAAAGCACCAAATGTGGTCCGTCAAATTTTGGTTCTAGTGGCATTCTGACGTGTCGCTTGACCACCACCCAGTCACCTGGTTGGATTCTGTGAATTCCTGAAACAGAATCTGGGTCAGGTATAGATTTTTAAACACCTTCATGTATTTTATTCAAATTCTTTGCAAAATCTGAACATACAGACTAGAGTGAGAAGCCTGCAACTGTTGGGGAAAATATAGCCCTGTTTTGGGTGGCCCCCCAAATAAAATCTCATAGGGTGACAGCCCATGTGGTTGTTTAGGGGTAGTTCGTACAGAATATAGGGCTAATGGCAAAGCTTCCACCCATCCTTTTCCTGTATCTGCTTTAGTTTTTGCACATCTGTTTTTCAAAATTCCGTTACGTCTCTCAACTTTACCACTACTTTGTGGAGGATAAGGTATATGGAAAGCTTGCTGTATGTGAAGGGCTTCCATTACCTCTTTCATTACTTCCCCAGTAAAATGGGTTCATCTGTCACTCTCAATAGTTTCAAGAACTCCATATCTACAAACTATTTCATTCAAAATTTTCTTTGCTGTTGTTTTTGCATTTGCTTTAGCTACCGGCCAGCACTCTGGCCAACTTGAGAACATGTCAATACAAACTAAAGCGTACTCATAGATGCCTATTCTGGGCATCTGAATGTAGTCTATTTGAATTCTTTGGAAAGGGAAATCTGGCTTAGGAGAATGCTTTTGGGGAACATAGACAGGCCTCCCTGCATTCTACAGAGTACAAGTGAGACATGAAGCACAAAACCTGGCTGCAAATGCACTAAATCCAGGTGCTATCCAATAGCAGTCAGTAAGTGCCACCATCGCACCCTTAGCAAGATGACTGACGCCATGTGCCAGTTGTGCTAAAACTGGGTACTAACTCCTGGGTAGACACCACCTGTTGTCAGCGCTCCACAGGCCCTGCTGATTTTGGGTAGCATTACATTTGATCCACTTATCCTTCTCTTCATCAGGGGCCTGGTTCTGCAACTGCAACCTGGGCAACCCCTACAGTGGGTGTGACTCCAAATGCCATAAGGGCAGCATCCTTTGCCACTTGGTCCACTAAAGCGTTTCCTCTGGCTGTCATGTCATTTCCCCTTGCATGCCCTTTTACCTTCAAGATGGCAACTTCTGCTGGTTTCTGAAAGGCCTCAAATAGCCGCTCTAGAGTTTTGCATGTCTCACTGGCTTCCCTGCACAGGAAATTCCGTGCTTTCCAAATAGGCCCAAAATCGTGAGCGATTCCAAATGCATATTTGCTGTCAGTGTAAATGTTTCCCCTTTGATTCCCTAGGAGATGACATGCTTTGACTTCCTGTGCTGACATCTGGGGTGTCAATGCTTCTTGATGTAAAATGGTGTCTGTAGTGGTTACAGAAAATCCTGTGTGTGGCTGACCATCATCAGTGTAAAATCTGGAACCATCTACAAATAAGTGTGTGTCACAATCTGATAAAGGCTCATCTTTTGCTGGTGTGACAGAGGCCCTTTCTACCTCCATCAGAGCCATACAATCATGAGAAACTCTCAGGTTCCACATCGGTGCCATTTGTTGCATCTTCCTCATCAATTATAGGAAGAAGAGTAGCCGGATTTAAAGTAACACATTATTTGATTGTTAAATTTGATGGAGCAAAAAGAGCAGACTGGTACTTGTCAAATCTACTCGCAGACACATGTCTGGTATTTACTTGATTCATGATTTCCTGTACTGCATGTGGCACATACAGGATCAGAGCAGAATCTAGTGCAAGCTCAGTTACTTTGTCTAGCAGCAAACTGCAGGCTGCTATGGCTCGCATATAACTGGGGGAGCCTTTGATGACAGGGTCTAATAAGACTGATACATACATCACAGGCCTCTGTCTCCATGTAGCTGGGTGAGTACACCTGCAGCAAATCCATTGACTTCATGACAGAACAACGAGAAAGTCTTGGTATAGTCAGGAAGTCATATGGCGGGAGCTTCAGACAAAATTTTAATAAGCTCCTTCATCTGCAGATCATTGTCCCATGTGAGTTTGAAAGGGTTTCTAGTGGTAGCCTCATATAAAGGAGCCATAAGTTCTGATGCATTTGGAATCCAGTCCCTACAATATCCCACTAACCCCAGGAAGGCACGTAGTTGCCGTACATTTCTTGGCTTTTCAAAATTTTGTAGAGTTTTAACTCTATCTGGGGTTAGGTGACGGATTCCATGTGAAATGCAGTGACCCAGGAAGATCACTTTCTCTTGGCAGTATTGTAGCTTATCTTTTCTAACTTTGTTGTTACTGTTATAGAGAAACATGAGAAGGCTTACTGTTTCTCTGCTACAAATGTCCTTTGTATTGGAACAAATAAACAAATCGTCTATGTACTGAAGCAAGACTGTGTTTGGGTGTGAGGGGGAACATTGGTCCAATACTTGCTTTAACACAGTGTTATATTCAGAGGGGCTACTCACACAGCCTTGGAGCAGTCTTGTCCCCTGATGCCTCCTCTTTCCCTTGCTTAGCATTCATAAATTCAGCAGGTCTGGTTTGTCCATATATTTGGGGCAATTTTTCCTTCAATTTCTCACAAACCTCCCTTCCACTAACCATCTTACCTAGATTTTTGACGTCTACACCACATTCTTTAAGTATATAGCCAGACATGTTGCTTCCCACTGCTTTAATAAGAAGCAGCAGAAGCCTCATATGCTTCCTGTGCAGCTCTAAGTTTGTTTGCAAACCCAATTGGATTCTTTCTAGGATCTCCCAATCCCTCTAATATGGATCTCGTATATTGGGGACTAAAAGGTACATGCCATTTAATTTGAGACTTACTGTCAACAGCATTACCTTCAAAAACAAACTGGGTTCTGACAGGATAAACTGCAACAGATTGCTCTGTGACCGGGGCAGAAGGGGCGGCATCTCCCTTTCTCTCTATCTTGCTGCCACAATTTTGAAACGATGGTTTGCTCCGGAAGTTCAGACTCTATCTCTCTTTCTCTGGCCAAAGCCTTAAGTTCATAGAGATCTAGTTTTTTTCATATGTGCCTTTGGATTTATGACGATCATCTGCTTCTAGGATATGAGCCAAATCCCTCTTTGTAGGTTGATATGGGGCTGGTAAACCTCTGCTCTCTACTATATCGCCCAGCTCATTTTTTGTGTGTTTCATGTCATCTAATTCTTTAGCTTTTGTACATGGACCCCTTAAAGCCAAATTGGCAACCACATAAGGTGGGGGGTGGTCCTCTATAGAGTCTTCTGGCCAAACTTAGTAAATTTGGGCAGTACTTTTATTATACATCTCCATCAAGCCAGTTTGATTTGATACTTTAGCTTCTGTCTCCCATGTGCAAGCTATTCTCCACGTTCCTTCACTGCACAGTAGTGGGCCATAATCGTGCAGAAAAGTTTGCCATACTTGTAAATCAAAAGTCACTTCAGATTTTAAAGGTTTAGCTGTTCCCTTTGTCCATTCTACCCATTTATCTAGGGGCTCTGTATAGGCGGAACCGTACCTTCGGTTCATATATTCTCTAGCGCTCATCTTGCGCTGGGCATTTTCTGAAGGCCTCTCTCCCTTCATTCCCTTAATTTAATGCCCATAATGACTGGCCAGTCTTCTCTACTTGTGCCTATACCCTCTTACCTCTAAAAAAAAAAAATAGTACAGCAAATCTGCAGATTTACAAGAATAGTCTCCACTTATCTACGTGGATAGAAGGGGTTTATGACAATAGACAAAACACTCATTAACAGACCCTCCTCCTCTCTTCTCTTCTCTGTGAGTTTTATCTGACCCAGGTCGCCCACAAGGAGTCAATGCAGGGAACTGCAGAGGATTCTCCCTATCCATACACAGTCCAACCCGTGAAGGGGGACACGAACACATTCTCTCACACACACATTCTCTCACACACACATTCTCTCACACACACATTCTCTCACACACACATTCTCTCACACACACATTCTCTCACACACACATTCTCTCACACACACATTCTCTCACACACACATTCTCTCACACACACATTCTCTCACACACACATTCTCTCACACACACATTCTCTCACACACACATTCTCTCACACACACATTCTCTCACACACACATTCTCTCACACACACATTCTCTCACACACACATTCTCTCACACACACACACACACACACACACACACACACACACACACACACACACACACACACACACACACACACACGTTACCCAACCAGAAAGGTCCGAGAGTGGTCTGGTTTCCTTGAGAACTGACAGGATACATAGGAAAGGCAGAAATATAGCAAGCTTAGGGACAGCTTACCTAGCCGGCATTTAGATGTCTGCGTTCCCGATGATCTCGATCAAAGCGCGGTTCCTTCTGGAAACTCTGCCAACCTCCTCATATCTGACTCGCCAAATTGTTATGACTAATTTCTGATTGGGACTCTAAAATAAAGTTAATACTGCAGCTGCAGGAACAGATTCACAGGACTCAATCACTGTGTTTAAAATGTCCGTTCAGTGTCAAAATGTATTATTACATGTTATTTTATACATGGAAAGAGAGGGTGGTGTGAGATGTTATTAAAAACTAACAAATAGAAATATATTATTTAAAAGCTATCGAATAGAACAATTGCAAAAGTAAAACATTGAGAAGGGAGGGGGGAGTAGAGAGTGTTTAGTAGGAGATGTGTCTGTGTGTTAGGTGAAGGTTACAAAACACGTTTCAACAGTGAGAACAAAATGGAGTCTCTTGTGCTTAAATGAACAGTACAGTGAATGTCCATGTCATCCCCAAACCTCCTCTCCTGGAGTTTCCCGCCAGAGATTTTGGCTTCTCCTCTTCGAGTACCCTCATAGCAAGCCACTTGCTTGTTTTGGGGCACTCATGCGGGCGTGACCCTGAGCCAAGCTGTGTGTGTTCATAGACACACACAGCACGGCCCAAACCCTGCCCCCCACTCCCTTCTTACAGAACTTGACTAGCAAATGGCTCATGCTTCTGCCGAGTCTCTTGTCACAAGAGAGAGAAAGGAGAAGAGCTGCTGCAGACTAGCATATCGCTGGATCTAGATCAGGCTCGGGTAACTGTTTTAAGTAGGGGGTTTTAAAATAATTGTTTAATCGATGCATCGCGATTCAGCCTTTAAATAGCTAAATCGCGATTGCACCTATGGCCTCATTCTGGCGAGCCTCTGTTGGAGTCCTCCCTCCCTCCCTCCTCTCCGACTTTATCTTGCTAAACTTGCATCTGAAATGCCCAGGGCGGCAGCTCACCAGTGCCTGAATGGATCATACACAGAGGACATCTTCCGCTGTGTCACGGAGCTTTGATCTGAATATCCCAGTGATGTATCAGATGGTGTCCCCCATCACATAACGTCCATCCTGTACTGCACTTGCATGGTACGGGGGACAATGAGAAGCCGAACATCTCCGAAGATAAACAGCGCCTGCACAGTGAGTCCAGGTTCAAGCCCCACCATCCAAGTGGACATAGTTAGAAAAAAAAAGAGCCGAGAGAAGCGAGGGCGTGCTCGAAGCGTGGCGAGCGAGGCAAGCCCACGAGGGGCCCTGTTACTATGAGCAACCATATGTCCACTTGGATGGTGGGGCTTCAACCTGGACTCGGTGCGCAGGCGCCGTTTATCTTTGGAGATGTTCGGCTTCTCCACGCAGTACGGGCCGGACACTATTTGATAGGCGGACACTTTTTGTCAGAACACCGGCACGCCCGTCGTAGTTCTTCCTCCTCCCTCCCTCCTCCAGTGGCCACTGTAACAATGTCCCATTGATGGGGCACAGTGAGGCTGCATTTGCTGGGCACTGGTGAGGCTGCACTGATAGGTTTTTGATAAGAAAAATGGGCAGTAATCGTGATTCATCGTGTAATCGAATCGTGAGACCAGTGAAGATGCGCAGCTCTAGTTTAGTGGGGAATGGGGGGGCAGCTTTTAAAAGTGGTGTTTTTTTTTTTTTTTTTTAACCTTAATACAGAGAATGCATTAATGATAACTACCTTTATGCTTTATAACCACTTTAAAATATAATTCTTGTGTTTTAATCTGTTTCACTAGTTGTAACTTATATTAGACATTCCGCTAGTCTGTTTTTTATATATTTGTCAAAACATGACATTTTAAATAGCTCAAAGGTACAAAGATATTTGATAAATGAGTCACTGGGTTGTGTGTGTCATGTTCGTTTTGCTGTCATGTAGAATCCTGTAGCATGTCAGGCACTCGTAAGTTATCTGTAATATGGAACAAATCTTGGCAGGGCAGGTGAAGGTTTGTACAGACCTAAGAGAACTTTGGGCCAGTCCATCCATCCATTTGTATGTCTGTAGACTTTTCTCATGCCCAAGCCTACTCGAGGACAAACGGTCTATCCTCTGTTTTTCTTGAGCAGCCACTTTATGGAGCTCATTCTTGCCCTTTCCGCAGGCATAAGCATGCAAGTTCATCTGATTCGAACTTCTGCTTTTGCATGGCTGGATCTTAACCAACTTTCTGTTACATAAAATTTGCATGTTCTTGTTGAATTGTGTCTTCAATCTGGCTGTGCTATTGTTATAGGGATTTGGTTTTCAAGCTAATATGCAGAGTGCATAGGGAAGCCTGCATTGTGACAGTATTATATACAAGGTTAAAAAACAACCCCTAAATGTCTTATAACATGGCAGCCATATAATATGGGTACCAGCACTTTGAGGGGAATTGAAATAGTCTACAAAACAGACTTGTGCATATTTGTAAACTGATGCATCTCCTACAGTGCTTTACTATGTCTTCTTATGTCACATTTCTTGGCCTTGACCTGTATGGTGCTCATGATTGTTTTGTATTCCCAGTCTGATCACTCGGATGCTACAGCGTGATCCTAAGAGAAGAGCATCTTTGGAGGAGATTGAAAACCATCCTTGGCTCCAGGGAGTTGACCCATCTCCTGCAACAAAGTACAACATTCCTCTAGTGTCCTACAAGAATCTCTCTGAGGAAGAGCATAACAGCATCATACAGAGGATGGTTCTCGGTGACATAGCAGATCGCGATGCCATTGTAGAGTAAGTTGTTGCTTTACTGCCATTCATGGGTTTGTTCCAGATGATGTGCTTGCTGTGGGTGATCTGTTTCTTTCTGAGGTATTCAGAAGGCCCCGCGGAAGCTGTATTCCATAGTCCTGCATACTTGTGGAATCCCCCTTTTTGTTTTTTCTTAACAGTTACACCTAAATGATACAGCTATGACTGACCACTGTTAAAAATGCTATGTTGGATGATTCCTACAGGAAAGAGCCAAGCATCTTAGATGCAATGACTGACTTATGCTTAATTGGTCAGGTTCTAGTAGTGATAAAAAGAAGAGGGTGCACCGGCCTTGTGCATTATCCCCAAAAAAATAATTGATTAAAAAACAATAAAATATTACTCAAACATGTGATGAATAGAAGCTTGTAGGCTCTGAGGAAGAAGGTACTTCTTCTAAATGCGTCAACCAGCAGTGGGGCTGAGGTCTTTCCATCTGGAGACAGTCGGTTCCAGGACTGTTTGCCACACTTTAGTGGCTTCTACAGGCTTTTATTAATCACATGTTTGTGAGTAGTATTTTATTGTTTTTTTATCAATAAATTATCCTGGCATAATACACAAGGCTGGTGTGCCCTCTTCTTTTTATCTTTTTTGTCACTATTAGACCCCTTTCACACTGAGGGTGTTTTGCAGGCCAGTTTTTATATATATATATATATATATATATATATATATATATATATAATTTAAACCCCTAATATGTGTTAATTTACTTTTAATTTTAAATTAGTATTTTAGAGAATATTTAAGGAAATTACATTTAAGAATAATCCTTGATGTTAGGAATATTTGGCACAATCTGATTTTTTTTATTTATTTTTTTGTCATATTTATTTTTGTCATATTTATTGCAAATTGGAAAACACAGCCATTACAGGATTAATTCTTTGAATGCATGTTTTTTTTACAGCTATTATTCTCAACCTATTATAAAGCATTCCTTTATTTTGATATGGGCAGTGTGGATGACAGCTGAAATAAGTTTGTTTTGTGTGTGTGTATATATATATATATATATATATATATATATATATATATATGTATGTGTGTATATATATATGTGTGTATATATATATATATATATATATATGTGTATATAATGTATATGTGTTTTTTGTTTTTTATATATACATACATACATACATACATACATACATACATACATACATACATACATACATACATACATACACAGATAGAGATGTATATATTTAAACACACACATTCTGGTTTGGGTAATTTGCTGCCTAAGTGATGTTGACCCCGGCTCCAAATTAGTCTGTAGCCCAGAATAAGTTTACAGGGCTTTATCCTGACTTTTCCTGATCTGCATATGTGCTTTGGGTAAGCAAGTGAAAATATTGAGTGGATCAACAGGCAGGCAACTGGATTTTCAGACTTAAATGCACAATATTTAGAGCTTATTAGAAGATTAAAGTACAAGTACACTTTTCGCATACTTGACTTGCCCGGATGAGAGAGCCCTCATAGTGGGAAGTTTTCGGCACAAAGTCAGAGTACATTAGTAGAAGGAAAAGATTAGAAAGGTTATTAAGTTTACGGATTTTTTCTTGTTGCACAAAAATTACAAAAAAACTGACAATGCATATTAAAAATAGGTTGGGTACTAGAACTAGACAGTATATTGACAAAAAGTCACCGAACAAAGAATGATGAACACCCAACGTGTTTCGAAAATGGATTTTCTTCAGGTGTGCATGAACATGAGCAAAAATGTTAAAAAAAAAAGTTACTTTTTTTTGAGATGGTAAATGCATCTAGAAAAAAATGCCCAGTTTTAAAATAGGTTGCAATTTGTCCTCTAAGTGTCACCCGGGGGGCACCAGGGGTCATTGCCATAGCAGTGATCCAAAGGGGTCAGATGGTTTCAGTATAAAAGTGAGTATCATATGTGTAAAATCTGAAATGTCCAAGCGTAGCCAGCAATACTTGGGGATGCTTCAATTATAGGGCCCCCGAAAGATAAGGAGCTATTCTATCATATGACACATGGATCTCTTGCATTATCTGGATGCCATATTGTATATCGTTTCCGTATTGTAAGACATCATGCAGTGATTATGATGTATTTGTCCATAGGAGCATGGATCCACATTTATAGATAGACAAGTCGGTGGTCTGGGGTCTGTCTCAGGGTCATATCTCTAAAGATGGGAGCCTCAGATTGCATCCATGTATTGTGGCTGTCTGTACAGAAACATTTTACCAATAAGAGAAAAAGGTGCCGATAATGACACTGAAAACGCATGTGATTTTACTATGCCTATGGTGTGTTTTTCAAAAACTGCATCAAAAACGTAACAGGCGTATTATTGATGCGTTCTTGCTGCGTTATCAGTGTGATTTTTATATTTTATTTATTTTTTTAACCAAAAATGCAGCAAGCAGGATATTTAACACCACAATGGAAGCGTAATGAACAGTGTGAAGACATACATAGAATTTAAAGTGATGCATTTTTCTTGAACTTTTCGTACACAAAAGGTGCCAATAATGGCCGACAAAAAGATTCATATTCATTTAAATTCAAGATTAATAAAGTTGAATATAATACAGTTTTATATATAAAATATTATATAATCTTTTTTTTTTTTTTAAACTTTGTACATCCTGCATTTTTGGTTGCAGCACCAAAATTTCTACTCTGTCCACCTCTCGTGAAAACAGAATTTCTCATTCATTGACGGACACCGCACCTTTACTCTTGACCTTAGGGTTATATCGCCACCTTTAGGAGAGGACTAGGCAGAACACATAAACAGCAAAGCTGTACAGTACCGCCCAGGGGGTGGTCCTACAGGCTATAACCCCTCACTCTGCTACCAGCAGCTCATTTTTTTTCTGCCTAGTCTCGGAGAAGGACCTGGCTCCATGTGGGGACCATTGTCCTTAGCATTTTTTCTTTTTCTGCGGTTTATTGATTCCTGTGATTTACAATAAACAGCCAGGCTGGGTGACAGGTTGGATAATATAGATCCTGGTAGTCTCCCCAAATTGGCCATCGAGCATGTGCAGACCTTAGCTACGCGCTGGGTCGGCCACGGCATGCCCGGTCTGGTCCAAGGGCGGCCGGTGAGCTATATGCTCAGGGGCACACATGACCGGACTACTGCTGTCCATGTCACAGTGTGCCGTGGCCGACACCCACCCCGTACTGCTCGGGTGATGGGTCTGTCCGTGGAATGCGTCCAGCAGTCCCGGAAGGAGGGGTAAGTACGGTTCCACCTATTTCGGCAGAATGGAGCAGCTGGGCATTCCCTAGGAGGTCGAGAAGGGGGTCTCTCCCTCTCCCTTTCTTCTCTCCCTCTCCCTTTCCCTCCCCATGCTAAGGGGCTGCTTTGTGACTGGGCATAATGGGTGCGGAGCACGTACCTGGCTGGGGGGTCTCTGGGTCCTGGCAGGCAGGGGGCTGCACTGGGCAGTTGGTGGTCCGCTCACCTTTTCCCTATTTTAGTGCCGTCTTTGGAGTATCTGTGGGCTGTATGTGGGGACTGGGAGCCGAGGCCATTTTTTGGTGGCCGCGGCCATTTTCTTGTAGCCGCAGCTATGTGCTTAACCGCGGCCATTTTCTTGTATTTGCAGCCATGTGCTTAACCTCACCCATTTTCTTGGAGTCCAGCAGCCATTTTCCCCACAGTTGTAAGCGCTTTTGCTGAGGAGGCCAGCTGCCATTTTTTAGTAGCCTCAGACCTGTTATACTCTAGCGCTGGGCACTGGTTAAACCTGGAAGAGCGTGAAACTGGCACAGGACACATCGTGGCGGGGAGAGAGGAGAGAGGACAGTGGCAGCACAGCACTGTACCTGGGTCAGGGTGGTTAGCCCTGCGGGGGCTCCCTTAGTCTGTGGCAGCTGGGAGGGTGGGCATGGTCCCTAAGGGTGAAATGCGAGAGTGGGCCAGCATGCCAGCTGGCGCTTCTTCCCCAGACATCCTTGTTATAGCAACTGGTTCCCCTGCACCTGCGGTGCCTATGGACGCTCTGTTGGCGGTCCTGGAGTTTTTCGTTGCCAGGGTAGAGGCGGCGTGCGGGCGCAAGGGGGAAAAAAAATGGGAGAGCTCTGATTCAGACTCAGTACCCGCTGTGGCAGGCGGCCCCTGCTCTGATGTTTCAGAGGATGCGGACTAGGACCGCTCGGACAGTGAAGATGACTCAGTGTCTGGGTCATTGCAGGAAAAAGCGCTAGTAGGAGCACTTATCACAGCGGTGCGGGATACCTTAAAGGAAAGAGGATACGGCAGGGGCATCTGCAGAGGTGTCCATTCCTTTTGTGTCCCACAAGCCGGCCTGCACTGCTAAGGTGTTCCTGTATTTAACTTTTATTTTGATACGTTTTTATCTACAAGGAGTTCGGAAGCCTGCAGGGGGCCTTTTCAGTCCCGAGACGGATGGCGGTGCGTTACCCCATTGAGGAGAGTTTCCTGAAAAAATGGACATCTCTGGTTGTTGATCCCCGGTATCCAGGTTAAATAAGGTAACCATGATTCCGATGGAAGGGTCCCCCTCTTTTAAGGACCCTGCCGACAGAAGGGTCGAGGTGGTTGCCCGGTCCATGTTTACGGTGGTGGGGTCAGCATTGCGGCCAGTATTAGCCATGGCCCTGGTGTCAGACGCTTACTGAATGGGCTAAGTTGTTGCACCGCGAGTTGGCGAAGGAACAGGTTTCCCCGGTCTGCGTGGAACTGGCAGACCAGTTGGTGCAGGGCCTTAAGTATGTCTGTGATACAACCCCTTTGCTTTCTAGAGCCTCGGTATCAGCAGTAGTGCTGCATCACCTGTTTTGGCTTAAATGCTGGTCTGCGGACTAGGCATCTAAGAAAGCGTTGGCGGATTTGCCTTTCCAAGGTGAGAGGTTATTTGGAGCCTCGCTGGATGACATTATTAAGAATGTTACCAGGGAAAAGAGTACTTTGCTCCCACAGTCCAGAAAGGGTAAAAAGCTGTGCCGTAGGCAGGGGCCCTCCTTTTCCGCTCATAAGCGGATTTTTCGTCCGCCCGTGTCGGCCGGTAAGCATTCCCAGTCCGACAAGATGCCCACTGAGGGACAAAAGCATCCCTGGTTTCGCAAGCCAGAGAGCAAATCTGTTGCTGCATGAAGGGTCGCCTTTGGGAGTTTACAGTACAGTGGACCTCCCTCCTTTCTGACCAGTGGTCTGAGAACTGGTTTAGTCAGGGTACAAGATAGTTTCTTTCTTTTCCGACGAAAAGATTTTTTCCCTCCCAACCTTCATCTTCTTCCGGCTCGTCGGTAGGCCCTGTTTGGGGCAGTACAGGACCTGCTGCTGCGCGGGGTGATAGTACCTGTACCGACGCTGCTGTCAATCACATCCAATGACGCGGCGCGCCGGGGGCGGGCCGTGTGATATAGCGAGCCGCTATAGTCGCCAGCTGTATCACGGGAGCGTGCCCACAGGTGCTTCTCACCTTGTGAGGGAGCTCGCATGAACGTGGGACGTACCTGCGGGAGGAAGCAGAGACAGCCGAGGGACCCCAGGAGAGCAGGTTCGGGGCCACTCTGTGCAAAACGAGCTGCACAGTGGAGGTAAGTATAACATGTTTGTTGTTTTTTAATTTTTTTTTTATTTACTTTACAATCCCTTTAAGGTTGCTACTCCTCTGTTGGGGAGTTCTTTATGGGTGGAGTTTATTTTCTTTCTGTTCCCACCCCTTGTTTTTGATACTGCTTGGGGACATACCTAAGGTCAAGATTAAAGGTGCTGTCTGTCAATGAACGAGAGAAAATAGGATTTTTGTACTCGCTGTAAAATACTTTTCTCTGAAGTTCATTGAGAGGCACAGCACCCACCCCTCCTATTTATGTTTGTACTGCTTTTTGACAAACTGAGCTGCTGGTGGCAGAGTGAGGGGTAGGACCGCCCCCTGGGCGATACTGTACAGCTTTGCTGTTTGTATGTGTTCTGCCTAGTCCTCTCCTAAAGGTGACGATATAACCCTAAGGTCAAGATTAAAGGTGCTGTGTCTGTCAAACTTCAGAGAAAAGGATTTTACAGTGAGTACAACAATCCTATTTTTACTTTACTTCCTAATGGCTATATTTTGCGATATGGCACTGCGTTACTTTGACAATTGCATGGTCGTGCAACGCTGTACCCAAATACAAATTGATGTTCTCCCCCCCCCCCCCCACAAATAGAGCTTTCATTTGGTGGTATCTGATCGCCTCTGCATTTTTTTCCTTTCTTTTTTTTTCTTTTTTTTTTGTGCTATAAACAAAACAAGACAGACCATTTTGAAAAAAAAAATACTGTTATTTTAATTTCTGCTATAAAATATACCCAATAAAAAATGTAAAAAATCTAATTTCTTCATTAATTTGGGCCAATATATACTCTGCTACGTTTTTGGTAAAATAAAATCCCAATGAGCGTATATTGATTGATTTTGTTCTAGCGTCTATAAAATTATGGGATATTTTTATGGGACTTTTTTTTTTTTTTTTCTAGTACTGTAATGGCGATTAGCAACTTATAGCAGGGCTGTGACATTGCGACAGACAAATTGGACACTAAGTGACACTTTTTTGGGGACCAGTGACTCTAATAAGTGATCAATGCTAAAAAAATATGCACAGCCACTGTACTAATGACACTGGCAGGGAAGTTGTTAACGTTGGGGGCGATTAAAGGCCTAAATGTGTCCCTAGGGGGTGCTTTATCTGTGGAAAGACAGGGATCCATGTTCCTGCTTAGAAACACAGGATCTTTTTCGTCCCTACTAACAGAATGGCGATCTGCCTTGTTTACATAGGCAGACCGCTGTTTTGCCTCTGTCGGGAATGATCGGTGGTTCCCACCGTACCCGCTGATAGGCTCTTGCTGTGTCCAACCACGTACCTGCAGTAGGTAAATTCTATGTAGTCTAAAGTATAAACCGACTGAAACATGAATTCCATGTATACTTTTCAACAGTTGTGTATTCTGATATAAAGCTTAGTCCTACTTGTAGCTTTTCATGTGTGGCTATAACCATTCCAGCTCTTTTAGCAATCTCATGTTTCCTGTTTTTTCTTTTTCTCGTTCAGTGCCTTGGAAACAAATAAATACAACCACATAACCGCTACTTACTTCCTGTTGGCCGAGAGGATTCTGCGAGAGAAACAGGAAAAGGAGATACAGGCACGCTCTGCCAGTCCCAGCAACCTCAAAGCCCAGTTTAGGTACTAATTTATGTATACCTTATCAGTGAGACTGCTGAGTGGGTGAATAAGGAATGTGCTAAAATATGTTCCTTCTTTAGCCTTTTTTTAAATTGGCTGTGAAAAAAGTTGTTTTAGCAGATCTGACTTGTAACATTTGCCATTCGTTTTTATACGTTATTTTGTATTTCTGTTCTGTGATCTAAACCACAGAATGGCTATTAACATAAATGTTTGGGTTTTTAATATTCAGGTCCTACATGTGATTTGACCACATTCACCTGTGTGGCATGATATAATTTAACATTTGTGCAAAGTTTCCAGCTGTCACAGAGTTCCACATTGCAGTTTTTATCATAATTATACAGGCTTTATATAGCGCTTTACAATGTAAGGGCAGACACTACATATACAATACAGTTTAATAAAGTGGGAATCAGAGGGTCCTGCTTGTTAGAGCTTACAATCTAATATGTTTAAAGGGTAACTCCAGTTTTGTGGGGCAAAAAAAATATATATATATATATATATATATATATATATATATATATATATATATATATATATATATATATAATTGCAACTCACGTCATATTGTAATTGAATGTCATTAAAAAGACCTTCCCTTTTTCAGTCTGCAGCTCTGCAATTTTCTGTAAAAGGCAATATGGCAACCTAAAGGAGTTCTGTACACAGAATGCTTATACCGAACACCCCCTAGAAACATATTTTCCTGCTTGTGTGATAGGCTCAGTGATTTATCCAGAAGTCTGGACTAAGATACAAGGAAAACTATTCTAAAGGGATGCAGACCCTTCAATTTTAATCATTAGAGCCCTGCAAGTGCAGCAGCTGATTTAGAATTCTGAAATCACTCCTGGTAGATGCACATTCCACATGGATACATACAAACACACAGGGACTTATTCAGAATAACAAAAGGTAAGAATTTGCAACAAAGCTTGTTAAATTCCTTATAATGTACATAGATCACCCAGAGGATAATTATTTTTCTCAACGTAAGGGGAGTTGCTCTTTAACCACTTACAGACCGGACTGTACAGGCCGAACTTGCTCTTCTGGGGTCCCTCGGTGGCTGTCTCTGTTTCATCCCGCATGTACTTCTCACGTTCATGCGAGCTCCCTCACATGGTGAGAAGCACCTGCGGGTACGCTCCCGTGATACAGCTCGCGGCTATAGTGGCTCGCTATATCACACGGCCCCGCCTCCGTCGCGTCATTGGGTGTAATTGACAGCAGCGCGAGCCAATGGCTGCGCTGCTTTCAATCCATACACTGCAGCCAATCAGCGGCCAGGCTGAGCGGCAAAGAGGACAACGGGGGCGAGTACGGGAGTTTCAAGGGGTTAGGTAAGTAAAATGAGGGGACTGGGGGTGCCGGCAGTGTGAGATGTTTTTTCACCTTAATGCATAGAATCCATTAAGGTGAAAAAACATTTACCCTTACAACCCCTTTAACCACTTCAGCCCCAGGCCATTTTGCTGGTCAAAGACCAGATCACTTTTTGTGATTCGGCACTGCGCCGTTTTAACTGACAATTGCGCGGTCGTGCGGCGTGGCTCCCAAACAAAATTGACGTCCTTTTTTTCCCACAAATAGAGCTTTCTTTTGGTGGTATTTGATGACCCCTGTGGTTTTTATTTTTAGCGCTATAAAAAATAGAGCGACAATTTTGAAAAAAATGCATTATTTTTTACTTTTTGTTATAATAAATATCCCCCAAAAATATATAAAAAAAACATTTTTTCCCTCGGTTTAGGCCGATACGTATTCTTCTACATATTTTTTGGTAAAAAAAAATTGCAATAAGTGATTATTGATTGGTTTGCGCAAAAGTTATAGCGTTTACAAAATAGGGATAGTTTTATGGCATTTTTATTAATAATTTTTTTTATTTATTTATTTTTTTTTTTTACTAGTAATGGCGGCGATCAGCGATTTTTATTGTGACTGCGACATTGCAGTGGACATATCGGACATTTTTGACACATTTTTGGGACCATTGTCATTTATACAGTAATCACTGCTATATAAATGCAGTGATTCCTGTGTAAATGACACTGGCAGTGAAGGGGTTAACCAGTGGGTGGCAGTGTAGGGGTTAAGTGTTCCTAGGGGTGTTTTACTAACTGTGGGGGGGGGGGGGGGGCTGGGCTTTCATTTAGTGAACAGTGATCTCTGCTCCAATCACATGGTTGCCAGGCAGAATGGGGAAATGCTGTTTACACGGCATTTCCTCCATTCAGCCGTCCCGTGAGACAATCGTGGGTATGCCCGCGACGATCAAGTCCACGGTACCCGCGACCGGACTCACGGGGGTCCCAACCGGAACACGAGTGCGCCACCGGCGGCGCGCTCGCGATGGCAGGGCGGCATTGAAGATTGGACTACCTGTATGCCAATATGCCTGCCCGTGCCATTCTGCCGACGTACATCGGCGTGCGCTGGTCGGGAACCGGTTAAATTTAGACATGATTCGGACATGAAGTACACGGAAACCCTCACAGTAAGCGTCTGTTATTCACTGAGTTTTTGGTCAGTTTTAACTTTACCAGTAAAAGCACTTTATAATAAGTCCTTACTCTGATGTGTAGCTTTAGGCTTTGTCAGGTGGTTCATGTTCAAAATTCACAACAGAGGCACAGAAATATTGTTCTTATTTGTACAGTACAGGACACAGAACTTGTTTCTTGGACCATGGGTTTTATGTCACTACCTTCAAGTAATTGGACTGGCAAAAGCTTTGCTGGGACTGCCCTCCAGTGTATCCATATAACCCTTTCTCCTTCATGAGGCTCCATTTTCTTTTTGCTAGTGTCCTTAGGTGACGGGCCCCTTCCTCTGTAGAAAAGGATTTTTTTTTTTTGCCATTTTTCACCAGATTTCCCTCCCCTGTTTCCTTTTGTGATCTCCATACTGCTTGCTAAAAAAAAAAAACTGGAACCCCACTTACTGCGTGAGGTTAAATGGATACACTTGGGTTGGTTCCAGCAAAGCTTTTGCCAGTGTCCAGTCACCAGAAAGTAGCGGCATATAACCCATAGTCTAGGAATTGATTCCTGTGTCCTATACTGTACTCCAAGATATGGAATTTTTGGTACGTCAAATTTTTTTTCGCTATTATTTCTATTGCACCAAAATCTTGATGGCCTGCCAGACTTCTAATGTAAATGCATAGCGTGAGTTTTTACAGACTGAAACCTGACTTTTAGAGCCTTTGTTGTGTTCACTGCAAATAAATAGCTTCACAGTAAATTCAGCTAGAGGGGCCAGAAAGTTTTTAACGCGCTTCAATACTGCTGTTTTTTTTTGTTTTGTTTTTTTTCTTCCTATGAGGTAGTCCTAATGTGATAGTATGAACCGCATACTAGCACATTATGTAAAATCTTAAAACTAAGCTGTTCCAGCACCGATGTCAGTGGTACAGCCGCATCCATCTTTACCCGTCTTGCTTCTGGTTTCGCGGGCTCCGGCTCTATGACTGTCCAGAGCCATGATGAAGTCACTGCCGCGGGAGTCGCCATTCGCGGTTAGGAAGAAATGGCACGGGCGGCCTTTCCTTCACAGCACATGCGCCATACGGATGTCGCTGGCTGCATGGAATGTAAATATCTCCGAAATGATACACGTTTAGGAGATATTTACACTACCTATAAGTAAGCCCTATTATACGCTTATGTATAGGTAAATGTCAGCAAAGAAAGCTTAATTCATTTTTATCCACGGTTTTTAAAGCTAATTATCTGCCATTTTAAAGAGTCAGTTCATTAAAAAAAATATTTTAGTTAAAGGTGGACCCTGATTACGTGTCTTTGATGCTCAGACAGCTAGACCTGCTATAGTTCTTGATTCTGTTCCGCCCAACCTGTGACTTTTTGGGTGTTTCCGCCCAGCCTTGCATGGTCTAATGTTTCCTGCTGCATTCTCCAAACAATAAAGCAAACAAACAATCACAGATGGACCCCTTCATAACTGCACTACAGCATGTAACAAAAGTGGAAATATATGTTTTTGAAGAATTAAATGTGGCCTGGTACACCCAATGACGCACCTCCATCACTCTTGTGTTTATGTTTTTAAAGACTGGCACTTTAGGCAACTGAAAAATGCAGCAGGGTTTTATTATGCTGTAATTGTCTTTAGATTTACTCTATAGTGCTATGAGTGAAGATATTTGCTGTTAGTATTAAGCATTAGCAGTCTTATTCTGTGTATGCATCAAATCTTTGAAATGCAGATGTACATGTGCTTGCCAAGTCTCTGCAGTCCTTGTTTGTATCATAGCAACTAGACATGGCATTGCATGGCTTAGAGACTGGCCAGGCTCTCAAGACTGTGCTCATTGTGTGCAATGAGGAAGATATAACACAAAGTTAAATAGCAGGCATACAAAAATAGAACACAGGCCTTCAATTATACAAAAAATATAAGGAAACAGTCAAAACAAATATTCTCTCATAATAATGTAAAGATTATAAATTTACATACCGTACAATTTAGTTGAAAATTTTTATGTATGAAAACTGTAGGAAAGATGAATCATGATAATTGTTTGTAGAAACAAATGAGAACTTGAACTAGAAAAAAGCATCTCAAAGTTTCTTTTTAAATCTTTTTGGAATATAGCTTTTTTTTTTTTTTTTTTTTTTTCTGCCTGCTGTTAAAATCGGAGATGAATTTTGGGCTTGTGTTGACAGACTTGCATTTCACATCAGTTTGAGAAGCTTCTGAGATCATTCAGAATTAAAGATGCATTTGACCTCCTGACCTGCTTTGAGTGTCTCTTACTGTACATTCCCTTGGGGAGAAAATTAATTTGGAAGTGAAAAGTGCCTGTCAATCATGGCCCTTGTAACAGTTTGACATATAATACTTTTTCTTGAATTTTTTACAACTGCTTTTTTGTTTTGTTTTTGTGTAGGCAGTCCTGGCCCACAAAGATTGATGTTCCTCAAGACTTGGAGGATGATCTAACAGCTTCTCCAATAGCCCATGTGGCTGTTGCACCTACTCCAGCTCGCAGCACAGAGAATGTGCTTAATGGACATAGAAACAAAGGTCTTGTGGAGCCCCTGAAAAAAGAGGATGTACCAGATTTTGCTGGTCCAGCAGCCTCAGGAATTCCTCCTGTGAGCCTGAACCCATCAACTAGTGGTAGAAAATGCCTTTTCAGAGTGGAAGAGGATGAAGAGGAAGATGAAGAAGATAAGAAACCCATTCCCCTTTCCACACAAGTTGTTTTACGGCGCAAACCTTCTGTTACAAACCGGCTAACATCAAGAAAGAGTGCTCCAGTGCTGAACCAGATTTTTGAGGAAGGTGAATCTGATGACGAGTTTGATATGGACGAGAATCTTCCTCCAAAGCTAAGTAGATTAAAAATGAACATTGCATCTCCTGGCACTGTACATAAAAGATACCATAGGAGGAAAAGCCAGGGTCGGGGCTCAAGTTGCAGCAGTTCGGAAACAAGTGATGACGACTCTGAGAGCCGAAGGCGGCTAGATAAAGATAGCGGGTTTACCTATTCTTGGCATAGACGAGACAGCAGTGAAGGTCCACCTGGAAATCAAGGCGATGGGGGAGGCCAAAGTAAACCAAGCAATGGAAGTGGCGGTGTTGACAAAACCAGTCCGAGCGATAACAAAGGAGGGGGTAGCCCCTCCAATACTTCTAGTGGTAACACCAACAACTCATCGGGAAACACCCGCACCTGCTCTGGTTCTGGTAATCCAGTACAGCAGTCACCAAGAAGTGCAGGAGAACTTGTAGAGAGCCTGAAATTAATGGGCCTTTGCTTAGGTTCCCAACTGCATAATGGGGCCAAGTATATAATTGACCCCCAAAATAACCTGTCCTTCTCAAGTGTCAAAGTGCAAGAGAAGTCCTCTTGGAAGATGTGCATAAGCTCAAATAGTAGTGCCAGTAAAGCTGCCCCATCTAGCGGTATAAAGTTATTCTCTGATCAAATGTCAGACACCACTAATGAACTGGAACGTCTCAAGAGTAAGAACTTTAAGAATAATGTATTACAGCTACCTCTGTGTGAAAAAACTATTTCTGTGAATATCCAGCGGAATCCCAAGGAAGGACTGCTATGTACCGCTAGTCAAACCAGTTGCTGCCATGTCATATAACAATGGCTTAATGTACAGAGCAGTAAAATGCCATTGTTTGTGGCTGAGGACATTTGCTGTTTGTGTATTCCATTTTGTCGTCTTCGTTTTTTAAAGTGGGCTTCATGGGCAATTATTTATTATTTTTTTTTCCCCAGGTAGATCAGCAGCATGTTTTTTTGTGCAGGCTGCTAGACAGCACTATCTCTTCTGCCGACTTTTTATTATTATTTTTTATTGTGTAACTTGTTTAAAGAAAAATCATGTTTAGTGTGACCTACAAGCATACCGTGTGAGGAGCACTTAAGTCTCATTTTCAGCACTTAAGCTAAGGAGACCTTCCTGGATTTCCTTGTTCTCATAATTCCAGTCCTTACGCTTGTAATTGTGGTGTATTTGTGTGTCTGAGAGCGAACCAAAGCAATAATGTTTTGTCATTGAATCTGCTCCTTGGGGTGGATTGGCATATTCCAAGGCTTGCACAAATTAATGATGCACTGAAAACAGTGTTCCAGCTGTCATTTCCAATATAGCTGGCTTAGAAATATTGGAACATGTCTCAGACCAGTCCCAAATTAAACTAGTGTCTAAAAACATTAAAGCAGATTTATTTTTTTACATTGAATAAGACAATCTTTCTTTCCACCATTTTGTATATTTTAACAGTCAAGTAAAGTGGTCAGTGCAGGTTTAATCCACCAGTTTTCCTGACTGATTGGGGTGAACAATGAAACCATGTCCTGTATAAAGCTGAACAGTGGTCTGGATACAAAGCAAACCATGTTGGTGTGGTTGTTTACATAGCCAGTTTCCAGAATCCTTGGTGCACATTTTGCATTAATGTTAGGTTTAGCATTTCTTTAGATATTTAATGTTCTACTGTAAAATGTCTCCTTTTTTTTTTTTTTTTTTTTTTTTTTTTTATATATATCAAACTTGTGTGGGATCGTTTAGAGTTACATATAGTAAATTATATATTTCTGGATATCCTGTAAATATTCAAAAATATAATTTATCAGATTCTGTAAGAAAAAAGGATTTATAAAAAAAAAGAAGAAAAAAACCTGTCATCCAGTATAAATGGCAGTATATTTATTTTCCCATTAAGTGATATGTAGTAAAACAAAAATGTTTTTCATGCGTTCGTTTTGTTAGTGAGGGGTTTTAAAATTTTGCCTTGTTTGTAGCATCTGGACGACTGATCCAGCTAATGCGCAGGAGCTGGTGGCAAGACCTTTAGTAGATCTGGACATTCAAACCTGTAGTAAAACCTTACAGATCTGGACAGTGCTGCAGATCTGAGCAGCCAGACTTCAAAGACCACAGATGCAATCCTTTTGTAACCAGGAGCTCCATCATATTCAGTTTTCTTAAGTACATACGCTGGCCAGATATTGAATATATCTTAGATTTACATGGGCATAATAAAATGGGCAAAGGTCTGAATGTTGGGCACCCAAGTGAAATTTTATTATTGAAGAGCATATAATACAACCAGTTATGCAATGTCTGTACACACAGAAGTGTTCATCAAGCAAGTAACATCACACCTACTATTTTTGGCTTTCATTGGCTGTGGAAGTGCTTTTTTGTAAGTAATTTCAGATTAAATATGAATGCTTGCTCTTTTACAAAAATTTGTAGTGGACAGCTGACTATTTTTCACCCGGGGGAATTAACAATTAGATGGCTCTTGTAACTGGATCAGAAGTTCCATATTTACAGTAACGGTGAACATAGAGGTGGTTCAACAACTTTACATCCATCCATAATACATATACGTTGGGTTTTTCCTTTTATATCTGTAAACTGGTTGTTTAAATGGTCCAGCGACTCAGTTAAACAGCAACATAGGTGCTATGTTTAGTCCTTTTTATTTTTCTGCTGAAGGTGGTCATTGACTTTACATAACACGTCGGGGCACAATCTGACTGGGAAATTGTTTGTTTTTCCTTGAATTCCATTATTTAAATGTTTGTTTATGGATGAAAAAAGGAGAGATGAGGTACCCCCTCATCTCAGGGGACATAATAAAGTGTACACACGGACCGGAAATCGGGTGGTTCGGCAGGGACTGGCCAAATTCAAACTGTGTATCCCTCCCGGTTCAACAGAAGCTGATTATTACATCAACTTCTATTGAGTGGTCCTGCTGGAAAACCAGCATTCAATTAGCTTCTGCAGCCAATGGCCTTTGATCAGCGGCTTGTAGCCAAGTGGAAGAGTTCCACTGTCAGAATACAATATCACATTGGGAGATATTCCTGCATCCACCTCACTTGTGTTGAGGCTGGTTGAATGAAAAAAAAAAAAAAAGTCTACCTAGTTTAACAGTCAGCAGAAACCTAAAAAAACCGCAGTAGCTTATGGCTTCTTAACATAAGTGGCCAAATTGAGCTTCCCAGACTGTCCTTTGATTTTGTGGAACTCGCCTAGACTCGAAGGTTGGAAGGATATAGAAAGCCATAAAGCTCTATAAACACAACTGCTTTACTACACATGGCTTTCCATTGCAAAAATAAAAAATGGCACTTGCACAGTGTAGCCAGGCATGGACTCTACAGAGTGCTACAGCACTGTTTCTTTTTTTTTTTAACAAATCTCGCTGAGATCTCATAGCCATCTGAAAAAGTCAGGAGCCAACAAACAGCCATGGTCACCACGGCGATTGGTATTTCCCAGTCTTATTTTACCAAGAAGTACTGGAAGTCTTTTGTAACAATATACTGCCCCTTTTCTTAAGTCACATGCACGGTTGATTGTCTGGAACTTATCCCTCTTCCTTGTTATGTAAAAAAAAAAAAAAAAAAAGACAATCTACAAAAAAAACTGTGAGGAAGAAACGCTTGCGACTGATTGAGGAAATCCCATTTATAGTAGGTGCCATCTAGTGGCGCCTGGTGGAACTGCAATTAAGGAAGCCGCATACAAGATGCTCAATTACATGAGTGTAATGTTTTATATTGTGTTTTTTTGCTGTGGTGACATGATTTGCCCAGCCTTGTCTTACCCTGTTTCCCCTAAAATAAGACCTAGCGTGATTGTCGGTGTTGGCGGCAATATAAGCCCTACCACCCAAATAAGCCCTACTCTGTTTCCTCAAAAATAAGCCCTACCCTGAAAAGAAGACCTACAAGGACTTTAACTAGGGCTTATTTGGGGGGTAGGGCTTTTATTGCAGCTATCACCGACAATCACACTAGGTCTTATTTTAGGGGAAACAGGGTAGTATTATATAATATTTTTTCTACCTGAACTGTACTTTTAGGAGGGCTGTGATAATTGATGCACAGTTAAATGTGATATAGCATACAGTGACCAGAAGTCTGATAAATTGTCCTGTTTTACTACATTCTTGAATTGAACCAGTTGTCACGGAAAGACTTACTGTGCCAGATGGACAACTTTTAAATGGTTCTGTGGTACATAGAAGTTGCCTCTAAATTAAATGATGGCGTGCTCAGCTTTGCAAGAATTCCTGTGCTGCAAACAGAACCAGATAACCACTGGTGTAGATGAATCCATCACAATACACTGATCAGCACTGCAGCCATTGTCTGCAGCAGCTAATTAAATGCAAATTTTTCCGCAGGACCTCTTGACAGAAGCCAGTCTAATAACCAACTTATGTTGAACTGACGGGTACACACATACCAAAATTTGGACAGTTCTTGCTGAACCAGATGCATTGTTTACGTGTATACCCAGCTTAAGCCTGTGTTGTGGCAGTTGGGTGTGCCAGGAAACGCAAGCCACCAGGATGGTGAATTCAACATAGTCTTGTATGTTCATTTTGGGTAAATTAACCTTTAAACTGGATAAATTCCAACACAGTAGTTTTACTTTTTCTTTCGTTTTAATGTTTGAGTCATAACCCTTCAACAAAGCTTAAGCTGCCCATAGATGGATTGAAATTCATACAATTCAGCAGGGACCAGCCGAATTTCAATCCATGTGTGGGCACTGTTGTACAGAAGTTAACCTGCCGATCAACGCCTGTACAACCACCCTGTTTGAAGATTTCTGCTCTATCAGTGTACACTGACGGTGGGAAAGCCTCTCCCCCCCCCCGCCCCCACCCCCAATCAAATCCCCATTAGAACGTGACACCTCAAATAAAATTGTCTTGAATGTATGAATGGGGAAATTTTTTCATTTTTTTTTTTTTTTTTTTTTTTTTTTTTTTTTTCATTCAACCCTCTAGCTAAACAAAGAAACTGATTCATATGTGGCCAGCTTTAGTTATGTACTAATTTTGGATTCAACCTGTAAGGCCAGCTTAAATATGTTCTCCACTTAGAACTATGCCATGGGCTGCATAGTTGAGAATTAAGTTAAACATGGACTCCCTTAATCACTTTTTACCTGTAATAAAATCTAAAGTTTTAAGTGAAGGTCTCTTTTACGGACATGTTCAGACTATGAATTGGGTTGACACAACGATTTACTGTGCAATAATGCAGTCAAGGCAATGTGCCTTGAAGTTATAAAATCAATATCACTGCAACCATGCCAACCATGCATGAACGTGTGAAGTATTTTACTGCGCTTTACGCCAGTGCAGTAACAAAACAATATGGGGTGACTAGTGTCAGATTTATGGCTTATTATCTGTAGCAGTGTTTTTAATACTCCTCAACCACTAATTGCATGTTTTAGAGAATTGGCAAATAAGGTAATTACACTGGTTCTTTGTGTTTCTCTAACCAAAGTTATTTAACTTTTTGATAGAGTCGTTTTTTTTTTTCCTGGTGTCAGTGGCCCATTTTGAGAGATTATTTTCCCTCACTTTGTCCTGGTGTCCAGAAAGCAAGGTTAGAATCACTGGGACACGATGACCATGAAACCAGAATTCACTAAAAAGGCGAGAGAAGGCTATAACCTTGGTTGGAGGTTCACCCTTGTTCTCTGCCACTTTGACAGCTTTTTTTTTTTTACTAGAAAAAGAAATGAAGGAAACTCTTCACCACAATACAGACAACAGCAAAAAATGCATTTCAGGACCTAGTTTTTTTTTTTTTTTTACTGTATACAAAACAATTTTATTTAGAGGTCCACTTTAATGTAACCATGCTCATACCTGAAAGAGTAGAAAAAGGTAATTTTAAAGTGATCTTGTCAGCACAGAATCACTCTTTAATATAAAAGCATACCTGTAATAAGAGACAATATGCTTACTTTTCTGGTGGCACATTTGTTGGACTGTTGCTAGTATTCCAATTGAGCATTTCTAGGGTTTACTGACTTGCCTAATTCTGCCATCAAGCTCAATGGTTTCAGCTGCCTGCTAGTACATTGCTTAAGTACATATGAGTTGTCAGGAAGAACCATTGGAAGTGGCAGGGGAGACAAGTGTTCGACCCACCTGCAGCAAAGAGGCATCAACAAACTGACGGAGAGGTACGTTTTATTTTTGTTTCTTTTATCACGGGTATGCTTTTTTTTTTTTTTTTTTTTTTTTTTTAATACAAATTGACCCTGTATTGACAGGGTCACTTTAATTGAAATCTGTAAGGGCCCTAGGCTATGGCCACTGAACCTTATTTTTTACCGCATCTGAGAGAACAATTATCGTGGTAAGTCTTGCTTGCTGTGAGCATAAAATTCTCCATATCCAAAGAAAAACTGTTTCAAACTGAAAACCAGGCAGTGACTGTACTTTGTATATGCTTTTAGATACTGCATGTTATTTTATCATGTGCACGTTTGCTATCCTGTGAGGTAGTGAATGTTATATATTTAACATAGCACATACATTGCCTAGCTTTCAGCCTGTGCTAGTTTTATACATGTACCCCAGTGCATTATCCTCCAATGCCCCATCAGCTGCACAACCAACCAAAGACCTACAAAGTGGGCATGAATTCTGTAGCATCACACTGGCATACCACCCTCCTCCCTCCATCTGTCATCTTTTCTCTGTATTTTTCCTTTGGCTGTTATTAACCTGTATAGGTCTACATATTTAGTTTTAGCTCTAGTTTTTATTACTGCATATTAGTTTAGACATTTTAGAAATTATTTATTATCTTTTAACATAGTGAAGCCATAGAGCAGGTTTTGCTGAGAAACCCTCAAGCAGGGATTTTGTAAATGAATAGAGAAGGCTATAACTTGTAACATGAAAAAACCTGTTATGTACAAAATGGCCATATTTTTTCCTAAGGGGCATTGGCAATAAATTATTTTGCAGCTATTTTTTTCCAAGCTTTGTAAATATGTTTGATTTTTTTATGTGCAGCCTTGGAATGGCACTTTTTAATTATTCCCATGTGTCTGCTGTTTCAAATTGTTTATATATTATATATATATATATATATATACATATGTATATACGGTGCTGACTTAGGAATGGCTGTGTTGACAGTTTATGCTGCATATAGCTGTATTATAATAGCCTTATTATATATGTATGGTTGAGCCTGAGGTTGTACAGCTGTTTCTACAATTGTGTATAGGTGAGCGTGTGCATGTTATGTCCGTCATGTTTCCTTGTTCTCTAATCGGGAGGGAGACCGTAAGCACTACATTAAGATAATCTTGGACCAAACTGTTAGCGTGCTCTAAACCTTTCTTGTACCCTTGATTTGTCTTCAGAAGTTGCATTTAGTTACATTAGTGTACAGATTAATAATTGTGGAAATCAGTAAGTCTTGTATTTTTTTTCCTGTATGAGTATATGATGTAACTAGCAACAATATGTAGCTGAAGATCTAAAATCTTATGTAGATGTAAGGTTATAGCACTGCAATGAAGTCTTGTTGAATTATCAGTGTGTCTATACATATGGTGAGAACCAACCAACCGTGTGTACAAGGATTTATAGAGTAGAGTAGAGACTCTAGCCTTTACCTGTGTTAGACAAAATGAATAAAGATGCCGTGGAACAAACCAGTCTTTTTTATTTTATTTCAAAATATTATTTTTTCTGTGAATAACGCAGTATATATGTACTTGTTAGCCAACTTAAATGGGCAAAGTACTCTTTAAACAAAAAAATAAAAATAAAAAATAAAAATCCTATGCTAAATAGACATAGAATTCTGCAGAATGCTTGAAACTTTTTTTTTAATTGGAGAATGTATGTTTTACACCATTTGGTTATAAATAGAATACTCAATGTATGTGTGCAGGTCATCAGATTTAAAGGCATACAAAAAGGTATTTAAACACAATGGAATCAGTTTCTTAATTTTTGTGTTTTTAGAATAAGAAAACTCGATTCTCTTAGGGCCACTTCATACAAACGAGTTGGCCACTTTTTTTTTGTTTTTTGTTTTTTATTAGCCAATCTAAAGTAGGTGAAAATCAATTGAATCTTCAGAAATGTCATATAAATTGACTTATTCGTCAGTGGTCACTTGGAGGAATATCTGACTTTTTGTCGGATTTAAATTAAAAGCTGGTCATAGGTGAGTAGGTTGTGCTGCTTTACATATGATCGCTGTATAATGGATTCTGCCTATATGTTTCTATTACCAAGTCTAAGCTATTTAGTATTTAACCACTTCCCACCCGGCCGTATATGTGCATTGGCCGGGTGGGAAGTGGTTAAATACTAAATGGCCATAGTTCAGGAACGTCCTTCAGAAGGAGCGGCGCGATCCCGATGTGCTCGTGTCACCCGGACACGGCGCATCTCAGATCGGCAGGAGGGCTCTGTGATTGGCCCTCCTGATCACATGACGGCCGTGATTGGACATGTGATGTAAACAGCCTGTTGCTAGGCAATCGGCTCCTCCTCTCCTCACACAGAAGTCATTGCTGAGGAGAGGAGACCAGATCGCTGCAGCCGGGTAATGATCAGTGAGTATGAGCTGTTTTTTTACAGCTTTTTACTCACTGATCACCAGTCTATACTGTGTGGTGTGTTGTGTGTTTACATTAAACACAGTCCCCACATATGTCCCCAAAACACAGGTCTCCAAAACATACATGTCCCCAAATAATAAAAACACATGTCCCCACATACGTCCCACTAAAATCACATGTCCCAATGATTATCTGCACACATATGTACGTGATCACCTGCACACATATGTACATGATCATTTGCGTACATATGTCCGTGATCACACAAACCAATTATTATACACTTAACGGAATTTTTATTACCAAAAACATGTAGCAGAATACATTTTGGCTTAAATTTATGACAAAATTTGATTTTATTGGATTTCTTTTAAAATAGAAAAAAGAAAACCTTGGTTTTTTTTTTTTCCAAATTTATCGCAAAAAATAAAAAACGGAGTCGTGAATAAATACCACCAAAATAAAGCTCTATTTGTGCGAACAAAATGATAAAAATTTCATTTGAGTACAGTGTAGCATGACCACACAATTGTCACTGAAAGTGCGAGAGCGATGAAAGCTGAAAATTGGGCTGGGAAGGAAGGGGGCGAAAGTGCCCTGTATTGAAGTGGTTAAGCTATTTAGCTATTTATTTATTATTGCATCACATAGTCAGCATTTGTTATCAGTGCACAGGCAGATGAGGATATCATGTATTTTGGCTCTTTAGTTAGTATTCGTGTGGATAAGAAATGGCCTTAGAAACTCTTAGTACTTCATGTGCAGGCTATTGACTGCAGATTGGATCTAAAATGACTGTTTTAGTCTACAAGTCCATGGCTAAAGCCCTTTTCTGGTTCACTCAAGAAAAGAACAAATTGAAAGTCTATCAATGAACTACATTGCCCTATGCACGCTTGCTGTCAGTACAGACCTGTAATTATTTGGTTAGGTCTTCAAGACTCATTATGAGGCCCACTGTCTCTAACAATCCTCTGTCCTCCACTCCTTCCTTCTGATACTAACATCAAAACCGAGAACTGGCTGGGATGGTACTTTTTTCTGTTTTAAATTCAAAGTTGCATAGGAGCCACATCAACTAGCTTCTGCCTGAATAATCCCACCTTGCCAATTTTAAGATGAGTCACTACGGCTGTCAGCGAACCTTCGGTAATTCTGTTTTTTACTGCGACTGCTTGACATACAAAGCTGAATTTTAAGTAATGACATGTGCATGGCTATAATCTTGAAGCTTAATTCTATAAAGTGTACACAAAATAAACTATGGTCTGTTGGTAAATGTTCTGCAAAAAAGGTACCAACTTGTTCAACTCTTAACTCTGGTACAGCTCTAGACATGTAAGCATGTGTGTGTCTCTCTTGAAATCCACAGCGAGTCCGTGGAACTTTTTATTCTAACAGAAGCAAATTGTGTAAACATTGAGGGCCAGTTCAAACCACATGCAGTCCAGTGCGTTTTTTCTGCATCAAAAACACATGGAAAGAAGGCCATATGATTTCCAATGGCATTCACACCCGTGCTTGCAGTTCCAGAAAAACATGTTGCATTTTCCTGGACTGGAACGTTGGAAAAGGCACTGGAACTCCTTTTTAAGGTTAAGAAAAAAAGAGGGTGAGAAAATGCACTGGGCTGCATCAAAAACGCGCATGCAGGAAAGCATCCGGACTGCGTTTCTATGGTGTTTACTGGCCCCAAAAGTAATTCATTAACGCAGTGTTAAAAGTCAGCAGCTACAAATATGGCAGCTGCTGACTTTTAATAATCGGACACTTAACCTGTCCTAGGGTCCACGGAGATCCCGATTTATTAAAAATCAGCAGCTGTGACGTGTCCCAGATGATTGCCAAGAGGGGGGGGGGGGGTGAACTTGCTTCTGGCACTGCGGTGCCCCAGGAGGAAGTGGGAGCTGGAACCCTCTAAAAAGAGGGTTTCTGCTCTGCCCCCTAAAAAATAATTACATGTCAAATGTGGCATGTCAGGGGGTCACCTTCTTAAAGTGGAAGTTCCATTTTTGGGTGGAACTCCACTTTAACCATGTTTCCCTAAAATACAGAATAAAGGAAATCTCTAATCGCAATGTATTTAGCTGCTGTTCTTGGTGACTGTGGGTCTTTCAGGCAGTGATGAGGTTAAGCTTATTAAACAGCTTCGGGGAAGTTAATTAGGATAAATGAATAGCATTTACGCCTAATTGTTCTTCAGCTTGGAAGTAGTGTCAGTTTGGTGGTAATATGGTTATAAGAACAAGCACCTGTTTCTCAAGACTGTTATTTCACAGCAAAAAAAAAAAAAAAAAAAAGGAATTTTAAATGTATGAATGAGAGGTGAATGAGAGGTGCAATTTTAATGCTATAGTTTACTTGATCAATTGCTAAATACTTAATCCGTCGTTGTAAATTGATTTGTAATCTGCTTTTTACAGTCTCCCATAAGTGATGCAACATGTTCTTCTATGTACAGTGTAGAACTGTAGCATTTTATGTATTGACTATTCACTGGAACAATTTGTGGAACATGAAGTCATATGGGTAGCAGTAAGATGACGTCTGGTTCTTGCAGCTTGTTGGATTTACTGGTTAAGCATCAAGTGGCACTTTTGCAGCTGCATCAGTGAGCTTCCACGAATGACCAAAATCACAATTTTAATAAAAGTTATAAATAAATCCTGTGTGCTCTTTCTTTATCAGCAGCAAAAAACTGTTAATTACAAAGTACAACTATCGGAAATAGTGTTGCCTTGCCTTTTTGCCTTCTAAAGAACAATTTACACCTATACAAATTCATATTTAGTGACATGCTCTATTTGGAGAACATGACTATTCTGCAACCCTGTAAAATCGGAGTTTCACATAAAATAAAAATAAATCAAATGATACCAACCTCACCCTGGGTAGTTATGAGCCATGCAGCTTCTAGTTCGCCGGAAGTAATGCAATTTAGTGTCAAGATTTTCCTGCAGATCCATTTGTTACATGAATTTAAGATCAAAAATTTTCTTTTAAAGTGGGGTTCCAGTCACCTGTGGAAGAAAATAAGTCAGCAGCTACAAAAACTGTAGCTGCTGACTTTTTAAAAAAAACAGCCATTTTCCTGTCCCACAATCCAGGGGTGTGCTCACCCCAGTCAGTCTCGTCTGCTGTCTTCGGTCCCCGACATCTTCACTATGGGCACCTGGCTGTGACAGCTTGCGGCTTCACAGCCAGGTGCCCACTGCACATGTGCATGTTATGCTGCGCATTGTGAATGATGGATGCAGTCTTCTGGGACCTGTCAGTGTCCCAGAAGACTGCAGGGAGGAGAACTTTTGTTTCGGACTGCCACGGCGGCAAGAATGAAAGTGGCATGCTGGTGCCTGTCAAAATTCTGGTACCTGCTCAAGATATGGCCAAGGGCTGGATTTCTGTTGGATAGAGGCACTGCTAATTGACTGCACATGCATCCACCTGTAGATTAACTTCAGGTCTGCTTTATTGAATTGTCCCTGGTGCCATTTAAAATCCACACCAGGAGTGGCTGCTGAGGGTGCTGTCTGAGCTTAAGGCTAAAACCACTGATTGTCAGTGTCAGCAGAGTACCAGTGTGAAGGCTAGGAACTGAATAAATCTTCTCCTGGGTGTCTGATCCTGCTATACAGTGCTCTGTAGAAGAAACTGTAAATGTGATCCAGAACAATGCTTCCTTATGGTGTATAGAGAGAAATGAATGTGACATCACAGCTCGTGATGTGTGTCCCGTCACTAGAGCGGAGCTGAATCAGCTGCCTTGTTTCTCCATGCAGCAATAGATCGCTATTGCAGCAATTTTATTGCAGGTCAGTTTGTCACCAATAAATCATTATTACAACTGCTCTTTTGTAGCAGAGCTGCATGACCTATTCTCCCCAGGTCCCTACACATACAGCGGATGATCCCAATTATTGTTGCGCTTACTGCATTAGCATCAGATAGAAAAGTGCAATGCCATTTGGAAGATTGGCTTGTAACTTGTATACGTGTTGCTGCCATGCTAATTTCTGTCCTTACAAGCATGCCGCTTGAACAGAATTTAGGTCTTTTACTATTTTTATCTCCTCTAAAGTTGAATGCACACCTTCTGCTGTGTTGCATAAAATTAACACTTAATTGAATATCGGTTTAATACGCAGACTTTGGTTAAATTTTGAGGTAAATATCTATCTAAAGGTGTAAAGGCTACCGTACTTTGGAAAAAAAGAACCACGGTCTTGCATTTTTCAAATTTTTCAATTAAAATCTACAAAATGTTAAAATATATGTATCCAAATCCTCTGCCAGATTAAAGCCCTCTGTCCTTAACCATTCCATAAAACAAAAAAAAAATGTATATTATGTAAGAGTAGCCTACAAAAGGTATAAGGGGTGGTTGAACTGCTTTTTATTTAAAAAGACACTCTGGTACTCCAAGGGGAGTAAAGGAATGAAAGGCTTCAGGGACTCAACTGGTTACGTTGGGTCTATTTATTGAAGCTATAACTCTGACCATAGGGTTGCAGGCCATCTAGCCATGTCAATGTTCTCAATACCCAGTTGTATGTCTGCAGAAAGGCTACAAAGGTAAAGAAATGGCACAACTGCAGAAATTTCCAACCCAATTCATGAAATTTGAGCTGGGCACATATATCTGTAGTGTTTTCTTATCCCTATTCAAAACCCGAGTCCCGTGGCTTTCTCTTGCTCCATTCTTCTGTTATCAGCATGATAACTTCTTACACGTTCTCTGTCAAATGTGATAAAACCAGCCTGAATTTTGTGTCAGGGTGGCTGCTATAAATAGATTAGCAGAGAACCACAGCACAGGTCTGCAAGTCTCTGCCTATTTGGGGGGGGGGGGGTGCCTTTCCTCCGATCAGCTGTCTCAGTGTATGGCAAGAATCCACACCCACAGGTGAATCAGGAAGAGAAAATGCTAACAAGATGTGCACTTTCTAAACAGTATATAAAGCTGAAGACAGCAGATATCCATGTAAAACTTAAGTAGGAGGCTTTGTTTCATCTCTGTGTATCATCCTGTTCACTTCACTGGGTATACATGAGGGTTTAAATCCACTTTAAAAGCAATATTTTATTTAAAATTATCAGGTGAGTGCATCAAAATGCTCTAGATGTGGAAGGTCTACCATATGTACAGCCCCAATAAAGAATAGCGGTTATGAGATGCATGTAGTATGCCATTGCCGATCTCTCTTGAACATGCTTTTTGCCTAGATGCCATGTAGGTGGCCCTGAGTCAGTGATGCAGAAAGAACTAAAGCCTGGTTTCTGGACCAGGCATCTAGCTTTTTCAGACTGTTCCCTTCTTCCCCTTTCAGCCTTTAATATGCCCTTGAGCACTTTGAAGATATGTTGCTTCTTAGTAGCCAGATGTTTGTTTTTTTCTTTACCTACAAGCACCTGAGGTGCTCTATGCAGTTTCCGTAGCCTGCCCACTGGGCTGTATGACTAGGGCTATCAGTGACAACCTGATGAGGACCAGAATTTAAGGTTGGGAGCTCTTTTAAAGGCATTTTTATTTTCTTATCGTACATCACGGGACACAGAGCCATAGTTATCACCTTCAGGTGATGGACACTGGCACGCCCTAAGACAAAAAGTCCCCTCCCTATATAACCCCTCCCACTACTGGGAGTACCTCATTTTTTTTGCCAGTGTCTAAGGTGTTGTTCATGTGTAAAGATGTGCTGTGCTGAGCTCCACTGGAGCAATCCTTGCTGGGGCTAGCCATGCAGCCGGATCCATTCAAAGTGTCTTTTAGGCCGAATTGAATGGTATCCGGGCCTCATCTGAAGAAACAAGGTTTTGCTTGTAAATGCTTCTCTTTTTAGAGAGCTGGACCCCAGAATCCAGTACGTTTGTTAACGGAACCCACTGTGAAGGGTGAAGATTGGATCTGTTGGTTTTACCACAGAAAACCCTGTGGCTGGAAAGGTAAGTGGAGTTTTCTAAGAAATGTTTAATTTTCTTATGAATGATTGTTGTCATGCCTATGTGTCACCACTGAGGTCTGTATAGAGCACATACCTTTGTATGCTTCCTAAAAGAGCTCACACTGTGTATAGAACAGCAGACTTCCTTTCCTCCAGCCAGCAGCAGACCTCCGGTAAGTCTGGGGGGGGGGGGGGGGGGTTTCCTTCTCACCAGACACCCCCACCTGTGCTGTATTCTCTCCTCTTCACGAAAATGATATGCCACCCTACTCGGCGGCTTTCAGGCTCCCTCCTCACCATTTTTCCCCCTCACAGTATGATTCCATAGGATCACATGGGAAACTTTTTTTTTAAAAAGAGAGGGGGCATAGTCAATGGAGGCGGGGGGGGGGGGGGGGGGGGCTTAGTGCAATGTTGGCATCCTCCAACGTCCAGCACAGGAAAATGTGTTTTTAAAAGCACCATGTTTACTGCTGCAAGCTGCGGAGGGACACGAGCAAAGAGGGGCATGAAAGAGGTTTGGTGACACAGGCATTCCTTTTGACACATTTGCTATTGCACCAGGCTGAGCAGTAATAGCAGCAGCAGGGCTGGACCTCTGCTTTGTACATTGGGCTATGGTCGGAAGGGGGTGTAAATGCACCTCAAAAAAGGGCTCTAGAAAGATTCTACAGCCACTAGGCAGTCTAAAACCATCTCTAAAAAATGGCATCCTCCCCCGAGAGTGATATGGCTGGTCAAAGTGAGCCATCAGGGATGTTGGGTGTTGCATCTGCATCTAAAATGGGGAAAACAATAAAATAATTTAGTACCAAATGTATAGGGCTGCTTATCCATGCCTCAGTGTATGCAAGGCATTTGACACACCCAGCAAAGCCTCCAATGGCGATTGGGAAAGAAAAATATAGAGAGTGTCACCAGGCAATTAGCGTCTAAATGAGCTAAAAAATGCATAATGGTATGATGTCAGCCAAACAATCAAAGATGCGCACACAAGGTGTAAAAAGTGAAAAATAAGGGAACAAGGAATGAGACATAATGGGGGAAAAAAAAAAGATTGAACATATAATCCTGCGTGTATGTGTTTTAAGATAGGGAGGGGAGTGATACCCAAATGTGCGTAAAAAAAAAAAAAAAATATATATATATATATATATATATATATATATATATATATATATATATATATATATATATATATATATACACAAAATTTATAAAAGATGCAGAGATTGAGAAAAAAAACAGTGCACAACAGTGAATGTGAGGGACAAATTAAAGTGTAGTGGGAACAGGATTGGGGTTTACCTGAACAGTATAAATATTTTTATATAGGGGACCCAGAGCTGGAGGCCTATTAAAATTGTTGTTGTTCCCGGGAGAATGGTCTCTTCACCCCAACATCTTTCTGTCAATATGTCAAAGATGGGGAATTCCGGGTGTGGATATGTTTGCGTCCAGGTTCAACAGAAAGATCGAGAACTTTGTGTCAAGGACAAAGGATCCGCTGGCATGCGGAACAGATGCCTTTGTTTTTCCGTGGGATCAGTTTTCTCTCATCTATGCGTTCCCTCCTGTTCTGCTGCTTCTGCGCCTTCTTCGCAGGATCATGCAGGAAGAGAAGGAGGAGATTATTGTGGCCCAGGAGATCTTGGTATAAAGAGATCGTAAAGATGACGGTAGGGGAGCCTTGGACTCTACCACCGCGGCCAGGCGACCTTCTTTCGCAAGGTCTGGTATCCCTACCTTACAAATGCTAAATTTAACAGTTTGGCTATTGAGACCCACCTTCTGAAAGACTGGGCTTTCAGGTTCAGTAGTTTCTACTTTGGTTAATGCTAGGAAGCCGGGCCTCCAGAGTCATATATTATAGAATCTGGAAGGCATATGTCTCCTGGTGTGAATCCAGTGGTTGGCACCCCAGGAAATATGTCATAGGTAGGATCTTTGAATTTCTACAGATGGGATTAGAAATGAAGCTGGACTTGAGTACTATCAAAGGCCAGGTGTCTGCCTTATTGATGTTTTTTCAACGACCACTTGCTTCGCGCACTCTGGTTCGTAGCTTTATTCAGGGGGTAGCACGGATTAATCCTTCGGTTAAGTCACCCCTGAACCCCTGGGACTTGAATTTAGTCCTGACAATACAGAAACAGCCTTTTGAGCCGATACAAGATATTCCCTTGGTTCTTTTGACAAGGAAATTCGTTTTTCTGGTTGCCATATCTTCTGCAAGAAGAGTATCAGAGTTGGCTGATCTGTCTTGTAAAGAGCCATATTTGATTATTCATAAGGGTTGTATTGCGTCCTCATCCTAATTTCCTACCGAAGGTAGTGTCAGGTTTTCATTTAAACCAGGATATTGTTCTGCCTTAATTTTTTCCAGAATCTCGTTCTGCAGAAGAAAGGTCACTACAGTCTCTTGTGGTGGTGAGAGCAGTCAAGGTCTATTTTTAGGTGAACGCTCAGATTCCTAAAACTGACCTTTTTGTTTGCATTGGCAGAAGGTCCTAAGAGGACAGGCAGCATTGAAATCTACAATTTCTAAATGGATTCATGATTGTTCCAGCTTATGGTTTGAAGAGGAAAATTCCACCTTTTCATATTAAAGTGCACTCCATTAGGGCTGTTAGTGCTTCCTGGGCAGTGCATCACCAAGCCTCCGTGGCTCAAAGCTGCAAGGCCGCAACTTGGTCTTCAGTCCATACATTTACCAGATTCTATCAGGTAGATTTAAAAGGTCATGAGGATATGGCCTTTTGGGCACAGTGTACTGCAGGCTGCTACTATGGCTTTGTGTCCTGTGATGTACGATAAGAAAACATGATTTTTAAAATGGCTTTTCTTTGAAGTACATCATGGGACACAGAGGTTCCTCCCTTTCCTTAGGTATACACATGTATTACTTTGCTACAAAACTGGGGTACTCCCAGTAGTGGGAGGGGTTATATAGGGGGTTGACTTTTTGTCTTAGAGTGTGCGAGTGTCCATCACCTGAAGTTGGCATATAACCCACATAATAACTACTATGGCTCTGTGTCCTGTGATGTACGTCAAAGAAAAGTATGTTACAGGTAAGCTGTTTTAAAAATCCTATTTTTTGGCTAGGAAAATAGATATATAGGCTCTCCCGTTAGTCGCCATAAATAAGGAAAATAGGCAATTGTAGCTAAGTACCATTTATTTGCAAAATTTGCTTTAGAAATGTTCACTAAATATTAGTAATTTAAAAATATGAAATATTATAGGAGTTTAATTTATCCTATGGGTGGAGACTTTTAGGACAACCTGTATTGTCATGCCATTTTAACATGGCAACTTGGGACCAAAGGGGTTAATGTGTCTGTTCAGCATAAAGAGATATACATGGTTGCGTGCTAACTCAAGAAGAAAAGTACAGTGTAGTTTCCGTTGCTTGAGGAAAGGAACACCGTATTCAGGAAGGCTGGGTCAAGGTTATCGTCTTTTGCTTTGCTTTGTATTTAGCGTGTACAAACCAATGGCAATAGCAATGGTTTGTTTTCAAATCCAAAACGTGACAACCGCTCAAAAATTGATCAAATGTGAAGTGTCCTGTGCACACTTAATTTTTGCGCAACACAGTTTAGGATTTGCTAAATGTGGCTCTGAATTATTGGTACATTTAAATTTTCTACAGTTATGTCTTCGGTAGTATGAACGGTATAAGTTTGCATTTTGGAAAGGTGAAACGTGTCTGCCTCTGTAATATATTTCGATCCGCATTAATAAAGCATGGAAGTGCATGTAAACCTTTACATATACCTAGTGAAGTGACTGGCTTCAGGTGATACACAGACGAAACAAGTCCTCCTCCATAATTGGTACCTTTTTTTTCTGCAGTCTCCTATTCTCTATAGCCAGGCAAAGTGCAAAGTTTATAAGCTTGTCTGAGCTTTCCGAAAGCAGAGGGTGGGGAGTTGCACCCGGCAGAACTCAATTAGAACTGATTGGAGGGAAGGAACATATCACCTTCTTACAGCACACAAGACCAGAGCTAGGGCTGTCAATCACGGGGTGTGTGCTGGATCTCCCTCCCCGTCCTCTTTTTATTTCTTGGTGTCAAGAAAACTTGTCAGAAGTCACTGACACTTAAGCTGCCCATACTCCATACAATTTTCTTATTCAAACTTTTAGATTTCTTAGACTTGCCTATGTAGTGCCTCTGTCTGCCTGATTGAATACAAATTGAAAGTGTTTAGGTTTGACCTCATATTATATGGTTTTGGTAAATCTAAAGGAAAATTGTACAAGAAAATTGTGCAATGTATGGCCAGCCTAGGACCCCATACACACTATCAGATTTTCTGCAGATTTTTTTCCTGCAGATTTTTTTCCTGCAGATTTACCAATGCCATATAATATGAGGTCAAACTTTAGGAGTTTCAATGTGTATGCAATCAGGCAGGTCCTTCCACTACATGATTTTGGTAAATCTGAAGACAAAAATCAGCAGAAAATCTGTAGTGTGTATGGGGCTTTAGATTTTCTGCAGATTTTTGTCTTCAGATTTACCAAAACACGTAGTGCAAGAGCCTGCCTGACTGCATGAAAATTGAAACTCTTAAGCCTCATACACACGATTCGATTGTTGGCCAACAGCGTGTCAGACTTTTGTCCAAAGGGCGTGTACCAGGAACTTATCTTACAAACAGTACACAATTGTTGGCCAACAAACACGAACATAGTGACGTACTACGTGGAATTTCAACTCTTGAGCATCACCCTTTTGGGCACCTTCTGCTAATGTCGTGTTTAAGCATTGATTCCGAGCATGCGCTTTTGTACTTCGGACTTTTGTGTGATGGACTTGTGTACACACAATACGAAAATCTGACAACAGACCATTGTCTGCCAAAAATTTACTAGCCTGCCATGTTAGTGGAAAGTTGGACAATTGTCTGAAGAAGTGTACTAACGGTCGGATTTTAGGCAAACAGTCTGTTATCACACAATTCCCTGCCGAAAATCCAATCGTGTGTACAAAGCTTTAAGGTTTGACCTGATATTATATGGTTTTGGCAAATTTGAAGAGATTCTAATAGTGTGTATGGAGCCTAATGCCCCATACACACGATGAGATTATCGGACGAATGAACGTCCGTTTTTTATTGCATGCTAATCTCAGATCGAATCTGATGAGTTTACTAAAGTCACAAATTCCCGCACGACATAAAAAAAATTCGTACGTGATGTCATGTGTTGTAATGCATTTGTATTGCATTTTCGAACGATAGCTGTACTGATTACACGAAAATCGTACGATCTAGCATCGTACGAAAAAAATTTCCGTGCACGTCCGATAGAATAATATCGGATGTACTGTTCGAATCGGCTCTCGAAAGCTCTGTACTAACGATCCGATTATCGTACGATCGCATCGAAAGCGGTATTTTCCGTACGATTTTCGTATCGTGTGTACGGGGCATTAGGGGTAGATTTACTAAGGCTGGTGCACTCAGAATCTGCTGCAGCTGTGCATGGTAGCCAATCAGTGTCTAATCTCAGCTTGTTCAATTAACCTTTGGAAATAAGAGCCGAATCACGCTGAGACCCCTTTAACACTGGGGCGTTTTTCAGGCGCTTTAGCGTTAAAATAAGGGCCGGTAAAGAAGCCTCATCTGCAATCCCAATGCGAAAGCCCAAGTGCTTTAAGAGCCCTTTCACACTGCCAGCGCCCAAAAAAGACTCGTAAAGTGCCGCTTAAACTAGCAGCGCTTTACCAGCGTTTTTCGAGCGCTAGTGGGGCGCTTTTAACCCCTGCTAGTGGCCAAATAAAGGGTTAAAACCACAGACAAAGTGCAGCTGCCAAAATCGCTTTGCAGGTGCTTCCCATTTACTTCAATGGGAACGGGCGGTTTAAAAGCAGTGTATTTACCGCTCCAAAAGCGCTGCAAAGAAGCTGCTTGCAGGACTTTTTTTGACGCCCTGCCAGCGCAGCGCCTCAGTGTGAAAGCACTTGGGCTTTCACATTGGGATTGCAGTTGAGGATTCTTTCAAGCGCTTTACAGGCGCTTATTTTAACGCTAAAGCACCTGAAAAACGCCCCAGTGTGAAAGGGGTCTCAGTGTGAAAGCACTCAGGCTTTCACTTTGTAATTGCAGATGAGGCTTCTTACAGCCCCAGTGTGAAAGGGCTCTGAGGCAGCACGACTTGCAGCGCGACTGCCTCAGGCGACCTGCATATGACTTCAGCAGTGACTTCAAAACTACTGTATAGAAGTCGCCCCAAAAGTAGTACAGGAACCTTTTTCTAAGTCGGAGCGACTTGAGTTGCTCCTATTAGAACGGTTCCGTAGTACAGAACGGGACACGACTTGTCAGTCGGCTAAGTCGCCTGACAAGTCATCCCTGTGTGAACCGGCTCTAAGACCTGGAAGCTGGTTTCTATGCAGGTGTACCAGATGATACCCTCTCCAGCATTAGTAAATAAACCCATTAGTGCTCTGGACTGAGACCAGAACACACTAGGGTAGGGGGTAGGCAACCTTGGGCCCTCCAGCTGTTGTGGAACTACATTTCCCATGAGGCATTGCAAGGCTGGCAGTTACAGTTACTCCCAGAGGCATGATGGGACTTGTAGTTCTGCAACAGCTGAGGGGGCCCTGGGTTGCCTACCCCTGCACTAGGGATATGTTTTGTTCACATTTCATGTCAGACATTTACAGAACCCCAGATGAGTTTTTATTTAACCACATACATTGGTTCAGCTTGGGGTATCTCTTACATGATGGATCGCTGTAGTACTTGATGCTACTATCTGGGCCTGGGCCCAGTATCTGCCCCACTTCACACTGACCACACTAGGTCACTTACTTGCCACCACTTCCGTTCACAGAATGCCTTGTATTCATTGATGAGATACTAGGCATTCTCTAATTGGATGCAGTGGAGTGGCAAGGGCAGTCACTATTTTCACCTCATCCAATCGGAGAGACTGTGTACTGCATTGTTTAGGCAATTTACCATGGGCGCCCTCCATTTTATCTTGACAGAGGATCCAAAGACTGCTTCCCTGCTGAGTTGAATTAGAATGGAAACAAATGTCACATCTGCGATGGAGGAAAAAAATGATCTCTGTAATCCCTATGGGTGGCCACATGTAAATGGTTGTTCGTCATTTCATATCCGTTTACATCAGTTTAGGTCCACAAGGGTAGAGCTGTACGCAAACTTATTGCATTCAGTCCGATGAACCTGAGCAGACCTGGATGTAAACAGATGCACATCCTTTACATCCATAGGAGTATATTAGTCTGTATTTGCGCTATCTAATCAGAGACTGACAGGAACACTCATGTGGAAGGGACTTTAAAAGGTTAATTCACCTTCACCAAAAAAAATAAAAAAATTCTATACAGATAAGGAATGTCTGTACATAAAAACAAACTGCAGTTTTTACTTCAGTTTGGTGTGTATTGCTAGAGTTTTTTATTTTATTTTTTCTTGAGAGAGTGCATGTGACCAGCACAGGGCCAATCGCCACTGTCCAGACAGAGGGTCAGGGGTCCTGCAGCCTCATCAGACAGTGCAGTATGAAAACTTCTCCTGCAAGCTTTAAACAGGCACGAATAGAAGTCACAAGACTGCTCTAACTGCTGATGAGAAAAGGTATTTAGCAGTTTATGTTTATTAAAATTTCCATGTTCTTTATGAGACCAGAAATAGTGAATGTAGGATCCTGAGTTTAGTAACACCTGAAACTTTCTTTCCACCTAGTAATCCAGCCAGTGAGTCTTATTTTTCAACAGGACAGGCTTTACTGCAAATGTATTAGTAAAGTATTAAGACAAACCATTTACCACTGACAGGGGTGCTTACAATGATCAGCTTTTATGTATGTATAAGCTTTATCCCAAAAGCAAAAAAAAAAAGCTGTTGCTATAGCTCCACGTCTAACTGCAGAGTGAGCTGGAGATTGGCTTCAGTTTTTAATGTATTTAAATCTGCTAGTACATCTAACACTCTCCTCCCCCCCCCAGATTAACCACTTCAGCCCCAGAAGATTTGGCTGCATGACCAGAGCACTTTTTGCGATACGGCACTGCGTCGCTTTAACTGACAATTGCGTGGTCGTGCAGCGCTGTACCCAAACAAAATTGACGTCCTTTTTTTTTTTTTCAACAAATAAAGCTTTCTTTTGGTGGTATTTGATCATCTCTGCAGTTTTTATTTTTTGCGCTATAAACAAAAAAAAACACAATTTTGAAAAAAAAACTATATTTTGTACTTTTTGCTATAATAAATATGCCCATTTTTCTTTTAAAAAAAAAGTTTTTTTTTTTTTTTCACTTTAGGCCAATATGTATTCTTCTACATATTCTTAATAATAAAAATCGCAATAAGCGTATATTGATTGGTTTGTGCAAACGTTATAGCGTCTACAAAATAGGGGATAGATTTTTATTATTTTCTTTTTTTTAACTAGTAATGGTGGCGAGCTGCGATTTTTTTTTTTTTTTTTTTTTTTTTTTTTTATCGTGACTGCGACATATCGGACACTTTTAACACATTTTTGGGATGATTATATTATAATTATATATAATTAATTATACAGCGATCAGTGCTATAAAAATGCACTGATTACTGTATAAATGTCACTGGCAGGGAAGGGGTTGACACTAGGGGAAAACCATGGGGCTAACTGTGTTCCCTGACTGTGTTCTAACTGTAGGGGGAGGGGACTGACTATAGGTGTTATGTCTCCAGGATACCTTTCTCTCTCCTGAGGTTCAGAAAAGAGAATTACCTTGTCATTTAATTTGTATATTGTGTTGTTGCATTATTAACCACTTCAGCTCCGGACCAATAAACACCTTAAGGACCAGAGGTCTTTTTGCAATTTCGCACTGCGCTGCTTTAACTGGTAATTGCGCGGTCATGCAATATTGCACCCAAACGAAATTTGCGTTCTTTTCTTCCCACAAATAGAGCTTTCTTTTGATGGTATTTGATTGCCTCTGCGATTTTTTTTTTTTGCGATATAAATGGAAAAAGAGCGAAAATTTTGAAAAAAAAAAGATATTTTCTTCTTTTTGTTATAAGAAAAATCTAATAAACTAAATTTTAGTCATACATTGAGGGCAAAATTTATTCAGCCACATGTCTTTAGTAAAAAAAATGTCAATAAGCGTATATTTTTTGGTTGGTCACTAAATGATATATTGCTCACACATGCTATGTGCAGAAGTCAAATTACACCCCAAAATAAATTCTGCTGCTTCTCCCGAGTACGAGGATACCACATGTGGGGGACTTTTTGGGAGCCTAGCCACGTACGGGACCCCGAAAACCAAGCACTGCCTTCCGGATTTGAATATAAAATGCTATAAAAAACAAACTAACCAGAGTCACCCGTAACACTTATACGGTGATCAGTGGTGAAAGGGTTAACTAGGGGCAATCAGGGGGTTCAAATTTTTATTAGGTAGTATATGGGGGTCCCTGGCGCTATATAAAAACCTGACGGGGAACCTAAATAACTAACTGGCTAACCAGCGTCACCAGTGACACTTATACTGTGATCGCTGGTGAAAGGGGGTGAAAGGGTTAACTAGCAGCAATCAGGGGGTTAAAACCATTATTGGGTAGTATATCGGGGTACCTAGCGCTATAAAAACCTGGCGGAGAACCTAAAAAAATAACTAGCTACCTAGCGACACATGCAGCGATCAGAAAAATGATCGCTTAGTGACACTGGCAAAAGGGGGTGAAAGGGTTAACTAGCGGCAATCAGGGGGTTAAAAACATTATTGGGTAGTATATCGGGGTACCTAGCGCTATAAAAACCTGGCGGTGAACCTAAAAAAATAACTAGCTACCTAGCGACTGTAGCGACACTAATGCAGCGATCAGAAAAACGATCGCTTAGTGACACTGGCAAAAGGGGGTGAAAGGGTTAACTAGCGGCAATCAGGGGGTTAAAAACATTATTGGGTAGTATATCGGGGTACCTAGCGCTATAAAAACCTGGCGGTGAACCTAAAAAAATAACTAGCTACCTAGCGACACATGCAGCGATCAGAAAAATGATCGCTTAGTGACACTGGCAAAAGGGGGTGAAAGGGTTAACTCTAGGGGCAATCAGGGGGTTAAATCTTTATTGGGGGGTGATAGGGGGCTACCCTGGACCTAACACTAACTGTCCTGACAGTTTTTACTGTCACAACTGACACTGAATGCATTGATCAGTAAAGAAATGATCAATGCAATCAGTGACACTGTGACTAGGGGGGGCGGGGGGGGGGATCGGGGGGCGATCGGGGGGGGGATCGGGGGGGTTTGTGTGCCTGTGTACCTACATGTCAGTGTAGTGTTGGTGCACACTTACTTTTACTGTTCTCCTCGTAGTCCGGTCAAAAAGGAGAATGACATCACTTCCTCCTTCCTGTGTAAACAATACACAGGGGAGGAAGCTTCTCATTGGCCAGGAGCGATCCAGAGGGGGTGGCCGAAAACCAACGGCCATCCCCTCATCACGGAGCGCTCCTGGACCGAATCGGACCGCCGTAACCAGCGGGAGGGGGTCCGATCGGACCCCCCACCCGCTGGAAGGCAATCACGTGGATGTACGTGATTATGCCTGCCTGTGCCATTGTGCTGACGTACAATGGCAATACGGCGGTCCTCAAGTGGTTAAGCTATACATTATGTTTGTTCTAGGTTAGCTGTTGCGCTTGCGCCACCTACTGGCCAAACATTAATATAGTTTGAGAGAAATTACCCAGCCACTTAGGAAGTGATGTAAAAATCATCATATCCTCTTTAGTCAGGAAGTGAAACAGCCACAGGGATAAACATGTTCAATCTCATGGCAGCAGCCGAGATGCTATCTCTCCCCATCCATGGCATCAGAGGTAAGCAATATTCTTTTTCCTCCTCCACAAGCTATCAGGGAAAGGAGTTAGTCATTTTAGTTATTATTTTATATGGTGTTTACTATTGTATGATAATGTTATATTATTCTTGTTTGTTTTCAGTTTTACCGTATATCACAAAAGACACAGACAAGAAACAGCAGTCAATTATTGTGTGCGCAAAAAAAGGTTATCTGCCTGGATAGCTACCCATAGACTCCGGGAGTACGGGGGGGGGGGGGGCGAAGTCAGGACAATAGGAGATGACAGATTGTGATTCCTAGCTATTAGGAACTCACGATCTGCAGCTTCTCTCAGAATGGAACGGGGATTTGTGTGTTTTTTCACACCCCTACACGTCCCTGTTCTGTCTCTTGTGCCAGCAATCACTCGTGACAGGCGGTCATTGTGACCACCAGTCACGAGCATCTGCACCCCCCGAGTGCAGTGGGTGCAGGCTCGCGCCTGCTATCCCGCTTAAACAAACCAATGTATAGCTACGATGGCTCATGGGATTGTGCCGACCTGCCGCAGTATGATGACAGCGGCTGGTCGGCAAGTGGTTAAAAAGGCTGTTGTTTGCTGTGCCCCTTTGCTCCTTCATTCAGTGCTGGGGCACTCTAATACAGGAGGTGTTACTGGCCAGAATGTCAGGTCAAAACAGACAAAAAAACGAAACCAAAGCCACTACATCTAATGATTGGTAAGCTGCAATAATTTGGTTTCGGGTTTAATACCGCTTTAAACTCTGAGCCCAGAGTAAGGCCCCTTTCACACGAGGCGGTTTTCAAGCGCTACAGCGCTAAAAATAGCGCCTGAAAAAAAACAGCCCCTTTCGCTCCAGCGTGAAAGCCGGAGGGCTTTCACACTGGAGCAGTGTGCTGGCAGAACGGTGAAAAAAGTCCTGCTAGCCGCATCTTTTGGAGCGGTGAAGGAGCGGTGTATTAACCGCTCCTACCCATTGAAATTAATGAGGCAGCACGGCTATACCGCCAGCAAAGTGCTGCTACAGCGGCGCTTTGCGGGCGGTTTCCCTGCTAGCGCCCGCATACCGCCGCTAAAATGGCGGTAAAGTGCCGCTAAAAATAGCGGCGCTTTACCGCCAACGCCCGTACTGCCCCAGTGTGAAAGGGGCCTTACTGCAGCAGGGGAGAAAGAGAGCATGTGGGGGGTTGAATTGGAGAAAGAGCTCACTCCTGTGATGGTATAGGTGAACAGTAACAGCTGGGCCTCTCTTAGCGCCATCCTGGGGGTTTTTGGGGCAGGCTTTATAAGGTACGTAAATGGCCTACACCTATAGCTTTCTTGTAACTACAGCCGTCCATTCTCTGCATAGGCAGTTTTTTGCCAAATGTGAGCTATGCCTTTAAAGCATAAAGCAAATGAAGAAAATCCTAATAGATGGACTATACTGATACTGGACTTTATAGTTGAAACAAGTAGGCAGGGTTGGGATGCACAGCGTGGTAATTCATGCCATCAATATGTTTTTTTTGTTTTGTTTTTCATTCTAAACATTTTGATAAACATGTCAAATTTTTATATGTGCAAGATAATCTTGGAGAACTAAAAATATTGCAGCCCTATCCAGACTTTTATATGAAAAGGACCAAATATGTCTGTGATTACATGACTCTGAGCTGGAAGCTATTGAAAAACATGGCTGGTGATGGTTTGTTAAGGCTGTAAGAGGGGAATGGATTATGAAGAAGCCTTGGAAGACTTCCAGTTAAACAGTCTGAAAATAGAAAATGAACTTCAGTGAAATAACCAGAAGAGCAAATCCAAACAAAAACTATGGATGGAGGTTATTTTAAATACATACCATTGCATGGAAACATTTGGGAACCCTAGCAAGTACTTTGGATCGGCTCCTAAAATATAAACGACTTTAGTACTTAAAGAGTAACTCTGCTTTTGTGGGAATAAAATATAGTATATATATATATATATATATATATATATATATATATATATATATATATATATATATATATATATATATATATATATATATATACATATATGCAAGCCATATTATAATTTAAGGATGTTAATATTTATTTTTTGGTAAAGCTATAAAATACTGTAATCTTGCACTCTGGCATGTTAAATTAATATATAATCATATATAACTTGTACATAGAAAATCAAATTCATGCTCTGAAAAAAAATTAAATAAAGGCGCATTAATAAGACATGCATATACATTAAATGTCCAGTGCATAAATAAATTCTGAGTGGTGCCAACACCATTTGTCTTCCAAATATTCCCCCATTATTCTTCAGTGATATTCTGCTCCCAAAACTGCAAATTCTTTGTGCATTCTTCAGCAAAATCTCACTGCCAAAAACACCCATGGCCTATCCACACCCTAAAGCAATGTTAAAGTCTTGTGTTTTTTTTTTTTTTTGTTTTTTTTTAACCACTTCAGCCCCGGACCAATAAACACCTTAAGGACCAGAGGTCTTTTTCCAATTTCGCACTGCGCTGCTTTAACTGGTAATTGCGCGGTCATGCAATATTGCACAGAAAAACGAAATTTGCGTCCTTTTCTTCCCACAAATAGAGCTTTCTTTTGATGGTTATTTGATTGCCTCTGCGATTTTTATTTTTTGCGATATAAATGGAAAAAGAGCGAAAATTTTGAAAAAAAAAGATATTTTCTTCTTTTTGTTATAAGAAAAATCGAATAAACTAAATTTTAGTCATACATTGAGGGCAAAATTTATTCAGCCACATGTCTTTAGTAAAAAAAATGTCAATAAGCGTATATTTTTTGGTTTGCGCAAAAGTTATAGCGTCTACAAACTAGAGTACATTTTCTGGAATTTGCACAGCTTTTAATTTATGACTGCCTATCTCATTTCTTGAGGTGCTAAAATGGCAGGGCAGTACAACCTCCCCCCCCCCAAATGACCCCATTTTGGAAAGTAGACATCCCAAGGAAATTTCTGAGAGGCATGCTGTGCCCATTGAATATTTTTTTTTTTTTTTGTCCTAAGGGATTCAATAATGACAAAAAAAATTTTTTTTACAAAAAGTTGTCACTAAATGATATATTGCTCACACATGCCATGGTTATATGTGGAATTGCACCCCAAAATATATTCCGCGACTTCTCCCGAGTATGGGGATACCACATGTGTGGGACTTTTTGGGAGTCTAGTCGCGCACGGCACACCGAAAACCAATCACCACCTTCAGGATTTCTAAGGGTGCAAATTTTTGATTTCACTCCTCACTACCTATCACAGTTTCGAAGGCCATAAAATGTCAAAATAGCACAAAACCCCCCAAAATGACCCCATTTTGGAAAGTAGACACCCCAAGCTATTTACTGAGAGGCATGTTGAGTCCATGGAATATTTTATATTTTGCCCCAAGTTGCGGGAATATTACAAACTCTTTTTTTTTTTTTTGCACAAAGTTGTCACTAAATTATATATTGCTCACACATGCTATGGGCATAAGTCAAATTACACCCCAAAATAAATTTTGCTGCTTCTCCCGAGTACGGGGATACCACATGTGGGGGACTTTTTGGGAGCCTAGCCACGTACGGGACCCTGAAAACCAAGCACTGCCTTCCGGATTTAAATATAAAATGCTACCAAAAAACTGTTAGCGATCGCAGGGATCAGGCCTGACTCTGCGATCGCTGCAGTTATGTGTTTAGTGTTTTGTAAGTGACAGTGATCGATCGATACTGCACTTGGGTGGGCTGGGCAGAGGGGCAAAACGCAGGTGCTAGCAGGTATCTGGGCTGATCCCGCTAACAATGCGTTTTTTTGGAACCCTGAACTGCTGGGGACGCTAGTATAGATCTGATCAGATCAGATATTGATCTGTTCAGATTCTATACCACTACAGGAGGTTTATGCTTTGCGTGTGGGTGTTAGCGGTACTGGCACTAACCTAGTGCTGCCTGGGGCGACGCAGACCCTGACCCTAAAACCTAATTGATATCACCCGCCGGGTGATCAGGGTGTTAAACCTTTATTGGGTAATAAATGGTGGGTGCCCTGATGCTATAAAAAGCAAACTAACTAGAGTCACCCGTAACACTTATACGGTGATCAGTGGTGAAAGGGTTAACTAGGGGCAATCAGGGGGTTCAAATTTTTATTAGGTAGTATATGGGGTCCCTGGCGCTATATAAAAACCTGACGGGGAACCTAAATAACTAACTGGCTAACCAGCGTCACCAGTGACACTTATACTGTGATCGCTGGTGAAAGGGTTAACTAGGGGCAATCAGGGGGTTAAAACCATTATTGGGTAGTATATGGGGGTACCTAACGCTATAAAAACCTGGCGGTGAACCTAAAAAAAAAAACTAGCTACCTAGCGACACTAGCGACACTAATGCAGCGATCAGAAAAACGATCGCTTAGTGACACTGGCAAAAGGGGGTGAAAGGGTTAACTAGGGGCAATCAGGGGGTTAAAACCATTATTGGGTAGTATATCGGGGTACCTAGCGCTATAAAAACCTGGCGGTGAACCTAAAAAAATAACTAGCTACCTAGCGACAGTAGCGACACTGATGCAGCGATAAGAAAAATGATCGCTTAGTGACACTGGCAAAAGGGGGTGAAAGGGTTAACTCTAGGGTCAATCGGGGGGTTAAATCTTTATTGGGGGGTGATAGGGGGCTACCCTGGACCTAACACTAACTGCCCTGACAGTTTTAAATGTTACAACTGACACTGAATGCAGTGATCAGTAAAGAAATTATCAATGCAATCAGTGACACTGTGACTGGGGGGGGAGGGGGGCGGGGGGGGGGGGTTTGTGTACCTATGTGTACCTATGTGTCAGTGTAGTGCACTTACTTTTAGTCTTCTCCTTGTAGTCCGGTCAAAAAGACCGCCCCGAGGAGAATGACATCACTTCCTCCTTCCTGTGTAAACAATGCACAGTGGGAGGAAGCTTGCCATTGGCCAGGAGCGATCCAGAGGGGGTGGCCAGAAACCAACGGCCATCCCCTCATCACGAATCGCTCCTGGAGCGAACCGGTCCGCCGTATCCAGCGGGAGGGGGTCCGATCGGACCCCCCACCCGCTGGAAGGCAGGCACGTACATGTACGTGCTTGTGTCTGCCTGTGCCATTGTGATGACGTACAATGGAAATACGGCGGTCCTTAAGTGGTTAATGAAATAAACACATTATACTTACCTGCTCTGTGCAGCAGTTTTGCACAGAGTGGCCCCGATCCTCTTCTTCTCAGGCCCCTCCCTTTTGTTGGATGCCCCCACAGCAAGCAGCTTGCTGTGGGGCCACCCAAGCAGGTGGACTCCCAAGCTGTAGCTCTGTGTGTCCATTCACACTCAGAGCTGTGGCTTGGCCCTCCCCCTCTGTCCTGACTGACTCGCTGTCTGTGATTGACAGCAGTGGGAGTCAGTCAGGAGTGCGAGTCCCCGGAGAGGCGAGGCTCTCATGGACATTGCTGGATCGAGAGGGGGGCTCAGGTAAATATTAGGGGGGCTGCTACTCACAGAAGGTTTTTTTTTTACCTTCATGCATTGAATATAAAATGCACCTTCATGCATTGAAGGTACAAAACGTTGTGCTTTTACAACCCCTTTAAAGGATAAGTTCACCTTTAAAAAAAAAATGCACATCTTTTTGCAGGTAAAAAAAGTATTTATTTTTAAATTTGGAGCCTGAAAAGCATTGTACCCATGCTCAGCAGATCGCAGGTGCCATGCAGGACTCCTGCAGACTTCTCTATCTGTCTGGTGGTACCTCGTATGGATAGGTGGATACACACTAGCAGGAAAAGACTATGAACTACCAGAGCTAAAGGCTGAAGATTTTTTACCTTCATGTATTCTATGCATGAAGGAAAAAAGCCTGTGTGCAGCAGCCCCCCTAATTCTTATCTGAGCCCCCTCCAGTCCAGTGATGTTCATGATAGCCTTGGCTGATGGGAACTCCCCCTCCTCATTGGCTGAGCCAGCAGCGAGAGCCCATTGGCTCCTACTGCTGTCAGTCACAGCTAGTGAACCAATGTGGGGGGGGGGGGGGCACCAAGACACAGCTCTATGTGATTTTTTTTTTTGGATGCATAGAGGTGCGAGCACACAGCGGTGCCCTCAGGGCAAGTAGCTTTCTCTAGGGGCACTGCTCGAGGGGGAGGAGCCAGGAGTGCCTGCGATGGACCTGAAAAGTCTGGTGTGTGCCAAACCATTGCACAGAGCAGGTAAGTATGACATGTTTGTTATTTTAGAAAAAAAACAAAGCTTTAGTATTACTTTAACAGAGCCATGGTAATTCATTGAGAATTACAAGCCAACAGCTGCAAAGGCTGTCGGTACATTTCGATTTCCATTCACTGAACTCTGTGAGTGAATGGCGTTTGCTGTCACTAGAGGCAGCAGCTGCAGGAGTGGAAACATGTTACATGGAACATGGAACTTTGTTCCCAAAGATGAACATATCCTTTAATGAATTTGACCTACTGACAGGTTCAAAAAGTGTTCTTTCCCACCTTGGGGTTAATTGTAGAGTCCTTCATATTAATGGTGTAATGAGCCTGATGAAGTCACATGACATAACGTAGCATGGACCTACAGGTGATGTCACAACAATACCGGTGGTGCCTCCGAGAAGTGATTCGGGAAAGAAGAGTAACAAGCAATCAATAATGTGTTCTTTTAGTCTGTGTTTTAATAAATATTTGTCAAACAGAAAGCACCGTATCTCTGTTTATTTTGTTCACTGGCACCATTGATATGATGTTGCATTAAAGGAGTTGGTGATTAACCCCAGGCAGGAAAGAGCACTTTGATAGGCACCCATTGCAGCACAGGAGCAAAAAATATCTTCTTATTAGAAATTGCCTTTCCTTTTCGATCTGCAGCACTGTAAATTTTTGTATTATTCAACGCAATAGGGTAACCTGTAGGCCTTCTGTACACATGGGGTGTACAAAACTTCCCCAGAAATGTAATTTCCTGCTTGTGTGATTGGCTCACCTGTTTTCCCAGAAGTCTACTTTAACCGCTTAAAGACCGCCTCCTGCACATTTACGTCTGCAGAATGGCACGGCTGGGCACAAGCACGTACAGGTACCTTGCTCTTTAAATGCCCAGCTGTGGGTCGCGTGCTCGTGACCTGGTCCTGAGCTCCGTGGCCGCGGGACCCGAGGACCCGATTGCCACTGGTGTCCCGCGATTGGGTCACAGAGCTGAAGAACAAGGAGAGGTCTGCGTAAACAAACCTCTCCCTGTGCTACCTACTGTGGCTGTCACCGATTGTCTGTTCCCTGTTATAGGGAAAGACGATCAGTGACGTCACATGCCAAGTCACACCCTCTACAGTAAAAAAAAAAAAAAACACACAATGTCACACACAACCCCTCCTCACCCCCTAGTGGTTAACTCCTTCACTGCCAGTGTCATTTACAGTGCCTTGCGAAAGTATTCGGCCCCCTTGAACTTTTCAACCTTTTGCCACATTTCAGGCTTCAAACATAAAGATATACAATTTAAATTTTTTGTGAAGAATCACCAACAAGTGGGACACAGTTGTGAAGTGGAACGAAATCTATTGGATAATTTAAACTTTTTTAGCAAATAAAAAACTGAAAAGTGGTGCGTGCAGACCTGAATCCAATCGAGAATCTGTGGAAAGAGCTGAAAACTGCTGTTCACAAACGCTCTCCATCCAACCTCACTGAGCTCGAGCTGTTTTGCAAGGAAGAATGGGCAAGAATTTCAGTCTCTCGATGTGCAAAACTGATAGAGACATAACCCAAGCGACTTGCAGCTGTAATCGCAGCAAAAGGTGGCTCTACAAAGTATTAACGCAAGGGGGCCGAATAATTTTGCACGCACCACTTTTCATTTTTTTATTAGTTAAAAAAGTTTCAAAAATCCAATAGATTTCGTTCCACTTCACAATTGTGTCCCACTTGTTGGTGATTCTTCACAAAAAATAAAAATGTTATATCTTTGTTTGAAGCCTGAAATGTGGCAAAAGGTTGAAAAGTTCAAGGGGGCCGAATACTTTCACAAGGCACTGTAAATGAACTGTAGTGCGTTTCTGCAAAAAGCACCAATAAACATATAGCTGTGAACCAGGCCTAAAACGTGTAGTAACATAATGGGGTTAAAAAGACTAAAATTAGCCCTTTATAGTACAAAAAAGCAGATAATCGCTACTGGAAACATTTTTTTTTTTTTTTTTACTGCAGAACAGTGAAAGTAATATTTACAGTAGTGATTATATTTTTGTACTATAAAGGGCTCATTTTTTTCAAACCCCATTATGTTACTGGCCGATTAATTGATTATGAAAATAGTAATCGATTAATTTCATAATCGATTAGTTGTCGATTAATCGATTAGTTGTTTCAGCCCTAATATATATATATTTTTCAGTGTATATATGAAATTACCTGTGTATGTGTTATATGCCTATGCTATGCATTTATATCCATCCTTTATGCCAACACACCATTAAACTTATATCAAATTACATGTATCAAGTCAAATTGCCTCATTTAGGCCCCTTTCACACGGACGCCTGTTTTGGCGCAGTTTAGCATGTTTATTTTTTTCTGTGAAATTCAAGACTCCAGGCACAGCGATCAGCTGCATTTGTACAGTGCAATTACCTGCGTTTATGTGCGTCTCTGTGCAGTTGCGTTCAGCTGCAGTTATCTAATATAGTTGTTCCCATAGCAACCCTTTTTTTTTTTTGGCCCCTTGAATCCCTTCTCATGCTGCTATCCGCAGTTGACACAAAAGGCTGCGATTACCTGCGGTTATGTGCATATAGCTGCGCTACATCGCACCTGGATGCATTCAATTCTATTTTTTCTATTCGCACCGAACCGCATGTAACAAAATCGCAGCTAAATGCTGTGTGTGAATGGGGCCATAGGAAAGCATTGTGTGCTTTTAGCTGCAGTAGAAAACTAGAAAATCCGCAACTAAAAGCACAATTCTATCCGCCCGTGTGAAAGGGGCCTTAAAGTCCCAAATGCCACCCTCTTTTGTACTTGATTAGGGATGGAGGCACATTTATATATGTGCTTCATTTAAAGTTCCATATCTTTTTCCCCCCTTTTTTCCTTCGCACCTAAGGGTAAAACAAATTCTAATGCCCAAGCCCAATTTTGCAACTTTGACATGTTAGTAAAACCGTACATATCATCACAGCTACTTTGTACATCCAAGTGGAATATACCTTGTTTTTTTTCAGGACAAATTGGGCTTTCATTTGGTGGTGAATGGTAATGGATGTCTCCATAAACTGCCCCACTGTATATTTCTTGCTACTATCATAACCTACCACCAAAGGACACAATATCAATTCTCCTGATGATTGCAGTGCTACCACATACTGTATGTGTATGTTGTTTTTTGTACCTTTAGTACAGCCCAGAAACAATAGTGAGCATTTAGCTTTAGCATTTAACACACCGAAACTGACTGATATTAAAAATAAAATAAAAAATCCTGGCCAAAAAATACTGACTTATTCCGCTAAATTGGTAATACTGTATGTTCCAGTCAATTTAATCTATAGGTTTTACTTGACCTGCTCTTCCATATAGAAAAAAAAAATATATATACAGTATATATGATTTTTGTTAGCAGTTCCTCACACCAAAATCCAGATAAATTGCAGTGTGGCCTGGTATAAAATATATATATATATATATATATATATAATTTCAGAGGTGCTCAGCAAAACAAAGATGTTTAAGTGCAGATTTCAAAGCATTAAAAAAGGCTGAATGTTAGACTTGTCCCACAATTGCTCCATATTCAGGCTGATAGTTTACCCTGAAAGGCGATATACACTGTTCAAAGGGGTGTCAAATTGCCCTAAATTGACAGATAAAAATGCTACTACCTAACAGTGCTATCACTACACTAAATGCAGAATCCAAAATTAATAAAATAATAGTGAAGTGTTTTCAACTAAACTCTGACAAAGTGACAAGTGCAATAATTATGCAATATATATATATATAGTTGTGCTCATAAGTGTACATACCCTGGCAGAATTTATGATTTCTTTTCAGAGAATATGAATGATAAAACAAAAACTTTTCTATCACTCATGGTTAGTGTTTGGCTGAAGCCATTTATCAATCAACTGTGTTTACTCTTTTAGAAATCATAATCGCAACACAAACTACCCAGATGACCCTGATCAAAAGTTTACACACCCCAGTTCTTTATACTGTGTATTTCCCCCTTTAACATCAATGTCAGCTTGAAGTCTTTTGTGGTATTTGTGGATGAGGCTCTTTATCTTCTCAGATGGTAAAGCTGACCATTCCTCTTGGAAAAAAGCCTCCAGTTCCTGTAAATTCTTGGGCTGTCTTGCATGAACTGCATGTTTGAGATCTCCCCAGAGTGGCTCAATGATATTGAGGTCAGGAGACTGAGATGGCCACTTCACTTTATTCTGCTGTAGCCAATGACAGGTCACTGGCATTGTGTTTTGGATCATTGTCATGTTGGAATGTCAAAGTACGTCCCATGCACAGCTTCCTGGCTGATGAATGCAAATGTTCCTCCAGTATTTTTTGCTAACATACTGCATTCATCTTGCCATACATTTTTGACCAAATTTCCTGTGCCTTTGTAGTTCACACATCCCCAAAACATCAGCGATCCACCTCCATGTTTCAAAGTAGGAATGGTGTACCTTTCATCATAGGCTTTGTTGATGCCTCTCCAAATGAAGCATTTATGGTTGTGGCCAAAAAGCTCAATTTTGGTCTCATCACTCCAAATGACTTTGTGTCAGAAGGTTTGAGGCTTGTCTCTGTGCTGTTTGGCGTATTGTGTAAGTGGGATACTTTGTGGCATTTGCATAGTGATGGCTTACTTCTGGCGACTCAACCATGTAGCCCATTTTTCTTCATATCCCTCCTTATTGTGCATGCTGAAACAGCCACACCACATGTTTTCAGAGAGCCCTGTATTTCACCTGAAGGTATTTGTGGATTTTTCTTTGCATCCCAAACAATTTTCCTGGCAGTTGTGGCTGAAATTTTAGTTTGTCTACCTGACCGTGATTTGGTTTCAACAGAACCCCTCCTTTTCCACTTCTTGATTAGAATTTGAACACTGCTGATTGGCATTCTCAATTTCTTGGATATCTTTTTATATCCCTTTCCTGTTTTATACAGTTCAACTACCTTTTCCTGCAGATCCTTTGACAATTCTTTTGCTTTCCCCATGACTCAGAATCCAGAAATGTCAGTGCAGCACTGGACGAAATATGCAAGGGTCTGTCAGGAGTCCAGAAACTCATTGACCTTTTATACACACACACACTAATTACAAGCAAACAGATCCCAGGTGAGGATGGTTACCTTTACTACCCTTTTGTGTCAACTTATGTACATGTTATCAGGCCAAAATCACCAGGGTATGTAAACTTTTGATCAGGGTAATTTGTGTAGTTTCTGTTGTTTTTATGATTTAAAAATCAACACAGGTGGTTGATACTAAATGGCTTCAGCCAAACACTAACCACGAGTGAAAGAAATGTTTTGTGTGTCATCATTCATATTCTCTGAAAAATGGGCAAGAAATCATACACACACGCGCACGCGCACGCACACACGTGAATCCTATGAACCAATGGTCTCCAAACTATAGCCCTTTGCTTGCCTTCATCCAGCCCTTGGAGCACTATTCCTCCTACTGCCAGAAGACACTATTCTGCCAAGTGACAGCAACTATGGAGCACTATTCCCCCCAATGACACCAATAATGAGGCACTATTCCTCCCACTAATACCAAATATGCCAATTTTTATTCCCACTGATGCCTGGAAAATTTCCACTGGCCCTTTGTTTAGAAAGCTTGGAGACCCCTGCTATAAACAATGTATATAAAGTTCCACACAGAATCAATGATAAAAAGAATTGTGCATGAAAAGTGCAAAAAAAATTCATAGTCCAAATAGTCCCATAGACCATACAATATCTGTGTAATCAAATGAGAAACAAAAAAGACGAAGAACATCCTCTGATTTGCAATATCTTCAGAAGTGTGAAACACCACCGCAGTGCCCTTCACCACCCCTTGAGGGTATTCGCTCACCTGGTACTGTTGACCCCACTAATATGTGAAGTCATATGCACTTTGTAAGTAATGACTGAAATCCACCTTCATTCCATGAAGCTCACCATCATATCGTGAGTATGTTCTCAATAGCTGATAAACCAAGGAAGAAAGCACAGATATCCAATAGTGCAGACCACTTAATTCATATTTATTATTAAAGCAGAGTTCTGCTCCCTAGCAAAAAATTTTAAGTCAGCAACTTCACATACTGTAGCTTCTGAGATTTCTCAAAAGTGGGGATGGGTACCTGTCAAAAACAGGTAGCCGCTCCCCTCTGAAAGGTGCCAAATGTGGCAGCAGAGAATGGGAGGAGACAGATAAGCGGAGTTTCCACTTTTGGGTGGAACTCCGCTTTAAAAAAAAAGTATTGCACTTACATGTAATCCATAAAATCGGGAATGGTATAAACACGGGCAAAACACTGTTTGTCACCAGGACAAATAAAGAGCTTGAATCTTCCCAGCGTGGACACCAATATAAAAACCTGATTGGGCTTTTAACCTTCCCAATACAAGTAACTCTTAAGCCCCATGCACACTCAGCTCCCCAGAACACATGCTTAAAAAACACACCTATGCCACATTTTGCAAACGTGTTTAGGTGAGCTTTTGAGCGTTTATGGTTTCTATTGGCCAGAATATGAATTTATTCTGGCCATTAGGGTGAATGAATGTACAGGAGCTGAATGTGTCTAGCGTTTAGTCATGTTTACCCAAATTTAGGTGAATTCAAAAATTTTTTCTGCTCTTCAGCTCCTCTCCTGAATGCGCTTGGTGGTGCTTTTTATTTTCTGCTTGCAGACATTGTTTTCTAATACACCTGTGAATGCCTAAGCCCTTGTACACACGGTCGGAGAGTCCGACAACCAAATCCGTCGGATTTTGTCCGACGGATTTTGTCTGAAACAGTTGTATACACACGGTCGGACAAAGTTGTCGGAAAATCCGACGTGATGACGTTATTTCGTTACGACGGGACTATGTTCACGCTAGTAGCCAATAGCTTTGGTGTAGGAACTTGATCTGAGCATGCGTGGCACTTTGTCCGATCGGAATTCTTTACACATGATCTGAGTATGTCCGATCGGAGCATTTTGTCTGAAAATTTTACTGACATGTTGGAAAACTTGGTCCGTCAAATATTCCGACGGAAACAGTCCGATGTAGACCACACACAGTCGGAATATCCGACAAAACGGTCCGATCGGACACATTTCGTCGGAATCTCCGACCGTGTGTACAAGGGCATGGACACAAGGGCATGGACACATAGCCTGACGTAGAGCTGCCTTAGGCCCCTTTCACAGTGGGGCGCTTTGCAGGCGCTACAGCGCTAAAAATAGCACCTGCAAATCCCCCTGAAACAGCTGCTGCTGTGTCTCCAGTGTGAAACATTGGACACACTGAAGAGGTACGCTTGCAGGACGGTCAAAAAAAAAGTCCTGCAAGCCGCATATTTGGAGGACTGTAGGAGCGGTGTATTTACCGCTCCTAAAGTACCCCTTCCCATAGAAAACAATGGGACAGCGCTGAAAACCCTTAGTACAGCACTTTGCAGGCGGTTTTAACCCTTTTTCAGCCACTAGCGGGGGTTAAAACTGCCCCACTAGTGGCCGAATAGCGCCTCTAAAATGGCAGTAAAGCGCCGCTTTACTGCCAGCACCCACAATGCCCCAGTGTGAAAGTAGCCTTAAAGGGTTTTCTTTACTTCTGCTTGCTTTGATTAAGTACTAAGAAAAGCACTAAGCTTTTTGGTTGCCTCTACCATAGCTCCCGACTGTCCCTGATTTGGAGCAATATCCTTCTCTCCCTCATTCCTCCTCATTTTGGTCTGATCTACAGTGCCTTGCGAAAGTATTCAGCCCCCTTGAACTTTTCAACCTTTTGCCACATTTCAGGCTTCAAACATAAAGATATGAAATTTTTATTTTTTGTGAAGAATCCCCAACAAGTGGGACACAATTGTGAAGTGGAACGAAATCTATTGGATTTTTGAAACTTTTTTAACTAATAAAAAAATGAAAAGTGGGGCGTGCAAAATTATTCGGCCCCCTTGCGGTAATACTTTGTAGAGCCACCTTTTGCTGCGATTACAGCTGCAAGTCGCTTGGGGTATGTCTCTATCAGTTTTGCACATCGAGAGACTGAAATTCTTGCCCATTCTTCCTTGCAAAACAGCTCGAGCTCAGTGAGGTTGGATGGAGAGCGTTTGTGAACAGCAGTTTTCAGCTCTTTCCACAGATTCTCGATTGGATTCAGGTCTGGACTTTGACTTGGCCATTCTAACACCTGGATACGTTTATTTGTGAACCATTCCTTTGTAGATTTTGCTGTATGTTTGGGATCATTGTCTTGTTGGAAGATAAATCTCCGTCCCAGTTTCAGGTCTTTTGCAGACTCCAACAGGTTTTCATCCAGAATGGTCCTGTATTTGGCTGCATCCATCTTCCCCTCAATTTTAACCATCTTCCCTGTCCCTGCTGAAGAAAAGCAGGCCCAAACCATGATGCTGCCACCACCATATTTGACAGTGGGGATGGTGTGTTGAGGGTGATGAGCTGTGTTGCTTTTACGCCAAACATATCGTTTTGCATTGTGGGCAAAAAGTTTTGATTTTGGTTTCATCTGACCAGAGCACCTTCTTCCACGTTTGGTGTGTCTCCCAGGTGGCTTGTGGCAAACTTTAGACAAGACTTTTTATGGATATCTTTGAGAAATGGCTTTCTTCTTGCCACTCTTCCATAAAGGCCAGATTTGTGCAGCGTACGACTAATTGTTTTCCTATGGACAGACTCTCCCACCTCAGCTGTAGTTCTCTGTAGTTCATCCAGAGTGATCATGGGCCTCTTGGCTGCATCTCTGATCAGTCTTCTCCTTGTCTGAGCTGAAAGTTCAGAGGGATGGCCAGGTCTTGGTAGATTTGCAGTGGTCTGATACTCCTTCCATTTCAAAATGATCGCTTGCACAGTGCTCCTTGGGATGTTTAAAGCTTGGGAAATCTTTTTGTATCCAAATCCGGCTTTACACTTCTCCACAACAGTATTACGGACCTGCCTGGTGTGTTCCTTGGTCTTCATGATGCTCTCTGCGCTTTCAACAGAACCCTGAGACTATCACAGAGCAGGTGCATTTATACAGAGACTTGATTACACACAGGTGGATTCTATTTATCACCATCAGTCATTTAGGACAACATTGGATCATTCAGAGATCCTCGCTGAACTTCTGGAGTAAGTTTGCTGCACTGAAAGTAAAGGGGCCGAATAATTTTGCACGCACCACTTTTCAGTTTTTTATTTGCTAAAAAAGTTTAAAATATCCAATAGATTTAGTTCCACTTCACAATTGTGTCCCACTCGTTGGTGATTCTTCACAAAAAAATTAAAATTTTAGATCTTTATGTTTGAAGCCTGAAATGTGGCAAAAGGTTGAAAAGTTCAAGGGGGCCGAATACTTTCGCAAGGCACTGTATATTGATGTATCTGAAATACACTTTTTTATTTATCAAAAAGTGAGTTCCAGTGCTAAACCTTTCATCTGATTTCTAAATTGCTGCATTTGTAAATTCCAAAAACCAATATAAAGGAATAGTAGTGGTAAAAAAAAAGCACTTGTGGGTTAAACCAATCTTCTTTTTTTTGTACAATTCTCCTTTAAAGGGGCGTGGTCAGGGGTGTGTCCTATGCCTGCATACTTTTGCTGATAGGTGTCCCTCATTCCTATCTCAAAAAGTTGGGAGGTATGCCTCTACTCCCAACGTAGGAACCACCAATCCCTAGTAGTCTAGCACCTGTCATTTATCGGAATAGCCTGAACTTCCCAGCACATATAAGGACAGTAGTGTGCAATGTTATAGTTTGCCCTCTGTTGCTGTTTTGTCTTCCTGGAATAAACATCAAAAGCAGTTCTGCTGGGATCATCCTCTACTGGCTATCAGATCAGAGAGAATATGAAAACTCTTCCGATTCATTGTGTAGGAGATGCAGGCATTTTTCGTGTTGTGCTGTCCAGAAGAAAGTATATGTCCAGCTCAGCAGATTAACTCTGCAGGAAGCAACAGCTGATTATGTCAGTCTCTGGCAAAGCTCAATACTAGGATATAATCTTTATATTGTGTCTTGTATGGATGTCTTTATGGCTAATGCACACTTAATGCCCAAGAAGTTCATGCATTCATGGCAGGGCAAAAAAAAAAAATCTGATTTGTTTTTTAAATTTGATTTTTTTGGGGGGTTCAAATTGTATTTTTTTTTTTGTCAAATTTATTTTAATAAAATGCTTTTGGAATAAAAATCTATCTAAGGATAGTTTTTCTATTTAAGATACATTAATAATTTAGCTTATTAAGCATGAAATGGCGCTAGTTATGTAGCATGAGGCTGTATATTCTGCAATATTTAAATTTTTGGTAAACTCATTCAATGAATCCATGCACTGGCAATGTTATTGTTTTAATGAAATAAGAGAATTTGAGTAGTTCTCCAACTATGTGTTATTAAACTAATAACCTAAAATCAGTTCTGATATCGCTGTTTTACTAACATGACAGCATATTAATCTAAATGGGAAACCTATTTTATTTTAATTTTATTAATTCATTTTATTCATTTTAATTCTACCTACCAGCAAGAATAATGCCACGTACACACGGTCGGATTTTCCGGCGGAAAATGTTTGATGGGAGCTTTTTGTCGTAAATGTGTAGGCTCCATTGGACATTTTCCATCGGGATATCTGACACACAAAATTTGAGATCTGGATCTCAAATTTTCCGACAACAAAATCCGTTGTAGGAAATTCCGATCATGTGTAGACAATTTTGACGCACAAAGTTCTACGCATGCTCAGAATCAAGCAGAAGAGCCGCACTGGCTATTGAACTTCAATTTTCTCGGCTCGTTGTATGTCACCGCATTCTTGACTTTCGGAATTTCCGACAACATTGTGTGACCTAATATAGAAAGAGTCCTGTGAGCCTCCACTAATCCAAAATGCCTTAATTATCAAAAATCAGCTGCAAGGGTTAAACATGCCTCATATATCATGCAAACGTGGATAAATATATACACTGCGCTTTCCAAAGTCATACACTATACCAGTGTAAAGAAAAAAAATATATAAAAAACCTCCAATGGTGGAAAAAAAATTTCTTTCTTAACAGTGGAAAGTGACAATAGTGCAATAAATGAACACATATATTGAATATATATATATATATATATATATATATATATATATATATATATATAAATATTACACACATATTAAAAATAAAAGATGTGTGTATATAAAAGCATAAACAATGATGATAATAGATATAAAGTGCTACTGTGCAAAGAGGTGCAATTCCCAATTTTATGATCCTGTATAGATTATCAGTGACCCACTATGGCATAAAAAAGTATTATATAGTATATCAATATTGCATTGCTGGGTTATTCAAAGACGTGCTCCTGTACAAGTGTATGTTGTCCAAAAAGAGTCTATCCAGATTTAATAAAACCGCTAAGTGCAATAAAGTTCATGCGATTATAAAATCCAGAACATGCCATGGTGTTCCTCACTCTGGTGCTCCCCTTAGGTATTTAACCACTTCGCGCCCGCGCTATAGCTGAAAGACGGCTACAGCACGGACGCTAACTGCCAGGAGGGTGTCCCTGGACGCCCTCCTGTGTTCTCTCTCTCCCCGTGCGCCCTCGAATGCGCACATCGGGAAAAATCTGTGTTGGCCGTGTCCTTTGGACACAGCCAATCACAGATCGCTGTAAACGGCCAATCACAGCGGCCGTTTACAGCGCGATCGTAGCTGCCAATGAGAGGGGATCTCAAATGTAAACATATGAGATCACCTCTCATTGCCAGTGTCCTGTCTCCCTCCTCGCACAGAGACAGCGTGTGAGGAGGGAGAGCGATCTGTGATTTTTGTCAGTGAGTGTTAGTGTTTTACACAGTGTTACACATTGTTACAGTTGCTAGCCCCATCTGGCAGAGCAATCTGCCAATGGCATATTTCAGTGCCATCTTTCAGTGCCAGCCCCATCTGCCAGAGCCATCTGCCAGTGTCAGTGTCACGTGTCAGTGCCACATATCAGTGCCACCTGTCATCAGTGTCAACTGCCACATCAGTCTCACCTGTGATCAGTGCCACCTGTTAGTGTCACCTGCTAGTGTCACTTGCCACATCAGTGTCACCTGTCAGTGTCATCTGCCACATCAGCGTCACATATCAGTGCCATTTGTTATCACTAAGAATGTCACAAAGGTTATATTCAGCTGAGGAGGCATACGATATTCTTGCGGCCGACGAGAGCAACGGGAAGCTCTCCACTTTGGATTCCTCCTCATATTCAGATTCTGAGTCTGACGTGGACTACGAGCCTGTCCTAAGCAGTGGTACAATGACAGCCTCAGAGGAGAAAGATGACAGTCCACCCGTCAGACGAAGGCGTACTGGTGAGGAGGCAGTACCATCCACCAGCAACGCAGTGCCATCCACCAGCACCGCAGTACCTCGGCAAAGGCCAAGTACCAGTGGGGTGTCAACTCAGCCCCAAAGGGTTAGGTCCCATGCCAGCCTTCCCTATTCCCTTCAGAACCCCTTGTGGCTTCCTCCTAATTCAGGAGAAGCTAATGTTCCCCCTTTTACTGCCCACCCAGGAGTCCAGGTGGACACAGAAATTTTTTCCCTGATAGACTTTTTCCATTTAATTTTTACTGAGAACATGCTTGCATCGATTGTGGCCCAGTGCAACCTATATGCACAACAATTTATAACCAGTAATCCAACATCCTCTTATGCCCATCCCTACGAGTGGAGAGCCCTAACAGTGGAGGAGTTTAAAAAAAATTTGGGCCTCACATTCTGTATGGGACTAAACAGAAAAAATTATTTACGTGCATATTGGTCATCCCTTCGCATCTACCACATGCCCATCTTTTCCTCAATAATGCCCAGGACCAGATATCTCATGATTATGAGATTCCTACACTATAACAATACCCAGTGCCCTACCCGAAATGACCCAAATTTTGATAAACTTTACAAAATTCGGCCGCTAATAAATAATTTTTCTGAGATCTTCCCCCAGTTGTTTACCCCAGACCAACACATATGTGTGGATGAGTCCCTTATCAAATTTTCTGGCAGGCTGGGCATAAAACATTTTATTCCCTCCAAAAGGGCCTGCTATGGGATGAAAATGTATAAATTGTGCGACCGAGCCACAGGGTATACATATTCCTTCATGGTATACGAAGGGAAGGAAACCCAGTTACATCCCCCTAATTGCCCAGAATACATTGGACGGAGTGGGAAAGTCGTTTGGGAACTCATAAACCCACTCCTGGAGAAAAGCTACCATCTCTGTGGACAAATTTTATACTAGTTTACCCCTGTTCCACAACCTTCACAGAAAGAACACTCCAACATGCGGAACTCTAAGGACGAACCGGAAGGGCTTTCCTCAAAGCATCGTCAACAAAAAGTTAAGAAAAGTGGAAGTGGCGAGTTTACGGAACGAGGAAATTCTGTCTGTGAAGTGAAGGGACAGAAGGGATGTGTACATGCTTTCTTCGATTCACAACAATACATTTGTTGAGATCACCAGGAGGAATGGCCCAATACAAAAGCCAACATGTATACATGAATACAACAGGTTCATGGGGGGTGTCGACTTCAACGACCAGATGCTCGAACCCTACCTTTCCACAAGAAGAATATACCAGTGGTATAAAAAAGTTTCAATTTATTTCTTTAACCACTTGCCGACCAGCGCACGACGATGTACGTCGACAGAATGGCACGGGCAGGCAAATGGGCGTACATGTACGTCCCTTTAAATTTGCCGCCCTGCCATTGGGAGCGCGCCGCCGGTGGCGCGCTCCCGCGCTGGTCGGGACCCCCGTGAGTCCGGTCGCGGGACCCGTGGACTCGATCGCCGCGGGCATCCCCGCGATGGTCTCACGGATCGGCCGAATGGAGAAGTGCCGTTGTAAACAACATTTCTCCATTCTGCCTAGCAACTAGTGACGCTGATCTCTGCTCAATGTGATTGGAGCAGAGATCAGTGTTCACTAAATGAAAGCCCAACCCCCCCACAGTTAGTAACATATCCCTAGGAACACTTAACCCCTACACTGCCACCCACTGGTTAACCCCTTCACTGCCAGTGTCATTTACACAGGAATCGCTGCATTTATATAGCAGTGATTACTGTATAAATGACAATGGTCCCAAAAATGTGTCAAAAATGTCCAATGGGTCCCCCACAATGTCGCAGTCACAATAAAAATCGCTGATCGCCGCCATTACTAGTAAAAAAAAAATAATAAAAAATTATTAATAAAAATGCTATAAAACTATCCCTATTTTGTAAACGCTATAACTTTTGCGCAAACCAATCAATAATCGCTTATTGCGATTTTTTTTTACCAAAAATATGTAGAAGAATACGTATCAGCCTAAACTGAGGGAAAAAAATGTTTTTTTTATATATTTTTGGGGGATATTTATTATAACAAAAAGTAAAAAATAATGCGTTTTTTTCAAAATTGTCGCTCTATTTTTGTTTATAGCGCAAAAAATAAAAACCGCAGGGGTAATCAAATACCACCAAAAGAAAGCTCTATTTGTGGGAAAAAAAGGACGTAAATTTAGTTTGGGACTACGCAATTGTCAGTTAAAGCGACGCAGTGCCGAATCGCAAAAAGTGGTCTGGTCTTTGACCAGCAAAATGGTCCGGTCTGAAAGTGGTTAATTTGGCCATATACAACACCTATGTAATCTATCACAAATCCACTGAAAGACCCAAACCCTTCCTTGGCTACAAGGAGGAAATCACCACTGCCCTTATATACCCGAATGGCCCACCAGAAAACATTCGATCCAATGTGATTAGCAGACTCTCTGAACGCCACTTTCCTGATAAAATCCCTCCCAGACCAGCAGGCCGAAAACGTCAGAAAAAATGCCGGGTGTGCACCAAACGAGGATTGAGAAGAGACACTACTTATCATTGTGCCCAATGTCCTTCCCAACGAGGCCTCTGCATAGGTGACTGTTTCTGTCGTTACCATACTTCAGTGAATTATTAGTGAACTATGGTAAACATAACCCTCACTTCCTGCCATTTACCTTCACACCCCTTATGCCTCTGCTTGCTCTGTAACTGACCCTGGCTTGTTATTCGACCACGCTTCTGCCTACTGATTCTGTTTATGCCTCTGCCTGATCTGCAACTGACCCTGGACTGTTATTCGAACACGCTTCTGCCTACCAATTCTGTACATACCTCTGCCTGATCTAGAACTGACCCTGGACTGTTTGACCATGCCTCTTGCCTGCCTCTTGGACTGATCTTGTACCCTCCCAGTGGACTAGTGGGATTCATAACAGGGTCTCACATATGTGAGGGGCTTCAGAATTGTTTTTCTGGATGAAGAAAACAATTTCATTTGTTTTCTCATTCCTAGATTAAGGTCTGGAGACTCTGAGGCTTCAATTAGATTTGGGTGGGAGAAGCTTCTACCCCTGTCCCCATTCTGTCCTGAAAGAGGCCCTACTTCTGCCTGCTGCCTGTAGGACCTATGCCATCATGCCTCTGCCTGTCGCATGAACTGACCACACAACATGGATGGACCATGTTCCTGCCTACTACCAGGACCAATATTTTGGCACTGCTGACAATCTCTGCCTGCACTGACCCTGGAGTGTATATGGACAGTATCCCTGCCTGCTACCTGTATTGACTATGGACAGTATACCTGCCTGTTGCCTGGAAAATTGTGTTTGCTTTTGCTGACCAAGTCCCTGCTTGCTGCCTGGACCGGTGCTATCATCCTGTGGACAACTGCACTACTAAAACCACAGGTAATCTTTTGTTTACTCTTTGCTCAGCAGAATGTATTTTGGGGTGTAATTCTTTGTATGTGCATGCTATGTGTCCCTGGAACACCTGATGGTGTTCCTTGCATGTTGGGCCTCTGTATGTGGCCAGACTGTGTAAAAGTCTCACACATTTGATATCGCCATACTCAGGAGGAGTAGCAGAATGTATTTTGAGGTGTCATTTTTGCTGTGTACATGCTATGTGTTGGAAATATCTTATAAATGAACAACTTAGCATAAAAAAAAATGCATTTTCATTTTTTTTCCACATTTTCCCAAAATTTCTGGAAAAAAAATGAACCATTTAAAAGACTCATTATGCCTCATAGATTATACGTTGGGGTGTTAGCTTTCCAAAATGGGGTCACTTTGTGGGCGTTTCCATTGTCCTGGTGCTCTAGGGCCTTCAAAAGTGTAAGGTTGAGAAATGAGATGTGTAATTTATGCTCCTAGAGCGCCTGATGGTGCTATTTCATTATTGGGCCTCGGTATGTGGCCAGACTGTGTAAAAGGCTCACACGTGGTATTGTAATACTCAGGAGGAGTAGCAGAATGTATTTTGGGGTGTCATTTGTGGTATACACATGCCATGTGAGAGAAATAACCTATTACAATGAAAATTTTGTATAAAAGAAAAAATCTTTATTTTGCAAAGAATTGTGGGAAAAAAAAATGACAACATCAAAAACATCACCATGCATCTTACTAAATACCTTGGAATGTCTACTTTCAAAAAAGGGGTCATTTGGGGGGTATTTGTACTTTCCTGGCTTGTTCAGGTCGCGAGAAATGATTGGCCACCAGTAGATCAGGTGTGTTAAATTTTTTATGGTTCGCACCACAGGTTGTAGACTCTCTAACTTTCACAAAGACCAAATAATATCCACTAATTTGGGTTATTTTTACCAAAGATATGTAGCAGTATAAATTGTGGCCAAAATTTATGAAGAAAAATTTATAATTTGCAAAAAAAAAAAGAAAAATGTGTTTTTTTTCCCCCAAATTTTTCAGTCTTTTTTCATTTATAGCACAAAAAATAAAAAAAACCCAGAGGTGATCAAATATCACCAAAAGAAAGCTCTATTTGTATGAAAAAAGGGACAAAAAATTCATTTGGATACAGTGTTACATGACTGAATAATTATCATTCAAAATGTGAGAGCACCAAAGCTGAAAATTGGTTTGGGCAGGAGGGGGGTTTAAGTGCCCAGTAGGCAAGTGGTTAATGCTCACCTCAGAGCGTGTGACCTTGCAACTAAGCGCAGTCAAAACACGCATATGAACCACTTGTAGTTACACTGGAATCCTGGACTCGTCAGTTTGGTACCACAGAGAGTGTATAAAATAAAAAATTGATAGTGTAATAGAGTTTTAACAATTTAATAAACAGAAAAAAAGAGGCCCCCAACAGACGCAGCAGCAGGACACAGGAGCGCATCTGCACGGGTGTCCGAAGGAGAGCACTTCTCCGATGGGACACTCAAGAAGAGGAGGAGCCACCAGCGCCACTGAGAGACCCCAGAAGAGTAGGATTAGGGCCACTATGTGCATAACCAACTGCACAGCGGAGGTAAGTATGACATGTTTGTTAAAAAAAAAAAAGGAATCTTTACAACCCTTTTAAGAGCCGGTTCACACTGAGGCAGCACGACTGCCTCAGGTGACTTGCACACTACAGCAGCGGCCACCTGCAAAATGACTTCTGTATAGAAGTCAATGCAATCGCCTCAAGTCACCCCCAAAGTACTACAGGAACCTTGAGTCGCTCCTATTAGAACTGTTCCATTGTGCAGGCGACTTGTCAGGTGGCTAAGTCGCCTTACAAGTCGCCCCAGTGTGAACCGAGTCTAATGTCACGTACACACGACCGGACTTTTTGACAGCAAAGGTCCGACGGAACGAGTCCATCGGACAAGTCGATCTTGTGTGGGCTCCGTCGGACCTTTGCTTGCTAAAAATCTTTTCCGCCGGACCCAGTTCCTACCGAGAAATCCGCTGTGTATGCTAGTCCGACGGACAAAAACCAACGCGAGGGCAGCTATTGGCTACTGGCCATGAACTTCCTTATTCTAGTCCGGTCGTACGTCATCACATTCAAATCCGTCGGACTTTGGTGTGATTGTGTGTGGCCAAGTCTGTTCATTTGGAAAGTCCGTCAGAACTCCGCCGAAAGTCGGTCGGACCTAGTCCGGTCGTGTGTACGCGGCATAAGTGTAAAATGCATTTTTGAAACATTTTTATCCATTTAGAATAAAAAACATAAGCAAGGGATCCATTCAAGCAGTGTAACAAATAATATCTTTATATATCTTTACAAACAATGCAAAAACTATTTAGATGGACAAATTAGCTATGAGTAAATCTGAAGGTAAAAACAGGCAGTGGTGTCTAAATTTCAGTGACCTCTGATCACAACCAGATCTTGTTCTTCATGTTTAAATATAAAACCTTAATTGCTGGGAGAACTAAGAGCAATGTTTAAAATACATTCTCTATGTGCCTTCCTTACTTACCACGTACAATACATTACTACTCCACCACTATAGAGCCCACCAAGTTTACATAAGCAATCATTTTCCTGTAACCATAGTAGGATTTATGCTGTCAGTTGTGCTGGCTCAGCTACAGTCGTCTACATTTTACTCATGGAAATGTAAACTTTGCAGTGTTTGTTTTTAAGTAACTAACTATGGATTTGTTATGGTCAGCACAGACAAAGTTATTCATTTCCTACAGCTCAATCACCTGATGTCACCTTGGGTTTCTTCAAACTTAGTATGCTAAAGGGCACTTAAGTCACTGCTACATTGATAGCTTGTTGGATGGACTCGTGTGTATGCTTGTTGACGTTCAGTTTTTTTCCTACAGACTATGTTGATTTACTTTAAAACCTAAAATACAGTACACATGCATCAGCAAGAACCAAGCTGATTACATACAGTACATCAGGGGTCTTCAAACTCGGTATGAGGGTCACATCATACATTTAAAAAAAATTAGCGAACCAGAAAAAATCAAACATGAATGAATGAATATTGTTTACATGGAGTTTGCTTTCATTCAGCATTATATGATTAAGAACTGGAAAATAAAACCTCTACAGCATGAGTTAAAAATGTCATGGCTGCGGCATGTGTATGCCACTGTCAGGCTGTAGTGTTATTATTGGGGTGAGTAGTCAGGGAATGTAAAACCATGGCTCAGGGAATGTAAAACCATGGCTCAGGTATCTGTTTTTTTGTTGAACCAGTGGACTGAATGGGGAAAAAAAATGTTTCCATCCACACAATCAAGGTGAATGAAGAATTCCCCCTTTCCCCCCTCAGTGGGGCATTGCATTCTGACAGTGGCTGCAGCCACAGATCGATAACAGTTTTCCATTGTGTGCCTTTAACAGTATAGATCGAACAATAGACTTCGGCTGAGCAAGGGTGGTCACACACTGATTGAATGTGCAACATTTTCAATCACTGTATAGCCAGTTTTAGACCCATCCTTTAAGTGCTTGAACCAAAAAAAAATGGATCCTGCTCCTTTAAAGCATGTTATATGACACAGTGCTTGTGCTGTGTGATTTGGACCCCTGTAACACTTAAAAAACCTGTCTGATCCTGCTAGTTTCTCCCCACCCCTATGTAAACTGACCACAGTAATCATGGCTGCTGAGCCCTGACACCGTGGTCAGTTTGTGTGCCTCTGTCAGCCACAGCCCTGTTGTCTCTCCTCTCTGCTCTTGTGTCCTCCTTCCCCTCCCCTTCCAGCCTCTCAGCTCCTGTGTCAGGGTCTGCCCCCACCCCTCCTGCTGCTGCTGTAATAGCATGATTTATTGTATATAATCTACTCTGTCTTACAATGATGTGTCCCCCTGTGTGTGTGCTGTATAAAAATAAAAGCCATATATATGTTATCTGTGAGTGCTGATCAGCAGTCGCGTGACGCGCCACATCTCTCTGACTGGCGCCCCCCCTCCTCCTCTCCAGACTGACATCAGCAGGGGAATCTCGGCCCCTCCCGCTGCATCTGTGAGACAGGGAGAGGAGAGATGCTGGTTTTCCAGCATGCTCATCTGAAGTACAGAATCCAACAGAATAATTAGAAGATTTTTTAAACTGAAACCAAAGCCTTTTTTTTTTTACATTTTGGATAGAGTGGAGATGTTTGAAAGCCCTGTCAGGTCCCTTTTTGCTGTCCCCGCTAGGGAGATCCATGTTCCTTATTTAGTATTTTTTCTAACTTTCTCTAAGTCAAAATAACAGAAAATTTACTATCAAATGTAATTTTCCTTTCCTGATGGACTCCATGGCAGCATACGTTTGGGTAGTCCCACCCTGGCTCCTAGCCCATAGGACCACACTCCCATAAATTTTCAGGCTGTTCCATAACCAGCCTACTTATGACTCTGGGAGGAAACTCCTGCTGCCATGGAGTCCATCAGGAAAGGAAAATTACAGTAAGTATTTGATAGTACATTTTTAGTTTTCCTGACAGACTTCCATGGCAGCATACATTTAGGAACTAGCTAGCCCCAAAAAACATGGGTGGGGTGTCAGAAAAGTAGGGTTTCAAGCATAGTCAACAGAAACCCTATGGATAGATATTAACAGCATAAGGAAGTTGGCTACACCCCACAATGAGCCAGAACAGCTTTTATGGAAGACATGTCATCCTCATACAACTATTCCTGGCACCCTTTCACAGGAAGCCCACACACTCCTGGATGAGTGTGTGATGACTGCTTCTGTAGGAAGCAATCCCTAAGCTTTATAAGCTTAATGGCTAGCTAGAATGATCCCATTCAGCAAAAATTGTGGATGACATTACGGGCCAGCTTATTTTGAAAATAGTGTGACAAATATGTTCTAAAATGCTAAACAAAGCTGTAGCTTGAGAGCATGCTCGAAGTATCCTAATATCCATGGCATGGAACCAGTCATTCTTGGTGGTCCTACATATGGGAGGAACAAATCTTTTGTTCTCATAGAATGCCAAAGCCACCTCAGATTGCCACCCAGTATGGATGTAAACACTACCCGTACTGGGCAGAAAGCCACAAGGCCCAAATCCCAGCAAACCTCCTGACAGGAAAAAGAACCCATAGAAAGGCTGCCTTCATGATAGACGTTACTCAAAACTGGACTGAAAGAGATTCCATCTGGAGCAGCGAGCTGTCAAGGGGCCTTAAAGGCCCTGATTCTGGCCAAGCTTCCTGCTGAGGATGTCCTAAAGATGCCCTAGAGAGATTGACATCATCAATCTTATCTCAAACTGGACTGGAGGGGATCCCATCTCTAGCTGTAAGCCACCAAAGGATCCTTCCTAGCCTAAAGCTTTGATCTTGGCAAAATTCCTGGCAAACTTCCTGGCTGAAGAGATAGCCCTTAGAGTGCATATCTTCATAGCTCAGTCTTTATACATGCTGGACTGCAAAAATATCTCATCTGGACTAGGCAAGGAAGTCCAGAGCAAGTAGTAAACCCCACCTAGAGAGTCTTGGCTCTCCTTAGAGTCTCAGATGCAGCCCCCCATCAAAGTATTGGATAAGTAAGGGATAGTCTAACCATGAGACATTGGATATTGACAGAGACTGCAGAGGTCTGCCCTCTGAGAGCTTTAGGATAAGTTAAAGTCCAGAATGCACCTGACTGAAGCAAAGAAAACAAAGCAGTCCAAACTGAACAAACTCTATTCAAATCCTTTTGTAGGATTTATAGATATTAGCTTAAAGAAACAGCCAAGCCTGATCAGTTTCTTCCTGCCAGGATGACAAACTGGAAGAGATGAACAAGAATGGAATATTGCTCTCTATGACAGAAGATCTCATCCGAGAGAGAGGATTTCAATCGATACCCTGGTATCAAAGGCAGGAACCAATGCCTGTTTGGCCAATGGGGAATTACTGCAAAAATTGCCACGGTCTTTAACAACAGACCCCCCCCCCCCCCAAAAAACTGTATATGGATCAAACTGGAAGCATATGGCTTATGAGATCTTTACTGATCTGACACCGCATCCACCAGATTTTGTCCCACTCCTCTTTGCAAATCCTCGAGGTTTTGAGGCTGACGTCTGGTAAATCAAACCTTTAACTTCCCCATATTTTCTATGGGATTAAGATCTGGAGACTGGCTAGGCCACTCCAGGACCTTAATGTGCTTCTTCTTGAACCACTCCTTTGTTGCCTTGGCCGTGTGTTTTGAATCAATGCCCTGGCTGAAGAAAGGAGGTTCTCACCCAGGATTTGACAGTACATGGCCCCATCCATCGTCCCTTTCATGCAGTGAAGTTGTCCTGTCCCCTTAGCAGAAAAACACCCTCAAAGCATAATGTTTCCGCCTCCATGTTTGACGGTGGGGATGGTGTTCTTGGGGTCATAGGCAACATTCCTCCTCCAAAAACGACGAGTTGAGTTGATGCCAAAGAGCTTGATTTTGGTCTCATCTGACCACAACACTTTCACCCAGTTCTTCTCTAAATCATTCAGATGTTTATTTGCAAACTTCAGATGGGCCTGGACATGTGCTTTCTTGAGCAGGGGGACCTTGTGGGCGCTGCAGAATTTCAATCCTTCATGGCGTAGTGTGTTACCAACTGTTTTCTTGGTGTCTATGGTCAGCTGCCTTAAGATCATTGACATGATTCTCCCGTGTAGTTCTGGGCTGATTTATTACCATTTTCATGATTATTGAAACTCCACGAGGTGAGATCTTGCATGGAGTCTCAGACCGAGGGAGATTGACAGTTATTTAGTGTTTCTTTCATTTTGTGAATTATCGCACCAACTGTTGTCAGCCTCTCAACAAGCTGCGCAGTAGGGAACCAGAAGTGAAGCCAAAAGTCTGAACTGCCCGGTTCCCATACCAGGAATGACGGTGGCAGCACCCGGGTGTCGATCCGAAGGTTGGCTTCGGGTACCAACATTGGGGGCTTACTGGACAGTCCATATATTAAGTCAGCAGATTCAGCATTTGTAACTGCTGACTTTAAAAAAAAATAAAAAATTCCCCAAGCGGAACTCCACTTTAAAGGAAAATGGTTGTCTTTTGTGTTGCTTGTACATGAGTTGCTTTGAGGTTCTTATAAGTTGCTTGTGCATGCACATTGTCTTGTATGGGAAAAGCAGTTCAGATGCAAAGGCTTTGTGCACAATAGTGTAATGAAGGGGTTAAAACGCGACTATACCAAATGCACTGGTATTTGATTTATGCTGATTCTTTTTAAGCCTTCTGAGGCTCCAGTGATAACACACACACACACACATAAGAAATAATTAACGTTTTTTTGATTTATTAGGTCTTTGTAACAGAAATGAAAATGGTGGTTTTGGTTAAAAATGTAGCAATTTAACAAATCCAATCTTGTCAGGGAGCCCCAGGGCTGCAGGCATGTTATGGACTGCCAACCCATGAAATGATGATCAGATGGCATTTTTATATCAATAAGGCGAGGTGCATGAATCATGTGTTTCTCTGTTTACTACAGTGCTAATGAGGCTACTGGACAAATCAGCTTAGAGATAAATACATGGACATATGTGGCACAATACAATACAAAGAAATACAAAAGTAATAAAAAGACACCAACTGGTTAAAAAGTTAGGAGACATTTATAAACTTTAAATTGGAAGATTGTATATCTGATTTAACATCTTTAGAGTTTTTCACTATAAGGACTCATGCACGCTTGAGCTCAGGGGGATGACTTTTTTCTGCCTAAAAATGGCCTTGCGTGTTAGCTGATGTGTCCATGCATGCCTAGGCATTCATTGGAGTTTAGAGGCAGAAGCATTTAAAGGCAAAAAAAAAACAAAAAACACATCACTTGTGCATTCAGGAAAGGAGCGTTTTGGCTGACAAAATGGATCTAAATGATCCTAAGCACTAGGTGCAATTCAGCACATGAGCATTTATTCATTTCAGTGGGCAGAAAAAATAATATTAAAACGCTTAAATGCTTTTGCAAAAACACAGCTTAGGTGTGTTTTTGAAGCTGCTTTTCTTCTGCCAGGGACATACTTGGAGATCCGTGCAGGTCCAAGCAGGCGAGTGCTTGTCATTGAATTGAACAGGCTGCCTATATGTGGCTGCATGAATCACCAGTGCATCCCATGTGGAGTGAATTTGCAATTGTGTCCATCTAGTTCTGAGATTTTCACAAGTCAGCCACACTTCACAGCTCTGTATAATGAGGCTAGACTAGAGATGGAAAGGCCTATAAAAAAAAAAAGAAAAATTGGGGAAAAAAAATATATATTTTTTCAAAGCCGTTTTTTTGTTTTTCTTAAAAAAAAAAACAAGTGTGGAATATGTTCTTTTACAATGATACACAACATATTTTTGACATGGTATTTTAAATTATATAACAAAAAGACCTTAAAGCGGAGTTCCACTCGTTTTTTGGTTTATTAAAAGCCAGCAGCTACAAAAAGTATAGCTGCTGACTTTTAATAAACAGACACTTACCTGTTCCATGCTCCAGCTATGCGGGCGCCCAGAGCCTCACTCCTCTCCCCCTCCTCTCTGCGGCGCCATCATAGCAAGGTACACACCCCCCCACCCAAAAAAATTATATGCCAATTGTTGCATGTCAGTGGGCGAGGAGTGCTTAAAGCGAAAGTTCCACTTTTGGGTTGAACTCTGCTTTAATGAAAGATGTTTGAGATTTTATGTAAAGTCTTAAATTATTACAAGTTCTCTCAGCTGAAGACAAGCAAATCCTTGAAAACAGTTCAAGTAACACTGTGCTTCAAGATGCAGTTCTTGAACAAGAGAAATACGCATTTAGTACTGCCAATACGCATTTAATACTGCCATTAGAGAGCACTGTAGGGGAAAGGCTCCAGTTTAGTTTACATGTGGGCTTCATCTTGTATCTTCTACAGTTGGGTGATTGTTGAGACAAAGTAGACGATTGGCCTCAATTGACAGGTAAGAGGATGTCTGGCAAATTCGTTTTTAACCTTTACATGATTCCTATAAATGTTCTCCACCATCACAGTTTATCTATAGTCTGGTCAGCAATTTTTTTTTCCTCCTCTCAGTAAAATGGTGAAACCAACATCTAGAGTTTGGAAACATTTCCACAATGCAGTTTCTGCTGAGAGCAAAGCTTAAATTTGCAAATATTGTGGGAAGAAATATTCTTTTCCAAATGCTACAAGGATAGAAAAACACATCCTGGCATGCTAAAGATGCCCTAAAGACTTAAAAAAAACTTTATGGAATGAAATGACAATGACCAGAATGAAGGTGAGAATAGCTTTTCCTTCCAGAGTTCTCATTCCAGAAACACTCTTTTTGCTGCTCCTGGATCATCACAAAGTGTTTCTTCACCAGCAGCATCTTCAAGTAAAGAAGGGTTACCAACCACGGCCTCCCAAAAATATACAATCCCTTCATTTATAGATAAAATGACACCTGAAAACATTCATCAAGCTCTTGCAAGAGCAATATGTGCTTCTGGATCAGCATTGTCAATAACTGAAAATGCGTAATAACAGGAAGCGTTTGCAATATTATGAGGGGAAAGGGGTGGTTACCTGTTCTCATGTATAGGTGAAATGTTCTTAACATATGCAGTTCTTGTTATTCAATTTGTAATAAAAAATAAAATGTTAAAAAGCAAGTTTAGTTTATTTACTGAATAAGCTGTACTTTTATTTCAAGCACAATATGTTTATATACACTGCATTTCACCTTCCAGTGTAACAAACTAACTTACAATTTGTAACTATATTCTACACTGATTTTTTTTTTTTTTTCATTTCTCCAAAATTTCAGTTTTTCTGTGAAAAAACAGGGAAAATTCATTTTTTCCCCATTTTAAAATTTCCAGACATTTTAAATCTCTAGGTTAGACACCTGGCTTTTTTATCTGTTGCAGTTTAGAAATGTTTACAGGCCTTGTCCCTCCCTCACTTTTCTCTCTCCTCCTACCAGTATGTTCCTTGCACTTCACAAGTGATTGGCTCCCTGTGCTATTTCGTGAAAAGTCCTGAGGACTGGAATTTTAGACTTTATACATACACATACACTATTTTGTTCTGAAAAGAAACAGATATGATTAAAATGGATGAGATTTATTTACTGTACGTTTAGTAGTGGGGAGAGACAATGAGTTAATCAACATACAGTACTACAGCTTCCCATGCCTATTTTATTCATCCCACACACAAGCCATGCTCTAAGACATAGAGGTCAACGTGAAAGAGAGGGCCATTCATGGCCACTACTTCAATTGAATATATCTCAATAAAAACTAAAAATTCCCTTTAATGTGAAAGTTTGGCCAGTCGTCTAAAGATCATCTGAATAAACCCATTAACAGATTTGAGCAAAAGTTGCAGGAAAATAAAACCACTAGGATGGAAGCACCTGAATACAGAATTAGAAAAAATGACGTGCTAAATAGCAATCTAAATTAACAGTATTTGTACTTATTCACATACAGGAATTTCCGGAGACTGCACTCGTTGTGCTGCATTCGTCCTCTATGGGAAACTTGTTCCACTATCTCCTTCCTTTTAGGTGCTTTGAAGCTTCCTGTATCCTTTCAACACCAGACACGATGTACTTGCAGACTTTTTTTTAGTTCTTTATTTAGCTTTTCCATGAAAGAGCTGAAATGCAAGTGGTACAAGCTGATAACTGACATAGCAACATAGAGCAAAAAAATAAAAATAAAATTAAAGTTATTGCTATTACAAGCTCTATAGAAAAGAATTGAAGATAAATAAGAAAATAAGACGTGAAGTCACCTAATGAGTGGTATAGCCCTATCAAATAAAGTTTCACTAGAGCTGGGTTCCCTGGTACAAAAATCTTTTATGGTGAGTACAAAAATCCTATTTTATTGGAGTCCATTGAAGAACACGTGGGGGGACTGATTTACTAAAACTGGAGAATGCAAAATCTGGTGCAGCTGCACATGGTAGCCAATCAGCTTCTAAATTTAGCTTGTTCAATTAAGTTTTGACAAAAAGAAAACATGGAAGCTGATTGCTATACAGAGCTGAACCAGATTTCGCACTCTCCAGTTTTAGTAGATCAACCCCACAAAGTCTTTAACTTTTGGGATGTCCAAATGAGGGGTGGGCAACATAGCAAACAAACACTAACAGGCCCATGAAACATAACAGAAAACTGGGAATTGTAGCAGCCCAAAGAGCCACCTGAAAAACCTTATGCCAGAATCTTGTATCAGATAAGGCCACAACGTCCACTTCTTAGAGGACATGTGAACAGAAGTCTAGGTTTTTAACCTTGCAAATCTGGGGAAAGGTTGTCCGATACCGAAAAGCCCAATAAGCACTTACAAATTCAGTAGAGTTGGCCTTCACAGAAAATGGTGGAAGATGGCCTGCCTGAGCCATCAAGAACATGTTGGAACAACTTCTCTCAATCCGTGCCACTGGCCACAGCTGGTGGTGCTTATCGTACTCTCGTGGTAGGGAAGTCTCCCCGCCGTCAGAATACAATAACACAGTGAGAGGGTTTTCCCCATCCACATCAAGTGTGTGGATGAAAGAATCAAGTTATTTCCTGCATAGCAGCTTCTTCAAGCTTTTTAAAGATCAGCAATACTTTGACAAATCAACTTGAACTTTAAAAGTCCAGCCTTTTCTCACATAGCATCCATTGTGAGTCTCCCAAGATTGGGTTCTCATTCATAATCTCTCTGACTCAAAGGGCCACCTTTTCTCCAGGTTAGAAACTTACATGGTAAATGTCAGGGGTAGCCTGTTGCGATCTTTCTTCTCCCCAATACTCCTCCCTCACCAGCTTTTAAATGGGATACAGACAAACGAATAATGGAAATTGGTGCAATAGTTGTCACTTAACCCCTTTGCTATGTATATGAAACAAAAAAAAGTTATGTATTAATAGTCCTTCCAATCACTTTGATTGTCCGTAGCTCAGGGCAAGCCTCTGGAAGGGAAGTAGAAGCAATCTCCGGGACCATGCAAAAGAAGAACAATACAGAGGCACCTCTAAGTGCAGACTGATTAACACATTTATTTTGCACAAAGTAAGAGAGCATCTCACATTTTCATGGATAAAACAGGCATGTATGTATAGTCCACTGTCCATGGGACAACAATCACGTTGTGCCTCTTGTATCGTCACTCAGCTGAGTCCAGGTGCTGGCTGTTTGTGTAGATGAATCCAGGAGAGAGGGCTTGAATGCTCTTGGAGCGCAGCGTTAAATGCGATGACATCACAGGACATGCCCCAGCGCGTTTCCTAGCATGCACACTGGAGGGGGGCGATCAGTGTGCGCTCCTTTGTCAAGCTGGTATTACTAAGCTATGAATGCCTTAAATATACTGCTATCTAATGGTGCAATTTGTGACTACACCATTCCACAGGGGTTTTTTTTTTCTAAAGAACCTCATGTGGCTATAGGGCAGTGATGGCGGACCTTGGCACCCCAGATGTTTTGGAACTACATTTCCCATGATGCTTAACTACACTGCAGAGTGCATGAGCATCATGGGAAATGTAGTTCCAAAACATCTGGGGTGCCAAGGTTCGCCATCACTGCTATAGGGTGATGCCTACGATGTGGGGTGGTGGGTAGTAAATATATATTTATTGCATGAAAGTCAATATATGTATTTTTCCACAATTTTCCATCGACTTGATACTGCGCTTCAAGAGCATACCAGCCCTCTCTCATGGATCCATCTACACAAAAATCCGGCACCTGGACCCAGCTGAGCGGTGATTGTTGTCCCATAGACAGTGGACTATACATACTGTACATGTCTGTTTTATCCATGAAACTGTGAGTCTCTCTTACTTTGTGCTAAATAAATATATTAACCAGTATGCACTTAGAGGCACCTCTGTAACCTTCTTCATCTAAAGGATGTACATAGTGCACCCACCAACTACACCCAGGAGTGAGACCTTACTAAAAAGATAACTAACCCCCTACAAGTGCTTTGTGTGCCTGCTGCAAATTGATCACCATATCTCAGCACTGCAAGGCAAAGTGCTAATCACGTAGCTTCTGGTTATCAAATTCAGTACAATGACTTTCTATTTTGCAACACATTTTTATCCTTTTCCCTTCATGACTCCTACATGTATTTTTTTTTCAATGTAATCTCTAGGAAAGGAGTAAAATAAAGTTGGAATGTTTTTTTAAGCAGTTAGAAAAACCAAGGGTGGATGTATATGTAGCACAACAGGATCTGGGATATTATCTTCTATCAAGACAGGCTACATGGTACAGCAGGGGAAAATAATGATCAGGTATCAAAAGACAAACCCAAAGCAACCACAGCTGCATGTTTAATAAAAAAATACAAGAAAGTCTATTGATGGCTTAAAGAGAGAAAGAATGAAGAAACCACTAGCCACAATCTGATCTCCTTGAATCACATTTGATAAATCAATGGTCAGGTATCTCTAGACTGTCAATTAACTCCATTGGAAACATGCTTGATGCAGTGCGGCTTCAGCATTAGCTAACAGCTGGTGCGAAGGCAGGAAATCGATCCTTGTGCTTTCAGGCCATGCCATTGATTACATTTTATACATTTCAGCTGACTTTGGGATTAAGAGGAGCTCAAAACATTAGAGTTTAACTTCTCTAAAGCACACAATGAGCTATCAGCACAGAATGGCAGTGTTACTCTGGTGATAAGGGGCTTTAGGCAGCATTTGGAATAGCGCTACTGTCTAAAATAGATCCCAGTATCTATTCGCTGAATAAAAAAGTGGCCTTCCAGGAATTCAGAATACAAGCATTTCTTTCATACACTGTGATGGATGAACTCATTGATAAATATAGCGGTGTGGCAGAGGTTGCAAGGTGAATGTATGTTTAGACACAAGGAGGTGCCCTCTGTACCATCCGAGTCATATATAGTAACATTACTATGACTAAGGATACACAATAATGCCACTATTTAATATAGCTCCTCTATTTTAATATACCACTAAAGAAGTTGGGATGTTAGTGTTGGAGAATCTTCTACTCCTGCTTTTGTTTGGTAATATTACTGGAGAAAAACGTCCAATATTTTTTGACCTTATTGTACCTAATATGAGACTCCATTCACAAAGTAGTATCTTACAGCAACCGAGTATGCAGTAGGATACCACACAGCATTTTTCAAAATTGTTGGGGGGGGGGGGGGTGGCATTCACTAAAATACTGCAGGCTCTATTTTATGAAGTCATGCATTATTTTAGTAGTGCAAGCCTGTGGTAATTGACCGCCAGCATCTTTGACAAACAGTGTAAATAGCTGGTTGTTGAATATCGGGCATACTTAACAGTAAACAACATGGTTGTTAAGGAGCGGGCTGCTGCCTTGTCCTTCACAAACAATGAGTCGTCAACTGTCAGCGAGGTTCTCTGCTGACTGCTGAATGTAAAGTAAAGAATTGCCTGCATTGAAAAAATAAGAAAATAAACAGTGTGGGGCCCCCCCAAAATCCATACCAGACCCTTTTCTGACCAAGCAGCCCAGTAGGTCAGGAAAGGGGGGGCGAGCAAGAGACCCCCCCGAACCATACCAGGTTGCATGTTCGCAATGTGGGAGGGTACTTTGGGGCAGGGGGTGCTCTGCTCCCCCCAAGCATCTTGTTCCCCTGTTGATGAGGACAAGGGCCTCTTCCCCACAACCCTGACCAGTGTATGTGTGGTTTGTGGGTGGGGGGTTTATCGGAATTTGGAATCTCCCTTCAACAATGGAGTGCATACTCATTCACCAAAAAAGTGCTCAAAAGTAAATAAAAAGGCAGACACAATTTTTGACCTTGTGTAGATCCATCATCAATCACGCTCCACCTCCCAATGCTAAATAAACTAAGGGGCGGGGCCACCCAATGAAATAACTAAGTGGCCCACCCCCTTATGACATCACTAAATGGGGCATGCTTGGACGATGACGTGCTCTTCCTGCAATATTCAACTTCAGGAGCTGTCCCCAGCAGTGATTTATTTTCACCACTAGATGTCTCTTGGGCTTCATTAAACCTGAAAGACTGAGGACATCCTGTTAGTACAGAGTGTCATGGACCATGGACCTGCCTCAAGAGGGGACATCATCACAGCACCATACATTTACCTTCAATGAGGCAGAGAGCATCACAGACATCATCATGTCAATGCTTCTTTCTGCATCATTAAGCAAAGAGAAAGAGCACCTTGAATGTCATGTGACCACCCTGAAGACTTAAGAAAAAGATAAGCATAAAAAAAACTCAGACATTTGTGTGAGGCCCAATGGAGGATGGCTGGGGGCAAAGCCTGGAATTGGACTTTGAGGTTTTAGATTTACTTCTAATTGTTGCTTAGATCAAAGCTGAATGAAGCTAAACACAAGGCAGATATACAAGATGAACCTCTTCATTAATTAGTCACTAAATATATTCTTTTAAAAGAAATGTGTAAGTACTTAACTTTGACCTCTTGCAGTACTTATACAGCAGAGCTGAGGCTGGGTGCAGGAAAAGCGGTACAAGTAGACCGTCAGATGTGCTGCAGTGCTCATGTGCTAACAAGGAGCATGCTGATAGGAGGAGAAAGCAGACTGACAAATAGATGAGCTTATTCCTTTGCTGCTCCTCCTTTCACTGTCCAGTCACTGTGCCGGGACAGGGTCATCCAGAGCCCAGGGCAAACATGCCAAACTGCGCCCCCCGCCCCAATGTGTATGAGCATTATGTGTCATCAAATATCCCCCCCCCAAAAAAAGCAAAAACTAAGCACTAATCTTTTTCACCCCCCTAGGCATAAATTCCCCCTCCTCCCAGTGCAAATATGTTCCCCTGCTGAAACCCCCCTCCCAGCACAAATCTTACTCCCCCATATCCCCCCAATTCAAGTGCCCCCCCCCCAAAAAATCACTCCTCCTAGCACATATTATCTACCCCTAAAATTGCCCCTCCCAATAACCCCACTGCAAATCCCTCCTTCCAGCACAAAGCACCCCAATCATCCCTCCTAGCACAAATATTCTTCCCCCATTCCTTCTCCCCATAAATTTTAGCATACTCCCCAATTCCCCTCCTAGAACAATACTTACTCCTTGCTGCCCCCCCCCCAATTCTCCTTTCCAACACAAATCCCATCCCCCCAATTTCCTTGGGGTGCCTCCCCCACCTCACATGATACCACAGTGCCCAGGGCAGCCACCCCTCCTGCCCACCCCTTGTCCCGGCCCTGGGCTGAGGTGGTAAGGAGACCTGTCCATATTGCTTAACTGTAGAGAGAAAAATCAGGTCTCCTCCGCTGCCAGAGGACAAAATGGGCATAAATACAAATCCTTTGGAATGTAAAAAAGCTCCCATATATGTATTTCCCCTGTGTATTTAGCTGTTTGGTTAGAGTTCAGCTTTAATTTAATAGATGATAATGCAGACAGCATTCCACCTTTTGGTGTATCTTTATAAATTAAGATACAGAGGCAACCGGGCTTAAAATCCTTTGACATAAAATAAACATTATATACGTTAATGCTATTACTCTGTCATTTGGGATTGAATTAAATTGAGTAGTTGATGAAGCATTACATACAAGTCCTATGTCATTTCATTCATGCACTATTAGTGCCTTTACACATAGCTCAATATTTGTCACAGACAATTCCTGGTTTAGATTTACCTTCCTTGGGGGAGCATTAAAATATGTTTGTACAGCTTGTCTATGGCTGAGGTCTGTAGTAAATTATTGCAGTGCATTGCTGAAGATCCACACAACTCAAAGCGGATACACATTCATGACCTGCAATGTGTGCCTTGTTACAGCAAACAGTTTGAATTTTATTTTTTGCATAAATAATTCATGAATCCATTTGGTAGGGCTTTGTAATTTAACTGAAAAACATAGCCCCACTATTACTGAAAAGATCCTAAATAAAATAAATAAATAAATATCAGAGTAATAATTCGAACAATAAGACATTTAGAAAACCCATGACTTTAGCCTTCTCAGGACATAGGTCACCAGGCTTCATTTATCAAGCTGTCTAGAGTAACAGCAGTCTGTATTGAGTGACATTCAACTAAACTGTTAAATGCTTAGCATCCAACTGTCCTATCACAATGCAGTACTCAATTTGGTTGTTTTGGCTCAAAAGATACATCCATTGGGATGATAGATCCTACTTAAAGTGGTGTTCCAAACACAAAAAAAAGTGATTAAAATTCCTATAAAAAAAAAAAAAAAAAGTGCCTCAGTGTGAAAGGAAAGGGGTTTAAATGGAAACAGGCTCACAGCTGCGGATCTCCAATTTAAATGAAATTTTTTCTTTTTTTTAAAAAAAAGAACAAAGAATGGCCTCCCATAGTGAGATATGTATAAACAATGCATGTTTATTAATGGCTTTACAGAATAACAAATGCAATAGAGAGGTTGCGTAAAATGTTTAGTTCTGCATTTTTACCAGACCAAAAAGAGGGACAACTGAGACTACATGAGGGCCAGATGCATTTGGTCTCAAAAAAGGAAAGGGACTAGCCCCTTCAAATGAGGGCCAATTGGGAGCTATTAGGAGCCATTAGGGATTGCTTAAATGTGCATGATCTTTTCAACCATCTCATGATGTCTGCTAAGTCAATTCCGCTCTTGAACGGGCATGTGTTAGTTGCAGAAGGACTCAGGCTCCTGTTTAGAAAATTAAGTAGAGAGGGGGCCAAACACAAACAGTTTTGCACTGGAGAAAACAGTAGCAGTTTCGCAAGTTTGTTTAACCTGTCTGATTGTTTTGCTCCACAAGAATGCTCATTCAGATGCTTTTGCATGGTGCACCATAGCCAGTATATTGTTGCCTCTCCCATAAGACTCTCATCTAATGTCCATGGGCACCTTTAGACGAGATTTTAATTGGTATTCATGGCCCTAACATTTTGGGACTTGGATACAGTTTTCTCAATGTCCATACCATATTGTTATATATGTTGGTCCTGTAGAACTCTGGTAGAGCAGCTTGAAAGGGAAAAATAACTGATGTAAAGAAGTCATCCTTTGGATAGGAGCATAGAAATCGCGAAGCTGCAAATAAAGTGGTCATCTGTGTGGTTGAGGCATCTCAAATGTAATGAGGTAAAGGGGTAAATGGGCAGTCATGGGCTGTGGGGTTGAAACTCTAAGCCAGGTGGGGGTTCACTGATAAACTGTTTACATAAGGACCCAGTAAGACTGTCTGGTTCAGGGCTCCTATTAGAAGGTAAGGAATTTATGGTGGCCACAATTTTCCTAGGGAGTAGACCACTTTTTGGTCTCTGTAGAGAGTATAGAAGTGGTGTTTTATGGACATAGTTAAGACAAGGACTCACAGTTCTGCGGTAGAGATAGAGGAATGGTGATATTGTATACCTTAGGTCCGTAAAGCAAAAAAGTCTCAGCTACAGTAATTCCTATGTGTGATGTAATTTGTGTTGCAATGTCAATAAATTATTTATCTTATTTATCTTATCAATAGTGTGGATATTGGAAGTATAAGTGCATACCTGTTTTGCTTTGATGAAGCGTGCCAGCATCCTACTGCATTTATCTCTAAATTCGTATACTGCCCTCATGAACAAGTCCTTATGTTTTGAGAAAGGGTGATCCAACAGGCAGCACAATGCAGAATGGCGTTGGATAAGGGTTAGGATAATGGGATTGCCACCATTCACTTTATTTGCAAGCATCTTCTCTGCTTACATCATTGGTAGCTGGCTGTCTCTTTCTGGTTCTTGCTTCTGGCCCCCTAATGACATCCTAAAACAATTGTGCATGTGCTTTAGTTTGCCTCCTGTGATGTGCAATGTGATTACCCAAGGAGGTTGCAGACAGCTTGGGGTTCATTATTCTACTCTAGGCAAGGAATCTTGAAGTACATGGCAAGTTACTTTATAAGTAAGTTATTTATTTCAGGTATTCATATAGCGCCGTCAATTTACGCAGCATTTTACATATACATTATACATATATATTTGTGATTCTGTGAAAGCAGGGGGAAAAGATGAATATTATGAAAAGTGGGTGGAGAAGGTGAAGGTCAGTTTTAATGATTGCTTCAATGCCACCAATCTTCCTTTCTTTTTTCTTTTTTTCTTTTTTTACTTTAATTATTATTATTTTTTAATTAAAGAAGTCACTAGCTACAACTTAGTTGTGTATGAAAACAGCCCACACTTTATTGATAATGGGAGATACAAAAAGCACATGAAATATTGCAGTGGTATAAATATTGAGTAGAATACCATATTACATGCTTACATATGTAAGATATTAATCCATGGTTGGTTAACCACAATAGCCATGCAATTTGGTCATGTCTCATTTAACATATGCATTACAAGCAAAGGATATAAATACCACTTTACTGAATGATATAAATGGATTTAATTGAATTCATTTGTGACCTTCTCCATTAATGTGTCCATGGCCCCATCACATTGGAGGTACTGGGAAATTTGTGTGAGCCCTGAGAATTGTAAACCTCAGAATAAAACATACCCTGGTATTGTTAGACACATTGCACAATCACAGTTATCTGTATGTGCATGAGCTGAGTACTCCTATGAGAGTTGGCTGGTGTGAGCAATGAATAAAAAGCACATCTTAGAAACAAAGATACACTGTAAAAAAATTTGTAGAGACTTTAACAACATAAATATACTGACATAGGCAAAAAAGACTGCCAATAAAAAGAAAAATATATAACCCTAAGATCACACCCAGATATCCTTTATTATCCTTTATTTGAATGGTCTGTCCCTATTTTGGAGCCACATGCCTCTTTCTCCCATTTCTCCTAAGTTGTCTCTTTTTTGGTCTGATGTATAGAACTTTATTAAAAAAAAAAATAATTAACTACCAACAGTACTATATTAGACAAAACCTTTCTTCCACATATATGAAAAATAATTCTGTAAATAATTGCATTTGTTATTTTAAGGCCAGTATAGTAGAAATGCAATGGTGAAAAAAAAGCATTTGTGGCTTTACCAAAGTGTTTTGGTATATTAGGACTACATCCACATGGGCAGCCAGGAATGGTACACTCTCTTTTTTGCTAAAGTACAATAATTCATGACATAGTTCATAGGGTGCCATTATATTGGAATGGCTTCAAAACATCTAAAGAGCACGGAAAAATGGATTGGCTGCAGACATGTGCGTAAGTATATATATATATATATATATGGATGTACGCATCACTGTGCCTTTTAATGTCTGCCTGTTACATTTTTGTTTCCTCAGTCACAGAGTTTGGTAGGGTTGCTCTCTCATATACCCCATTAAAAAAAAGTAGTAGTTTTTGATGTAAGACATTTGTGTATCGCCCCATTTGTAGCCCATCATTTTCTGGTGCCTTATGATTGGGGAACGCAGCTACAGCCTTCCCAAGTTCTTCTTCCATAAAAGATAAGTCAAACAAATCTCTTTGGGTTTCCGTCAAATTAATATTATTTACATAGGCCAAAAAATCAGCATGTGACTTAGACATTCTAAACTCATAAACAATCTGATAATGTGTGCTGATGCCATCAAAATAGTGTTCAGATCAATAAGGTGATATTATTATTATATTATATTATATTATATTATATTAAATTGTATATTATTTTTTGGCCAAAATAAAAAAAGAGGTTATACTTACCTGCTCTGTGCAAAATTATTGCAAAAGTGTTCTCTTTCTTCCTCTTTGGTGTTCCCCAACTGGTGCTGTCAGCTCCTCCTTCCTCCATGTGCCCCTTAGCAAGCTCGGTGCTAAGAGCACAGCCACGCAGGCTCATTACTGAGCCAGGTTGTGTGCATCCATAGAAGCAAGCGGCACCAGTAAGCCACGCCCCACAGTGAGCGCTCTCCTCACTAGAGTTTGACTGACAGCAGCATAAACCAATGGCTCCCGCTGCCTTCAGTGTCTCCTGTGAGACCAGGAAGAGAGGAAAGCATTTCTGTAGCCCGGACAAGGCTGGTTCGGTGAGAGGAGTCAGGTAAGTGTTTAGGGATGGGGAGGAGAACAAGTAGTGGGGAGTTTATAACCTTAATGCAGAGAAAGCATTAAGGTTAAAAAAATAAATAAAAAAATTTGACTTTAGAACTACTTTAAGGATTAAACCCTAGTACGAATCAGTACGTATAGCCCCAATATGAGAAGGGGACTGCTGTACGCTGGCAATAGTAAAACAGATGTCCAGTGTGTTCCCCTTTCTAACAGAGCATACAGAAAAGACATTGATGCTCTGCTTTACAGTACGACAAATATTTCAGTACATCTTGTGCTGCTTAGTCATACAGTTTGCCAGTTTGGAGAGGCAACGTAGTTCTGTACGCCTGGCTTATCTGCTGGGAGAGCAACTCCTCCCAAGCCCTAGTAACATCTTTGTTTCTGCATGTAAAATCTAAAGCTTTCATACAAAATTATTGTACTATATAAATCGTTAATATTAATAATAAATAATTAAAAAATTAATCATGAATATATAATGTTGAATTCAGATACCATTATATAGTAGATGGCAGAAATATCAAATGGTTTATAATAAAAATCTTCAGTGATTTCTAACCTTTAAGTCTGCATGTACGGTCATTATGACTAGTTTATCAATGTCTGAGGTTTCCTTAGGGCTGATTAGGAATCCCTATAGTATTGACCCAGAAAAATACTAATTTGGCATGCTATGTCCAAAAGGAAGGGAGGGCTCCTTCTGATACTAAATCTGTCTATTTGTTCTATGGATATACTTGTCAAAGTAATTTCTCTTTTCCGATTTTTCTATATTTTCTCTTTTGCCCCAAGCCATTCTTCTTTCTTCTTGGACTTCTTTTTAATTACATTTCTTATCTTTAATTTGTGAATATACACATACTTAACACTTTCAGTAATACATAACATACCAAATAATGGTAATGCCACTCGTTTTGGATTACATTCTAATGTAACATGGATCTTATAGCATAGTCATATTCTTTTGGAAATAAAGTCTTTCTTATTCTTTTTATCTCATTTAAAACCATTGAAAAACATTTATTATATCTACAACTCAAAGTACTTTTGTGTGATCAGTAAATTATAACTATAGTAACTTTAACCACTTCAATACAGGGCATTTACACCCCCTTCCTGCCCAAGCCAATTTTCAGTTTTAAGCGCTGTCGCAATTTGAATAAAAATTACGCAGTCATGCGATGCTGTACCCAAATTAAATTTTTATAATTTTATCCCCACAAATAGAGCTTTCATTTGGTGGTATTTGATCATCTCTGTGGTTTTTATTTTTTGCGCTATAAACAAAAGAAAAGCGACAAGTTTGAAAAAAAACACAATGGGGGTTATTTACGAAAAGGCAAATCCACTTTGCACTGAAAGTGCACTTGGAAGTGCAGTCGCTCTAAATCTAAGGGGTAGATCTGAAATGAGTGGAAGCTCTGCTGATTTTATCATCCAATCATGTGCAAGCTAAAATGCAGTTTTTTATTTTCCTTGCGTGTCCCCCCTTGGATCTACAGTGACTTTACTTTCAAGTGCACTTGCAGTGCAAAGTGGATTTTCCTTTAGTAAATAACCCCCAATATTTTTATTTTTTTGCTATAATAAATACCGCTTTTTAAAAAAAAAAATAATTCCTAATTTTAGGCCGATATGTATTCTTCTACATATTTTGGTAAAAAAATCGCAATAAGCGTATATTAATTGGTTTGCGCAAAAGTTATAGGGGGTTATTTACTAAAGGCAAATCCACTTTGCACTACAAGTGCACTTCGGAAGTGAAGTTGCTGTAGATCCAAGGGGGACATGCAAGGAAAATAAAAAACAGCATTTTAGCTTGCATATGATTGGATGATAAAATCAGCAGAGCTTCCCCTCATTTCAGATGTACCCCTTAGATTTAGAGCGACTGCACTTCCAAGTGCACTTTCAGTGCACAGTGGATTTCCTTTTGTAAATAACCCCCATAGTGTCTACAAAATAGGTGATAGATTTATGGCATTTCTATAATTTTTTTTTTTTACTCGTAATGGCGCAATCTGCGGTTTTTATCGTGACTGTGACATTGCGGCAGACATATCAGACACTTTTGACACCATTTTGGGACCATTCACATTTATACAGCAACCAGTGCTATACAAGTGCATTGATTACTGTATAAATGTCACTGCTAGGGAAGGGGTTCTCAAGGCGTTAATTGTGTTACCTAGGGAGTGATTCTAACTCTAGGGGGAGGGGACTCACAAGGGTAGGAGACCGATCAGTGCTCCTCTGTACACATGATCGCTCTCCTCTCAGCTGACAGAACGTGGATGTGTGTGTTTACACACACATCCACGTCCCTTCTCGGTGAACGGGCAATCACAGGTGCCCAGCGGATACCGCGGGCAGCCACCAGGCGCACGCATCATCTCCCGAGTGACGCGGCAGGGGCGAGTGCATGCCCCCAGACGATCAAGAAGCCCAGGATGTCATATGACTCCTGCCCAGAATGGGATCCCTCCTGCGGACATCATATGATAATGAGCGGGATGGGAAGTGGTTAATAGGGATGAGCCAAACACCTCCTGGTTTAGTTGCGAATAGGCAAAAAATTAATTTGAACACGCGAACACCATTAAAGTCTATGGGACACGAACATGAAAAATCAAAAGTGCTAATTTTAAAGGCTTATATGCATGGTATTGTCATAAAAAGTGTTTGGGGACCTGGGCCCTGCCCCAGGGAATATGTATCAATGCAAAAAAGTTTTAAAAGGCAAAGTTTTTTCGGGAGCAGTGATTTTAATAATGCTTAAAGTGAAACAATAAAAATGAAATATTCCTTTAAATTTCGTACCTAGGGGGTGTCTATAGTATGCCTGTAAAGTGGCACATGTTTTTTTAATTTTGGCGTGGGGTTCCCCTTAAAATCCATACCAGACCTGAAGGGTCGGGGTTCCCCTGTGGGGGAATCCCATGCCGTTTTTTTCAATGACTTTTATGTGTATTGCCGTGACCGACAATTCATTATAGCCGCGAGTACTTTTAAATTACTTTTTTTTCCTTTAGAAATGTCATTTTGCTCTTGGACTGTTCTAAATATGGGAAACATGTGCCACTTTACAGGCATACTATAGACACCCCCCAGGTTATGAAATTTAAAGGAATATTTACTTTTTTGTTTCACTTTAAGCATTATTAAAATCACTGCTCCCGAAAAAACAGCCCCTTTTAAAACTTTTTTTTTTGCATTGATACATGTCCCCTGGGGCAGGACCCAGGTCCCCAAACACTTTTTATGCCTGTAAAGTGGCACGTTTCCCATATTTAGAACAGTCCAAGAGCAAAATGACATTTCTAAAGGAAAAAAAGTAATTTAAAAGTACTTGCGGCTATAATCAATTGTCCGCCCCGGCAATACACATAAAAGTAATTGAAAAAATGGGCATGGGATTCCCCCACAGGGTCTTCAGGTCTGGTATGTATTTTAAGGGGAACCCCGCGCCAAATTAAAAAAAAAACATGTGCCACTTTACAGGCATACTATAGACACCCTCTAGGTATGAAATTTAAAGGAATATTTCACTTTTATTGTTTCACTTTAAGCATTATTAAAATCACTGCTCCTGCTGTTTTTAAAACTTTTTTTGCATTGATACATGTCCTCTGGGGCAGGACCCAGGTCCCCAAACACTTTATGACAATACCATGCATTTAAGCCTTTAAAATTAGTACTTTTGATTTCTCCCATAGACTTTTAAAAGGTGTTCCGCGGCTTTCGAATTTGCCGCAAACACCCCAAAGCGTTCGCTGTTCGGCAAACGGGCGAACAGCCAATGTTTGAGTTGAACTCATGTTCGACCCAAACGTAAAGCGCATTCCTAGTGGTTAATAATAAAAAAAAATGTGGCTGTGCATACCTAGATTATTGCCAGGCCAAGATTTATGTTTAAAACTCCTCTACTCTAAACAACAAAATAATCCTGATAATGAAATAAATAATAACACTAACTAGAAAAGAAACACAAATTGGTGCCCCCTTACGTTGGTGATCAGTGATAAAATGTCCACAAAGGCTGGCAATACAATTTTCTCGTTTAATATTCTTTAGATTTACCTTCAACTTTGTAGTGCAGGGGCCTGTCTGATTGAATACAAATGGAAGTGTTTAGGTTTCACCTCATATTATAAATATAAAGAAAAATTGAATAAATTTGTTTTATAATGTATAGCCAGCCTTACACTGGTAATAAATGGAGTGCCACCTTACATAGGTGGTCCGTGGAGAAAAGCTCCTTTGCATTGACCATCAATGGAGAAGGACCTCCTTAAATAGTTGGTCAGTAAAGAAAGGGACACTTACATTGGGGGACAGTATAATACCCTCTTGTATTGGTATTCAGTATACTTATTTTGGTGGTCAGTAAAGAAGTGCCTTCTTACATGGTGGTCATTGGAAAAGTGCCTCATTGCTTTGGTGATCATGAAAAAAGTGCCCTCTTACTTTAGTGGTCAGTGAGAGAAAAGCCTCTTACAATGGTAGTCAGTGGGACCATTACTTTGGTGGTCAAACGGGTTGCAGGAAATGAAAGCGCTCAATTCCCCCATCAACACAGTCAGTGTTGATGGTGAATCTCTCTCTCTGAGATATTCTTTTCTCCCTCCGGAGGGTCGCAGAGAGTCGTCCCTGCTGGGGGAACATAGTGATCACTGCTGGCAGCTATAGCCTCTGGCAAAAATCACATACTAAAAATCCTACATGCTAGTTGTACCCAAGTCAATCAATGGTTTGACTTGAGTGCAATCAGCCTGCACATAGATTAAACAAATCTCGGCCAGTTCCTGCTTACACGGCTGAGATTTAGTCCATCTTTGGTCTGCTCTTCATCTTTGTCTCTGAGTTCTGCTGTAAAGCCTTCAATAGTTTGAATATAATTTACCCTGGCAAATCATTGCTTGAGTCTCGGGGGGTTTTGATTTTTTCCATTTACTCAATATGCATGCTTTAGCTTTAGAGACATGGGTGTTAGATGAAAAAGAAAAAGGGGAGCAGGGTCTGGCAGCAAAGTCTGTAACTTGTTTGATAATTGTGAAAACTTGTTGCCAAAAAGTTCAGGGCAGTCCCAAAGAGGAGGGAGCCCAAATGGGTGCGCAACGCCAACAATTAGGGCTCGGCACAAAGGTTTTTCTTACCTTAATACATAGAATAAAACCTTAGAGCTTTAGCACCACTTTAAGGAGCAGTGCAGCATTGTTGGCGCTCTTTCACAGGATTTGGCATTAGGTGGGCTTTACTGGCAGGATCAAAAAGTATTTGTGTGACTCTGCAGGTGCACTAAGTACTGCAGCACATTTTTTATTGTAGGCCATAGTTCTACTTTAAACCAAATGTGGGTGCAAAAAAAGAAGAGGGCCACATGTGGGCCAGAAGACACCTGTTTGACATGCCTGCTGTGGAAACTTAATGCGGTTTGCACAGATTGCAAAGAACATCTCCTGCCACCAAGACAGTGGAAACAACTCAAGGGAGGCAAGGGTAACAATGTAATTTATAGAAAAGGATGTGGGAGAAGGGCATAAAGGATTCTGTGGATCTTTTTTTACCCAGTTTTGATATATGTATAAAAAAATCAATCAGTGGTCAGACAGAACAAGTGTACTAAATTTATGTTTTATTAACTTTGTTTTTGCAAAATATCTTTCATCAGGTAGCAAATCTTGAAATATGCACAGATTACATCATCTGCAATTGTTATGTGAAGCTTGAATTAGCACCAGGAAATAAAATAAGCATTTTATTGTGTTCCCTGAACGTCAGAGCACTTGGAACCCTGGTGGCCATTTATAAAGCCCCACAGGCGTCACCTCTTCATCTGCTGAGGTTAGGAAACTGAGAATATGCGCCCAGGGAAGCAGAAGGATATCCGTTTTTTTTAACTCTGGCTGTTACTGTACAAAGGAAAAGGATATGCCTTTTAGTTTCTGTTGCTTTAATCTAAATGGTTACATAAGGGCTTTAAACAACCATTTTAAAGTCAATGCACAAACAGTATTGTTAATATAAACTCTACTACATTTTTTAAAGGAAAATTATCATGGGTTTGGGTAAATTTTATTTATTTATTTTTAAAACCCAGATTTTGAATTTGTTATGTATTTTCTAAAAACGAGCAACAGAATTGGTTTACTTTTAGACTGTGCCTCTATATCTATTTGATCCTGTAAGGCAGTAGAACCTGGCGTGCACTACTCTATAGTCCAGCCTCCTCCTTTTTATTCACTTACAGTAATGCCGCATACACACGCTCAAACAATCCGGTGGAAAAGTCCGGCGGACTCAAGTAAAAATTTAAATTTTAGTCCAGCCATCTTATCTTAATGCAGGCATGTCAATGGTGAGGCTGCAGATGGACACTGATTAGGCTGCATTGATACCCTGACCCTTATTTTGTTTCACAGTTCTCTATTTAAAACGTTTTTTTTACCTGAAACTTCCCTCTTGAAGTGAAGGTGCATGTTATACACCAATAAATACGGTATATCCAAATAACACGCCCAAGCTCATCCTTAGTCCTGAGTGGCACTCTGGGATTCGTTGGGGGCCACAAAAGGTGTATATATATATATATATCTCCAAATAACACACCGGGCTCATCTCTTCACCACACACAGCCACATAGGCAAGAGAATTCTTGTTGGACAGTGCTCGGATGAACACACTTAGACCAAATTTTAATGGTTCAAAGAATATGAGGCAAAATGGTCGGCCCTCATGCATGTTTACTTCATCAAATTTCGCCCTCTTTGAAAAGAGTTTGGACACCCCTATCTTAATGCTACATTAACGATTTATGCTATTTTTTTTTCTGTGTGCACCATAATGAAAAAAAATACTTTGTTGATAATATTTTGCTTTAAATATCTGTGGGTGTGCAAATTACATAAAAATTCCACTGAGAAAAATTTACAGGAAGGTGCATTTTTTCTCTGAATTTTTCCTATTTTAACCTAAATATAACCCATAAAAAGAATGCATCAAAATTGGCTACCAATTTAAAGTCTTGTAGGTCCTTAAAAAATAATGTATGATGTCATGGACCCCTGTCCTCAGCAGAATTATGTCTGCTATATGCTTCATTTGTTCATTACCAGCATGATCTGAGGTCCCTTAGGCCACCCATTCACTTGACGAAGCATTAGTGTGGGGTGGAAAACATCAGACTATTATTCAAACACACGGACAAAGAGATATACACTCAGAGGACAAATCCCCCCTCCTTTACATAATGACACAGGTTGGGGTAAACTACATTTAGTAACATGAGACACACAGAGAGGAGTGGCTGCAGGAGAAACCCCCCTCCCCTCTAGCAGCTAATCCTCATTTACATCCCATAATAGGTTGCTCCCAAGGCAGACAGAAACAGTAGAACAATGGGATACAGCCACACCTCAAACGATCTAGTAAAAAGTATAAAACAGTCCATGAGACCAAGCTCATACAATATTCCAGCAGTTGGAAAGGTGAAATTAATTTATCTTTATATATTTCTTGAGGGATTTTGTTCAGAAATATTACTGAGCCCCTTCATTCTTCCAACACAAACCACACATATAGAACCCTGGATAACAGGGGTAACACGAAATGCAATGCTGACAGTGTGGTTGTACGGTGAGTCTGGTTAGTGCAGACCCGACTGGGGCTCTCGGTCACCCTGTGCAACCAATAGACAGGTATTGCAGGTATTCAAAATTATCTCACCAAAGACATACACAGGTTTTAAAATATGCTATCTATCCAGTCACACGCAACGAATACGAACTTTAAGCACAAACAATATTGGTTAGGGTAATGCACAATACATAAACTAATGGTTACCTGTTTTGCCTTATATGTCTCATATTCAGCCTAAAATGGATAGACTTCAGACTCATTACCTGCTAGACACCTTTTTATGACTGTTGGTTTCTTGTTGTCCTTACCCTATTGTACTATGCATCTAGCGGCTGCGCCCGCAATTATATGTTTTGCCTTTTTATTATTCTCATAGGAGGGGCCGGAGGAGCTGGACAAGGAGTTTCCAGAGCTCTCAAAGGTAAGTTGGGTACCACAAGCCCCCCCACCCAAAGTGACTTCCGTCACATATGATATGTTAGGGTAGATTTAAAAACCTAAAACCCAACTACTATACCTCCAGCCCCTTGGAGGTCCCCCCCAGCATGCATTGTATACTTTGTAGCAAAGTCCAGGGTCCCTTGAGGCCTAATGGTGACCTCCAGAGTCAGGGACAGCTGACATCCTTTTTTGTAGTAAGGGTTACAGGGCATGGTGGGTGTACTGCAAGATGAAATGGTGGGCAACAGACACTTTTTGAATGCAAAGAAATGTATTGTCTCTTGAACAGAACTGTTGGAGAGAGTGTTAGGGCCAGGACACCCTTAAGTAGATGCAATGATAATCGGCAGACTCCAAGACTTCTATAGAAAGACAGCTGTACAGGTGAAGGCCTCCAGCCCTACGCCACTTCTGTATAGGTAGAACCGCTGTCTCCTATGGCAGCAATCTTGTAGGAGTTACTAGCGGTAGTTGTATTCAACAATTGGCAACAGAAACAGTTCTCCACTTACTTCACAGTCTCTCACTGTGGCTCTTCACTCAACAAACTCCCAGTCTTTCACTAGACTTAGGATCCAATAGCCACTGGATCCCCTGAGCTCTTCCATTTTTAGCACTCAGTATCTTCCTCAAGCGTCACCCCTGCTTTCCTGCTTGGTCCCTGGCTTGGCACTCACAAATACTCTTCAAGCATCACCCCTGCTGACCCACTAGGTCCCTGGTTTGACACCCACTGATGCTCCGCAAGCATCACCTCTAGTGTCCCGCTAGGTCCCTGGCTTGGCACTCGCTGAAGTTTTTCCCACATTTCACCATCCTTGGCTGGTGAGAAGACTGCTCTGGTACTGGCTTCAGCTTACTCACAGTGGTCTCCGTTAACAAGGTGGATGGTCCCTTAGTGGCGTCAACTTCCCCTTCTACCTCTGACCACAGTTAGTTTCCTGCCCGGCTGAACCACTACTTCTGTTTGGACTACAAACCAGCAGTCCCAACCCTACGCTGCTCTCCTGCTCCTGGAAAGGCCCTCAGGCAGCCTAGCAGCCAAATGTCCCCAGGATAGGCCTCAGGCTTCTGGCCTAGCAGCCTGAGACAGCACAACACACGTCCACCCAGACAGGCATCCAGGTGGCACGGAACCCCAATCAACTAAATACACACAAATAAATAGGCTCTCCCAGCAGGCCAAGGGACAAAAAAAATCGCTGCCCATTGGCTGAGGCACCCCATCCATTCATGTCTGAGCTTGAAAAGCCCCTGTCTTATTGAATGTCACTAGCATAGTGCCACCTAGTGACAGAAGAGAAAGGGTGCAACAAGTCCAGATTTAGAGCTGAATCAGTTGATCTCCTAACAATTGGCCAAGGCAACTATAGCCTGGCAACTAAATTTGATAGCAACCCTGCCTAAACATCAGGGTACCACATCTGTATTTTTATAAAATAAAAATAATTCTGAGCGAATTAACGCATTATAATGTGCAATATCGCTTTAAACTAAAGTGTTTTAATTAAAAGTGTCCATGCTCCTAAGGCTTCTTAACCACTTCCCGACTGCCGCACGACGATGTACGTCGACAGAATGGCATGGGCAGGCATATGGGCGTACCTGTACGTCCCTGCCTTCCCGCGGGTGGGGGGCCCGATCGGGCCCCCCCCTGGTGCCAGCGGCGGTCGGTATCCGTGCAGGAGCGATCCGGGATGAGGGGACGGCCATTCATTCATGGCCATCCCCTCGCGATCGCTCCTGACGAATGGGAGTGAAGCATTGCATCACTTCCTCTCCTGTAATGTAAACACAGGAGAGGAAGTGATGTAATCTCTCCTCCGTGTCGGTATTTTTCGTTCCGGCACAGAGGAGAGAGGATCGGTGAGTTGCACCAACACGACACTTCACAGTAGAACATGCCAGGCACACTCACACCCCCCCTTTACCCCCCGATCACCCCCCCAATTACCCCTGCCCCCCCAGTCACAGTGACACCAATGCATTTTTTATTTTTTTTTGCATTGGTGTAATTTGTGACTGTAATAACTGTTAGGGCAGTTAGGGTTAGCCCCCTTTAGTTCTAATGTACCCCCCTAACCCCCCCAATAAAGGTTTAACCCCGTGATCACCCCCCGTCGCCAGTGTCACTAAGGCTGGGTTCACATTGCAGCGGTTTATGAGAACGGATGTGATTCGCACCGCACTGCAGTGCAAATCACATCCGATCTCTGCGATTCGAGTTCAGCCATTCGCCGCACCCGCCGCAAATTCGCACGGGACCCTTTTTTTGGTCCGCAGCAGAATCGGATCGCATGGGTGTTCACACCATGCGATCCGAGTTTGCAGATCGCACTGCGATATGCGAACTGATCTGGGGGTGTCATTAACATTTCACTGACACTCCCAGGAGTTCGCATAGGGCAGTGTGAACTGCCGCCGGGAGGCATGCGATGCGGGAACCCGCCGCGTATTCGTGGCGTTCCCGCATCACTCCAGTGTGAACCCAGCCTAATAAGCGATCGTTTTTCTGATCGCTGTATTAGTGTCACAGGTGACGCTAGTTAGGCAGGTAGGTATTTAGGTTCGCCGCAGCTTTTTATAGCGCCAGGGACCCCCATATACTACCGCATAAAGCCCCCTGATTGCCCCCTAGTTAACCCTTTCACCAGTGATCACCATATAACTGTTACAGGTGACGCTGGTTGGTTAGTTATTTTTTTATAGTTTCAGGGCACCCGCCATTTATTACCTAATAAAGGTTTAACCCCCTGATCACCCGGCGGGTGTCATTTGTGACTGTAATAACTGTTAGGGCAGTTAGGGTTAGCCCCCTTTAGTTCTAAGGTACCCCCCTAACCCCCCCAATAAAGGTTTAACCCCGTGATCACCCCCCCGTCGCCAGTGTCACTAAGGCTGGGTTCACATTGCAGCGGTTTATGAGAACGGATGTGATTTGCACCGCACTGCAGTGCAAATCACATCCGATCTCTGTGCGATTCGAGTTCAGCCATACAGATAGTATGGCTGAATTCGCGTTGCACCCGCCGCACCCGCCGCAAACTCGCACGGGACCCTTTTTTTGGTCCGCAGCAGAATCGGATCGCATGGGTGTTCACACCATGCGATCCGAGTTTGCAGATCGCACTGCGATATGCGAACTGATCTGGGGGTGTCATTAACATTTCACTGACACTCCCAGCAGTTCGCATAGGGCAGTGTGAACTGCCGCCGGGAGGCATGCGATGCGGGAACCCGCCGCGGATTCGTGGCGTTCCCGCATCGCTCCAGTGTGAACCCAGCCTAATAAGCGATCGTTTTTCTGATCGCTGTATTAGTGTCACAGGTGACGCTAGTTAGGCAGGTAGGTATTTAGGTTCGCCGCAGCTTTTTATAGCGCCAGGGACCCCCATATACTACCGCATAAAGCCCCCTGATTGCCCCCTAGTTAACCCTTTCACCAGTGATCACCATATAACTGTTACAGGTGACGCTGGTTGGTTAGTTATTTTTTTATAGTTTCAGGGCACCCGCCATTTATTACCTAGTCTCACTAGTGTACCCGTAAATTTAGGGGTGTCTACTTTCCAAAATGGGGTCATTGGGGGGGGGTTTGTGCCATCTTGGCATTTTATGGCCTTCAAAACTGTAACGCCCTTAGAAAGCCTGAAGGCGGTGCTTGGTTTTCGGGGCCCCGCACGCGGCTAGGCTCCCAAAAAGTCCCACATATGTGGTATCCCCATACTCAGGAGAAGCAGCAGAATTTATTTTGGGGTGTCATTTCACATATGCCCATGGCATGCGTGAGCAATATATCATTTAGTGACAACTTTGTGAAAAAATAAAATAAAATAAAAAAGTTTGTAATTTTCCCGCAACTTGTGGCAAAATATAAAATATTCCATGGACTCAACATGCCTCTCAGCAAATAACTTGGCGTGTCTACTTTCTAAAATGGGGTCATTTGTGGGGGTTTTGTGCCATCTTGGCATTTTATGGCCTTCAAAACTGTAATAGGTAGTGAGAAGTGAAATCAAAAATTTACGCCCTTAGAAAGCCTAATGGCGGTGCTTGGTTTTCGGGGCCCCGTACGCGGCTAGGCTCCCAAAAAGTCCCACATATGTGGTATCCCCGTACTCAGGAGAAGCAGCAGAATTTATTTTGGGGTGTCATTTCACATATGCCCATAGCATGTGTGAGCAATATATCATTTAGTGACAACTTTGTGTAAAAAAAAAAAAGTTTGTAATTTTCCCGCAACTTGTGGCAAAATATAAAATATTCCATGGACTCAACATGCCTCTCAGCAAATAGCTTGGGGTGTCTACTTTCTAAAATGGGGTCATTTGTGGGGGTTTTGTGCCATCTTGGCATTTTATGGCCTTCAAAACTGTAATAGGTAGTGAGAAGTGAAATCAAAAATTTACGCCCTTAGAAAGCCTGAAGGCGGTGCTTGGTTTTCGGGGCCCCGTACGCGGCTAGGCTCCCAAAAAGTACCACATATGTGGTATCCCCGTACTCAGGAGAAGCAGCAGAATTTATTTTGGGGTGTCATTTCACATATGCCCATAGCATGTGTGAGCAATATATCATTTAATAACAACTTTGTGTAAAAAAAAAAAAAAATATTTTTTTGTCATTATTCAATCGCTTTAGGCAAAAAAATAAAATATTCAATGGGCTCAACATGCCACTTATCAATTTCCTTAGGGGGTCTACTTTCCAAAATGGGGTCATTTGGGGGGGTTTTGTACTGCCCTGCCATTTTAGCACCTCAAGAAATGAGATAGGCAGTCGTAAACTAAAAGCTGCATAAATTCCAGAAAACGTACCTTAGTTTGTAGATGTGACAACTTTTGCGCAAACCAATAAATATACAGTTATTGACTTTTTTTTTTACCAAAGACATGTGGCTGAATACATTTTGGCCTAAATGTATGACTAAAATTGAGTTTATTGGATTTTTCTAATAACAAAAAGTAGAAAATATCATTTTTTTTTCAAAATTTGCGTTCTTTTTACGTTTATATCGCAAAAAAAAATCGCAGAGTCAGTCAAATACCTTTAAAAGAAAGCTCTATTTGTGGGAAGAAAAGGACGCAAATTTCGTTTGGGTACAACATTGCATGACCGCGCAATTAGCAGTTAAAGCAGCGCAGTGCCAAAGTGTAAAAAGACCTCTGGTCATTTACCAGCAAAATGGTCCGGTCTGAAAGTGGTTAAACCATTAACATTTTATATACATACATGTGATGTGCATAATGCAAACAAAATATTTTTGGGCCAAAAGATTTGGTGTATGCACCAATTGCTATAAATATAATAATGTGCAAATACAAGCAATTCTGTGCAAAATACAAAAAAAATATTTTTTGTGTAAAAAGTCCTACGTGCAAAACTTTCCAAAAGGCTACGCATACACCAATTTTCATAACGCAGTCAATGCAGTGTTATATGCAATTCTCCAGTACAATCTTCAATCGCATTAAAGGTGCAACCTTTAAAAAATGCACAATGTGTCACCTTTACTCAATCTTGTATGAATCCTTGCCCAGTTCTTTGAGAACTCACTAAAAGTAAGACTGTTAAGATTTATGGGTCATACATGCTTGTGAATATCTAGATCTCAAAAACCATCATTTCACCATATTAATTACACATAAAATCAACAGGGGATAAAAGGAAAACTTTCCATAAGTCAGATTATTAAAATACATTAACAACTAATGAAACCAATCCACTCACATTCGGCAGTGCTATTCCAGCACTAATGTTACAGCTTATGTGTTTTTTTGAGAACACACCTGCCCTCTGCTGTGTTTGAATGACTGTTCTTAATGCGGGATGACATCACATACCTGCAGTTACGCTCCACCAGTTTTGACCTCAAGATGTTGTGCTGCATACTATAATGCTCACGGATAATCAGTTAGCACTGTCTAATTTTTTATTACTTTTGGATTCAAAATATAAGGGAATATTAATTGATATAGCAGTTGGGGTGTGTCATTATTTTTATACTTACCATTTTCAATGCTTTCGGGCTAATCATGTAATGTGAAGGATTCCCTTACTCTTCAGATCTATTCCTAAATGATGCAGTGAGCAACACTCACAAGATGATGTTAGCACCACACTCTGCATCATTTCACTGTTAATGTAATGAGTGGGTGGGAGGGTGGTGTTCGTGTACCCCTGCAATTACAATATGTCCTCTGTGCCTTTTATGCAAAAGATTGAGGAGGTCTAGTTGTGGATTTCTGCAGAAGACAGTGGTGGAATAAGGGTGAGTTTTGCAAAAAGAGCTGCTTTTTTATAAATTTAAAACTTCCTAGACAATGTTTAAAAAAAAAAAAAATTCAGCATGGAATTGAGTTTTCCAGCCTAAACATCATCAAAACCATCCTAAAAAACTATAGTAGTAAATTTTCAAAACCTAAGGTATTGTTAGGAGCAACACTTAAACAGTATTTCTACTTTTACGGTTCAATTTGAGTAAGCCCCACTATATGTTTGTTATGTGTTCCTATTTACATAGGATGCATATTTCTCATCATTTAGATGTTTCTTAGGAGCAGGTGGCATGGCTGACTGCAGGGCTTTTTGACCAATGTCATAGTGAGTCTGTCCTAGGTCTGTCCTCATTAACATATATTGCAAAAAGCCCGGCCTCTAAACCTGTAGACCTTTGTTAGGACAGACAGTTTGCATATCTAGTTACAATTGATAACAAATATGAACCTGTACAATACAGGCAGGGTTAATTATGGCAAACACAGCAGCCCTGCACCCTCATAAACAAAGAAAACTATGCAGATTTTTTTCTTTGCTAGAGGGTCCACATTAGGGTATCTAAAAAAAGGTGAGTTGCATTTTTTTTTTAAGTCATGCTATGTGAATGGCAACATGTAACAAATATAAAGTAGGTGTTATACCAATTTGGCTGCAAAAGTGGAAATCCACTTTAAGGCTGGCCATACTTTTTTAAAGAATTTTCTTTTGAAAATCAGAAAATTAGTGCATTTTGTGATCTGATGGTGCCACCCTTGATTTTGAAATTCAGCCAACCAAGTCTTCAATTTAACCTCATGTTGCTACAGAAAATATTTTTTGTGGCTGGGAATAATCTTTTCTTTCCGGGAATTTTCTTTTCTTGCAAATGCGCATTTCTTTCTCAATTACATTTCTCAAACGATTCTCCCATCATTGATTAGAAAATAGTTTGTTTTTCAAAAAACTTCCAACATGTCTGATTACTCAAATTTGATTGCCGTGTGAAAATCGGCTGTTGCTGCAGCCCACCAATGGTGCGAAATGCGAACGAAAATTCTTAGATAAGATTTTCTAAAGATAATTCTTTCCAAATTTTGACCCAAGTATGGCCTTCCTAAGGCCCCTTATATTTACCAAGAGACTACCACTGCTTCATGGAAACAGGGATAGGATGCAGATTCTGTATCCTCGTGCTCCTCCCAGTGAGTAAATAGTAACTGGATGCACATAAGGGGTTATGAATATGGCATGCCACCCCTTGGCAGGAATGGCCCACACAATGGGGAATAAACTTGAATAACTAAATGGGCTCTTTATATACAGCACCCTGGATATTCCAATGACGCTGTTGCTTTATACTTGTTAACTTAAAAAAGCCTTTTCTAATTCAGTCCTAATCAATGTGTTCTTTTAATTATTCTTGTATACAAGCATTCTTGCTATGTGGTTCAAAATAGAAAGGGCTTTGATTAGAATATTGGAAGTATAGAGGCACTTTCAGCGCTGTGTGGTCAGGAACAAAGATTGCACAAGTAACACATTTCATACCTAATCGAATACATCATAATGGATTTTTTTTTTAACCGTTAAGTGCCTTACATAACATTGCGCTGAGAACTCAAATGTACCTTGCTCTGATCCTAGACTAGTAGATATATATGAACGATGCAAGAAGATAATAAGGATCTATGCAGATAAAGAGATTACAGAAATAACTGTTTTACTCAGGAGGAAGCTCTGAGCTGATGCAGTGGGAGGTGAGATGCATACAGAGTACAACTGCAAAGCAAGATAAAACCTGAAGCTAGCGTAAAAAAATGCCAATCATAAAATAATGCTTTTGTATGGTAAGTCACAAAGGCTATGTCACTGTATCTTAACAGCATTCTTACTGCCATTTCAGAATATTCTATATCAATCATATACATTTTAGTTGGCGTGTTGTATTAACATTTCAAAAGCACGTAGCATAATAATCAGTTGGGTTGTTAGGGCAGCTACAGGAGGTACACATGCTCCTGTACTAGAAATGCTGGATGGGGAAACTTCGGACAACCCCTGACCTCCCTCTTTAACAGAAACATTATAACAATAGATTCTAAGCCCACTTTACTAATCATCTGATGTTCTAAACATAATTTTAAATATTGAACATATATTTCTTAGCTTACCAGTTCCTTGACAAGGTGGCAAGCAGCCATATAGGAGCTAGGCTGCTCCCATGAATGAATTATAGTAAGTGGTTTGGTTGGTTAGCAGATATCTGCTATTTTGATGGTGGCTTAACCACTTAAGGACTGGACGGATTTGCCCCCTTAATGACCAGACCATTTTCTGTGATACGGCACTGCATCGCTTTAACAGACAATTGCGCAGTTGTGCGACGCTGTAACCAAACAAAATTGACATATTTTTTTTATACAAATAGAGCTTTCTTTTGGTGGTATTTGATCACCTCTGCGGTTTTTAGTTTTTGCGCTATAAGAGCAAAAAAAAAAAATAATAAATGGTTTTTAACTTTTTGCTATAATACACATCCAAAAAATAAAAATAAAATTATTCATCAGTTTAGATCGATATATAATCTTCTACATATTTTTGGTAAAAAAAAAGAAAAAAATTGGCGTATATTGATTGGTTTGCACAAAAATTATAGCATCTACAAAATAGGGGATAGATTTATGGCATTTTTATTATATATATTTTTTTTTACTAGGAATGTTTATCTGCAATTTTTATCAGGACTGCGACATTGCGGCGGACAGATCGGACACTTTTGACACTTTTTTGGGACCAGTGACACTTATCCCTTTCATGACTAAGCCTATTTTTGGAAATTGGTGTTTACAAGTTAAAATCCATATTTTTTGCTAGAAAATTACTTGGAACCCCCAAACATTATATATATATATATATATATATATATATATATATATATATATATATTTTAGCAGAGACTCTAGAGAATAAAACGGCGATTGTTGCAATATTTTATGTCATACGGTATTTGCGCAGCGGTGTTTTAAATGCAACTTTTTGGGAAAAGGGACACTTTCATGAATTAAAAAAAAAAACTGTAAAATTAGCCCAATTTTTTTGCGAAATGTGAAAGATAATGTTACGCCGAGTAAATAGATACCAAACATGTCACATTTTATAATTGCGCGCACTTGTAGATTGACGACAAAGTACGGTACCTAAAAATCTCAATAGGCGACGCTTTAATTTTTTTTTACGGTTACCAGGTTAGCGTTACAGAGGAGGTCTAGTGCTAGAATTATTGCTCTCGCTCTGACGATCGCGGCGATACCTCACATGTGTGATTTGAACACCATTTACATACGCGGGCGCGACTTCCGTATGGGTTTTCTTTTCTTCGCGAGCTCGCGGGGACGGCGGGCGCTTTAAATTTTTTTTATATTTTTTTATTTATTTTTTTTATTTTAAAATGACTGTTTTTAAAAAAATAAATAAAAAATTGATCACTTTTATTGCTGTCACAAGGAATGTAAACATCCCTTGTGACAGTAATAGGTGGTGACAGGTCCTCTTTATGGAGGGATTGGGGGTCTAAAAGACCCCCCACCCCTCCTTTACACTTCAATGTATTCAGATCGCCGAAAACGGCGATTCTGAATACCGGATATTTTTTAAAACCGGCGCCATTGGCAGCCGAGTAAACGGGAAGTGACGTCATGACATCGCTTCCGTGTTTACGATGAGGAGACTGGAACTAAGCCAATTACGGCTTCGTTCCAGTTCCTCCCCAGCAGCTGGAGGCGTCGGATCAAGAATCGGTGCTCCCGATCGAGCGGGAGCACCGGTAACAGCGGCGGGAGGCGGCGGGAGGGGGGACGTCCCCTCCCGCTCCTCCGGCATAACAGCTGAGCGGCTTTTAGCCGCATCGGTTTGTTATGCCTGGATAGCCAATCGCCTGCTGCAAAAAACGGTACCGGGATGATGCCTGCAGGTGCGGGCATAATCCCGGTATAACCCCCGGAAGCCGAGTACGCATATCTGCGTACGCACGGCGGGAAAGGGTTATACAGCGATCAGTGCTATAAATAGCCACTGATTACTGTATAAATGTCACTGGCAAGGAAGGGGTTAACACTAAGGGTCGATCAAAGGGTTAAATGTGTTCCCTAGGCGTGTTCTAACTGTAGGGGGATGGGCTGCCAGAGACATGACAGAGATCACTGTTCCTGATCACTGGGAACAGTATATCACTGTCATTTCCCCTGTCAGAACAGGGAATCACCTTGTTTACAAAGGCAGATCCCTGTTCTGCCTCTGTAATAGGCGATCATGGGTCACCGATGGACATCGAGTCTGTTTGACCCACAGGCACACTTCCGCAGCCGTACAGCGATTTGCACAGGAGAGCTGACCTGCCGTGGTATAACAACAGCAGCTGGTCAACAAGTGGTTAAATTTACATTTATAGATGATTGTACTGTGGTGTGCTGGGCTTTCATTATTTAGTTATTGTGCATGGAATGGATATAATTAGTTATTATACAATATTGTTGCTCTTCAATATTTTCAGTATATTCATTTTGTAAAGGAGGTGTTGTGGAATCACCTGCCCGGCGTTTAGCAAGCAACAGATTTTATTTTATTATCACTATTTATTTCTGAGTATTTTGTACCCAACCAGGACAGGGGCTTTTGGAGGAGACTGTAGGGTAGCCTCTTTTCTACTGACTATGGGCCCTGCTTTTGAGGGGGTTCTATTCTTTGGGAGGGATGTGCCTGGGGGACCTTTGGAGTGGTTTTGCTTTGGGTTTGGGTCCATGTCTCCCCAAAACACAGACTCTGAGAACTGGAGGACCCGGATATAAATTTGGGGCCTCTATGCCCAAACCAGCATTCAATGCTTCAACAACCCACCCACCCCCCCTATACTCAGAGACTCTAATCAGAAGATGTTAATCAACTTAAAACAACCTGATGCTGGGGCCTGCTGCTTCTATGTGCAATCGTTTTATTAAGGTGTCTTATGCCGCGTACACACGAGCGGATTGTATGGCGTACTTAGTCCGTCATACAATCCGACGGACAGTGAGTCGTACTTTCCACTGAACGGACTTGACCACACACGGATACACAAACAGTCCGTCGAAAGCTTGCGCGATGACGTGTACAGCACGTACAACGGGACTAGAAATAGGAAGTCCAAGACACAGCAAAGCACCCTTCCGCCGTGTAAATCCTTTCTGGGCATGCGCCATTCTTAGTCCGTCGAACTAGCATACTGACGACCGTATTGTCCGCTGAAACCAAAGTACGACGGACAGAATTTCGAAAAAACCGAAATACTTAGTACGCCAGACTGCACGCTGAAAAAGTCAGCTGAAGCCCACACACGAGCGGATTGTCCGCTGAAATGTGTTTCGACGGACTAAGTACGCCATACAATCCGCCCATGTGTACGCGGCATTACTCTCATTGTATAATTCCCAAACAATAGTTAAACTATTGTGGGATCCCTGATTAATCAAAGCATTGTCTGGGTGTTTGACCGTTGATTAGCTTACTGTGTATGTTTATGTTAGATGTGCTGTTAGAAGTACTGTTATTGCTGTGTACAGTTTGCATTGTTTAGGATAATGTGATCAAGCTCTTACCTGATTTTTTTGTGGTATTTATTCTGTGTGAATTCACAATAAAGTCAGTTCCTGCACCTAAGCTTGTGTCGTCTAGTTCTTGGGTTCAATTCTCAGCTATAAAATCTAGTTCCTGGTTCCTGAGTGGAGAAAGTTTTATCTTCTTGATGAAGGCACCCACGTGGGGTGCCAGGCTGTCCATCACAGTTACTTTGTTGTACAATCTTACAATTGTACAGTATATACTGTACTTCAGACCAACATGTGGTGTCATTATGGAATGTTTTCACTCTTGTACTTATTATAAATAGCACTCTATATTGCTCTTGAGGAAGCAGCACCTACCACAAGATGTGAAATGTGTTGAGCTATATCCATTCAATTTAGAACCCACATTAAGACATAAAATGACTGTTTGAATATACAGGGTTACAATAGCTAGTCTGTGGACTTTGGATCTGGAACATATGGAAGTCTAATATAAGCTGTTAACAAATGTTGGTTTCTCTGATATAACTAGTTAGTGAGAGACTTTTTAAGCATTTACAGCAGGGATATGAAATTAGCGGACCTCCAGCTGTAGTTTTGCAACAGCTGGAGGTCCGCTAATTGCATATCCCTGATTTACAGTATATAAAATACATTTTACATTTTATGTAAAGGGGTAGTACCTCAAAAGTCTAAATCATCATCTTATGTTTAGAAAATGTAGCGTTAACATATATGGCAAACATCCCACCATGTGATTTTCTCTCCTAATCTCAGGCCTTATGATGTTGCAAATATTGGGTGACATCGGTTGGTTCAATAAAAAACGGTCTAAGTTTGGCCTGTGTGTATGGCAGCCAGTCTGACAGAAGCTGGCTGCTCAGCCAGCTTCTGTCAGACGTGCATATTGGAAAACCGGCAGCTGACCAGCTCCCAATCAGCGCTCTCATCCAAAGGCTGAGAGCATTGACAGAAGTGTTCTGGTGAGGGGGCCATCCCCCTGTCAGAACACAACAGCTCAGCGGGGTGGAATTCTGTACTAACATCAGATTGTCATGGAGCTGTCTGTATTTTTTTGTTCAACCTAACTCATGGTGTGTACTAGGCTTAAGATTTAATGTGTTTGAGGCATTATCACCATGCAGCGGTGCTTGGAACATTTGTATTGCAAGCGGTTAGTCACCTGAAGGTACATTTTTATTCAAGTCCGTACTAATAGTGCTACACTGGCAATACTTGAAGGGTGTCTGAAAACCACAGGCTTAGCATCGTGGTATTACCACATGGATGGCTTAAACAGAAACCAGAGGAAAAAAAAAAACAGAGTAAAACATTGAGGGCCCATTTTAACACAACCACAACCCATGGCAAGCACCTACTTGATGTGCAGTGCCTTGCAGTGATATTCAACACATGGCATCATAATGCAAATACAGTGGTTGTCGTATGCTTCATGATTAAAGGCATTCTAAGACCTCCTACCTGCATTAGATGTGCATTGATCATGTCGTTTTTTTATCTTGTCATTTGTTGGCCTGTACGCAGAGTCTATAGTAAGAGTAATTCTTCACATTCCTGTGTCAGAAATTTGTGTTTGAAATATGTTCAATGCAGCATGACACTGCACAGGTTAATGCGTGTTCTCTGTCTGTAGTCTAAGAACCAACACTTCCTGGGAAGAACTACATGTTCAAAAATGTCTGAGTCTTTCAGTCTAGTGCTGGTGCAAGTGAAAGCTATTAACAAAGCTTACCATGCTGGAAGAGATGTGTTTGTTTCATAAAATTAGAACTCACACATTTGTGATACAGCACAAAGATAAAGCCAGGCAGGCATTTGACTTGGAACAAGAAGTGGCCTGCCCCGCTGGTCAACAGGGACAAAGTAGGTGGATAAATGCATGGAGATAGGGAAATCGATCAGCCATGACACTACAGACTGCAGCCCCTGATCATGCAATGATGTTGGCGTGTGTTCAAGTCCAGACATGATGAGCTTTGTCCTGATGGTGAACAGCTAATGAGCATAGGCCCTAGAAAATAATTTTCACAGAGGGTGCTTACAAACCATTATTTCAAGGAGAAATGTTTGCTAAACACAGCAAGATTTTCCACAGGGCTTAGAGACTGTGTGGATAACCTCCACACAACGGATACATCTTTATTTGCATAGGATACAATTTTCCCATCTCTCTCTAGCTTCAAATAAATAACTAAAAAGCAATGTATTGCTCTTCTGCATTATAAAACTGCTCTGGTTACACAGTAGGGAATGCAAAGACTTATAAATATAGATGTGTGAAAAACAGGTAACTCACACTTCATTATCACTTCCTCCACTGTCTGACACAAGTTTGGCAAGTTTAATAAATTGTATTGTTTTATATCTGGTTAAAGTAAGAGAATTATTCCACTTGTAATTTCACAGATACTGTACATTTGTATAAAATGAATTTTGTGATAAGTGGATGAGAAGAGCTACAGAACCAAATGAGCATAAAAGAGTAAATCTACCAAATAGTTAATTCACAGAGACTCCATGCAGTGGGAAATAAAATAGCCCCAGAGGATTTCCCAACCTCAACCCTTGCCAAAGCCATTGCAAATCCGAGAAAAGGAGTCTCACTCTTTCTGTTGCATACTACAATAATGTAAATGCCTTTCATAATGATAGATGCAAGTGGGAAATTTGATGTAGAGGTTTCAGTGCCAGAATTCCTGTGAGATAAAGGATGTAAGCATGAAATTGAACCCACTAGTGCCTACTCAAGTCCCAAATCAAAACTCCAGTCAGAGATAAGAAAAAAAATGAATATCCCTTTTGGGGCTTGTTCACACCAGGTGAATTGGGACTGCACTGGGCAGGCAGCAAAAAAGTCCTACCAGTCCAGTTCATTCCACTGCACTGAATGAATGAAAATATTTGTAAAGCGCACAACGCGAACTGAATCACCTCAAGGCGCTGTGAAGAGCTTAGTTGTCAGTTATCACTGCCACGGTGTGTGCTGCAAAAAAGAAAACGACACAATCCAAGCTGCACCGTGCCGTGTCCAGTAGAACTTAAAGTGATACTAAACACAGACTGTTTAATTTACATTGTTTCTTCTATTACTGTATGTGGATGATGGCACTGTAATTAATTTAATAAAAATAAAAAAACATCCAAGTATCTTTTTCCTAATCAATATACAGCTGTCACATGACCCAGCTCTCTCCCAGCCTGTCTGCAGGGAAACATAAGCAGGAGGAGCTTCTAGTCCTCTGCTGTTGGTCAGCAGAAAAAAAACAGCCTTTGGAATACAGAGTAAAAATAAATAAATAATATCAATAAACTGTTTAACCCTTTCATGACTAAGCCTATTTTTGGAATTTGGTGTTTACAAGTTAAAATCCATATTTTTTGCTAGGAAATTACTTGGAACCCCCAAACATTATATATATTTTTTTAGCAGAGGCTCTAGAGAATAAAACGGTGATTGTTGCAATATTTTATGTCACACGGTATTTGCGCAGTGGTGTTTTAAACGCAACTTTTTGGGAAAAGGGACACTTTCATGAATAAAAAAAAAAAAAAACAGTAAAATTAGCCCAATTTTTTTGCGAAATGTGAAAGATAATGTTACGCCGAGTAAATAGATACCAAACATGTCACACTTTATAATTGCGCGCACTTGTAGATTGACGACAAAGTACGGTACCTAAAAATCTCAATAGGCGACGCTTTAAAATTTTTTTACGGTTACCAGGTTAGCGTTACAGAGGAGGTCTACTGCTAGAATTATTGCTCTCGCTCTGACGATCGCGGCGATACCTCACATGTGTGACTTGAACACCGTTTACGTACGCGGGCGCGACTTCCGTATGCGTTTTCTTTGCTTCGCGAGCTCGCGGGGACGGCGGGCGCTTTGAAAAATTTTTTTTTATTTTTTTATTTATTTTATTTATTTTTAAATGACTAAATTGTTTAAAGAAAAAAAAAAAAAATTTGATCACTTTTATTGCTGTCACAAGGAATGTAAACATCCCTTGTGACAGTAATAGGTGGTGACAGGTACTCTTTATGGAGGGATCGGGGGTCTAAAAGACCCCCCACCCCTCCTTTACACTTCAATGTATTCAGATCGCCGAAAACGGCGATTCTGAATACCGGATATTTTTTTTAAACCGGCGCCATTGGCAGCCGAGTAAACGGGAAGTGACGTCATGACGTCGCTTCCGTGTTTACGATGAGGAGACTGGAACGAAGCCGATTACGGCTTCGTTCCAGTTCCTCCCCAGCAGCCAGAGCCGACGGATGTTTAATCGGTGCTCCCGATCGAGCGGGAGCACCGGTAACAGCGGCGAGAGGCGGCGGGAGGGGGGGACGTCCCCTCCCGCTCCTCCGGCATAACAGCCGAGCGGCTTTTAGCCGCATCGGTTGTTATGCCTGGATAGCCAATCGCCTGCTGTAAAAAACGGTACCGGGATGATGCCTGCAGGTGCGGGCATCATCCCGGTATAACCCCCGGAAGCCGAGTACGCAGATGTGCGTACGCTCGGCGGAAAAGGGTTAAAATTGGCATACAAATATATATTTGAAATCAAATCTTTATAATTTCTTTGGACAATAACATGATGTGGGCGGATTTCTGTCAGTCACAGGCTGTGTCACGCCCCTCCAGCCTGTGTCTTAGAATAAGAGTGAGGTGAAGCTGGTTAGTGGGCATGGAAGAGGAGGAGGAAGGGAGTGGGCTGTTATTTACTAGAATGTATACATACATACATGTATAGATGTGATGGGGAGGAAATGCTCAGCATAGAAACTCACTGAAAACTGAGCATGTGCAGAGTTGCCACAGCAGCTGCAAAATCCCTAGCATAATTGGGGACATGGACAGAGGGTGATAGAGAGATAGAGAACAGCAGGATCAACCAGGTTTTTTGCAGAATTCAGAAAATTAATCTTAGTGACTGAGTGAGTATGAACAGCACGTAATCCACCATTTATTGTTCTTTTGGTATGATGTGGGTTTAGTGACACTTTAATGAACTTTAATGTGACATTTCAATAAAGTTTACACAAAACCAAATAAACAGTGCAACACATTCTAATGCAGCTGCTGGTGAGCAGACCCTTAAAAGATAATAAAGCAACATGTCTTCAGTCTGATGACCAACATCACTCAACCTACTTCTTCTGAGCCCAGGTCTTAATGAACCTGCTTGTGACTGGATGTAGAAAGGAGAAGCAGAACAGCGATGAGCTCTTCTCTCTGTCACTTTATTTTCTCTTCCTATCAGCATGCTTCTTGTCAGCACATGAAATTATGGCTTTTTTTTACTGCTTCTTCTGCTCACGCTTCAGCCCTGCTGTATAGGGACTGAAGAGGCTGACAGTAGGTCAAATTCACAAACGTATACTGCTTACAATTGAAAAATCCATTTAATTGCATATAACAATTACAGAGCTACATTCATTTATGTCATTTTATATCTGTCTAGATTAGGGGTCTCCAATCTATGTCCCTCCAGTTGTTCCGGAACTACTATTCCCATTATACCTTGTCATGTCTGTGAATGTCAGAGTTTTAAAATGTTTCATGGCGCATGTAGCTCCACAACAGCTGGAGGGCCATAGGTTGGAGATCCCTAGTCTAGAGTTCAGCTTTAATACCGTTTTATGTTTTGTGATTCTTTACAGTGATGTAAAGGATTCAGTAATTTGTCCTTTGTCACTTGGGGGGTGGGGGGGTGGGGGGGGGGCAGTGCCTCATTGCACTGAGCTGCCACTTCTCAAATGACAAGCTGGTTGCAGAGTAAGGCAGGCCGTAGATGGTGTGGATTTCTTTCCTCAGGAGGACAGTGATTATCGCTAGTGGTTATAGCAAGCAAATCGGGCAGGCTGATTGTACCCAAGTTGATCACTCAATCAACTTGGTACATTCAGCCTGCCCGTTAAGGGTTTGAATCTCGAACCGGCTGAGGTTCAAACCATCTATGGCTGGCCTCAGATGTACAGATATCAACCTATTTCTTTTTCTCTCAATGTTAACACTTGTGGATGCCAACATAACCAGCCTTGTCTGTGCTCATGAATTATGTGGCACTTTAGTTGAATTTTCACCTCAAAAGGTTATAGGTTCTTCTACAAAGCCCCACTGGCCACTGGTCCTTGAACCCCATCCCATTCACAATTTATTTTTTTGTGAGGCATTACAAAAATGAAGTGGCACTATACAGGAATCCATTGAACGTGAACTGTGAGTGCAACAAAGACTGTTGATTTTTCAACCACAATGTTCCAATGACACAAGCTTGTTGTGGCTGGCCTTTGCCTATGACACCGCCGACTTAATGCCTGCAAGTACCTGTACTAGACTTAAAATCTGTTATTAGGAAAAAATGATGTGGTCCGTGGTACCATCTATAATTGGCCTCCATCCCAAATTTGGACAGAAAGAAAGAGAATTTTGGTCAGGGGGGCTTTGAATGAGGCCAATCACTATACAGAGTAAGCACATATAGGATATAAAGCACATTATTACTTGTATGAGTTTATTACATAAAATCCGACAAAAAAGGTTTTTTTTTTGCACTTTAAAGAGATGTATACCAAAAAGCAGTCAGTAAAAAGAACAATTTACTGTACCTTGTGAGATCCTATACAGCAGTGGTCCCCAACTTTTTTGGCACCGGGGACCAGCTAGGTGGGAGAAAATTGTGGCAAGGCACGCCTGCCACCAGATGCGGAATGTCACTTGCCACACTGCCTGCCACCAGATGAGGAATGTCACTTGCCACGCTGCCTGCCACCAGACAAGGAATGCCAATTGCCACGCTGCCTACCACCAGATGAGGAATGCTACTTGCCACGCCGCCTGCCACCAAATGAGGCATGCCACTTGCCATGCTGCCTGCTACAGGATGAGGAATGCCACTTGCCACGCTGCCTGCCACCAGATGAGGAATGTCACTTGCCACACTGCCTGCCACCAGACCAGGAATGCCAATTGCCACGCTGCCTGCCACCAGATGAGGAATGCTACTTGCCATGCTGCCTGCCACCAAATGAGGCATGCCACTTGCCATGATGCCTGCTACAAGATGAGGAATGCCACTTGACATGCTGCCTGCCACCAAAAAAGGAATGCTGCTTGCTGCGCTGCCTGCCACCAAATGAGGAATGCCACTTGCAACGTCACCTCCCAGTGCCACCAAATGTTGATTCTCACTGCATTGGTGGCACTGGTTAATTTAGCACAGAGGTCAGTGGTCGTTCTTGAGTGAGGGCAGGAGAGAAGTGATGCTAGGTGGAGGGAGAGAGATGATGTCATCTCTGCTTGCCAGCCCGCTCCTCTCTGATCCACCGGTCTCTCTCACCCACCCGCCCGCCACCCTTGCAATATCATGACGCCCGTCGCGGCCCGGCTGCAGAGACTCTACTGCCCAGTAGTGGGCCATGGCCCGGTGGTTGGAGACCCCTGATATACAGCATACTCAATGACAAAAAGTGCATGCACAAAATCGCATAAATGCAAGGCATGCTAAAAACCACATATACATATTGACGCCATGGTAGGAAGACAAGTCCTATACAGCATAGGCCACTGGAACAATGTAAAAGACATATAAAATCATCTGTATGGACATCATGCATCTATGTAGATCCAACGCGTTTTGTTGGGGTGTATCAACTCTTTAGGGGCGAATGCAATTGTGATCTATAAAGAGACATAACCATTTGGTATAATATTGGGACAGAATGGACATCCCTATAAATACTCACGTCAACTGCATAAATGTGAACAGAGGATCGGAGCTGCTCAAGATGTCTGGCATGGGAGTGAGGTAGAGACATGTGGACAAGCCAGGAGCATTGTGGATTCCTCAAAGACAATATGCAAGTGTAGGTGACAGTCAGCTAACACTTCTGTGGATTAAAATCAGTAGTATATATTGAATGTATAATATTACTGATGAGATTGGTATACATCTCTCATTGAAAGTCCAAAAACCCTCCCTTTTTGTCGGATTTTAATAATAAATAAACTCATACAAGTAATACTGTTCTTTATATCCTATGTGCTTACTCTATATAGTGATTGGCCTCATTCAAAGTCAATCTGACCAAAATTCTCTTTCTAAAATCTGTTATTTTTCAGCTTAATTGTATATAAGCCCAAAATCTATTTTTTAGTATGCCTGGCATCATTCCTTACTGTATAGAGGTCAAAGCAAATCTTTTATTTTTTTGTGGATCTGCCTCAAAGGCTAAGTTCACACAGGCGTTAATTTGTAGAGCAGCCTATAACTCACATTAACGTTATTATCCAACTGCCTATTTTGATCGCCTTTGTGAATGAGGCCAAAGACTTTTACCTAAAGATCCTGCCGGTAACAGCACACTGTTTTTCAGGCTCACAAAGTTAGGATGCTGCAGACCAGGGCTGCCAACCATCAGTAAACTGTCAGTAAATTTACTGTGACTTTTAAAACTGTCCGTAAATATCAGGGGCTGATCATTTGTCATGCTGTGCTGACTCTTTTAAGTTTAAACCACGCAAATTATTTGTTGTCTATTGTCAGTGTTTCCATATCGTTTTTATGCTGTTTAAATATTGATTGTCTTTGTTTTTTTAATAATTTAATTTTTTTGTCACTTTTCAGGTTGTCAGTAAAAAATGTGCTCCTTCAGTAAATTCCCTATGTTTTGTCAGTATAAAATGCCATGGGAGGTTGGCAGCCCTACTTACAGGTATGATGCCGAACATATTGAAAAATATGTTTTGGGTTTACATCATTTTTAAATAACAGAGGGTGGTGTTTGTGGTAAGAAGATGGAGCTTAACCTTAATTGAATCAGAGAAAATGCAAAGCCCAGGTACCCCCTGGAATTAGTACTCTATAGGGAGACGTGAGTTAACTTGAATAGTAACAAACATATTTGCATACACCACAAAACGCTTGCAGTTTGGCAGTATTTTTAGGCCAGGCAATTTATGGGCCGGATGAGGTTTGCTTTCAGTGTGTCCAGCAGTTTATGCACTGTCATACACCCATGTGCTTTCCAAGCGGTTTGGTGACTGCTGTACTGAAGCAAAATGCTTAGTGCAGCTTATCAGGCTTGTGTTCATCTTCTGTGAGCTAAGGCTGTATTGCCATCAAGCTGTGTTCCTGTTATCTGCCTGCGCAGTTCACAGGAATAGTTAATGAACCTTGAAAGGACATTTTGCTCTAGCACACATCCATAGTGTCTGGTGTTTTAAATGCAATTTATTTAAACAGGGTGCCTATTATACTTATATGTTTGAGGGGAGGGGGCATAAACAGAGCTGTTCGAGTTTCCAAGGAACATGTATACAACTTTTGCAAAGCAGAAATTAGATATTAAATTGCAACAATTACAAGGAACCTGAGCAAGATTTGCTTTTGGTCGGGGAGCCATATCATTTGCACAGGGCTGCACAGAACTTTATGGCCAGCCGTAAACGCCAGAACCCAACATATGGTGCACCTTCCCATACCTTCCAACTTTAGAACTTGATAATAAGGTACACTTAAAAGAGACACAAAATGTAAGTATGGTAAATTACATTGAATATTGTGTGTGGCTTAAAGCTGATCTCCAGCTATTATAGTGAAGTTTACATAGTTCATTTGGACCAAGCTGGTCCAAACAAACTATTTTCTTCACTAAAACATGCAGTGGCTTTCAGCGCTGTATGAACTTTATGTAGCACCCTATAGCTAGTGTGCTAGTGTACATAGGTGTTAGAGTAGGTAAACTTGGTTCGGCTGGCAGCCAAGCCTTGGTTGCATCTGTGCCAGGTCTGAGTGACTCAGGAAGGCTGGATGACTGAGAAAGCAGCATCTTTGGTAACTCCCCCTGCTCTCTGGAACCTTGGAGAAGCTTCCAGAAGTAGAGGGTGGAGTTTAGGAGAAGCTGCCTGCAGTATTGATGAGGGCCCCAGCCAATCCCCCATAAATGGGCTGGCAGGGGGCGGGTACCTCATAAATACTCATGGGTCAAGCAAGCAAGGGGGAGTCAGGTGGAAGATGGAGAAGGAGAGCTGAGGAGGCTGTCGTGGCCCTAGAGGGTGTCCCCTAGTCTAGGGGGGGGACTTTGGACCTGGGGCTCAGGTGCTGGAGGGACCCTCTACAACACACAAAGGATAACCTTCCTAGATGCACGGGAGCAAGTGTGAGGACAGCGGGAAAGGATGAGCATGTCTAAGCCCTTGTACACACGGTCGGACATTCCAACAACCAAATCCGTCTGATTTTTTACGACGGATTTTGTCCGAAACTGTTGCATACACACGGTCGGACAAAGTTGTCGGAAAATCCGATCGTTCAGAACGTGATGATGTAATTTCGTTACGACGGGACTACGTTCACGCTAGTAGCCAATAGCTTTGGTGTAGGAATTTGATATGAGCATGCGTGGCACTTTGTCCAATCGGAATTCTCTACACATGATCGGACAAAGTCCTAACGGATCATGTTGTCGGAAAATGTTACCGACAAGTTGGAAAACTTGGTCCATCGGATACTCCGACGGAAACAGTCCGATGGAGACCACACACAGTCGGATTATCCGACAAAATGGTCCGATCGGACATATTCCGTCTGAATCTCCGACTGTGTGTACAAGGGCTAGGAGTTCCCCAGAAGTCAGCTAGGTGAGTTGGTGAGTGTGTGGTCTGGGAGGACTGGTAGCAGTCAGGGAGGACTGAGGAGAAGTAGCCAGGAGGGCTAGTGACAGGGACAGCTGCAGCCTTGATGCAGCATTGCAATTTTGACATGTAATTGCAAATGTATACAATCTGTTTTTATCCCAAGTATGTGAAACTCTGCAAAGAATTCCCAATGTCATGTAAGTACATTTTCTTATTTTATTTTTATTTGCATGACTGTATGATTGAAGTCAACTTAACTTCAACGTGTTCACTAGGCTAAAAATTCTTTTTGCAAAGAGAACAATCACCTAGCTTTTTGAAAGAAGTGAAGTTGTACAGACTTTTTAAAATAACTAGATATTAGTTTTCACTTTGTTTCACCTCATACATTAGGATAAGTGAAACTTCTCTTTTACAAAGGGAAAATGCACTTTGAATAAACATGCTCTACTCCTTTAGTAAATCAACCCCAATAATGTATACATTTTTTTCCTATACATCAGTAGGATTAGCAATGTATAAAACTACGGTAACCCATAATCATTAAGAACAATTTATTTTTCAGTGACTTGATTTCAATAAAGAGAATTTGGATTAGTTGTTGTAGATTATGATGCATTGCACTTTTAATCAGTAAGCCCATAAATGTCTATTTTGCTTTGGTCAGCAACTGAACAATACAATTCCATGAATATTTAAGACAATAAATAAATGTAATAGTAGGTTCAGTTCTTCAGAGGATTGCAAAACTCTGTCCCAGAGATTTTAGATAAGATTTCCCATACTAGTAAATAAATCTCAGTTATAGCCCACATCATGTCTAGACAGTATCGTTCTCTATTAAAAATTCTTGTAATAACCCCACAGGTCCAAACATGCTAAAGACAGCAAAAAAACAAGCATATGCATTTATTTATCCCAGAAATTGTACAACACACTAGATACAGAATTTGAAAGCAGCAAAATAAGCTCATGTTCTAAAAAGCAAATTTGAATCTAAACACCATTTCTGTCTTGATGAAGTATGTGAATTCCTTTCAATTAAAGCTCAGTGCCATCTAAAGATGAACTCTAGGGAGATATAAAAGACACAGATTAATACTGCTCTGTAATAATTAATAAATTACTACATTTATTTTTAAATGCAAGCAGTGTAGGGGCCTGAATTTGAACCCATATCAGCCTGTGCAGTGGGATTGGAGTAGAGCACTGCCAAAAAATTTGTTTATTTTAGTTTTCGTTTCATTCATTTTTTGTTTTTTTTTGTTTATCGGATCATTCATTATCCCTTTCATGACTAAGCCTATTTCTGACATTTAGTGTTCACAAGTTAAAATCCATATTTTTTGCTAGAATATTACTTAGAACCCCCAAAGAAGAGACTCTAGAGAATAAAATGGCGATTGTTGCAATATTTTATGTCATACGGTATTTTAAGCGCAATTTTTGGGGAAAATTGACACTTTCATTAATTAAAAAAAACAAAACAGTATAGTTATCCCAATTTTTTTTGTACAATGTGAAAGATGATGTTACGCTGAGTAAATAGATACCACACGTGTCACGCTTTATAATTGCACACATTCGTGGAATGGCAACAAACTTTGGTACTTAAGAATCTCCATAGGCGAAGCTTTACATTTTTTTTTTTTACGGTTACCAAGTTAGAGTTACAGAGCAGGTCAAGTGCTAGAATTATTGCTCTCACTCTGGCGATCGTGGTGATACCTCACATGTGTGATTTGAACACCGTTTACTGCATGAGCTCGCGGTGATGGGGGCGGTTTGAATTTTTTTTATTTCTTTTTCTTATTTATTTTAGTTAATTTTATAATACTAAATTGTGATTTTTTTTTTAAATTGATCACTTTTATTGCTGTCACAAGGAATGTAAACATCCCTTGTGACAGTAATAGGTGGTGACAGGTACTATTCATGGAGGGATCGGGGGTCTAAAGGACCCCAAATCCCTCCTTTGCACTTCAAAGTATTCAGATCACTGAAAACGGTGTATCTGAATACTGTATATTTTTTAAAATCTGGCGCCATATGCAACCGAGTAAACAGGAAGTGACGTTGTGACGTCGCTTCCGTGTTTAGATCAAGGAGATTGGAACAAAGCCTTTTCCGGCTTTGTTCCACTCTGTCACTAGCCGCCGGAAGAGCCAGATCGTCGATCAGCTCTCCGGTACCACCAGGAGGCCTGGGAACAGCGGCGGGAGGCGGCGAAAGGGGGGATGTCCCCTCCCTCTCTGTGATAACTACCGAGCAGCTGTGGCATTGGTTGTTATCCTCGGAAAGCTGATCGCCCGCTCTAAACAATGGTACCGAGATAATGCTTGCAGCTGCGGGCATCATCCCGGTATAACCCCCGAAAGCTGAGTACGCACATCTGCGTACGTTCGGCGGGAATGGGTTAAAATAAGCATTCATTACTTTGGATCATTCCTAAGTTTGGATGCATTCATATTCATTCAGTTCCATTCATTTTAGATGTGACATTCGTTACTTTGGATAATTCGTAACTTCGGATGCATATGTATTCTTTATGCCGCATACACACGATCAAACAATCCGGTGGAAAAGTCCGGCGGACTTTTTTTTACCCAAAAGTCCGGCGGACTAAGAAAGTAGTTTTTGCACCAAAATATGTCCGCCGTGTGTGTGCTAGTCCGCCATACTTTTGAAATGTACGGCGTGGGGGTCCCCCCTAGGTCCATATCAGACCCTTATCCGAGCACGCAACCCAGCCGGTCAGAAAAGGGGGTGGGGTCGAGGGCGAGCCCCCCCTCCCCTCCTGAGCCGTACAAGGCCTCGTGCCCTCAACATGGGGGGTGCTTTGGGGAAGGGGGCTGCGCGCCCCCCCACCCCAAAGCACCTTGTCCCCATGTTGATGAGGACAAGGGCCTCTTCCTGACAACCCTGGCCGTTGGTTGTCGGGGTCTGCGGGCGGGGGGCTTATCGGAATCCGTGAGCCCCCTTTAATAAGGGGGCCCCCAGATCCCGGCCCCCCACCCTATGTGAATGAGTATGGGGTACAATGTACCCCTACCCATTCACCTGTGAAAAAAATGTAAAAAAACACAACACACAAGGGTTAAAAATAGTTTATTGCACAGCTCCGGGGGTCTTCTTCCGTCTTCGGGGGTCTTCTCGCCGGACTCCTCCGCTATCTTCTGCTAGCTCTTTTACTAGCGGAGGAGCCCGGCTTTCTTCTTCATCGCCGCCCTCTTCTTCCAACTTCGGGGGCCTTGTCCCCCTCTTCGGGGGTCTTGTCCCCCTCTTCGGTTCTTCTTGTCGGACCTCCGCGCCTTCTTCTAGCTCTTTTATAAGCGGTGGCCCGGTCTTCTATCGCCGCTGTCTTTGCCGCCTTCTGGCCTTCTGTTCAGCATCCTGTGGGACTGTGACATCATAATGGGCGGGGACATCACCCGGCGATGTCCCTATATAAGTCGCCGCATGCTGCGTGCCTGCCATTGTGGCCAGAGACAGCGACGAGTCAACAGCTCAAGAAGAGAAGAGAAGAACTAAAACTATTTTTAACCCTTGTGTGTTGTGTTTTTTTTACATTTTTTCACAGGTGAATGGGTAGGGTACATTGTACCCCATACTCATTCACATAGGGTGGGGGCCAGGATCCAGGGGCCCTCTTATTAAAGGGGCTCACGGATTCCGATAAACCCCCGCCCGCAGACCCCGAAACCAACGGCCAGGGTTGTCTGGAAGAGGCCCTTGTCCTCATCAACATGGGGACAAGGTGCTTTGCGGTGGGGGGGGGGCGCAGCCCCCTCTTCCCCAAAGCACCCCCCATGTTGAGGGCACGTGGCCTGGTACGGCTCAGGAGGGGGCGCTCGCTTGTCCCCACCCCATTTCCTGACCGGCCAGGTTGCGTGCTCGGATAAGGGTCTTATATGGACCTGGGGGGGACCCCCACGCCGTTTTTTTCGGTGTAGGGCTTCCCCTTTAAGTCCATACCAGGTGATGGGGCCAGCGACGCTTCATTCGCTGGTCCCGGCTACCTGGAGCCGCGCTCAAAATGAACGGACTTTCCTCCGTGTGTGTGGGCAAGTCCGTTGATTTCAAGAGTCCGGCGGACCTAGTCCCGTGTGTTGGCAGGTCCGCTCGTTCGGACAGTCCGGCAGACTTTACAGCGGTTTGTCCGCCAGACTAAGTCAGCCGGATAGTCTGATCGTGTGTTTGCTGCATTACATTCACTAACAGTTACTTTAGCCAAATTTGAAAGGAAATTCCAATAAAAATATAAATCCAGTCTATTTCAAATTACCGTATTTATCGGCGTATAACACGCGCCGACGTATAACACGCACCCCAAGTTTAGGAGGGAATTTTAAGGAAAAACACTTTTAGGAGCGAAGTTTAAGGGAAAAAAATAACTTACATTTATATGCCCATCAGTGTCATCTGCAGCCTTGTCCACCATTGCAGCCTTGTCCACCATTGCAGTCTTATGCAGCCTTGTCCACCATTGCAGCCTTATGCAGCCTTGTTCACCATTGCAGCCTTATGCAGCCTTGTCCACCAGTGCAGTCTTGTCCCCCATTGCAGCCTTATGCAGTCTTGTCCCCCATTGCAGCCTTATGCAGTCTTGTCCCCCATTGCAGCCATGTCTATTTTATTTTTTTTAAATGCCGCCGCCGAGATACAGAGCCGGATGTGTATCTCGGCGGCGTGCGGTAGTTCTCGGCGGGCCTCTGGCCGCCTTCGGCTCTTCTCGGGCAGCTTTCGGCCGCCTTCGGCCGTTCCCGAAAGCTTCCGAGAACGGCCGAAAGCTTCCGAGAACGGCCGAAGGCGGCCCAAAGCTGCCAAGAAGAGCCGAAGGCGGCCGAAAGTCGCCTTGAAGAGCCGAAGGCGGCTTAAAGCCGCCCAGAGGCTCAGAATTTCGGGGGGTCGGTATAACACGCATCCACGATTTTCCCCTGCTTTTAAAGGGAAAAAAGTGCGTGTTATACGCCGATAAATACGGTAGCTGCTATGGTGCAGAGACCTGAATGGAATAATTACTGACTTCTGCTATTTTACCTATAATTTATTAGTTTATAATGGTAATATAAACTATAATAATAGTTAATAATTTAATTATAATAGAAAATACAAAAAACAAAATTATCCGAATATTATCGATTAGTTAAACTCGTAGGTTGAATCGGTTTTTGTTCTCTTAGATTTTTGTATTTTCGTTCTTTCCGATTTTTGTTCTTTCTCACAATTTGTTTATGTATGCATTCGTTAAAAGAGTCTTTCGTTCATTTGGATGATTCATATATTTTGTTCAAAAACTAATTTGTAACCAAACAAATTGCACACGTCTAGATTTAAGTGATATGCCGTGTACACACGGCCGGACTTCGACAGCAAAGGTCGGACAGAACAAATCCGTTGGATAATTCAACCATGTGTGGGCTTCATCTGACCTTTGCTGTCAAAAAATCAGACGGACTTTAGATTTAAAACATGTTACAAATCTTTCCGACGGACTCGAGTCCAGTCGAAAAATCTATTTGCCTGTATGCTAGGGCAGATTTTGGCTACTGGCTATGAACTTCCTTATTCTAGTCCTGTCGTATGCCATCACGGTCGAATCTGTCTGACTTTGGTGTGATTGTGTGCAGACAAGTCCGATTCGACGGAAGTCCATAAAAAAGTCAGACGGAATTCAGTCCGTCGGAAAGTCCAACGTGTGTACACGGCATAATGCCTCATGCACACGAGACGCAGTTAAACGCGCGTTCAGATGCAGTTGGACAGTTTTTTCAACTGCCCCTGAACTCATTCAATGTTATCCTATGTGTCCATGCACACAGTCTCGTTTTTTTCAGTTTTTATGCAGTTGCGTTTAATCTCGTTTTTCCAGAAGCAAAAAAATGCGTTCAGAAGCAAAAATTTCCACGTTTCAGACGCAAAACGTGGCAAAACGCGGTAAACCGCGGCAAAACTGTGTTTAGCCGCATTTGCATTTATATGCGTTTTTAAAGATGACCTTTTTTTTTACAAAAATTATTGCAAATGATGAAAAACCATTAGAAAAATATTTTAAACAATTGCAATTGCAAGTGGACAATCCACAACTTGTGGCAAGGGACATGGCAGGTGACGTGGAAAGTGGTGTAGCAAGTGGACAATCCACAACTTGTGGCAGGTGGCATGGCAGGTGACGTGGAAAGTGGACAATCCACATCTTGTGGCAAGTGACGTGGCAGGTGATGTGGCAAGTGACGTGGCAAGTAGACAATCCACAACTTGTGGCAGGTGATGGGGCAAGTGACGTGGCAGGTGATGTGGCTGGTGAAGTGGCAAGTGGACAATCCACAACTTGTGGCAGGTGATGTGGCTGGTGAAGTGGCAAGTGGACAAATCCACAGCTTGTGGCAGGTGATGTGGCAAGTGATGTGGCAAGTGGACAATCCACTTGTGGCAGGTGACGTGGCAGGGGATGTGGCAAGGGACGTGGCAAGTGGACAATCCACAACTTGTGGCAGGTGACGTGGCAGGTGACATGGAAAGTGATGTGGCAAGTGGACAATCGACAACTTGTGGCAAATGATGTGGCTGGTGACGTGGCAAGTGGACAATCCACATCTTGTGGCAGGTGACGTGGCAGGTGACGTGGAAAGTGGTGTGGCAAGTGGACAATCCACAACTTGTGGCAGGTGATGTGGCTGGTGACGTGGCAAGTGGACAATCCACAACTTGTGGCAGGTGGCATGGCAGGTGACGTGGACAGTGGACAATCCACATCTTGTGGCAAGTGACGTGGCAGGTGATGTGGCAAGTGACGTGGCAAGTAGACAATCCACAACTTGTGGCAGGTGATGTGGCAAGTGACGTGGCAGGTGATGTGGCAAGTGACGTGGCAAGTGGACAATCCACAACTTGTGGCAGGTGATGTGGCTGGTGACGTGGCAAGTGGACAATCCACAGCTTGTGGCAGGTGGCATGGCAGATGACGTGGAAAGTGGACAATCCACATCTCGTGGCAAGTGACGTGGCAGGTGATGTGGCAAGTGACGTGGCAAGTGGACAATCCACAACTTGTGGCAGGTGACGTGGCAGGTGATGTGGCAAGTGATGTGGCAGGTGATGTGACAAGTGGGCAATCCACATCTTGTGGCAAGTGACATGGCAGCTGACGTGGCAAGTGACGTGGCAAGTGGACAATCCAAAACTTGTGGCAGGTGACGTGGCAAGTGACGTGGCAGGTGACGTGGCAAGTGACGTGGCAAGTGGACAATCCACAGCTTGTGGCAAGTGACATGGCAGGTGGCAAGTGATGTGGCAAGTGGACAATCCACAACTTGTGACAGGTGACGTGGCAAGTGATGTGGCAGGTGATGTGGCAAGTCACGTGGCAAGTGGAAATCCACAACTTGTGGCAGGTGATGTGGCTGGTGACGTGGCAAGTGGACAATCCACAACTTGTGGCAGGTGGCATGGCAGGTGACATGGAAAGTGGACAATCCACATCTTGTGGCAAGTGACGTGTCAGGTGATGTGCCAAGTGACGTGGCAAGTGGACAATCCACAACTTGTGGCAGGTGATGTGGCAAGTGACGTGGCAGGTGATGTGGACAATCCCCAACTTGTGTCAGGTGACGATGCAAGTGACGTGGCAAGTGGACAATCCACAACTTGTGGCAGGTGACGTGGCAAGTGGACAATCCACAACTTGTGGCAGGTGACGTGGCAAGTGACGTGGCAGGTGATGTGGCAAGTGACGTGGCAAGTAGACAATCCACAACTTGTGGCAGGTGATGTGGCAAGTGACGTGGCAGGTGATGTGGCAAGTGACGTGGCAAGTGGACAATCCACAACTTGTGGCAGGTGATGTGGCTGGTGACGTGGCAAGTGGACAATCCACAGCTTGTGGCAGGTGGCATGGCAGATGACGTGGAAAGTGGACAATCCACATCTCGTGGCAAGTGACGTGGCAGGTGATGTGGCAAGTGGACAATCCACAACTTGTGGCAGGTGATGTGGCAAGTGGACAATCCCCAACTTGTGGCAAGTGACGTGGCAAGTGACGTGGCAAGTGACGTGGCAAGTGGACAATCCAAAACTTGTGGCAGGTGACGTGGCAAGTGACATGGCAGGTGATGTGGCAAGTCACGTGGCAAGTGGACAATCCACAACTTGTGGCAGGTGATGTGGCAGTTGGACAATCCACAACTTGTGGCAGATGACGTGGCAAGTGACGTGGCAAGTGACGTGGCAAGTGGACAATCCACAACTTGTGGCAGGTACCGTGGCAAGTGACACGCTAAGTACAAGTACACTGCAGCTCTCACAGCTGCTGCTACTCACTCTGGTCTCACAAAATTGCTGAAATAGTTAATAATACTGTTTTTTTGAGCTGGGGAGGGTCTATGATGTTAGCTTAACTAAACGCTTCTAGACGCAAACGCGGTAAAACGCGGTAAAACGCTGCTAAATCGCGGTAGAAATCGCGGCAAAACGCGCGTTTCTAAACGCCGGTTTCAACATGTGTCCAGCAGCGTTTGCATCTGCGTCTTGTGTGCATGAAGCCTAAGAGGAAGCAGCAGCAGAAGGAGCCTGTTAGTTCATGTGCTGACAAAAAGCATGCTGATAGGAGGAGAGAGCAGAATGACATAGATGAGCTCATCACTGTGCTGCTTTTCCTTTCCTACTGCCTGTCTTGCTTTTTCTTTCCTGAACAACCTGGACCCAAAGGAAGGGGGTTAAATGTTGCTGACCATTAGAGTGAGGATGTCCAGCAGAAAAAAAGTACTACAAGGGAAATCTCTGAATTGAAGGTAAATATTGCAAGAAAAGCTGGTTTTGTTATTTTAGCTTTTAATGGGCCACTTCTGTTTTGATTTAAACTTTTAGTAAGGAAACATATAGTCTACCATCATCACTGACATATTCTTAGAAAAATGTTAAAGCGGAGGTCCACCCTAAAATGGACCTCCGCTCATCGGAATCCCCCCCCCTCCGGCGCCACAATTGGCACCTTTCAGGGGGGAGGGGGGTGCAGTTACCTGGATAATCCAGGTAACTGCACCCACTTCCGGGATAGCTGTCTGCGGAAAGGGGCGTAGATTACGCCCCTTTCCGCAACTGCCCGCCCCTTTGCGCAAGTGCCCCGCTGCCTGCTGGGAAACACACAGTTCCCAGAGGCAGCGGGGACCGTCCGGATTGCGCCGCGCGGCTCGCGCATGCGCAGTAGGGAACCGGGAAATGAAGCCGAAAGGCTCCATTTCCTGATTCCCATACCCAAGATGGCGGCGGCAGGACCCGACAGACGACCTAGCGATCGGCTTCGGGTGCCGACATCGCGGGCGCGCTGGACAGGTAAGTGTCACTATTTTAAAAGTCAGCAGCTGCAGTATTTGTAGCTGCTGGCTTTTAACCACTACAATACAGGGCACTTTCACCCCCTTCCTTCCCAGCCCAATTTTCAGCTTTCATCGCTCTCGCGCTTTCAGTGACAATTGCGCGGTCATGCTACACTGTACCCAAATGAAATTGTTATCATTTTGTTTGCACAAATAGAGCTTTATTTTGGTGTTATTTATTCACGACTCCGTTTTTTATTTTTTGCGATATAAGCGCAAAAAAAGCGGAAATTTGGAAAAAAAACAATATTTTCTTTTTTCTATTTGAAAAGAAATCCAATAAAATCAAATTTTGTCATAAATTTAAGCCAAAATGTATTCTGCTACATGTTTTTGGTAAAAAAAATTCCGCTAACTGTATAATAATTGGTTTGTGTGATCACGGACATATGTACGCAAATGATCATGTACATATGTGTGCAGGTGATCACGTACATATGTGTGCAGATAATCATTGGGACATGTGATTTTAGTGGGACATATGTGTGGGACATGTTTTTATTATTAGGGACATGTGTTTTTATTATTTGGGGACATGTATGTTTTGGGGACATGTGTGGTTTGGGGACATATGTGGGGACTGTGTTTGTACTGTGTGATGTGTTGTGTGTTGACACTAGACTGATGATCAGTGAGTAAAAAGCTGTAAAAAGCAGCCCATACTCACTGATCATCAGCCGGCTGCAGCGTTCGGCTCTCCTCTCCTCAGCGATGACTTCCGTGTGAGGAGAGGAGAGCCGATTGCCTAGCAACCGGCTGTTTGTTTACATCACATGACGGCCGTGATTGGACACGGCCGTCATGTGATCAGGAGGGCCAATCACAGAGCCCTCCTGCCGATCTCAGATGTGACGTGTCCGGGTGACACGAGCACATCGGGATCGCGCCGCTGCGCGGGCACACGCGCGCGCGATCCCGCTACTTCTGAATGACGTTCAGGAACGTCCTATCAGGAGTAGATGGCTCCCACCCGGCCGTATATATGCATTGGCCGGGTGGGAAGTGGTTAAAAAAAAAAAAAACGCGGAGTCCCGGTAGACTGCCTGGCTTCCATTCTAATTCAACACCTTTAAAACACTTTACATCTCTGATTTCTCAGGTATTCGAATCAGGAGGTCTGACTTCGTACAAACAAATGCACCTGCCCCTCAGAGCGCCAGTACACATGAACACACATTTATGTGAAGAAACACGAGTTGCCATGCTGTACACTGGCATACGTTGAGAACCCATTAAAAATAAATGTCCAGTGTACCACAATGTGCCCTGTAACATTAAGCTTAGTAGACTCGGTCCGAATGTCGGACGGCATCGGCTGGTTCAATAGCAACCAGCCGATATTCGGCCCTTGTGTACTGCAGTGTGTCCGACTGTCAAAGGGGCATGATCGAAAAAGGTCTGCTGATCTCCTCCCAATCAGTGATCTCAGCCAATGGTTGAGAGTGCTGACTGGAGTGTTCTGGTGGGAGCGCCCCCTCCCCCCCCCCCCGTCAGAACACAGTAGCACAGCAGGGGAGATCGCTGTACTAACATTACATAGTTAGTACAGCAGCTCCTCCTGAGCTGTTAGTTTATTTTATTCAGCCCTGTTGAGTTGAATGAAAAAAAACTTGTAGACTGTACCCGGCTTAAGTCTCAATGGTCCCTCAAAATTATGAAGGAAGAAACAACCAGGTAACTAGATTTTCAGAAGAATGGTAATAATGGCAGACTACATGTTTATATCAGCACAGGAGTACTTTAAAGCTTAGGGCACTACCATGTTCATAGTTTTAGAGGGGCTAGTGAGTGTTCCCTTCTGCTATGTAAATTATTGTCTGGTTTCTACAAAACAAGACAAGTGCTTTTGGTTCCACCTGAAAGTATGGTTCTTAGTGTACTTCCTGCCCCCAGCAACACAAGTGCTGCATTTGAGAAGGACACCAGTGCTGGTGATGTTTCCCTGCCACAGTTTATGCTAAGCCATTCACAAACCACACAGCCTCAGCATCATCACAGGCTGCATTTTGTGAATGGTCAAACTTAGATTGAGACAGAGACACAACACAGCGCTGGTGTCTATCATACATGCAGTGCTGAAATCAGCGCAAGGCCAAACACTATCAAAACTAAAAGCACTCTTTTTAAAACGTTTTGAAGAATTTAAAGATCAACTTACAACACTTTAGAGGTAAACTAATGGCATGTACACACGGTCGGATTTTCTGAAGGGAAATATTGGATGTGAGCTTGTTGTCGGAAAGTCTGACCGTGTATATGCTCCATCGAACATTTGCTGTCGGACTTTCCACCAACAAATGTTTGATAGCAGGTTCTCAAATTTTCCGCCAACAAAACTTTGTTGTCGGAAAGTCTGATCGTGTGTACACAAGTCCATCGCACAAAAGTTCCCGCATGCTCAGAATCAAGCAGAAAGTGCCGCACTGGCTATTGAACTTCCTTTTTCTCTGCTCGTCATACATCTTGTACGTCACCGCGTTCCCACATTCGTAATTGTTGGCCAACATTTGTGTGACCGTGTGTATGCAAGACAAGTTTGAGCCAACAACCTTCAAACAAAAATCCACAGTTTTGTTGGCGGAAAGTCTGATCGCGTGTATGCGGCGTAAGCCTTTTAAAACTGAAAATGATGGTGCCCAAAAGTGGACTTTCACCCACAAATAAAAGTACCACTTATTCTCCTTTTTAATCTGTGGGATGTCTGGGGATTCCTCTAGATAGGCAGAATCCCTAAACCGATGGGTTACTAATCTCACCCTGAATTGTGTAGACAAAACTCTAATCTGGAGGTTGACACTCTGGGACTCACGTGTTGACTAATTTTTTAGGAATTGTGTATTTGCACTGCAAAACAGTGACATTTACCCACTGGTTTCAGGTTCTCTGAACATCACTGTCCTTCAGTGTAACACACACTTCCTAATGCATTAACAGATCCATGAATCTGAGCGTGTCCACCCAACACACTGTTGAGGACTGATGAAGGACGTGGTTTTGGGAAATGCATTGGATACTGTACTCAATAAAAATTTGGAATGCATGTTATTTCCGACCAAAATAAATCTCCATATCAGAGTTTTTTTCTAACTAATTAGCAGCTTTTTTAATGGAGTGGGCGGAGTGACACGAACATGAAAAATTATGTGGTGGCTTACGTAAACTGGTGACTTCGCCCTCCTCTGACACCACGGGGAAAGCCATAGGGAAGTCCCCGTGTGTCAGAGGGGGCGTGGTCACCGGGTGGCCCTGCCCTCCGTTATATAAGAGCTGTCACCTGAACAGAATCATCACACAGCGGAGACTCCCATTGAGGCGGATCGTCCGGAGGACGAATCGGAGAATAAGAAGTCGGAGCAAGATGCCAGACGAGAAGACCGGAGGAAGAAGCGGAGGAAAATAGAGGAAGAACCGGGGGAGGAACAAGATGGAGGAAGAAGAAGGAAGCACCGAAGGAAGACCAGAAGAAGATGGAAGAAGAAGCGGGGAAAGAAGAAGACATTAATAAAGAAATTGTCAAAAACCGTCTACTATCTTTTTTAACATTTTTGCCACTTTTGTTGTGAAATGGTAGGGGTACATTTGTACCCCATTACCAATTTGCACAGGGGGGCCGGGATCTGGGGGTCCTCTAGTTAAAGGGGGCTTCCAGATTCCGATAAGCTCCCCGCCTGCAGACCCTCACAACCACCAGGCAAGGGGTGTGGGGATGAGGCCCTTCTCCCCAACAACATGGGGACAAGGTGCTTTGGGGGCATTTTTTTTTTACATTTTGGTTTGGGGTTCCCCTGTGGGGGGGAATCCCATGCCGTTTTTATCAATGAACTTTTATGTGTATTTCCGGGACCCACAATTCATTATAGCCGCGAGTAGTTTTAAATGACTTTTTTTCCTTTAGAAATGCCATTTTACTGTCAAACTGTTCTAAACACGGGAAACATGCGTCACTTTACAGGCACCCCTCAGGTATGAAATTTAAAGGAATATTTTCACTTTAAGCATTATTAAAATCACTGCTCCTGAAAAAACGTCAGTTTTTAAAACTTTATTTGCATTGGTGCATGTCCATGACCCAGCTCCTCAAGCACTTTTTAAGACAATACCATGCATGTAAGCCTTTAAAATTAGCACTTTTGATTTCCCCATTTCTCCCATAGACTTTTAAAAGGTGTTCCGCGGCTTTCGAATTTGCAGCGAACACCCCAAATTATTTGCTATTCGGTGAACAGGCGAACAGCCAATGTTTGAGACGAACTCATGTTCGACCCAAACATAAAGCCCATCCCAAACCACCACCTCAAACACTGGCTCATGCTGACTTACTTGTCACTGGTATAGCATCCTCTAGTGTGAGTGTAGGCACATTTATGTTTTGGCTCATAGTTAACCTGTGAGTCTTAATTGGGTCATAGGTCTACTGCAGGTCAGGCTGGATAACTCATACAGATAGGGTCTCTGGTGCTTCCCCCTGGTTCTGGAAGTTTGGAGAAATTTCTAGAAGCTGAAGGATGGAGGCCAGGAGAGTTGATCTGCATGCTTACGGGAGCTTGGCCAATCCCCAGGCAGTGGGCCTGGCAGGGTGGCTGAGCTAGGCCCTAAATATGGATGAGTCATGCCAGCAGGGGAGTCAGGTGGAAGATAGAGTGCTGAGGATCTTTGGAGGGGAATCCCTGGGCTGTGGTGTGTGTGGGGGGCTATGCTTTGGGCTGGCTTGGGAGGATACTGACAGCATTAAGGTTTGAAAGAAATCTTACCTAAAGAAGCAGCGGGAGCAAGGATGACAGTGTGAGTACATCAGCACACTCAGGGATTTAAAAGGGGAGAGACTGCCACATGTAAGCCTTTCTAGGAGACCACGTCGTGCTTAATTTTTCCTTTCCTTTGCCCTGGGAGATCTTTGGAGTAGCTGGGTGGGCTGGTGAAAGAGCAGCATGGTGGGTTGGTAGTTCCTGCGGTCAGTAGAGCTGGGATCAGTGTTTACAGTGGAGTAGGAGATACTCCGGTATGCAGCCTACGACACTTTGTGCTACTTTCTAAGGGACTGAGAGTTCCTAGTCCTTACGGGGCTTTTGCATCTTTGATAATCAGACTGTCAGTATTCAAGAGGAGAACAGTTCTGGAGTGTGTACATAGGAAGGAAGTTGTCCCTGTTTTTATAGAACTCAAGCTAGGCTTCCCATAATTTCTCTTCTCCATACAAGTTCTTATCCCTAATAAACAACAAAAAACAAGCTCAAAGGCCGCTCCTTGTGTCTGGATGAAAGTGGAAAATGTTATTGCCTGGCTGTGCAGGAGTAGGGGAACCAGTCAGCTGCAACCCCTGCAGGGGTAGTGCTACACTGGTAAACACAAAAGCGCGTAGAGGAAGTTTGCAACACTACTCACTCCCTTCCGACAGCTGCTGTGTGTACCAGTGACATGACGCCTCTTCAGGCAGCTCAGGCATGCTGAGCTGCACTGGTCTCCCCCCTCCTCCTGCAGCCCACCTAGGACTTCTTGTACAGTACGCACAGGGCAGGACTTAGGGTGGTGGTGGGGGCCCCTGGGCTTGAGTCACTTTCGGGCCCTACCTTCTATACATTACTGTATTTATCGGCGTATAACACGCACCCCAAGTTTAGGAGGGAATTTTAAGGGAAAAACTTTTAGGAGGGAAGTTTAAGGAAAAAAACTTACATTTAAATGCCCATCAATGCAGCCTTATCAGTGTCTATCTGCAGCCTTGCCCATCCATCTGCAGCCTTCTCCAGTGTCATTGCAGCCTTGTCAGTGTCATTTGCAGCCTTATCAGTGTAGCCTTGTCATTTGCAGCCTTGTCATTGCAGTCTTGAAGTTTAAAATTGGCGCTATCTCGTCTGCTCTCAGGTCCTCTCGCAGGTGTAACAACATATTCGGCAACCCATCGCAGTTTGCTACAGAAGTGACGTTCTGTCGCCGCCATCTTGGTACACCCCACATTCACAGTAAGGATACACTAAGAAGGGGGGCAGAGGACATGTTGTTACACCCATCGGAGTTTTGCATTTTACAGGTATTTATAACAATAAAGTCAGTTTATATAGTGAAATACAGGACTTAGAACTCCGTCTGACTACTTAGAGCTTGAATTTTAAAAGCACCGGCAACCCTGCTCATCTCACAGATTTGCTAATCTGACAGAAGTTGGCTGCTTTTAAAATTCAACATCTAAGTAGTCAGACGGAGTTGTAAGTACTGTATTTCACTATATACTAACTTTAATGTTATAAATACGTCGAAAATGCAAAACTCCGGTGGGTGTAACAACATGTCCGCTTTACCCCTTCTTAGTGTATCCTTACTGTGGACGAGTGTGGGGTGTAGCAAGATGGGGGCGACGGAACGTCACTTCCGTAGCAAACTGCACTGGGTCGCCAAATTTGTTGTTACAGGGGCTCTCGGGTCCTCTTGTAGTCCCGAGCGGAGCCGAGAATAGCCGAGTGTACTCGGCTCGGCTCACAGTCACGCCCAGTTGTTATATCCATCATAGGGCGGGATTGGGCATGACTGTCAGCGGAGCCAAGCCGAGTACACTCGGCTATGTATCTCGGCGGGGCCCGCAGGGCTCCCTATTGGGCGGGGCTCATGGGCTTGAGCCCAGTCAAGCCCAATGGTAAGTCCGGCCCTGAGTACACACTACTGAGTCCTGCGGTCTGTGCGATATGCACTACTGAGCCCTGAGTACATCTATTTTCTATACAAAAAAAAGCCCTGCTAAAAGTAATTAGTATTTAAACCAAATGGTAAGAAAAGTGATCTGTGGCCTCTACACTATATAAAGCTTCTATTTTTTTTTTTTTTTTTTTTTCATTTATTTAACCACTTTCAGACCGGACCATTTTGCTGGTCAATGACCAGAGGTCTTTTTACAATTTGGCACTGCGCTGCTTTAACTGGTAAGTGCGCGGTCATGCAATGTTGTACCCAAACAAAATTTGCGTACTTTTTTTCCCACAAATAGAGCTTTCTTTTAAAGGTATTTGACTGACTCTGCGATTTTTATTTTTTGCGATATAAACTTAAAAAGACCGCAAATTTTGAAAAAAAATTATATTTTCTACTTTTTGTTATTAGAAAAATCCAATAAACTCAATTTTAGTCACACATTTAGGCCAAAATGTATTCAGCCACATGTCTTTGGTAAAAAAAAAGTCAATAACTGTATATTTATTGGTTTGCGCAAAAGTTGTCACATCTACAAACTAAGATACGTTTTCTGGAATTTACGCAGCTTTTAGTTTATGACTGCCTATCTCATTTCTTGAGGTGCTAAAATGGCAGGGCAGTACAAAACCCCCCCAAATGACCCCATTTTGGAAAGTAGACACCCTAAGGAAATTGATAAGAGGCATGTTGAACCCATTGAATATTTTATTTTTTTGCCTCAAGCGATTGAATAATGACAAAAAAACATTTTTTTTTTTTTTTTACACAAAGTTGTCACTAAATGATATATTGCTCACACATGCCATGGTTATATGTGGAATTGTACCCCAAAATACATTCTGCTGCTTCTCCTGAGTACGGGGATACCACATATGGTCGACTTTTTGGAAGCCTAGCCGCGTACGGGGCCCCGAAAACCAAGCACCGCCTTCAGGATTTCTAAGGGCATACATTTGTAATTTCACTCCTCACTACCTATCACAGTTTGGAAGGCCATAAAATGCCAAGATGGCATAAAACACCCACAAATGACCCCATTTTAGAAAGTATACACTCCAAGCTATTTGCTGAGAGGCATGTTGAGTCCATGGAATATTTTATATTTTGCCACAAGTTGCGGGAAAATTACAAACTTTTATTTATTTATTTTTTTTTTCACAAAGTTGTCACTAAATGATATATTGCTCACACATGCCATGGGCATATGTGAAATGACACCCCAAAATAAATTCTGCTGCTTCTCCTGAGTACGGGGATACCACATGTGTGGGATTTTTTGGGAGCCTAGCCACGTACGGGGCCCCGAAAACCAAGCACTGCCTTCAGGATTTCTAAGGGTGTAAATTTTTGATTTTACTCCTCACTACCTATCGCAGTTTTGAAGGCCATAAAATGCCAAGATGGCACAAACCCCCGCCAAATGACCCCATTTTGGAAAGTAGACACCCCTAAATTTAGGGGTACACTAGTGAGACTCACAGGTAAAAAAGCACCTAGGCTGTCAGCGACTGTATCAAAACGCTACAAAAAAAACTGTTAGCGATCGCAGGGATCAGGCCTGACTCTGCGAACGCTGCAGTTATGTGTGTTGTGTTTTGTAAGTGACAGTGATCGATCGATACTGCACTTGGGTGGGCTGGGCTGGGCTTGGCGGAGGGGCTAAACGCAGGTGCTAGCAGGTATCTGGGCTGATCCCGCTAACAATGCGTTTTGGGAAACCTAAACTGCTGGCGACGCTAATATAGGTCTGATCAGATACTATATTATTAAGGGAGGTGTATGCTTTGTGCGTGGGTGTTAGCGGTACTGGCACTAACCTGACGCTGCCTGGGGCGACGCAGACCTTATCTGACCCTCAAACTTATATCACCTGCCGGGTGATCAGGGGGTTAAACCTTTATTAGGTAATAAATGGCGGGTGCCCTGAAACTATAAAAAAATAACTAACCAACAAGCGTCACCTGTAACAGTTATATGGTGATCACTGGTGAAAGGGTTAACTAGGGGGCAATCAGGGGCCTTTATGCGGTAGTATATGGGGGTCCCTGGCGCTATAAAAAGCTGCGGCGAACCTAAATACCTACCTACCTAACTAGCGTCACCTGTGACACTAATGCAGCGATCAGAAAAACGATCGCTTATTAGGCTGGGTTCACACTGGAGCGATGCGGGAACGCCACGAATCCGCGGCAGGTTCCCGCATCACACTGCCCTATGCGAACTGCTGGGAGTGTCAGTGAAATGTTAATGACACCCCTAGATCAGTTCGCATATCGCAGTGCGATCTGCAAACTCGGACAGGAATCGGATCGCATGGTGTGAACACCCATGCGATCCGATTCTGCTGCGGACCAAAAAAAGGGTCCCGTGCGAGTTTGCGGCAGGTGCGGCGGGTGCGATGCGAATTCAGCCATACTATCTGTATGGCTGAACTCGAATCGCACAGAGATCGGATGTGATTTGCACTGCAGTGCGGTGCGAATCACATCCGTTCTCATAAACCGCTGCAATGTGAACCCAGCCTTAGTGACACTGGCGACGGGGGGTGATCACGGGGTTAAACCTTTATTGGGGGGGTTAGGGGGGTACCCTAGAACTAAAGGGGGCTAACCCTAACTGCCCTAACAGTTATTACAGTCACAAATGACACCAATGCAAAAAAAATAAAAAATGCAATTGGTGTCACTGTGACTGGGGGTGCAGGGGTGATTGGGGGGGGGGGTGATCGGGGGGTGAAGGGGGGGGGTGAGAGTGTGCCTGGCATGTTCTACTGTATTGTGTAGTGTTGGTGCAACTCACCGATCCTCTCTCCTCGGTGCCGGAACGAAAAATACCGACACGGAGGAGAGATTACATCACTTCCTCTGCCTGTGTTTACATTACAGGAGAGGAAGTGATGTCACGCTGCACTTCCATTCGTCAGGAGCGATCGCGAGGGGGTGGCCATGAACGAATGGACGTCCCCTCATCCCGGATCGCTCCTGAACGGATTCCGACTGCCGCTGGCACCGGGGGGGGGCCCGATCGGGCCCCCCACCCGCGGGAAGGCAGGGACGTACATGTATGCCCATATGCCTGCCCGTGCCCTTCTGTCGACGTACATCGTCGTGCGGCGGTCGGCAACTGGTTAAGCCTTCCTAGCTGTGTATATGTGATAACCACAAGTTATATGAACAATTCAGGCTTAGTTTTTGATATACAATTTTTAAAATTAGATTGATACAACTGATCGTAAGCTTGGGGCTAGTCAAAATGCTTGTCCAGAATGCTGGAAAAAATTTTTTGGGTAGTCTCAGATACCCATTTTGCATGACATTGAAAACAGTTTAATAAAGTCAGACAATGCAAGTCACATAAAGTCTATTCCCATATTTTGTCAAACATTTGTTGAAAAATTATATCTGTAGAAAAACAATAGTAACATTATTTTTGTTTCTTCCTGTAATCCAGGAGCTATTTGTGGACCATTACATTCTTTAAATGACAATTACAATACAATACGCTGCTGTTTCACAGATGAGAAAATAAAAGGTCATTAATTGCCAGATGACCAACTTCAGTTCCTCTTCACATTCTTATGTATTCAGACAATTATATGGCACATTTTTCAGAGAACGTCTCCTGCTGGGTGATTTTTGGATGAGTAACAATTCAATTTGCAATGCTACTTACTCTGCCATCTGTATTACACATGCAGTGCACAAGGAGCTGTTGCAGCTATGGAGACAGATTACACAAATCCAATACTGTACAGACTATGAACTACCTACAGAAGACAGCGTCCTACTACATCGAGCTCTGGTTCTCTGTCTCTATCTAGATGGAGTAATGCACACAACAGAGCTATCTCTGCAAATAGATAATGGGCCTGACATTGTATCCAAGGAATGCTGAACACATAGATGACCTCTATTTACATTATGTGCCATATCATTTTAAAATAATGACCTGAAATAGCTTGGGTAGGGATAATGACAGACTGAAAGTACATTTGTTTTTATATGGCAGCAATTACGAAGGGAAAAGTACATGCAATTAGCATTATATGTGAAATGTCCAGCAATGCTCTTTGCTTGCTACTTGTAAACACGATTTAATTTCAGGAAATGAAAAAAAATCATATAATGCTACATGTTTGGGTTACCCTCTGTTTCTAGTTTGTGCAGTAGATCAGTTTAATCTAAGAAATGTGTCCATTCTTCCCATCAAAGTATGCTTTTAATCTACAGACAAATAAGGTGCCTTTTTGTTTATTCTGCAAAATATTCATGATATGGTGTTTAAATCTATTAGGAGCATATAAATACTAAGGAGTAGCTTGGTGAAATTCAAATTATTATCACATTTTGGTCTGATGCTCCTTCTTTATTTCTATAACAGAATAAGATGTAATATTAGGCCCCTTTCACATGAATGGACCGTCTATCCGTTTTTCTTCCATCTGTCAGTGGACAACAATGCATCCCTATGGTTAAACGGATGACCATCCGTTACCATCCATTAATCTCCGCTTCCGATTTTATCATTTTTTTTTTTAACATACAAGGCTATGTCGAGAGCCATGAAAACAGATATTAACTGACATTAACAGACAATGTCCGTCAATGTCCGATCAGTTAAGATCCGTTTTGAAGAAATACCTTTTTTTTTGGTTTATCTGTGAACTCAACCTATGACCCAGGCAGTAGTTGGACAATAGGAAGTACATCGCCAGTACATTCTCAAGGAGAAACATGGCCAGAGATGTCTCCCAGGAGGAACTAATAAACCTGGTGCACGTAAGGCTAGGCTATTGGGACCACAGTGACAGAGTAAGAACACAGCAACTATGGGATGAAATCTCTAAGCGTGTGACACCAAATTTGTCCACCATGACTCCCAAACAGCGTGCTCAACATGGTAAGTGTTGTCCAACTGCAGCATGTTCTCTTGTCACTGTTTTTATGGAATCACTAGATTTTGGAAACATGTGAGTTATGTACTGTTCAGTCTCTTGCTGCAGCAGAGCCAAACCATGGGGCGCTCTGCTTTGTATGTATTGTTATTTAACGTTTGTAGCAATGCATGTGAATTTGAGGTCAGTGCACATCCTTTCTGGGCTCTCTGAAGTGTGCGTACCTTGTTCCAGAAGGACATAGTTTTTGTGTCTATTGCTGTCCTTGTTGCACACTCAAATTGTGGTTTCCTAAGCATAAAAATATTGCCGTCCATCTGAATATGTTGATAGCATTCTGTGCACATGATGTTTATTATTGTGAATAGGCAAAGGCATGCTGACTCCTCCACAGACTATGGAATACTATTGGTTATAGGTTTGTTTTTTTTAGCCACTTTACTCAAAATCCAAATCTTTACTCAAATTCTTTCTCAATGTGTTTACAGTATTCAAAATTAACAGAAGGGGGCGTTTTCTGAGAGACCGTTTTCGAAGAGATTTGAATGATGTGGCAGAGTGTGCAAGCGATTCCGGAGCTACCACAAAGAAAAAATCTTCTTTGAAATGTTGTCCTCCCTAAAGAAAGTCATGGACGTTAAACCGTAAGTGACTTTCAGATGTTCCATCTAGAAAGTGAAAAAAGTAACAGATAAAAGATTAAAAGCACCCCCTAGTGCCCGAATATCGCAGCAAAACTGACGGTATAGTGCCGCTTTACCGTCGACACACCCACTGCCCCAGTGTGCAAGGAGCCTAACATTAACATTCCACTTAGTACATGTGCTGCAGGAATGAGCTCCGTGGAATGTAAGCAGCAATCTCTGTGTTCTCCTCCTGCCGCTCGATCTCCTAAATGTCGGCAGACTGCAGCTCTACCACTTGTGATGTGAAGGAAATCAGGCAATGGGGGGAGCGGCAGGAGGAAAACATCAGATGAGACCAGCAGGATCCCCCCCTTTCAGTCCTCTTCCTGTGAGACCCTTTTGATCACTCCGCCACACTTCTTGGTTGCTGGGGCAATGCCAAGCTTACTCCTCACAGGCGCCACAGATTAGAAGCCTCCGGATGCACTTCTGCTGTGATTGTTGGAGGGGGAGCTGGACGGAAACTTTTCCGCCCACCTCCCCCTCCACCAATCCCAGGAGGAGTGCATCTCAAGGAGTCTAATCAGCGGTGCTGTGAGGAGCGAGCTTGGCATTACCCCGGAAACCAGTAAATGTGGCAGAGTGCCTTAAAGTGGCTGTCAGGCAGCGGGTGGAAATACCTTGGGGCCTGAGTTGCTCGGGACATCTGGGCCCCTTGGGATGACCAGGCCCCTTACATGAGTGTGGGCTGTACCCCCCTGATGGCAGCCCTGGAAATACTTTTAAACCCCAACTGTAGTCCAGACATGTTTTTTAGTTTTCGGTTCAGCGTGGGGGAGTTAGAATATCTGTCAGCTTCCCAGCACACCAGGGAATTTCAAATAACATCCAGACATTGTATTGTATGTGATTACATCATGTTTTGGGGCCATGCAGGATGATGTGATGACGAAGGGATCACATGTCTGAGGGAGGAGTCCTGCGTGGCTCCAAAATGCTGCTCTTTTCCACTGTGATGTGAGCACTCTTAATAAAAATGTTTAGTCTTTACTTGAAGATTCCTAGTGTGCTGGCAACATGTTCAATAATTGGTGTCAGTGAGATTCTCCTTACACCTTGACTATTTAACTTGTGCTCTATACAGTGTATAGTAGAAAAAAAAAAGCACCACACCATTAGTAAAGATTGCAATTAAGTTTCGTTTTTTGTAAAAATGTTAACAGGACAGGTCAACTCATTTTGGGGTTCTAAAGGTTCCTTTCAAACAAGTTACAATAATGTGCAGGATATGAACAATACATACATAATAATATCTAACAATAAAATAGTTAATAATAATAAATTACTGAAAACTATGTTAATAGGTAAAATAATGTGTCATAATCATTATCATGTTATCATACTGATAAAATGATGATGAGTTCCAAAAATTGAATAGATATACGATGGTAAGGCCAATAGAAGTTAACTACATTCAATTGGACTTGTTTTGTAATGTTGAAGACGTTCTCAACCTCAGTAATTTGGTAACCATTCACATCACACCACATTCACACCGGTTACCAGCATGACTAGAGTATGCTCATGGTCTTCATTACAACACGCTTCTTGGAGTAGTGAAAGGTCTTAGCCCTTGTACACACGGTCGGACATTCCGACGGAAAATGTCAGATCGGACCGCGTTGTCGGATAATCCGACCGTGTATGGGCTCCATCGGACTGTTTCCGTCGGAATATCCGACGGACCAAGTTTCCCAGCCTGGCTATAAAATTTTCCGACAATATGATCCGATCGGACTTTGTCCGATCGTTTGTAGAGAATTCCGATCGGACAAAGTGCCACGCATGCTCAGATCAAATTCCTACACCAAAGCTATTGGCTACTAGCCTGAACGTAGTCCCGTCGTAACGAAATAACGTCATCACGTTCTGAGCGATTGGACATTCCGACAACTTTGTCCGACTGTGTGTATGCAACAGTTTCGGACAAAATGTGACGGATTTGGTTGTCAGAATGTACGACCGTGTGTACAAGGGCTTAGACATTACAGAACAAGTCCAGTTGACTGTGACTAACTACTACTAGGTATACCATTACCGTACTAAGTGAGAACCTTCACAGATGTTTATGGTATACTGTGGTTTATTTGCTAGAGCCAGAGAGTGCAAAATCAGGCTCACTTCTGCGTAGAAATCAATCAGCTTCCAGGTTTTACTTCCAGAGCTCAATTGAACAAGCTGAGGTTAGAAGCTGATTGGCTACCATGCACAGCTGCATCAGATTCTGAGTACACCAGTTTTAGTCAATCAACCCCATAATCTTATGTCTCCATGAATGAGATTTACTTCTGTTACGGTGATGGTATTAGAACAGAGGAATAGAAAAATACCAATAGGCACAAAATGTAAAAGTGACTTTCAAACCCTTCCCCACTCTAAAGCCTCATACACATGATCGTATTTTACGCAGACAAAACCTCAGACTTTTGTCCGAAGGCGTGTGCCTGGATTTTGTCTTGCATACAAATGGCAAGGAATTGTCGGCCAACAAACACGAATGTAGTGACGTACTACATGGGTTTTCAGCTCTTTAGTGCCACCCTTTGTGCTCCTTCTGCTAATTTCATGTTAGTAGAAGTTTGGTGAGTGATTCACGCTTTTCATTTTGTGCTTTTCATTTAGCACTTTTAATTTTGTTCTTTTCAGTTCGTTTCTGAACGGCCGTTTGTCAACCAGACAGGTTGCGGAGTCAGAGGAGATAACTTGTTATTTATTATTGGCCTTGGAGTTATTGCTTTGACCCAAGTCCAGTCCAGGAACAGGAGGAGGAGGAGGAGTTCTTGGACCAAAAATTGGTTGCTTTATTAATCGTGATCAATAAGAATGAGAATAATCCAGATGTTTTTCGGTATTATCTCCGGATGACGGATACCTGCTTATTACCTGCATTACCTGCATATTAAGAAGCAGGACACATGCATGAGGCTTATTTTATTTTTTTTGGTTGAATAATAATGATTTGATTTGTTATATTTTCTATCGTTTTGGATGCATAGAATGCAATTTTTGATTAAGTTCTATTGGCAGATAGCATGTCTAATTTGATTTGTTTTCTTTTTTTAATGCACGATAAAAAAATTGTGGAGAATAATACTTGGCTATGTGTTTTACTTCAAATGACAGTTTGGGTGTAGACAGTTAGATTTTAAAAAAATACAATGAAAAATTGACAAGGGACACCAACATAGTTGTATCTTTGATCTTAAAAACTACGGGATAATGGTGTTGTGGTAACTTGCCCAAAAAAATAAAAATAAATAATATTATTCCTTGATATCACTAGAAAAAAAAGCTTTTGAAAAATCGTTTGCAATAACTCCATCAGTATCAACACCACCAAAGCTGCTTCACATTATTATCTTATTAAAGAAGAAGAGAATGTGCGCTGCATTTCGAGATTTCATCATTTGCCACGTCACGAATGTTAGTTTACAAGACCGACCGCTTCTGGCTCGTCCTTGCTTCGGAGCATGTGTGTTTGTACTTTGGACTTTTGTCCGACAGACTTATGTACACACACTCGGAAAATCCGACAACAGACATTTGTCTGCAGAATTTTTTTTAAAACCTGCTAGCCAACATTTGTCCACGGAAATTCTGACAACAATTGTCCGATGGAGCGTACAAACGGTCGGATTATCCACCAACAGCCTGTCATCTCACATTTCCCATCGGAAAATCCGATCGTGTGTACAAGGCTTAAGACTAACATTTTTGGTAGGAGTTGGATTTCTCATTTTGCTTTTAGTGAACCCGTGGCAAGCATCACATTAAAAAGAAAATCCAAGTACAGCATCAGCCAGAAAACTGATTTTTTTGTTTATTCAAGTGATTGGAGATTTAGACAGGGCTATGTTAAAAAGGAACATTTAGAGGAAGAAAATTCACATAAAAATAAAAGTAGTGTAAAATGTAAAGTTAATAGCATCCATTAAAACAGTTATCACAGCAAAAAACGATTTACTCATCTCCAGGGTCAGCATCAGTCCAATGGCTTAGGTAGCTGCAGAGTGTTTATTTGCAGAGGTGACTCTCTTTCAAGGGTGCAGTTTCAGAAAATAATGAGGGCAGAACCTTTCCTTTGTGTGTCCAATCCTCTCTCTTTAAGAACACAAGCATGCTACTGAAGGCACACAGATTGCCAAGTGCATTAGACTGGAAAAAAATACGAAAGAGACTAGTCTATCAGCGTAGAAAATTAAGCAAACTACAGCTTGTTATTGTGATGAACTAAAAAACATTCACCGTTTACAGAAATGCAGCTCTCTGGAGATCAAGCAAAGGAATACCTAACCATGGCAACCAACCAAATCAGCTTTCTGGCACATTCTCAATAAGCGCGAAGAAGAAGCAGATTTAATTCAGCATACATAACCAAGAAACAGGCTCTTGAGATTCATAACTGTCCCTGCCAAATTATGCTCATTGTTTGGTCAGATATTTGGAAAAGGATGTACATTATATATGTTAAACTGGATCATTTGCAGCAGGGGTGGAATTACCAGGGTCTCAGCAATGGCAATTGGGACTGGGCCCTTGAGTTCCACCACTGTAAGGGGGCCCAACGGTGACTGGGAGATCACTGGTCATTCACAGGCACACAGTCCCCACCCGCTCCGCCTATCCTCTCTGCTCGAACTCACGGGCACACTGCACAGTCTCCACCCATCCTCCCTGCCCACACTCACAGGCACACTGCACAGTCTCCGACCCATCCTCCTCACCCGCATTTACGGGCACACTGCACAGTCCCCGCCCGCTCCGTCCTCACAGGCACACTTCACAGGCTCTGCCCTCACTCACAGGCACACTGCACAGTCCCTGACCACTCCACCCATCCTCTCCACCAACACTCACAGGTACTCACTGGCCCCGCCCATCCTCTCTGCCTGCCCAAGCAAGACCTAGCAAGGAGGGGGATCAAGTGATCTGCAAGTGAGTGGCACTGATATCAATACTGCTACTTATTCCCCCCCCCCACACCACCACCACTACTGCAATTGATACCCCCCCACCACACCACCACCACTACTGCTACTGATACCCCCCACACCACCACAACTACTACCAGTTGGTTTTGTCATATACAGTATACTGGATAGACAGATAGATAGATAGAAAGATGTGAACAAGAACTACGCAGTGATAAATTCATAGAAAAATACTATATTACAATGGTTCACAATCAGAAGGTATACCACAGCAGTTAACCAATCATAGAATGACATGCAACTAGTCAAACAGTGGGAGATAGTGAAAATGCAACAGTTTAGTTAACCGGCTGCAAACAGTAAATGTCCAAGGGTACATCTCTTTCTTATATCTGCTATGGGTAACCCTAGCTAAGGGAGGGACCTATAGGTTATCACCGCAGCAACAGTCAACAGCCAATAATACTTCCTTAAACCTTCTCCTGGCCATCTTGCTGGGGCGCTTGTGGTAATATCCCTTTAAAAGTTCCTGCAGGCAATGATCAAGTGTTCCAACCCGTCAAATCTGTTCCTCTGCTAGTAACTGCAGTGTATGGTTAGCCAGCAGCCACTCACCAGTCCTATGTAAGCAGAGGCTTTCTATCCAAATGCCAGGCAAAAGGCCAGACCCTATGGTGGGGTCCTCAGCATATGGCTCTCTAATTGCACAGCAGACTTTCCACACAGTCCAGGTCACACTCCAAGGCTCCAGAATAGCATCTGCTCCACCTTCACTGCTCTCAGATAGGGATTGCCAGGTCACCAACCTTGCTGTGCTCAGGTGGGTTACAGTCAGTCTTAGTACTGGACTCCTAGCAGAAAGAGAGCCATCTTCCTCCCTCAGCCCAGGAAAAATAACTCCAGCTTCTCCCCTTTGATGTACCTCTCTTAGGCCGCGTACACACGAGAGGATTGTCCGTCCAACTTAGTCCGCTGAAACGTGTTTCAGCGGACAGTCCGCTCGTGTGTGGGCTTCAGCGGACTTTTTCAGCGGACAGTCTGGCGGACTAAGTCTTTCGGAATTTCCGTAATACAGTCCGTCCAACTTTGGTTTCAGCGGACAGTCCGCTCGTGAGTAGGCTAGTTGGACAGACTAAGTATGGCGCATGCTCAGAAAGGATTTACACGGCCGAAGGTTGCATTGCAGTGTATTGGACGTCGTATTTCTAGTCCCGTCGTACGTGCTGTACACGTCATCGCGCAAGCTTTCAGCGGACTGTCTGTTCATCGTGTGTGGTCAAGTCCATTCATTCAAAAGTAGGACGGACTGTCTGTCAGATTGTCTGACGGACTTAGTTGGACGGACAATCCTCTCGTGTGTACGCGGCCTTAGGAATTGTAGTTTCCCGCAAACCTCTGGAGATAGCTCACTCCCCACAATCCCCCATGATTTTCCTCAGAGTCTCTTGTAATCCATGTCCCCTGGGTGCCCTCTAGTGGGTGGAGGATTGACTAATCAATATCTGTATCAGTTCCACAGTAAGAGTCTCTGTTATGGCTGTGTCTGTGTAGCAATCCTTTGTGGGCACACAGACAGAAACCGCTGCAGACAAAGTGAGACTACAGATGACCCTCTTTTGCCAATTAAGTACAGGGCTACATATGAAACAATTCATATACTTGTCCATTTCCAGATGCATATGGCATCTCCTTCAGTTCCTTACACTGAACAGAGAACATAATGCTGTCATTATTCACATGAAAAATAAGTATACAATTTAGAAAGCTGCCTGATATTTGCTAATGCTAGCTGCAGACCTCATGTCTCTGAACATCTCCAATCACATATACACTCATGGAAAAACTGAAAAAGAATCTATTCCTAGTTGACCCCAATACCAGTGGAGGCTGGGGGGTTCTTTTTTGGGGGGGGCAGCAAACAAACAACACCCCCCCCAGTGGCGTGGCGCTGACAGCACACCCCCCAGTGGGTGGTCTGGCAATTACCCACTTGTTTGGCGGGACTGTGGTGTCCTCTTCTGGAGTGGGGGCAGCGGTGGCTCCAGCGTCCGCTCCTCAAGCTATCTTCGCCGCGTGTCTCCTCTTCCGCCAAAGCACTAGACATCATATAGGATCGCCTGATGCTTTGGGCAATCAGGAAACCGGTTTCACGACCTGCCTCCTGATTGGTGGGGGAGGAACTTTAGTGTAAAAATAGTGAAAATTTATTCGCTTTTGTCACACAACAGGGTGGGATCGGAGCGCAATGCTCTGCACTCTGAGGCAACCCTTTTTTTGAAGCCTATTAGAGCCTTTGGCTCTAATCAGGTTCTTCAAAAAAAACACCAACCCTGCATTGGAATCCATGGTCCGGCGCTCTGATATGTAAATCGGGGCCTGACGCATGGACAGGGGAGGCAGCGGCCAAGCGCCCTCTATGGATGGGCTGCCACTGCTCAATACCTATAGATTTATTTTCCCTAATTTTGTCTTGAAGCTTTACAATTCAGTTGATTTGTCTTCCCAATTATTTTGGCTGAATTAAACCATACAGCTAAACTGTGTTTGAAAGATCACTGATAAACCTACTATCTCAATTTAACATATGTCAGTTTGGCAGCCAGCATGATTTAAACTTCTTAAAATGTATCTATGGTTAAAATGCGAAATCCTATATTCAGTTCCGCATTGAATTTCCATTAGTTCTGAGCATAATGGGCTAGTTAGTCCATGCTGTATGGCATACTTAAGAACCACGTTCCTACTTTGGAGGTCTTGACACTTAAATGGGGTATTTTAGCATGCAGCTCATTTGACCTGCCCATAAGGAGAGAGAGAGCACTCTAACATTACACGCACCATTGCCGGTACACTTTGATTTTCACCCTTCACTAACCAGTGTATTGGTCAGGACTTTAGAACCATAGATAGGCCTTACAGATCATTTACTGTATAACTGATTATTATAGTGATGATGATCACACGCATTTGTCATGTATACCTGAATATTATAGTGCCCATGTCTCAGAATGGTGGTAATTGGTTTTGTTATCTCCAATTAGTCTTGATATTTTTATCCCGCTTTAATCAAACTTTCCCCTGCAGGGTTTTTGGTTTTATCTTCAATAAACTCCACTTTATGCTACTGATGTGTTGGTCTGGGTTCAGTTCAGGTGAGCCACCACTGGGAGCTACAAGAGGACCTAACATCTAAGCAGCGAGTGTCAGTACTTCATTGACTGAAAATAGAGCATATACTATTTAGGTCACAGCTATATACAGAGAATTCAATGACCTCTGTGGTGTATATGGTTGCCACTGCTTGAGCAAGTTAAAGAGGTTTAGGGTGGAATTTGCTCACATTCCTTCAAGCTAGTTAAAGTGAAACTACACTGCATCTCAGCACTACAAAACGCTATTTAATTTGTTTTTTAACAACTTTCAGACCGGACCAATTTGCTGGTCAAAGACCAGACCACTTTTTGCGATTCTGCACTGCAACGCTTTAACTGACAATTGCGCGGTCGTGCGACGTGGCTCCCAAACAAAATTGACGTCCTTTTTTTCCCACAAATAGAGCTTTCTTTTGGTGGTATTTGATCACCCCTGCAGTTTTTATTTTTTGCGCTATAAACAAAAATAGAGTGACAATTTTGAAAAAAACACATTATTTTTCACTTTTTGTTATAATAAATATCCCCCAAAAATATATAAAAAAACTTTTTTTTCCCTCAGTTTAGGCCGATATGTATTCTTCTACATATTTTTGGTAAAAAAAAATCACAATAAGCGATTATTGATTGGTTTGCGAAAAAGTTATAGCGTTTACAAAATAGGGATAGTTTTATAGCATTTTTATTAATCATTTTTTATTATTTTTTTTTTACTAGTAATGGCGGCGATCAGCCATTTGTATTGTGACTGCGACATTGTGGGGAACCCATCGGACATTTTTGACACATTTTTGGGACCATTGTCATTTATACAGTAATCACTGCTATATAAATGCAGTGATTCCTGTGTAAATGACACTGGCAGTGAAGGGGTTACCAGTGGGTGGCAGTGTAGGGGTTAAGTGTTCCTAGGGGTGTGTTACTAACTGTGGGGGGGGTTGGGCTTTCATTTAGTGAACACTGATCTCTGCTCCAATCACATGGAGCAGAGATCAGCGTCACTAGTTTCTAGGCAGAATGGAGAAATGCTGTTTACAACGACATTTCTTAATTTGGCCGCTCCGTGAGACGATCGCGGGTATGCCCGCGGCGATCGAGTCCGCGGGTCCCGCGACCAGACTCACGGGGATCCCGACCAGGCGGCGCGCTCCCGATGGCAGGGCGGCAAATTTAAAGGGACGTACATGTACGCCCATTTGCCTGCCCGTGCCATTCTGTCGACGTACATCGGCGTGCGCTGGTCGGAAAGTGGTTAATATTCAAAGCAAACTCATTTATCCATCCCAAAAAAGTTTATGACAAGTAAATATGATATACTTCCCTACCTATTTACTAATACTAGCAGCATAATAATTGAAAAATATTTAAGGTTAATTGATTGAGAGAGTGAAGTTCTACTTTAACCACTAAACTAAAAGATAACAAACACCAGAGCCAGACTGGCTGGAAATCTCCCGATAGGCACCTGCCCTGAGCCACTTCGAGCAGTGGCTCAAGCAGGGCAGATCCTGCATGGTTGCACTGCACTCCAAAGCTTCCATGCCATCCTCCCCTCCCTCCTTCTCGTATGTGGCACACATACACAGTGGCGATCTCCCTCTTTCATGGAGCTGGGGGTCCACCTGAGCTGTTCGGCACTGTAAGAAAGTCCCGCCTCCTAGACTGGCTTCTGTGATTGACGGAACACTGATCCAATGGGGCAGGAAATCAGTGTGACATGTGTCACAGGAGGCGGGACTTTCTTACAAAAGTCGCCTGGTGTCACACAAGCGGGCAATTTAAATCCAAGTTCCATTACACAGGAAATCGTGACCCAGATACTGGTGGACGCTGCACTGATAGGCAGCATTTGGTGGGTACTGCACAGGTGGGATGCATTTGGTGTTCTGCATCTGGTGGGCTGCATTTGATGGCCTGCATCTAGTGGGCTGTTTTTGGTGTTCTGCATTTGGTGGGCTGCATCTGGTGGGCCACATTTGGTGGGCTGCATTTGGTGGAAATTGCACTGGTGGCTGCATCTGGTGGACTGCATTTGGTGGGCACTGCACAGGTGGGCTGCATTTGGTGTAAACTGATAAGGCTGCGTTTGGGGGCACTGAAAGGCTGCATTTGATGGGTACAGATAGGTTGCATTTGATGGGCACTAGTAGCCTGCATTTGGTGGCCACTGGTGAGGCTGCATTTGATGGGCATTGGTGAGGCTGCATTGATCTCTTGCACCTGAGAGGAGGTCAGCATCAATGCTGCCAAGCCAGTCTGAAGGGGGTCAGTGATACAAGGGGGGAGTGAATACAATAATGTAAGGGGGCACTGATATAAAGGTTTAACCCTTAAATCAGCCACCCCTTACCTTAGTGTATTCTTTCTGCGGAAAGTGGTCTCTGGTCACCAGAGCCCCCCCTCACATTCACAGAGTCCCTGGGGACCCCCTTGAATGCTATACTTTTAATTGGAATCTGCATACATACATACATACATATATATATATATATATATATATACTTTCATATCTGTCTTATCTATATATAATACACTCTTCAAATGTGCTTTAAAATGCATGGTTTTCCCTTTTATGAATAAGAAAAGGACATAATGATGTGGGCTGGTTTTGAAATAAAAAAATTTTCAGGGCTGGTTTTTATTCCCAGTCCGGTCCTGGCAAGCACCCACGGTAGCTCACCTTCACCTGCCATACACAAAATATAAAAGTAAAGTAAACTAGCCATTTTACAGAATATAAAAAAAAGAAAAGGCTACTAGAGAGGATTAACACTTTTTTAAACATTAATAAGTAAAATCAATTGCTAAAGCAAACTAATGTAACTGAGCTAGCATTGAATAGAACATTCCATTCACATTTAAAACAATGCTGTTGATAGAAAATTATATGTACATGTCATACCTAAACTTTGCTCTCTTGCAGAGCTGCAAAGACACACAGTAATTTAGCTTTAGGGTTAAAGGGGAGGAGAAAGAGCATGCTGCTTTAAAGTGGAGCTGCACCAAAAATAAAATAAAAAAATAAACATTTGGTATTTTTTTTCTTTTTTACTCTCCTCTAAATGGCCTCTTCAGCGCCTGGGCTCATGACATCACTTCCCCTTGTCACAGGAAGGGCTCAGCTCTGCCCCTTCCCTCTTGTCAATCATCTGGGACACGTGGCAGGTCCCAGATGATTGCGCAGCCAATCACGGTGCTCGGCGCTGCTCACGCATGCGCAATAGGTGCCCACAGTTACAATGCCAGTGCCGCCGAACAGAGGGGGAGAAGAGCGGGGCTTCATTCCCCCGCATTGCTGGACCCTGGGACAGGTAAGTATCTGATTATTAAAAGTCAGCAGCTGAAGTATTTGTAGCTGCTGACTTTTATTATTTATACATTTTTTTTAAATGGCAACACCACTTTAACATATGTTTAATAATAACCACTGCAACCAGATTTGGAGGGCTTAAAAAAAAAAAAACTCACACACACAGATCAAACCCAGCATTCCTTGGCTGCCTACAAAGCTGAAGCTTCCTTCCTTCACCCCTTGGTGGTGCTGTCGACACAGAAAATAGATGATCTGCAGCTTTAAGAGAAAAAAGAATTCTAGAGATGCATGGATTTACATAGCTCCCTCCCTTCATTTCAACAGAGAGAAGTCCAGTAAGTTGACATCTAATTATTCCAGCTGTCAGATTTACCAGGAGAGCTCAGTTACATGTTAAGAATTTAGGATTAGGGAAGATCTCGGCAGATATAACATTTAAAAAAAAAAAGCAAATAGTAAATCGATTTTTTTGGGGTGTTTTATTGTTTTTCTGTATGTACAATGAATGTCATTTGACAGAATGTATTATGGTAAACGCCTTTGCTCAATTCATGAATTTGTAAGCAAGCATTATTAAAGAAGGTTTTATTAATTTCAGGAACATGGTACAGCAACAAGCAGATACAGGATATATAACTAGGCATATACAATCAAACAGATAGCGCTGGCCCCCCTTTGTCTGCACAGACAGGAAATACACATTTTCAGCAGGCACATGTAGTCAGAAAACCAGTCCAAAGGCTTTGTTTTTGTTATTGGGGTAAATAACTTGGATGGGGTTAGGATGGTTATGGGATGCCCAGAACTTGGTCAATGTAGAACTTGAGGGCAACCTAAATTTTATTTTAAATTTAAATAAACTTACGTGATCACAAACTTCTAGCAAAAATCCCAGACTGTACTCCCTCCAGAATAGACACAAAGAGAGCAGGAGACCAGAGAACAGGATACTTTTTCATACAAGTGTATGGTACAGCAGGCACATATCAGGAATATGAAATGATGGAGTAACAAAAACTTTCAACTAAATTTACCTAACCTATTCACACTATGTACACAAGGGGGTGCTACACAGGGGTTTCTGTTAACTAATGCATGTTATTTAAAAAATTATACTATAACTATAACAATAGATGTATAACATACAATTAGATCACTGAGTGGAACGCCATCAAAAACCAGATTGTTTATGCATACCATAGTGTTTACCCAATACAAAAACTGATTGAGTAGGTACATGGCAGACAATACATGCAATAATGGCACATAATATAACAAATCATGTATCCAAAAACATTTAGATCTTAAAAAAATATGAATAGAATATACAAATTATACTTCAAATTAAACTTGATCAAAAAATAACTCATATCCTAACAGATTTATTGTGAAACCATAACACATTCTTATGCTCATAATGCTGAGATTAAAGGAGTTGTATAGTCTTAAGGTTTTTCATCTTAATGCATTCTATGCATTAAGGTGAAAAACCATTTGTGCAGCCCCCCAGAGCCCCCCTTTTACTTACCTGAACTTGATCTTTCCAGAAGCAAGAATGAGCCCAGAAGCTCCAGCCGCTGTCTCGGGTCCTCATTGGATAGATTAATAGCAGCAGAAGCCATTGGCTACCGCTGCTGTCAATCAAATCCACTGACACTGGAGCCGGGGGGGGGCGGCGAGTCCTGCTGTCTGTGTCAATGGGCGCAGCAGCAGGACTTGGGAGGGCACCCGCACAATTGCCCCCATGGAATGCGGCTCTCTGTGTGGGCACTCAATGCAGAGGAGGAGCCAGGAGTGGCACTGGAGGACCCCAGAAAAGGAGGATTGGGACCACTATGTCAAAAACCCTTGTACAGAGGAGGTAAGTAATACATGTTTTTTTTTTGTTTTTTGTTTTTTTTTAAACTAACCTTTACAATTACTTTAAGTGTAGCCTAAAACTTGTCTTTTTATATGCAGCATGAATTCATATTAGCATTTAACATTTGACTGTTCAAGGCCGACATGTTTTTGTGAAATGCAAGCACTGCTAAGTTAAACGTTGATGCTGATTTAGTCCCTGTTCATATCTGTGTAATTTTGTCACACTTTGGGCATCTCACAACAATGCATGACAGAAGTAATCCTATTTTCTATGGGGCCCATTCACACTAATGCAAAACGCTTCCGTGCCATTTGGATAAAAGTGCAGGCACTTCTTTCGGTGCAAAATGGGGCATTTTTTGCTCACTAGACTTCAATGGAAGTGCATGAAAAACATATGAAAATACATAAAAAAATGAACAAAAAACATGAAATTGTGAACTTAATTCCAATCTCCAGCTTTTAGTAAAGATTAAATAGTTTTTTTTTTCACAATAAAATTTTATTGAAGCAAAACTAGAGTTTCATATTTATAAAATCATTCTCTTTTTCTATATGACATAACATTAGAAATAAATATTCACATAAATGCATTATATCTTAGTTCTATTGTAGTTTTTAGTAAGTAGCGTAAGATTGATATGCTGGTTTTTGGACACCCAGAGGAATCTCCTAGTCATGGAGTTCAGCGCCTGAAATAAGCTCAATGGCAGCAGGATCGGTAGAGTCTGGAAGAAGTACAGAATTCTAGGCAGGATTGTCATTTTTATTATGGCCGCCCTACCAAACCAAGAAATGTATTTTAGAGACCATTTCTCAAAATCTTTGATATTTTGACGCAATGGTATAAAATGTTTCTTGTAGATTGATTCTATTGTCGGAGTGAGCCAGATCCCTAAATGTTTGATGGCCTTGTCGTTCCATTTAAATGCGCAGTTATGTTTCGTGGTAGATGTTATCTGTTAGTGTTAAATTCAACGCTTCAGATTTTTTTTATAGTTTATTTTAAAGTTAGAGAAATAGTTATAGTGTGTGAAGATTTTACATAAATTGGGCAATGAGATATGTAGTTGAGTAATGAAAAACAAGAGGCATCGGCATATGCCGCCGATTTACTGTATCTGTTTTGGTTCATTCATGTATTGATGGGGAATTATTCACCGTACAAATTAATGGCTCAAGGGTGAGGATGAAGAGTAGTGGGGATAGAGGACACCCTTGCCGTGTTCCGTTACTAATTGTCACTGTGTCCGATAATGCACCATTGACCTTAATTCTCGCTTTAGGATTGTGATGTATTGTTGAAATCCATGACAACATATGTGGCTTCAATCCACGTTGCATTCAGATACTCCCACGACATGTGATTGAAGGCTTTCTCTGAATCAGTGGAGAGAAGCATGCCTTCAAAGCCGTCCGAGTGTGCTTTGTGTATTTGTTTTTGGGCTTTTTGTCACATTGTGCCTAGCTTTTCTACCTGGCATGAAGCCTACCTGTTCTGGCCCGGTCAATGGGTGTAGTAGTGGCCACAAGTGATTTGCCAGGACTTTTGTGAATGGTTTTAAATCTATATTAAGGAGTGAGATTGGTCTATAGTTGAAACATTCTAATGGGTCTTTCTTTGGCTTAGGTAATACTGTGACATGTGCTCTCAGGAAACCTTCTGGTATTTCTCTAGGATCTTTTAGGTAGTTCAGGGATTTCAGGAGGTGTGGTATCAAGAGTGATGGGAAAGCTTTGTAATAATGTGCAGTGAAACCGTCTGGGTCTGGGCTTTTTCCTGGCTTGAGTGATTTAATGGCTTGTAATAATTAATCTTCTGTTATTAGTAGTTCTAACTGCTGTGCATCATGTTCTTCCATTACAGGTAACCCGATATCTATAAGGAATTGTTTGAGCAGTTGAGGACGTGTTCCTATTAGTTCAGCTGGTTTGTTTGGTTGTGGTAAATTGTACAGTTCAGTATAATATTTATGAAAGATTTAAATAGTTAGTTTGGACCAATCTGCTCCAAAATAACTTTTACCTTCACTATGAGTTGCAGCAGCTGGGAGTGTTGTATAAACTGTATGTAGCCTCAGCAACATACTGTATACAGTGCTGCAACGGAGAGGTGTACGGGCAGTGCTTAGGCTTCCAAGTGTGGAACAAGTAAAACTGCACTCGCTAATGCCTGAACTTCAGGCTGGAAGCTTCGGTCATGTGACAATCAGCATTGAAGCAGGTCTCTGAGACATAGAGGTGAGCTTAAATGACACTGTTAAAGCGGGAGTAAACCCAGTTTCAAAAAACACTTACATTTCCGGCATGCCGGAAATGCTAACTTTCACATTGGTTGTGCTCTCAACCAAACTTTCAAACCATCCAATGGCTGGTGTCATAACTGATCACATGTGCAGCATCATGGCAGTTGAAGAATTATTAGAGGCCAAGATGGCAGCTTCGTTGACTGAAAACGATAGGAGGGTTTACCTCCACTTTAACTCCTTGTTCCCTGTGACTCTGTTCACTGATGACACTTGTACACTTCAGACACTTTCATGCTTAGAGGACACCACTCCCAGGTGTGCAGCATTTAGAGGCTGGTACCGCTGAGCCTGTACTGGGCTCCACCAATCCAGCCATGCACGTCACTTTTCTCCTAATGACACATCCCATGGTTGCTATACGATACAGGAACCAACCTCCGTGCTTGTCTTTGTCTTCTCCTGGGGCCCCTTATACATCTCTCCCATTACTCCAGATTGGGTCTCTAGGCACTCTGTGCCGCAAGAGCGGTTCCAAAGTGTAAGCGATTGTCTAATTGGCTGCCTTGCATGTGACACAAACATTATAGACCTTATCAACAATACTCAGTGTGTTAGGCCCATGTCCTAGAGCAGTCCCCTTGTTATGTTGCAAGCCCTGTTCTTGTAATATGCTGTGCATGTACCCCTTTAAGAGACTTAAGACCAGGCAAAGCATGTAAACAAACTAATAAAGATCCTTTCCTGAGGTAGTTGCTGATAGCAGTACAGTTATCACAAAGTAGTTTCAACCCATTTCCTGTACAGAGGTCTTCTAACAATCCATAGAGTGGGCACACCTTATACAGAAGGCAAGTCCATAAAGCAATCCCTTTTAAGGCAAAAGTCCAATTAGGCAACAATCCACAAGAGGTAGTGCAAGTATATTGGAGTCCATGTTTGGCAGTAACTCATAAAGGCAGTAAGTCTGATTAACAGCTACAAGTCCATAAGGTCCTCAGGCTTAGGACCCACTCCAGGAACCCCAATTAGGCTCTCAAATTCCCCCTCCCAAAGGGAGTGATCACTCCAGCAGAGTATTCAGCTACATTTTGGCAGAATTTCCCCAGAAGCAGCTCCCAGGGGCTTGGAGGCAGTCCCTTTTTATGTTGGTAGTACGGCGGTGGTAACCTGGCTGAAATTGATGGAAAAAATTTTACCCCTAGCTCTCAGGTCAACCCGAGGACACAGGAAACAAATATTGTAGAATTTAGCACCTGGTTGGCTCAACTAACTTAAGGAAATTAGCACTGCCAGGGGAGAGAAGTGCTTACAGAGACAGACACATTAACCCCTTGTAGGCACCTGTCTACAGGTGGGTGGATAACAAAGATCTCCAACTCTGCCAATCAGAAAAAGTTTGTATTCATTCATACAATACAAAGCTTCCTGTGAAAAACTGGGCGCAGCTCAGCCCAACTCAATTTTATGGAGTATGGGACAAGAAGTCCCTAGCCCACTGCCTGAACACAGAGCTGTAAACTGTATGTAGCTGAAGCTACATACAGTTTTTAAAGTGCTCCCAGCCGCTTGGTCCAAAAAATTCAAACTTCATTAAAAGCTGGAGATCAGCTTTAAGTAACAGTTAAAAAAAAGTTTCTGCTAACATAGCTTAGTGTTCAGGTACATACAATTGACACATACATTGATCACATGGTAAGGAACAAAATTCAAAACTACAGATGCACACACTCGATTCTTGACTTCTGACAATCTGATTATACAATCTCCCTTTAATCTATCATAAACTATGTAGGGCAAGAACAACCAAAAATTATAAACTAATGGCAATGCTCACCAGCGATGGAATGTCTGTCTACCAAAGTTTAATTACTGGCACACAGTCTTTCTTCAACATAATGTACCACTTTTTTTGCCTCGCTCTTGAGACCAGGGAATCCTCAGTATGCATCTGTTAACAAGAATTTAACCCCATCACTGGTATAATGTAGGATCCTAAACAAAAATAAATATATTACACTCACAAAAGTAATATAAAAACATGTTTCTCACATAATTCCATGAGGAACATCTTATCAACCAACAAACACACTCATCCATCCACAAATTAGTACTTCTGTGGCCAGGTGCTTAGCAAGATAGAAAGAAGCTTTGACTTCATGGCTTGGAGGCTGTCAATCAAATCCAGTGACGCGGGGGGCGTGGCCGAGCTCCGCTATCTATGTCAATAGATGTAGCAGTGGGACTCAGGGGTGAGCTGGCATGGGTTGCCCCCATGGAAAACTGCTTTCTCTGGGGGAACCCGATGAAACACATGAGCGCTGGCGGCGCACCCCAAAAGAGGAGGATTGAGGCTGCTATGTGCAAAACCCTTGCACAAAGCAGGTAATTATAACGTTTGTTCTTTTTATTTTTTATTATTTTTTTTAAACGAACCTTTACAACCCCTTTAAGAACTCATTGTTTGGCTATCCCCAACTATAATTCTTTCAAAGTTATTGACTTGGATCAAGCATTCAGCACATGAAAATACCGAAGCCACTAGATCTGCCCGGTAATCAATAAGCTAGCATTAGTAAGAGGTTAGTAATGACAGCCTTTATAATTCTCTCATGTCCATCTCTATATCCCAGTGTCACCAGTTATTTACAGTACGGTACATAAACACTATTTTTAAACACTATTTTTAAACAGCTAAAATTTACAATACAACATTTTTTCCTCAGATATATTAATTCTAATGCCTTGTGCCATGTACACACGATCGGATTTTCTGATGGGAAATGTTGGATGTGAGCTTGTTGGCGGTAAGTCCGACCGTGTGTATGCTGCATCGGACATTTGTTGTCGGACTTTCCGCCAACAAATGTTGGCTAGCATGCTCTCATATTTTCAGCCAAACAAATGTGTGTTGTCAGACTTTAGAATCGCGTGTACACAAGTCTATCGGACAAAAGTCCAAAGTACAAACATGCATGCTCGGAATCAAGGAAGAGCTTGTAAACCTAGTGCTCATTATGGAGATATCACATGACTATTGAACTTCCTTTTTATCGGCTCACTGTACATCACTACATTCGTAATTGTTGGCCAACATTTGTGTGACTGTGTGTATGCAAGACAAGTTGGAGCCAACAACCTTCGAACAAAATTCCATGGTTTTGTTGTCGGAAAGTCCGATCGTGTGTACGGGGCATTACAGTTTAACAATTCATGACTTGTTCCCTGAGACCATCATGAACTAGGAATACGCACCTGGAGCCCTGGAGCGCAGAGTGCTTGTAAAGTGCTGTGTAGCCCCCGGCACCCCACATGGATGAACTGCTGCTGTCCTGTCCAGATATGTCCCTCTTTCTCTTCTGGCCTAGTCTCAGAGAGTCTTCAGACTTACAGCTGCTCAGACTGCTGTGCTGCTGCTGGCATTCTGCTGTTCATACTAGGTAATCGTGAGTCAATGAGAGACTGTCTGTGAATCTGTGTGGCAACTGGCAAAGTATGTGATTGAGGCTAGCTGGGCTAAATTTTGCATTGCTTGTGTTACTGACAGTTGACTGAGGCTTTATGGCAAAGTATGTGATTGAGGCTAGCTGGGCTAAATTTTGCATTGCTTGTGTTACTGACAGTTGACTGAGGCTAAAGCCTCGTACACACGATCAGATTGTAGGCCAACAAAACCGAGGGCATTTTGTCCCAAGGGCATTGGCCCAAACTTGTCCTGCATACACACGGCCACACAATTGTTGTCCAACAATTATGAATGTAGTACTACATGATTTTTAAGCTCTTTAGCGCCACCCTTTGGGTCTCCTTCTGCTAATTTCGTGTTAGTAGAAGTTTGGTGAGTGTAGATTTGCGCTTTTCATTTAGTGCTTTTCAGTTTGCTGCGAAATCAGAGGAGATAAATTGTTATTTATTATTGGCCTTGGAGTTATTGCTTTGACATTTTTTTGGTTGAACAATGATTTGATATATTCTATATTTTTGGATGCATAGAATGCAGTTTTTGGTTAAGTTCTATTGGCAGATAGCATGTCTAATTTTATTTGTTTTCTTTTTTTAATGCACAATAACAAAAATTGTGGAGAATAATACTTGGCTACATGTTTTACTTCAAATGACAGTTTGGGATTAGACAGTTACATTTAAAAAAATACAATGTAAAATTGACAAGGGACACCAACATAGTATCTTTGATCTTAAAAACTATGGGCTAATGGTGTTGTGGTAACTTACCCAAAAAAATCTGCATAATAATATTCTTGATATCACTAGAAAAAAAAGCCTGAAAATTTGCAATAACTCCATCAGTATCACCAGCAAAACAGCTTCATTATTATCCCATTAAAGAGAATGTGCGCTGCTTTTCAAGATTTCATAATTTGTCACGTCACAAATGTTAATTGTCCATTACGAACGCTAGTTTACAAGACCGACCACTTCTGGCTCGTCCTTGCTTCGGAGCATGTGTGTTTGTACTTTGGACTTTTGTCCAACGGACTTGTGTACACATACTGAGAAAATACGACAACAGACATTTATCTGTGGAAAATTTTAAAACCTGCTATCCAACATTTATCCTCGGAAAATCCGCCAACAATTGTCCAATGGAGTATACAAATGGTCGGATTTTCCGCCAACAGGCTGTGATCACACATTTCCTGTCGAAAAATCCGATCGTGTGTACGAGGCTTAAGAGTTTTCTATTACTTGTGTAACTGATAGTCCAGCTTGGCACTGTCAAGCTTTTTGTGGTGCTCACCAGCTTACTGATTCAGCAGTTGACACCACGACATGTCTGCCAATGCTAGAGCCTGGCTGGACTTTCTGCTGCCCTCAGTGGCATGCTTTGGCCCTGTTTTACCCCTGGTTCATACATATGTGGTACAGGAAATGCTGTGATCCCACCCAAAAGATACTGCTTGCAGGACTTTTTCTAACGTCCTGCAAGTGCACCACACTTTTCTAACGTCCTGCAAGTGCAGGGGAGGCATTTTTCAGGTGCTATTTTTAGCCCAAAAATGCCTGAAAAACACCCCGGTGTGAAAAGTGTCTTATTGCAAATTAAGCTAATGTGAACACAGTGAGTGTGCTGCCTTCTACAAGATGATGCCCTTTGTACCTATTAAGATTGGTTATTACAATGCACCATCCTGTGGTAGGCAGTGCATTCCCCCCTTTTTTTTTAATCTGTAAAAGTTAATGTCAGTGAGTGCTCTGTCTGACACAACATGACGCACTTTGCCCCATAATAGCCAACCTTACTGAGGAGGTGCAAAGAGCACCATCTCCTTGTAGGTAGGCAGCGCACTCACTTTGTACCTATTCAGTTTGCACACTAATACTGGACAACAGCGTTCATAAAAACTGGAAGAAGGAAAAAAATGAAATCGGGTTCGATTTTCTAAATAAAAATCTGCATCATTGGATCTGATAGACAGCAGCAGGAGCCAATGGCTTTGCTGCTACCAATCTACCCAATCAAAAGCCAAGAACTCCGGGCAGAGGAAGAGCATGTCTCCGCCAGAAGAAATTCCAGGACTCAGGTAAGTAAAACTGGGGGGCCAGTCACTGCCAGGTGTTTTTTCAACTTAATGCATAGGATGCATTAAGGTAAAAAAAAAACACAAGGTTTTACAACCCCTTTAAGGATGTGATTGCTTACTAGGGGCAACATATATATATCTTTTTACCTTTTTCCAGTCTTTATATAAATTTATTTTATTTAAAAAGACTTTTACTTAGTACCTGCTGCTGAACCCCCCCAGAACAAAAAATGATCTATGGCCCTGGGCCAGGGAGTCCCACTGTCAAAATACAATAACATAGTGGGAGAATGCCCACATCCACTTCTATTGTGTGGATGGGGTAATTGGTTCAGTATTTTTTGTTGATCTAGCTGGCTGAATGAAAAATCTGAACTATGTATGACCAGCTTTAGTTTTAAAATGCTTAGACCAACAAACAAGACAAAGAAGAGATGGTTTCATGTTTCCCCGTCCCCAACTAGGCGACGCGGGGGAGGGTCCAGGGGTAGAGATAGTCAGCACGGAACATATTGCAGAGGGTAGTATTGGGGGCATTAGTGGTAGGTTGACTAAAGCACATAAACCCAAGATAAGTATAGTAACAAGTCTTAGTTGCAATCTCAGAACACCCAAACTAAACTACATGGCAACTAAACTATGTGGCATGTTCACCAATGCCAGGAGCCTGGCGGACAAGATAGGTGAACTAGAGATGCTGTTGTACGAGTACGAGGAGGATTTGGTTTTTCCGGGTATTTTAGAGACCTGGTTCAACAGATCCAATGATTGCCTGGCAACCATTCAAGGGTATACCCTTTATTATAGGGATAGAGAGGGTAAAAAGGGGAGGGGTATGCCTATATATCAAAATACTGTATAAGTGAATGTGAGAGATGACATCACTAAGGGAGCTAGGGAGGAGGTGGAGTCCTTATGGGAAGAGCTCCAAAGGGATGAAGCTAAGGGGAAAATAATACTGGGAGTATGCTATAGGCCCCCTAACCTGAGAGGGTGATGGATCTCCTATCACATTTTGTATTGGCAGTAAGGATGGAAATTGTTATCATAATGGGGGATTTTAATTATCCAGACATAGACTGGGCAGAGGGAACCATGCATTCGTTCCTAAATGTCTTGCAGGACAATTTCATGGGTCAGATGGTAGACGCTCCAACTAAAAATAAAGCATTACTGGATATGTGGAAATATGTGGCAATCACAGGTCAATTGGCTTCAGTATACATCACATAAATAGGAAACATAAGTGGAATACAAAGACACTGAATTTCAAAAAAGCCAACTTCCCTAAACTACGAACCTTGCTAGAAGTCATAAATTGAGATACAATCTTAGGAACAAAGAACACAGAGGAGAGATGGGTTTGCTTTAAGAGAATATTAAATAGGGGTGTTAGCCAATGAATCCCATTGGGTAATAAAGTTAAAAGAGCAAACAAAAGTCATGGATGGCTTAACTCCAATGTAAACATGCATATAAAAGCGAAGGAGAAGGCCTTCAAAAAATACAAGGTTGAGGGATCATCATCATCATCAGTTTGCAGACTTTATAAGGAATGCAACAAGAAATGTAAGGGTGAAATTCGAGCGGCTAAGATAGAATATGAAAGACATATAGCGGAGGAAAGCAAAAAAGATCCCAAGAAATTCTTTAAGTATGTAAACAGTAAAAAAGGGAGGACAGACCATATTGGCCCCATAAAGAATAAAGAAGGTCATCTGGTTACAAAGGATGGGAAGATGGCGAAGGTATTGAATTTATTCTTCTCCTCAATCTTCACGAGGGAATCGGGGGGCTTCAGTAATCAAAACAGCAGTGTTTATCCTCATGACACATCACAGGAAGCACCTCCATGGTTAACAGAGGACAGAATTAAAATTAGACTTGGGAAACATAACATTAATAAATCACCGAGGCCAGGTGGCTTGCACCGAGGGTACTTAGGGAGCTCGGTCAAGTAATTGCCAGACCATTGTTCCTAATTTTTACTGACAGTCTACTGGCTGGAATGGTACCAGCTGATTGGAGAAAAGCCAATGTAGCACCAATATTTGAAAAGGGCCCAAAAAACATCCCTGGAAATTATAGACCAGTTAGCCTCACATCAATAGTATGCAAGCTCTTGGAGGGGAAGATAAGGGACTATATACATGATTTTTAGTAATGAGAATTGTAGCATTAGCAGTAATTAACATGGATTCATGAAGAATTGTTCTTGCCAAACCAATCTATTAACCTTCTATGAGGAGGTGAGTTGCTATCTAGATAAAGGTAGGCCCATAGATGTGTTGTATCTGGATTTTGCAAAATCATTTGACACAATTCCCCATAAAAAGTTACTGTACAAAATAAGGTCTGTTGGCATGGACCATAGGGTAAGTACATGGATTGAAAACTGGCTACCATGGCGAGTTCAGAGGGTGGTGATAAATGGGGAGTACTCGGAATGGTCAGGGGTGGGTAGTGGGGTCCCCAAGGGTTCTGTGCTGGGACCAATCCTATTTCATTTGTTCATAAACGACCTGAAGGATGGAGTAAATGGTTCAATCTCTGTATTTGCGGATGATACTAAGCTAAGCAGGGTAATAACTTCTCCAGAGGATGTGGAAACCTTACAAAAAGATCTGAACAAATTAATGGGATGGGCAACTACATGGCAAACGAGGTTTAATGTAGAAAAATGTAAAATAATGCATTTGGGTGGCAAAAATATGAATGCAATCTATACACTGGGGTGAGAACCTCGGGGGGGAATCTAGGATCGAAAAGGACCTGGGAGTCCTAGTAGATGATAGGCTCAGCAATTGCATGCAATGCCAAGCTGCTGCTAACAAAGCAAACAGAATATTGGCATGCATTAAAAAGGGAATCAACTCCAGAGATAAAATGCTAATTCTCCCGCTCTAGGTCCGGTCGCACCTAGAGTATGCTGTCCAGTTCTGGGCACCGGTCCTCAGGAAGGATGTACTGGAAATGGAGCGACTACAGAGAAGGGCAATAAAGCTAATAAAGTGTCTGGAGGATCTTAGTTATGAGGAAAGGTTGCGAGCACTCCACTTATTCTCTCTGGAGAAGAGACGCTTGAGAGGGGATATGATTTCAATTTACAAATACCATACTAGTGTCCCCACAATAGGGATAAAACTTTTTCGCAGAAGGGAGTTTAACAAGACACGTTGCCACTCATTAAAATTAGAATAAAGAGGTTTAACCTTAAACTATGTAGAAGGTTCTTTACTGTAAGGCCGCGTACACACGATCGGAATTCTAGTCGGAAAAAGCTTTGATGGTTATTCCGATGGAATTCGGCTCAAGCTGTCTTGCCTACGCACGGTCACACCAAATTCTGATCATTTTTTAACGCGGTGATGTACAACAGGTACGACGGGACTAGAAAAAGGAAGTTCAATAGCCAGTAGCCAATGGCTTCTGTCTGGTAGTTGATTCTGAGCATGCGTGATTTTTGGCATGTCGAAATTGCATACACATGATCGGAATTTCCGATAGAAAGTTTTTCCGTCGGGAAAATTGAGAACATGCTATCAATTTTTGGCTGGCGGAAATTCGGACAGCTAAATTCCGATGGAGCATACACACGGTCACATTTTCCGATGAAAAGCTCTCATCTGTCTTTTTCTGGCCAGAATTCCGATCGTTTGTACGCGGCATAAGAGTGGCAAGGATGTGATATCAGTGGGGAGCATCGATAGTTTCAAAAAACTATTAGATAAGCACCTGAATGACCACGAAATACAGGGATATACAATGTAATACTGACATATAATCACACACATAGGTTGGACTTGATGGACTTTTTTCAACCTCACCTACTATGCAACTATGTACTGGCTGTGAAAAAACCTGGATTCAGCAGCTGTTTTGTCAACAATTTCAGCCCAGGCTCCTCTGATTTTTCAATTGACTGATGTTGGGCGGAAGGCGGCTGACAGGGCCGAACACTGATCGGATTTTGGATAGTTGATTGAGAACTGTCCAATATTCAATCAATGTATGGCTAGCTTTAGTGCTTCCCTCTCCAACTCTGCATGGACAAACTTGCATCTTATAATGAATAAAGCCCTGGCTTTTATTGTAGTATATATTATAGCCACCCTTCAGCAAGTTGAACATTTATGGCTGCCTTAATCATCTCTGACTAGTTGAGATGTGATTCTGACAGTGATTACTAATGACAGTTTTCTCCAATTTGTTCTTTGCATGCATTCAGAAATACAGACAATAAGGTCGTTTCTTGATATATTTATATTCAGAACTATCAGCTTTATGACAACTGTTCATCTTTGCTTGCCTTTTCTTTATTTTTAATAAGATAACTTAGATGCATGTGAAATATTTTTTAGATATGATCACTAAATACAATTACTTTTCCAATTGTGCTTGACCTTTTTTCCAAGCTAGTTAGTATAATATGTTCTGACATTAAATATATTTCCGAAATGCAATTCAAATAACCTGTCTAAGCTTGTTTATCGAGTAGAGAATAAAAGTGTTTTAATGTTATTTTCGGTATACTGTATGTATTGTAATATGGGGGATGTCTAACTCAGTGGTAGATGCATTTTCAGTGAGTCCACAGCCAACAGGAACTTCAGGTTTTAGGTCATGGTAGCCCACTTTTATTAAAAGTAACAAAAATGAAAGTTCATACATGCATGGGTTTTCCACACAGGGGTTCTTCTCTGGAAAAAAAAAAACAAAAAAATGAAAATGCCAAGCCACCTGGCTCTCAAGGCTCACTCAGCCTTGGTCGTAGTACAAAGCTGCGTAGACCCACTCCTTGCCTCTAGGAAAGGGCTCTCCTGACACTCTAGACTTTCACACTCCTCCAAGACTCACGGTGCCCTCTGGTCCCCAGGACTCTATCTTCAAGTTGTCTCAGCTATGGTCTCCTCGACTCTTTCAGTCCACTGACCTGGAACCTCTCCAACATGGAGTGCCGTCTCAAGAATATTGCCTGGGTTCTTACATAGTAGTACACATCCCTCCTGGCTGCAGCAACTGCTCCAAAACACTCCTACTCCACCTCCCTATGCTCAGATCTGCCTTATAATGGATGGGTGCACCTGGACACACACACACACAACCTGCAGAATTTCTGTAAAACCTGGACACAAGACTGAAGACTCCATCCCACCCAATGCTCTATGGAGACTTCAAGTCTCCAGCCGACTTACCAAATCCAGGGAAAAAGTAAAACATAATTTTCTCTGCTCACAAAGCTTCTGCTGGAGCTTCTCAAACTGACTCTGAGAGTCCTGTGTCTATTTTAAACTAATTTTCACAGAGACAGGGGCTCTCACTGTCACAGTATATGTACATTATAGCAGAGGCTTTCAGCTATAGCAGTGGGTTGTTGTTCTATCCAAGAACAGGGGGGGGGGGGCTATAGCTTGGGCAATTTGGCACCTACAGTCGGACAATCAGAGTCCCCCTTACATATACCCACATAGATGTCATATTGGGAGCAGCGTTAAAGCCCATACAGCTGCTGGATACCAATTTACATCAATGGAACAGCTGGCAGGGGGATGCACGAAACAAATTCACAGTGGGGATGAACATGGCCTTTGTCATGGTATGCATTACATAGTTACATAGGTAAGGTAGAATAAAGACAATAGTCCATCCGGTTTACTTGTGTAGGTGTATGTGCGTCAGTGTTGACAATCATTTCCCATATCCCTGTATGTTGTGTTCTTTAAAGAGGGAGTCCACCTAAAACAAAATTATTAAAAGCCAGCAGCTACAAATACTGCAGCTTCTGAATTTGAATGGACACTTACCTTTCCTGGAGTCCAGCAATGTCGGCAGCCGAAGCCGAGCAATCGCTCAGCTCTCGGCTGCTGCCAGTGCCATTCTCGGTGAGGGAAACAGGAAGTGAAGCATTGCGGCTTCACTTGCCGGTTCCCTACTGCGCATGCACGGGTCACACCGCGCAATGAGAATGGTCCGCGCTGTCTCTGGGACCCTGTGTGTCCCAGCAGACAGTGCGGCGGGACAGGAAGAGGCATAGACTCCCGTGGGAGTCTATGCCCAGAAGTGGGTGCAAATACCTGTCTTAGACGGGTATCTTCACCCCCCTCCCCCCGAAAGGTGTCAAATGTGACACCAGGGGGGGGAGGGTTCCAAAAAGCAGAGGTTCAATTTTTGTGTGAACCTCCGCTTTAAGATGCAAGTTCAAGAGTCTTTTAAAAATATCAATACTCCTCGCTGACACCAACAATTGTAGAAGAGAGTTCCACGTTCTTATTGCCCTGACAGTGAAAAAACCCCTATGCAGCTTAAGGTTAAACCACTTCTCCTCCAATCTCGATGTGTAACTTTATGTCCTCTTACACTCCCTTAGACTGAATTTTTATTTTATTTTCTTACACTGGGATCACCATTGAGCTATTTGTAAATCGATATCAAGTTCCCTCTCAAGCGTCTCTTCTCCAGAGAGAGGGGGAAGTTTAGTGCTTGTAGGCATTCCACGTAATTGAAGTCCTCCAGTCCCCTTATTCATTTTGTTGCCCTTCTCTGGACTCTCTCCAACTCCAGCACATCCCTTCGGAGGACTGGTGACCAGAAGTGGATGGAATATTCCAGATGTTGCCTGACCAGAGTTTTATAAAGCAGCAGGATTATAGTTTCATCTCTGGAGTATATCCCCCTTTTTGTGCATACTAATATCTTGCCAGCTTTGGTAGCCGCAGCTTGACATTGCATGCTGTTGCTCTGTCTGTCTTTTACTAAGACCACCAGATTTTTTATTATTATTATTATACAGGTTTGATATAGCGCCAACAGTTTGCTCAGCGCTTTACAACATGAGGGCAGACATTACATTTACATTACATTTTGGTAGAAGAGGAATCAGAGGGCCCTGCTCATTAGAGCTTAAAATCTAAAAAGGAAGGGGCAATTGATACAAAAGGTAATAGCTGTGGGGGATGAGCTTATGGAGGAAGTAAAACAGTGTTAGTTAGAAGCAGGATAGGCTTCTTTGAAGAGAAGGGTTTTCAGGGATCGTCTAAAGATGGATAGATTAGGGGACAGTCGGACAGATTGGGGTAGGGAGTTCCAAAGGATGGGAGAAGCTCTGTCGAAATCCTGGAGGTGAGCATGGGAGGAGGTGACAAGGGAGCTAGAGAGCAGGAGGTCTTGAGATGACCGAAGAGGGCGGATTGGTTGGTATTTTGAGACTAAGTCAGTGATATAGCTGGAGGCAGAGCTATGGATGGCTTCGTAAATTATTGTTAATACTTTGAATTTTATTCGTTGGGCGAGTGGAAGCCAGTGCAGGGATTGGCAGAGAGGGGTGGAGGACACTGCATGGCTGGTGAGGTGGATGAGTCTGGCAGCGGCATTCAGTATGGACTGGAGGGGGGATAGTCTGTGTAAAGGTAATCCAACGAGGAGGGAGTTGCAGTAGTCGAGGCGAGTAATGACCAGGGAGTGAATTAGAAGCTTGGTGGTGTCATTAGTTAAAAAGGGACGTATTCTGGAAATGTTGCGGAGGCTAAGGCGGCATGATTTGGACAGGGCTTGTATGTGGGCCTGAAAGGACAGTACGGAGTCTAAGGTTACCCCTAGCACCCTGGCATGTGGGGATGGACCATTGATCTTGACAGAGAAGTCAGGCGAAGGGGTACGTGGGGGAGGAAATATTAAGAGCTCGGTTTTAGATAGATTAAGTTTGAGGAAGTGGTGTGACATCCAGGCTGATATGTCTGTTAGTAGATCAGCGATGCGTGAGGAGATTGATGGGGTGAGCTGAGGGGTAGAGAGATAGATTTGGGTGTCATCAACATATAAATGGTAGTGAAAGCCATGGGAGGCTATCAGCTGACCCAGGGAGGACGTGTAGATCGAGATTAGTAGAGGTCCAAGGACAGAACCTTGGGGGACCCCAACGGAAAAGGGAGTTGGAGAAGAGGAAGTGGAGTTGTAAGTGACACTTTGAGGAGGAGGGGTGGTCAACTGTATCAAAGGCAGCAGAAAGGTCCAAGAGTAAGTGTATGGAATAATGACCGTTGGTTTTGGCTGTTAGTAAGTCGTTAGTGAGTTTTAGGAGGGCAGTTTTTGTGGAGTGCTGTGGGCGAAATCCAGACTGAAAAGGATCGAGAAGGTTAATTTCAATGAGGTGGTTGTTCAGTCGGTTGTAGACTAAACGTTCAAGGACTTTGGAAGCAAAAGGGAGTAAAGAGATGGGTCTTAAGTTGTTAAGATTGGTGGGGTCTGAGGCCTTTTTTGGTATGGGAGTGACTAATGCATGTTTTAGAGGGTTGGGGAAGATGCCAATAGAGAGTGAGAGGTTGAAGATATGAGTTAAGGAGTGTAGGATTGAGTCAGATGGTGACCGTAGTATTTGAGAAGGAACAGGGTCCAGGGGGCAGGAGGTTAAGTGGGCATTAGAAAAAAGTTTAGTGCCTTCCTCTATAGTAGCTGGGTCAAAAGAGGAAAGTATTGATTGCGCAGGAGGACAGGGAGTGTAAGGTGAGGGAGATGTCTGTAGAGCGGAGCTCTCGAGACGAATCGTCTCAATCTTATTTTTGAAGTGATAAGCAATCTCCTGGGCAGTGAGTAAGTTAGTGGGTGGGGGTAATGGAGGACGAAGTAGAGTGGTAAAGGTAGAAAAGAGTTGATGGGGACTGCGTGAGAGGGTGTTAATGAAAGTGATAAAGTAGGTCTGTTTGGCAGCGTGCAGGCAGGAATGGTATTTTTGGAGGGCAGATTTATATTGGCTGAAGTCTTGCTGTGACTTTTACGCCACAGACGTTTAAGAGCATGGCTACGTTTTTTGAGGCTTCTGGTATTGTCTATCCGCCAGGGTTGTAGTGGTCGGGACCTGATTCTGTGCGTAGTAAGGGGGGCCAAGGTATCCAGGGTGGATGACAGTGAACTGTTGTAGACAGAAGTAGCCAAGTTGGGGCAGGACAAGGATGAGATTTTGTCGTAGAGACAATCTGTAGCAGAGAAAAGAAGAGAAGGGTTAAGATGGCGAAGATTTCTACGGGTAATAGTTTGGTAGTAGGAGGGTAAGGAGGAGGCAGACAAGGAGAGATTGAAACTAATAAGGTGGTGATCATATAGAGGCAAAGGAATATTGGAGAGGGTGTGTGGAGTGCATAGGTAGGGGAAGATGAGGTCAAGGCAGTTGCCAACAGAATGAGTGGAAGCACTTGTCCATTGTTTTAGATCAAAAGAGGAGGTAAGGCTCAGCAGCTTAGAAGTAGCAGGAGTGTTAAGATTGACAGGGATGTTGAAGTCACCAAGAATGAGTGTTGGAATTTCAGAGGAGAGAAAGTAGGGTAGCCAGGCAAAAAAGTCATCAAGGAAGTTTGATACCGGTCCAGGGGGCCGATAGATCACAGCAATTTTCAATGAAACCGGAGAAAATAGGCGAATACAGTGAGCTTCAAATGAAGAGAGGGACAGAGAGGGGGGTGGATGAAGAACCTGAAAAGTGCTTTGAGGGGATAGGAGGATTCCAACACCACCTCCTTTCCGTTCATTAGGCCTGGGAGAGTGAGTCCACAGGAGGCCACCATAGGAGAGAGACGCAGGAGAAGGAAGGTCAGATTCTTGAATCCAGGTCTCAGTAATTGCAAGTAGGTTCAGGGAGTTAGTGATAAATAGGTCATGGATGGTGGTGAGTTTGTTACAAACAGAGCGGGCATTCCAAAGGGCACAGGAGAAGGGGAGGCTGGTTCTAGGCTGGAGAGGAATAGAAATGAGATTGAGATCTTTCTCCATCCTTGATTCCCTCAGATGTTCTACCCCTAGTGAGTAGTTTGCATTTATGTTTTTAGCCCACAAGTGCATACCTCTACATTTCCCCACATAAAACCTAATTTGCCATGTAGTTGCCCACCCCATTATTTTATTCAGGTCTTTCTGTAAAATGTCTATATCCTGCTGTGAATTTATTGCCCTGCTAATTTTCTGTTGTCCGCAAAAACTGAGATTGAGCTATTTATCCCATCCTCTATATTATGTATTGATAAATGAAACAGAATTGATTCCAAGACAAAGCCTTCTGGTACCCACTTGCCACTTCAGACCAGTCTGAGTACACATTATTTATTGCCATCCTTTGGACACACCCCCCTAACCAGTTTTCTATCCAAGAACAAACATGCCTACAGATCTCAGTTTGTAGATTAAGCGTTTATGGGGAACTGTATTGAATGCTTTTGCAATATCCAGATACAGTGGTGTGAAAAAGTGTTTGCCCCCTTCCTCATTTCCTGTTCCTTTGCATGTTTGTCACACTTAAGTGTTTCGGAACATCAAACCAATTTAAACAATAGTCAAGGACAACACAAGTAAACACAAAATGCAATTTGTAAATGAAGGTGTTTATTATTAAAGGTGAAAAAAAATCCAAACCATCATGGCCCTGTGTGAAAAAGTGATTGCCCCCTAAACCTAATAACTGGTTGGGCCACCCTTAGCAGCAACAACTGCAACCAAGCGTTTGCGATAACGTGCAATGAGGCTTTTACAGTGTCCTGGAGGAATTTTGGCCCACTCATCTTTGCAGAATTGTCCTAATTCAGTTACATTAGAGGGTTTTCGAGCATGAACGGCCTTTTTAAGGTCATACCACAACATCTCAATAGGATTCAGGTCAGGACTTTGGCTAGGCCACTCCAAAGTCTTCATTTTGTTTTTCTTCAGCCATTCGGTGGTGGACTTGCTGGTGTGTTTAGGATCATTGTCCTGCTGCAGAACCCAAGTTTGTTTCAGCTTGAGTACACGAACAGATGGTCGGACATTCTCCTTCAGGATCTCTTGGTAGACAGCAGAATTCATAGTTCCTTTTATCACGGCAAGTCTTCCAGGTCCTGAAGCAGCAAAACAGCCCCAGACCATCACACTACCACCACCATATTTTACTGTTGGTATAATGTTCTTTTTATGAAATGCAGTGTTCCTTCTACGCCAGATATACTTGGACACACACCTTCCAAAGAGTTCCACTTTTGTCTCATCGGTCCACAGAATGTTGTCCCAAAAGTCTTGGGGATCATCAAGATGTGTTGTGGAGAAATTGAGATGAGCTTTGATGTTCTTTTTGCTCAGCAGTGGTTTTTTCCTTGGAACTCTGCCATGCAGGCCATTTTTGCCCAGTCTTTTCCTGATGGTGGAGGCATGAACGCTGACCTTAACTGAGGCAAGTGAGGCCTGCAGTTCCTTGGACGTTGTTGTGGGGTCTTTTGTGACCTCTTGGATGAGTCGTCGCTGCGCTCTTGGGGTAATTTTGGGCGGCCGGCCACTCCTGGGAAGGTTCACCACTGTTCCATGTCTTCGCCATTTGTGGATAATGGCTCTCACTGTGGTTCGCTGGATTCCCAAAGCTTTGGAAATGGCTTTATAACCCTTTCCAGACTGATAGATCTCAATTACTTTCTTTCTCAATTGTTCCTGAATTTCTTTGGGTCTTGGCATGATGTGTAGCTTTTAAGGATCTTCTGGTGGACCTTACTGTGTCAAGCAGCTCCTATTTAAGTGATGCCTTGATTGTGAACAGGTGTGGCAATAATAAGGCCTGGGTGTGGCTAGAGAAATTGAACTCAGGTGTGGACAACCACAGTTATAGTATGTTTTAACAAGGGGGGCAATCACTTTTTCACACAGGGCCATGATGGTTTGGATTTTTTTTCACCTTTAATAATAAACACCTTCATTTACAAATTGCATTTTGTGTTTACTTGTGTTGTCCTTGACTATTGTTTAAATTGGTTTGATGTTCCGAAACACTTAAGTGTGACAAATATGCAAAGGAACAGGAAATGAGGAAGGGGGCAAACACTTTTTCACACCACTGTACACCACATCCACAGGCCTCCCCCTGTCTAGATGGCAGCTCACTTCCTCGTAGAATGTTAACAGATTGGTCTGGCAGGAATGACTCTATGTAAACCCATGCTGATTACTACTAATGATACTGTTTTCATCAGCAAATTCTTGGACACAACCTCCTATCACCCCCTCCAGTAATTTACCTACTATTGATGTTAGGCTGACTGTTCTGTAGTTTCCAGGAATATGTCTGCCCTTTTTTTGACTATTGGTACCACTTTGGCATTTCTACAATTTACTAGTACAATTCCTGTACGTATGCTGTTCCCAAAGAATTGGAATAATGGTCTAGCTATAACCTGACTGAGTTCTTTGAGGACTCTTGGGTCTAAGCCATCTGGTCCGGGAGATTTATTTGTGTTAAGCTTTTCTAGTCTTTTCTTGACTCCGGCCTCTGTTAGCCAGGTGGGTACGCTCTGCTCCGCTTACTAACACAGTCGTGGTTGGTATAACCCTCATTCTTTTGTAGAGGCAGAGGAGAAGAAAGCATTTAGTACAGTTGCCTTCTCTGTGTCATCTGTAACCATCCTCCCTTCATCGTCTTTTATGTGGGCAATGTGCTCTGATCTTACTTTTTTACTGTTAATATATCTTAAAAATTGATATACCTTATGTGAACAAGACCCCTAAGTGAATATTCACACAATTTTTGAGTAAGGGAACTCAACTTCTTTAGTAGTTAATTTTCACCATCTTTCATTGGCCCTACCAGCACATTTAAACTTAAAATGCTGCATATCGATAAACTGACATGCATGTGACAAATTACTCTGTTAAACTTATGTAACCAGGTGCTGGACTACAGAAACATGAAGAAAGAGACATTTCCCCCTGTACAATCCATTTACTTTCACAGATACTGATTATGCGGCACCATTCTCCTCTGGCCAGTAGGGGAGAGCTAGAGCCAGGCAAACCCATAGACTTCTATGCAGAATGCTGAGAATCCTGGGAGTTGTAGTTTGGGACAACAGCTATATTATGGGACCCATAGACTCTTTAGACTACAGATCCCATTGTGAAGTAGGAAGAGTGGAGAGAGGATTTTTATTAAACTGCCTAGGAAAAGTTCTTCCTCTTGTCAACGAGCAGATAGAGAGCACCTCTTTCAGAGTATTCAACTGCCAGTGGGGACATAAGCCTGAGACTGGAAGCGAGGACACCAGGGGGCAGCACAGAACTGCCAACATCACAGATCCTGCATGCTCTGCTTCCCACCACTGATCACTGGAGGCTTTCAGTGAGAGACTGAGAGGGGCCCCTTCTACAGTAAGCATCAATTGCAGCGTCCTGGGAACTTGTTAAAGGAACTCTGCTCATTATTGATACTGCTAGCAGAGACCATGGCACTGAGAGCAGGACACCGAGTGCTCTTAACCCATACCGCATCTATACCATCCCTATACCACACTTCTGGCAAACCTATACTGGACCTATACCAACCCCATACTGCAGTTATATATAACTGTCACTTAATCTGACCTGCATCTACACTGCACCTGTACCACACCTATACTGCATATTTACTCTAACTTTACTGCATGCTAAATGCACTATTGCTTCCTAAAGGGCCCCAACAATAGTTGGCAGAAGAACAACACAATGGACTGCCCCTCCAGCAAAATCATTCTGTAAGTCCCTTTTTATCCCTTCTCCCCTTTCTTTCATTTTTACGAGCAGTGCACATCCAGTTGGTCTAGGCCGAGATTAGTTGCCATTAATGCACTTCAGAAGTATAATCCCCTGTATTTGACAAATCAAGCTTCAATGCTGCCACTGCTGCATGTTAGGCGGCCTTGCTACTGTATATGCCGATCTGGATGCTGTGGGGTTGATTTACTAAAACTGGAGCGTACAAATTCTGGGGCAGCTGTGCATAGTAGCCAATCATCATCTAACTTCAGCTCATTCAATTAAGTTTTGATTAAAAAAAACCTGGAAACTGATTGGTTTCTTTGCAGAGCTGTACCAGATTTTGCACTCTCCAGTTTTAGTAAATCAACCCCCAAGTGTCATCTTATGCCTAGCCCTTATACTTTGTATGCTATGTTATGTTATTGCCTTTGTTAATCCATTTCATGCTTGCCTATTTGCCTACCATATCCGGTTAAAATATATTAAGTTTGCCTTTACAAATGGGTTCAGTGCCTGTTTTTTTATGGACATTGTATTATTACTGGTTACCAGATATTACTTTCAGTGATTTTCTGAGGTACAAAAAACAGTCACTTCCAGCGCTAATAGGTCTTCCGAGGTGTGGCGTAACAGATATCAAATAAAATGGTGGTGTGAAAGGTGTATAATGGTATCCAAAACTGGGTGGATGCTGCCTTGCTCAGATGGGGTAATCTGAGAGGAACTACAAGAAAAACAGAAATGGAAGGCGCCCACATCTAGTACATTATCAAAGATAATTTAATAATAAAAATGTTTTATATGAAGGGGGTACTCAAAAAATGCAACTGACAAAAGGCAATAAAAACAATGCATGGACATGCACAGAACACGGGGTACAGCTGACACATTTTGGGAGTGCACCCCCTTCCTCAGAGCTAGGCCTAGCTTTTCTTGTGATTTTCTGTGGTATTGCATGCTTTGTACACTCAACCTAGTATGTCAGAAAAGCTGAAGTTCTTATAGAGTTTGAGGCAAAAAACAGACAGCCCATCTTAACCAGAGGCTCATATGAGGGTAGGGCAACATGTAATATGTCTGAGCTTAAATCCAAAAACATAGTAATATATATATATATATATATATATATATATATATATATATATATATATATATATATATATATATATATATATATATATATATATACAGTGGTGTGAAAAAGTGTTTGCCCCCTTCCTCATTTCCTGTTCCTTTGCATGTTTGTCACACTTAAGTGTTTCGGAACATCAAACCAATTTAAACAATAGTCAAGGACAACACAAGTAAACACAAAATGCAATTTGTAAATGAAGGTGTTTATTATTAAAGGTGAAAAAAAATCCAAACCATCATGGCCCTGTGTGAAAAAGTGATTGCCCCCTAAACCTAATAACTGGTTGGGCCACCCTTAGCAGCAACAACTGCAACCAAGCGTTTGCGATAACGTGCAATGAGGCTTTTACAGCGTCCTGGAGGAATTTTGGCCCACTCATCTTTGCAGAATTGTCCTATTTCAGTTACATTAGAGGGTTTTCGATCATGAACGGCCTTTTTAAGGTCATACCACAACATCTCAATAGGATTCAGGTCAGAACTTTGGCTAGGCCACTCCAAAGTCTTCATTTTGTTTTTCTTCAGCCATTCGGTGGTGGACTTGCTGGTGTGTTTAGGATCATTGTCCTGCTGCAGAACCCAAGTTCGTTTCAGCTTGAGTACACGAACAGATGGTCGGACATTCTCCTTCAGGATCTCTTGGTAGACAGCAGAATTCATAGTTCCTTTTATCACGGCAAGTCTTCCAGGTCCTGAAGCAGCAAAACAGCCCCAGACCATCACACTACCACCACCATATTTTACTGTTGGTATAATGTTCTTTTTATGAAATGCAGTGTTCCTTCTACGCCAGATATACTTGGACACACACCTTCCAAAGAGTTCCACTTTTGTCTCATCGGTCCACAGAATGTTGTCCCAAAAGTCTTGGGGATCATCAAGATGTGTTGTGGAGAAATTGAGACGAGCTTTGATGTTCTTTTTGCTCAGCAGTGGTTTTCTCCTTGGAACTCTGCCATGCAGGCCATTTTTGCCCAGTCTTTTCCTGATGGTGGAGGCATGAACGCTGACCTTAACTGAGGCAAGTGAGGCCTGCAGTTCCTTGGACGTTGTTGTGGGGTCTTTTGTGACCTCTTGGATGAGTCGTCGCTGCGCTCTTGGGGTAATTTTGGGCGGCCGGCCACTCCTGGGAAGGTTCACCACTGTTCCATGTCTTCGCCATTTGTGGATAATGGCTCTCACTGTGGTTCGCTGGATTCCCAAAGCTTTGGAAATGGCTTTATAACCCTTTCCAGACTGATAGATCTCAATTACTTTCTTTCTCAATTGTTCCTGAATTTCTTTGGGTCTCGGCATGATGTGTAGCTTTTAAGGATCTTCTGGTGGACCTTACTGTGTCAAGCAGCTCCTATTTAAGTGATGCCTTGATTGTGAACAGGTGTGGCAATAATCAGGCCTGGGTGTGGCTAGAGAAATTGAACTCAGGTGTGGACAACCACAGTTATAGTATGTTTTAACAAGGGGGGCAATCACTTTTTCACACAGGGCCATGATGGTTTGGATTTTTTTTCACCTTTAATAATAAACACCTTCATTTACAAATTGCATTTTGTGTTTACTTGTGTTGTCCTTGACTATTGTTTAAATTGGTTTGATGTTCCGAAACACTTAAATGTGACAAACATGCAAAGGAACAGGAAATGAGGAAGGGGGCAAACACTTTTTCACACCACTGTATATATATATATATATATATATATATTATAGCATCCGAGGACTGTGCCCACATGTTAACATATATTACATATAATGTTATCAAATTACCTCCAGTACTATATGCTATTAGTTCTAGAAAGGATTTAATAAAAACATTGATTCTTGGGTCACATAAATTGCAATATATGCTTAAAAGAGAAGTGCAGGAATGTAAAAAAACAACAGTACATACTCATCTAGAGGGCTGCCTCTTTGATCCAATGCTGCAGTTGTCCCCTACTTGCTCTACAACGAGAACTCCAGGACCACTGACCGCTCAGTGCTTTGGCCCTCCAGTGCTCGCTTAAGCAATGGGCTGTGGAGGGGGCAGGAGCAGTTGGCTTGGGTTCTCAGTGGTGTGCTGAGAGGCTGAGCCAGCTGTTGGTCAGGCATCTGGGTGGATCCTGACATTTCTGTCAGGATCCCTGCAAAGCCTGGACCAGCTCTGTGACGTCAGTGGACAGTGGACTTTAGCCTGCTGATGTCCGAATCAAGGTAACAGGAGCTACAGAAGAAGCATGGGCAAAAAAAAAATGTGGCCATAGTACTTAAATTTGTCGAAGTGATCCCGTTCTGTCTAGTACCTACTGTACCAGATAAATGCACCTAGTACCTCAGATATTGTATAAGTGCTCTTTTAATTGGATCACAACATTTTTTAAATTCTATTGCATAGTGCAGGTCAAAGACAAAACCTGGCTCTGTCTGATTGTGTCATTTTACCCGATATTGACATTATGGGGGTTATTTACTAAAGGAAAATCCACTATGCACCTTAATTGCACTTGAAAATGCACTGAAAGTGCACTTGGAAGTAAAGATCTGAGGGGGACATGCAAGGAAAATAAAAAACAGCATTTTAGCTTGCACGGGATTGGATGATAAAATCAGCAGAGCTTCCACTCATTTCAGATCTACCCCTTAGATTTAGAGCGACTGCATTTCCAAGTGCACTTACAGTGCAAAGTGGATTTGCCTTTCGTAAATAACCCCCATGTCTCTATTTAGGGGTAATTTTGAATAATAAGGTAAATAAAGCTGTTTCCCTGAAATAAAGCATTTTAAAAACTGGACAAAACATTCTGGAGTCTAATTATTAGGAAATAACACACAAAAATACTGAATACACTGTGTCATAAAGCTGTTTAACATGTTTATTTCTACAAAGAAACACATAAAATAATATGAATTAATTTAAGGCTGCAATTGTGTTTTTATATTAAACAACAAAGCAAGATCCTGGAAATTGAAATGTAAAGCTCAATGTGTTCAAAGCGATTTCCAAAAGTACATTGATTTTAGAGGAAAAGCTGGGCTGCATTTTATTTATGTATATTATCAATAGGATTACAAAAGAAAAGTGCGAGTGTAACAAAAAGGCCAGAAAATGAGAGTGAAGACAATCTTCCCATCTGCTACCATGTGGAGATTTTCTGTTATGTTTGCAAAATATATTTATTTATAATCCCACTGATAGGTGTGTGATTGAAACATTAAATACACAATTAACAATCCAGCTTGTCCTCTCAATAATTTCATTGATAAATACCAGTGTCATAGCCAGTGGCGGCTGGTGAAGTTTTAGGATGGGGGGGCAGACCCCACTCTTCCTTTCTGAGTCCTCCCACTTTTCATAAGCCCCACCCCTTATAGAATCCACCCACTTTGTCCCTTGTATTTCACTTGCTTTCACCCATAGTGTCAGTATACAGCTCAGCATCACATGACAGATTATACAGCCCCAGAATCACAGGACAGAGTATACAGCTCAGCCTCACAGATCAGGGTATACAGCTCAGCCTCACAGATCAGGGTATACAGCTCAGCCTTACAGATCAGGGTATATAGCTCAGCATTACAGATCAGGGTATATAGCGCAGCATTACAGATCAGGGTATATAGCGCAGCCTCACAGATCAGGGTATGCAGGTATAAATCATCTGTCCTGTATACAGCTAGCTATATACAGCCACCTTCCTTCCTGTATATAGATACCTTCCTCCACCAGCACTGACTGCAGATATACATAGTTACAAAGTTACATAGTAGGTGAGGTTGAAAAAAGACACAAGACCATCAAGTCCATCCTATGTGTGTGATTATATGTCAGTATTACCTTGTATATCCCTGTATGTTGTGGTCGTTCAGGTGCTTATTTAATAGTTTCTTGAAACTATCGATGGAAGGGAATTCCACATCCTTGACGCTCTTACAGAACCCTCTACGTAGTTTAAGGTTAAACCTATTTTCTTAAAATTTTAATGAGTGGCCACGAGTCTTGTTAAACTCCATTCCGCAAAAAAGTTTTATCCCTATTGTGGGGTCACCAGTAGGGATGAGCCTCGAGTTCGAGTCGAACTCATGTTCGACTCGAACATTGCCTGTTCGCCTGTTCAGCGAACAGTGAACAATTTGGGCTGTTCGCGGCAAATTCGAAAAGCCAGAACACCCTATACAAGTCTATGGGAGAAATCTAAAGTGCTAATTTTAAAGGGTAATATGCAGGTTACTGTCCTAAAAAGTGTTTGGGGACCTGGGTCCTGCCCCAGGGGACATGGATCAATGCAAAAAAAAGTTTTAAAAACTGACGTTTTTTCAGGAGCAGTGATTTTAATAATGATTAAAGTGAAACAATAAAAGTGTAATATTCCTTTAAATGTGGTACCTGCAGGGCCGGATTAACATAGGGGCTATTGGAGCTGCAGCTCCAGGCCCCTTTCTCAAGATAGGCCCATTTGCCCAAAAAAAAAATAATTAAATTTTTTTTTTTTTTAAAAAGATCGACTTTGAGGATTGTAGCTCGGCGATCAGGAGTCACAGAGACCCCATATTTGGTGGGTATGTAGCTAAAGACCCACCCCAGCACTGGTAAAATATGGGGCTGCTATCATATATGGTTCCAGAGATACAGGTCTCCTTGCGCAGCCTGTCAGAAGCTACATACAGAGCGGCAGTATAGATACAAGCTGGAACGCTCTGCAGCAGACTGAGAGGATGAACTCACAGTGCTTATAATAATTATTTGTATATTACTTATGATAATTAACCCCTTGGCAACCAGGTCCATTCTGAGACTTCTCTCCTACATATAAAAATCATCATTTTTTATGCTAGAAAATTACTCAGAACCCTCAAGCATTATATATTGTTTTAGCAGACACCCTATGGAATAAAATGGTGGTCTTTGCAACTTTTTATGTTGGAAAGAAACTGTTTCATTCATAAAAAAAAAAACACTAAAGTTATCACGATTTTTTGTTGTGTACTAAGCGATGCTTTACATTTTTTTACAGGTTACATGTTTAGAGTTACAGAGGAGGTCTAGTGCTAGAATTATTGCTCTCACTCTAATGATCTTGGCGTATGTAACCTGTGTGTATCTGGCTCTGATACTAACCAGTGCCTACCCAGGGACTGACTAGTATCTCTCCCCAGCCTGTCCCCACACACCCTCTTACCTGCTGCCCTGTGAATGGGGCAATCACTCCCGCAGTGTTATTGTGTTCTGCCAGTGAATACAATGATTAGTGTTGCTAACTATAGCTGGCAGCACTGATTGTTTTGGGGAAAACCTGACAGGCTGGTTGCACTCAAGTCGGTTAATAGGTTGACTTGTGTAAAACCAGCTAGCCCATACATAGATCGACTATGGCTGGTCTCTGCTTAATTGGTGTAATTTCAATCCATGTCTGGCCCGCTTAACCACTACGCAAGTCCCTAAACATCCTTCCACAAACCTTTAAATTTTTTCTTCCCAGATTACTTCATCCTCCTCTCCTATATATAGTGCACACTGTCATACTCTCCACACTTCTCTCCTATACATAGTGCCCACTGTCATACTCTCCACACTTCTCTCCTATACATAATGCCCACTGTCATACTCTCCACACTTCTCTCCTGTACATACTGCTCACTGTCATACCCTCCACACTTCTCTCCTATACATAACGCCCGCTGTCATATCCTACACTCTCCTCACCTGTACATAGTGCCCGCTGTCATACACTTCTCTCCTGTATATAGTGTCCACTGTCGTACCCTTCACACTCCTCTCCTATACAGTGCCCACCGACATACCCTCCATACTCCTCTCCTATACATAGTGCCCACCGCCATACCCTCCATACTCCTCTCCTATACATAGTGCCCACCGCTTTACCCTCCATACTCCTCTCCTGTACATACTACTCACTGTCATACCCTCCACACTCCTCTCCTATACATAGTGCCCACTGTCATACCTCCAACACTTCTCTCCTATACATAGTGCCCACTGCCATACCTCCAACACTTCTCTCCTATACATAGTGCCCACTGTCATACCCTCCACACTCCTCTCCTGTACATACTACTCACTATCATACCCTCCATACTCCTCTCATATACATAGTGCCCACTGTCATACCTCCAACACTTCTCTCCTATACATAGTGCCCACTGCCATACCTCCAACACTTCTCGCCTATACATAGTGCCCACTGTCATACCCTCCACACTCCTCTCCTGTACATACTACTCACTATCATACCCTCCATACTCCTCTCATATACATAGTGCCCACTGTCATACCTCCAACACTTCTCTCCTATACATAGTGCCCACTGTCATACCCTCCACTCCTGTACATACTACTAACTTTCATACCCTCCATACTCCTCTCCTATACATAGTGCCCACCATCATACCCTCCCTCCACACTCCTCTCCTGTAATTACTGCTTACTGTCCTACTCTCCTGTACATAGTGCCCACTGTCATACCCTCCACACTCTTCTCTTATACATAGTGCCCAATTTCATACCCTCTACACTCCTCTGCTGTGCATACTGCCCACTGTCTTACCCTTCACACTCCTCTCCTGTACATAGTGCCTTCTGCCATACCCTCTGCACTCCTCTCATGTACATAGGGCGCACTGTTAGACCCTCCACATTCCTCTCCCTCACCTGCACATACTTCCCACTTTTATACCATCCACACTCCTCCCCTATGCCTCTTACCCACAAAAACTGTTCTTTAAAATTATATGTTAAAATGATATGTTAAAATTATATGTGCCTCAATGTTACCAGCTCTAGAATGGGCACTTTTGTCAGTTCAACTAAAGGAAATCTCACAGTCCTCATATTTGTTCTGCCCCATTATTAGTACTTATTTTATTTTGTAATTACTATTGTGATGTATAGAGGAACACGGGGGATGTCAGCTACTCTAAATATAGCACTTGTAAAAAAAGCGTCCCTAAAATATATTTGAAATGTTGACAACCATGTACTTAGGCACTGCCCAAGGGCCACAGGGTCAGTAGGGGCCCCATGAGAGGCTCCGGTGATAGTAAAGCGGTAGTAAACTTTTCTAACATTACTACTTTTTAAAGGGGAGATTATGCAATAATGTACAAGTGTGCCCAGCATATTAGCACATTAGGGTACACTTAAATTGTCAGACTGAGCCCTCCAGTGCTGTGCTGTGATCAGTCTGGCGGGGCCCGGGCACTTCCATCTTCACCCGGTCTTCCTTCTGGGTTCTGTGCCTTCCGTCATTTGCCTTGGCCAGGCTGCGTTGATGTCATTCCCTCTTTCTCCCATCCCCCCCTTTCTCTCTCTTCCTCCCTCTCTCTCTTTAATTTAATTTGTTATAACAAAAAATTTTTTTCATTTTTATTTATTTATTGTTTATAAAAGGCCCCATCAAAATCCTCAGCACCAGGCCCACGATGTTCTTAATCTGGCCCTGGGTACCTGGGGGTTGTCTATAGTATGCCTGTGAAGGGGCGCATGTTTCCCGTGCTTAGAACTGTCCCTGCACAAAGTGTCATTTGTGCAGAAAAAAAAGTCTTTTAAAATCACTTGCGGCTATATTGTCGGCTCCCGTAATACAGAGAACACTCAATGAGTGCTCTCTGTATTATCCGACAATTCATTCATTCATTGATAATAAAAAAAAGTGTGGGGGTTCCCCTAAATTCAATTACCAGGCCCTTCAGGTCTGATATGGATATTAAGGGGAACCCCGTAAAATTTAAAAAAAATAATTGACATGGGGGTCCCCCTAAATATCCATACCAGACGCAACCTGGCAGGCCGCAGGAAAAGAGGGGGGGAGGAGAGAGTGGCCCCCCTCCCTCCTGAACCGTACCAGGCCACATGCCCTCAACATTGGGAGGATGCTTTGGGGGTCTGTGACCCCTCAAAGCACCATGTCCCCATGTTGATGGGGACAAGGGCCTCATCCCCGCAACCCTGAGCAGTGGTTGTGGGGGTCTGCGGGCGGGGGCTTATCAGAATCTGGAAGCCCCCTTTAACAAGGGGACCCCCAGATCCCGCCCCCCCCCCCTGTTTAAAATGGTAAGGGGGTACTACCTCTAATATTTCACAAAGAAAGTGTAAAAATGGTTAAATAAGACAAACACACTTTTGAAAAATTCCTTTATTAAAAATAAAAAAATAAAAAATATTCCAGCGGTGCTAATCCACTCTTGCTATCCAGCGACTGATCTCCGGGGTCCAGCGATGGATGATCATATCCAGCGACGGGGGATCTCTCAGTCCAGTGCTGTCAATACATCCATCTTCTGTCTCCACTGCGGAGACACTGCGGGATCCCAGCGCTGACGTTTCTTATATTAGGAGGGCGGGGCCACCCGTCACCTGACCCCGCACCCTCTGACGCTGGTGAGGGAAGCCAGGGGTTCCCCAGTGACGTATGGGTGACCCCACCCCCTCTGATGTAACGGAAACCTGCGTTACAGGCATACAATAGACACCCCCCAGGTACCACATTTAAAGGAATATTACACTTTTATTGTTTCACTTTAATCAATATTAAAATCACTGCTCCTGAAAAAACGTCTGTTTTTAAAACTTTTCTTTGCATTGATCCATGTCCCTTGGGGCAGGACCCAGGTCCCCAAACACTTTTTAGGACAGTAACTTGCATATTAGCCTTTAAAATTAGCACTTTAGATTGTGTCGTTTATGAACAAATTAAACAGGATTGGTCCCAGCACAGAACCTTGGGGGACCCCACCACCCACCCCTGACCATTCTGAGTACTCCCCATTTATCACCACCCTCTGAACACGCCCTTGTAGCTAGTTTTCAATCCATGTACTCACCCCTATGGTCTATGCGGGCCTTATTTTGTACAGTTAACGTTTATGGGGAACTGTGTCAAATGCTTTTGCAAAATCCAGGTACACCCCGTCTACGGGCCTTCCTTTATCTAGATGACAACTCACCACCTCATAGAAGGTTAATAGAATGGTTTGGCAAGAATGATTCTTCATCATCTGTCCTGTATACAGGTATATAAACAATAACAGATTATGTATATCTCCATGGAGGAAGGTTATTATATACAGGAAGGAAGAAGGTGGGTGTATATAGCTGTATACACTACACAGGACAGATATACTCAAAATTTGTGAGTGCTGCTTGATACCCCTTATTTAAATTGGTTGTAACTTACTATTCAATAACACAATATTGACGGAACCCTTTCTATGTATCGAAAACTCAATAAACTTCAATGTCACCACAGTACCGGTCTCTGATATGTAACGTCACATATAATACACATCACACTGAAAATAAGATATAAAAAATGACTGCAAACTTAGCAGGGATGGTGGAAACCCCTCCTACAGATATTTGGCTGTGAACTGTGTCAGTAAAGCAGTGGACACGGTTAGTAGTAGGGATGAGCTTCAAGTCGAATTCATGCTCGACTCGAACATTGCCTGTTCGGCGAACAGTGAACAATTTTTGGGGTGTTCGCGGCAAATTCGAAGAGCCGCGGAACACCCTGTACAAGTCTATGGGAGAAATCTAAAGTGCTAATTTTAAAGGCTAATATGCAAGTTATTGTCCTAAAAAAGTGTTTGGGGATCTGGGTCTTGCCCCAGGGGACATGTATCAATACAAAAAAAAAGTTTTAAAAACGGCCGTTTTTTCGGGAGCAGTGATTTTAATGATGCTTAAAGTGAAACAATAAAAGTGTAATATTCCTTAAAATTTCGTACCTGGGGGGTGTCTATAGTATGCCTGTGAAGGGGCGCATGTTTCCCATGCTTAGAACTGTCCCTGCACAAAATGTAATTTCTGCAGGGAAAAAAAGTCATTTTAAAATCACTCGTGGCTATAATGAATTGTTGGCTCCGCATAATACAGAGAACAGTCATTGAAAGTAATTGATAAAAAATTGTGAGGTTACCCCAAATTCAATTACCAGGCCCTTCAGGTCTGGTATGGATATTAAGGGGAACCTGCATCAAATAAAAAAAAGACATGGGGTTCCCCTAAATATTCATACCAGACCCTTCAGGTCTGGTATGGATTTTAAGGGGAACTCCACGCCAAATTTAAAAAAAAAATGTTGTGGAGTTCCCCCTAAAAATCCATACCAGACCCTTTATCCGAGCACGCAACCTGGCAGGCCGCAGGAAAAGAGGGGGGATGAGAGAGCACCCCCCCTCCTGAACCACACTACGTGCCCTCAACATTGGGAGGATGCTTTTGGGGGTCTATGACCCCTCAAAGCACCTTGTCCCCATGTTGATGAGGACAAGGGCCTCATCCCCACAATCCCCAAAGCATCCTCCCAATGTTGAGGGCATGTGGCCTGGTACGGTTCAGGAGGGAGGGCGCTCTCTCGTCCCCCCTCCTCTTTTCCTGTGGCCTGCCAGGTTGCGTGCTTGGATAAAGGGTCTGGTATGGATTTTTAGGTCCCCTTAAAATCCCTACCAAACCCCACGTCTTTTTTTTTTTTGATGCGGGGTTCCCCCTAATATTCATACCAGACCTGAATGGCCTGGTAATTGAATTTGGGGTAACCCCACGCTTTTTTTTTTAAATCAATGACTGGTCTCTGTATTACGAGGAGCCGACAATTCATTATAGCCGCGAGTGATATTAAATGACTTTTTTTCCTGCAGAAATGACACTTTGTGCAGGGACAGTTCTAAGCATGGGAAACATGCGCCCCTTTACAGGCATACTATAGACACCCCCCAGGTATGAAATTTAAAGGAATATTCCACTTTTATTGTTTCACTTTAAGAATTATTAAAATCATTACTCCCATTACTTACTTTTGATACATGTCCCCTGGGGCAGGACCCAGGTCCCAAAAAACACTTTTTAGGACAATAACTTGCAAGTTAGCACTTTAGATTTTGAACGTTCGAGTCCCATAGACTTTAATAGGGTTCTAAAGTTCACACGAAGTTTAGGTCTGTTCACAGGTTCTGGTGCGAACCGGGGGGTGTGCGGCTCACTCTTAGTCAGTAGGACAGTGGATGGTGTCCATTACTTATCAGTGCCCATAAGTTTAGCCTCACCAGTGCAGCATATCAGCGCAGTCTTATTAGTGCCCATCAGTGTTGCCTCAGTGCCCATCAGTGAAGCATATCAGTGCAGTCTCCTCAGTGCTGCCTATCTGTGCCCATAAGAGCCATCTGCCTGTGCCCATCACTGCTGTCTCATCTGTGCCCACCAGTGCAGCCTGTCTATGCCCACCAGTGCCCATAAGTGCGATCTCATCTGTGCCCACCAGTGCCCATAAGTGTGGTCTCATCTGTGCCCACTAATGCCATCTCATCTGTGCTCATCAGTGCTGCCTCTCTGTGCCCATGAGTGCCACCTGCCTGTGCCCATCACTGAGGTCTCATCTGTGCCCATAAGTGCGGTCTGATCTGTGCCCATAAGTGCGGTCTCATCTGTGCCCACTAGTGTGGTCTCATCTGTGCCTACTAATGGCGTCTCATCTGTGCCCACCAGTGCCGTCTCTGTGCCCATGAGCGCCACCTGCCTGTGCCCATCAGTGCGGTCTCATCTGTGCCCATCAGTGCGGTCTCATCTGTGCCCATCAGTGCGGTCTCATCTGTGCCCATCAGTGCGGTCTCATCTGTGCCCATCAGTGTGGTCTCATCTGTGCCCACTAGTGTGGCCTCATCTGTGCCCACCAGTGCGGTCTCATCTGTGCCTACCAGAGCGGTCTCATCTGTGCCCATATGTGAAGCCGGGATTGGTGACGGACATCAGACGGATGACAGAGCACCCACCTTCCATCCTGTATATAGAGACCTTCCTCCATCATCACTGACTGCAGATATACATCATCTGTCCTGTATGCAGCTATATATACATTAACATGGAGCCTCTCTATATACAGGAAGGAAGAAGGTGGGTGTATATAGCTGTATACACTACACAGGACAGATGTACTCACAATTTGTGGATATTATGTAGTTTATACAGCTATATATACATGCGCACACGGCATCAGAAATAATCCCTGATGGCTCCAGTCCAGCCATGCAGCGCGATCATCTGCCCTGGCTGGGCCCAGTCTGAGTGGAGAATTTAGTCAGTACCACGCAGGAAAGTGTGTGGGGAATGGAAGGGCAGCTAGTCTAGATCTCCGAGACGAGTGCAGTGCAGAAGACTGTCTGAGACTGAGGCCCGCGGCTCCATCACTTACCGTTACTCACAGGGGCTCCTTCCTCAATCTGCCACACCCACAGTCGACTCCACTCACAGCACAGTGACTCTGTGAGTGGTGGCTGAGAAACCGGAAGTGATGCCGTAGTGTCGCAAAAAGCACCGTCCTCCGGGCCCCGCCAATCAAACACAGACAAGGAGCCAAAGGGACAAATGAGTGTAGAGTGGGGAGTGTTCGGGGAACGTTGCTTGCGTGCTTTGTGCCCAGCATCTGGACACTCTTAAAGTGAACACTTTTTTTTCTTTTGAGAATAGCTGGGGGGGGGGGGGGGGGCAGCACCCGTGCGCTCCCTATGGAATGGCCGCCACTAAACTTTTTAGAAATGCCTGCTACCTGGCCTCATCCCTTCCCAACATATTCAGCTGTCAGTTGGGGTGTTGTACAGAACTTGGGGGAAACTCCATGCTTTTTTTTGTTTTTGTTTTTTCTTTAATGTGGTCCTGCTAAAAATCCATACCAGACCCAAAAGCCTAGTTTTTAGATTTTTGGGGAGATCTGATTTGTTTCACACTATCCCTGCACCTTTTTTTTTATTTTCACCTGTCAGCCAGGAAGCTCCATCTGACAGCTGCATGTGCTCGGTGGGGATGAGTTGATGGTTGTTCGGAAGCCGGCGCCAAATTTTAGTACTTAAAAATCTCCATAGGTGACACTTTAACATTATTTACAGGTTACCATTTTAGAGTTACAAAAGAGGTCTAGGGCTAGAATTATTGCTCTCACAATATGAATTCTGTTACAGTTAAGACCATTATCACCATTGCCTTGATTTTTTTTTTTAAACCTCTTAGCCCTTTAGGACTAGTGGTTGTCTTTTCTATTCCACAGACTTGCCGTTCATTAGCAAGCATCAAACCTAAATAACTTTTGTTTTCTGTTGGGAACGGGAAGTCTTTTACTGGTCAAAACATCTGATATTGAACATTACAGTCATCTGTAAATTTATATGTTAACAATACTGCTTTGGTGGTTCTTAGTAGATCATATAAACCAGTTTAACCATTTTATACACACTTGTAGGAAAGAAAGCCCAAACACATTTACATCACATTACAGTATCCTGAAGAAACTATACTAGTTACTGATGTATATTTTCCCTGCAACCGCCTGCAAGTGGCCACTGAAATATGCATCCTCACAACATAGTCATACACAAATACACATCAAACATTACCAACTCGCCAAAGAACTTCTAATCAAAATTGTATAAGCCAAGCTACAGTGAGAGAATGTCAGGATGAAACCAAAGGCTAGTAGTTCAAAAGAAATAGCTGTTCTGATTACAGCAATTTCTACAAATGTATACAAATATAAATGTAGGACTTATTTATTTTGTTTGTTTTTAATGGGCTAGTGAGGCTATATGCCAATAATCTGTTTCCAAGAAGTTTTAAGAATTTGCTGTGCCATAAAATCCATCAATCATAGTATCTGTCAGACATTAGTGATTTTTATTAAGAGGCCCATGTCAGAAAAATCAGTAATGCCGCGTACACACGACCGGTCTTTTCGACGGACTAGGTCCGACGGTCTTCCCGACCTACTTTCGGTGGAGTTCCGATGGACTTTCCGAACGAATGGACTTGGCCACACACAAGCACACCAAAGTCCGACGGATTCGAACGTGATGACATACGACCAGACTAAAATAAGGAAGTTCATAGCGAGTAGCCAATAGCTGCCCTGTTTTCGTACGCCAGACTAGCATACAAACGAACAGATTTTTCGTCCGGACTCGAGTCCGTCGGAAAGATTTGAAACCTGTTTTATTTCTAGGTCCGTCTGACTTTTGGGGAAAAAACGTTTGCTGGAGCCCATACACGATCGTAATATCCGACGGATTCATTCCGTCAGACCTAGTTAATCAAAAAGTCTGGTCGTGTGTACATGGCATAAGGTTTGAAATATTAATATTTAACAGCTGGCCAAACCCTGAGGGGTTTAACCAGTGCTATAGACCATAGAACTGTTAAATATAGAGGTCAACATAGATGGGTCATATTACTTCTAAGTTAGATATACTCAAGACCGGTATGTATCCTGTAAGGTCTATTCAGATCTTTTTGCAAGGTTTCCACATCCTGTGGAGAAGTTATTGCCCTGGTTAGCTTAGTATTGTCTGCAAATACAGAGATTGAACTGTTTACCCCATCCTCCAGGTCGTTTATGAACAAATTAAACAGGATTGGTCCCAGCACAGAACCCTGGTGGACCCCACTACCCAGTTATCCTCCGCCCACTCTATGTCTGGATAATTAAAATCCCCCATTATGATAACACTTCCCATCTTTGCTGCTAATCCAAATTGTGATAGGAGATCTGTCTCCCTTTCCTCCCTCAGGTGATGAGGGATTAGATAATGAGGCAGGCTTCTTGCACAATTCTCATCCAAAGACCCCTGGTAGTAGAGACAGGAACTACTAGGTCAGTGGAAGGGTGCAGGTGCCAGGAAGCTGGGTTAGCGATCTTGAGCTTGAAAGCTGAGTTTAGTAACAGCCAGTCAGATATGCACAGAAGCACAAGCAGGTCCAGGGACAGGCAAGGGTCAGCAACATGCTGCTAGTGAGGTACAAAGTCAGAGGGCAAAATCAAGTAGGCTTTCAAGAATACAAGTCACAAGGGTAAAAGTTAAATACCATCCAGACACGATACCATGAAGGATCGGATCTGTGGCTAGTGTGCCTGTGCGTCTACATGTGCACCAGCAGGAGGTTTCTGACAGATTGGAAAAAGGGATGGCTCTCAGGAAAAAGATGTAGGTAAAAAAATAACATGCTCAATTTGAACTCACCATGAACAATTAATATGCAAAAAAATTATTGGTAAAACTAACAAGTGCTTTATTCACCGCTACTTTACCTGTAAACTGGCTTTTGAAATTAACAAATGCATTAATTTGTAGGTTGTTGACAGTTTAAAGCAGTAAAAATATTTTTGATAGTTAAGAAATACAGTTTATTTGAGGTTTGTGCATCAGACCAAAAAGAGCAACTGGAGGAAAAAGAGGGACAGATGCACATGAAATTGCTAGTAAATGTAACTTTGTACTGTGTATATGTGTGTGTATGTATGTATGTGTGTATATATATATTATAAATTTAAAAAGGGAGAGGGGTGGGGGAGGGGAGATACGTTAAGAGGGGTGGAAAGGAGAAAAGGGGTGGGGGATTTTGTTTTTCCTTTCTCTTTTCCTCAGGGATGGGGAGCAAAGGGGGCAGTACCTCTATCTCTTTGCTTAAAAAAAACCTGCATGGATGCCTAAACGCCTCGCTCTCCCACCAGCCAAGCTCCAGCAGCACTTGGGGGGACCATCCGCCGCCATCCAATGGGCAGATCGAGGGCCACCCGCTCCGCTACCACCAAGGGACCCTCCGCTGTCCCCCCGGGACCTGTGACCGGCCTCCGTGGGTTTTTTTTGCCGACGGATCCCTCGGCCGACGGGCCTCCCAAGATGGCGCCGGCCGCGGCTGAGGAGACGTCCCGGGCCTCATCCCCGGTCTCCAGTCTGCAGCACAGCCGCCGCACGGGCTCTGAGGAGGACGAGACGCCTCTATCCTCCAGCATAGCCGCTCGGACCTCCGATGGGGTGAGTGAAACCCCGCTCCCGGCCCTGCACCAGGCCGCCCGCTTAGGCCGGAGGCCTACTATGATGCCTTCTGTACCTGACACCCGTACAATTAGTCCCCCACAGGCATCGGGGCAGAGCACTGATTCAAGGGACCAGCGACCACAGCAGTGGGGCTGGCAGCCCCCCCACGCACTGTAGTGGAATGGGAGCATGGCAGAGGGGATGGCTGGGGGGAGGCTGGAGGCCGCATGGCGCCTGGCCGGAGCCCGGAGTACTTGGGGAATGGACCCCCTCCCCCCCAACGGATACACAGTGCACGCTAGCACTCCCCAGGCTGCTCCGGGCAGCGTCGGACCCCCTTCTCCCCGCCAGTTCGTTGGGGTCCCCCCCTCCCTAGAGGATAATGACTTTCCCGCCCTTCCCCCCAGGGGAACCGTTGTCCTGGTCTCAGCAGGGACGTGGGGGAGTGGAGGGGCCCCGACTGAGTCTGGGGGCCCGGTCTCCTCCACCTAAGACCCAGAGACTAGCCTCATCATGGGCTCCCAGCCCACAGCGACACCGGAGTGGCTCCCCAGCTCCCAGGCCTAACATAAGGGTGAGAGTATCCCAGAGGCAGATGGGCCAGAAGACCTTCAAATTATCCTACAGGAAATATTTAATGACCTTCTTGGGGAACCCCCCTCCAAGTTTATTGAAATGGACAGAGCACACAGGGCCTTGCGCTCCAAAACTGCAACTTCGAACCCCAGGGATGTCATCTGTAGAATTACTTCATTCCACCTCAAAGAGGACATTATGAGACAGGCCCACCTGGCCCGGGTGGTGACCTTTCGTAACACCCAAGTGCAACTCTTTCCGGATCTATCCTGGCTTACGCTGCAGAAACGCAGACTTCTTCAACCGCTGCTCCGCACCTTACAGGACGCTAACATTCCTTACCGCTGGGGATTTCTGTTCACCCTTACAGCTAAGCATCAAGGCAAGACAGCATCCTTGCGGTACCCTGAAGACCTACACGCCTTCTGTGAAGAACTGGGAGTTCACCCTCCCCAGCTGCCGGATTGGGATCTCGTGGTTATACAGCCTACTGCTCCAACACTGTGGCAGAAGGTCCCCTCCCGACAACGTCCTCGTAACCGGGAGGCACCTAAAAAATCGGCCCGACAAGGACATGGCTGAAACATCGCATCGTGGCTATTTTTGCATACTTTTTTCCCTTTTTTGATCCCATTTGTCCTTGTGGCGAAAGGGATTATGGCCCGTTTTGTTTGTTGGTTGGCCGGTGGACCGCTGTCTGGACATTACGATCCTGCCCTCATATACTGCCCCCTGAGTTCCCCCTTTTTCCCCCTTTAAGTGCCTTCTTGCTGACATTTTGTTTTTAGGCTGATACAAGTGGGAGATCCGAGAAAGTGGGTTTCCCCCTGTCTTTGTGTCACCCCCCTCCTACCCGGATGCATTGGCGTTGTATCCGGGACCCTAGGAAATGTCTGGCGATTATCATCGCAATTGCATTTCCTCAGCTCCCCCCCGCCTATAACCGCCCACCCTACTTGCAGTGTCTGACAGGGGGAGCTGGACTCCCATGCGGCCGCCAGGCCCGGCCCTCGGGTTCGGGATCTGGTGGCCCCCTGGGAATCCATTCACACCTGAGCGACTTGCCTGTTCATGGTCTCTTGTGGCTATATTTTTTGTTGTACAACAGTTGTCTATTTGATATGAGTTCTTTTGTTTGCTGCTCTAACCTCCTCTTCTTTTCTCTTTCTCTGTCTGTTCCCCCCCCCTTCCCTTCCCTGCCATCCCACCGTGTTGAGGTCTGTAGATATCGAGGAGCATCCTGTCGGGTCCCTCCACCGGAACAAGCAAGCTCCTGGCGGTCATCCTGAGAGGTGGAAACCGGGTAAGAACTCACTTACATCCCCCCCCCCCCCCCCTGACATGACTGATGGCTAAAATTTTATCCCTAAATGTCCATGGATTAAACTCCAAAAAGAAATGGCATCTGGCACTGAGGGAATTTAGCCAGTCAGGAGCGGATGTTGTCCTTGTTCAGGAGACACATTTTGATAAGGGGGGTTCCTTTGCTTTTGCCTCTGGATACTTTCCTCTCGCTTACCTATCCTTGGGGGTCTCATAAGAGAGCAGGCGTGGCCATCCTAATTCGTCACGGAGCCCCTTTCACCTACCTCGATCATTACAGTGATCCCGGGGGAGGCTTCCTGATACTCAAAGGCATGTGGCGGTCTCAGCCGATCACCCTGTGTACCCTATACGCCACGAATGTCCGCCAGCACAGCTTTCTCTCCAAACTCTTTTCGTGCTTGTTTAAATTGGATCACGGTTATTTAGTGGTGGGGGTGATTTTAACCTGGCCCACTCAGCTACTGCGGACCGCTTGGCGGCGCCGCCCCGGCCGCCCTCAGCTAAAGCGCTTAGGGACTCGAAACTTTTTCGCCAACTGACCCGCAGACACGCTCTCTTTGATATCTGGCGTGCCCTCCACCCGGTAGATCGGCAGTATACGTACTACTTGGCCCCACACCAGCTGCACTCCCGCATAGATTACTTTTTCACCAATAATACTACACTGAGAGCGACCCGGAGTGCCCTTATTCTACCGATCTTGTGGTCAGATCATGCCCCGATCCTACTAACGCTGAACCTGGGTGTCCCTGCAGTTAGGCCCTATAATTGGAAGCTTAACACCTTTCTCCTGCAACATCTCCCATCCCAGGCGGAACTAATCTCAACTTTAAAATTTTACTTTGCTGAAAATGCAACCCCAGACATTACCCTCCCTACATTGTGGGAGGCCCACAAAGCGGTCATCCGCGGTAAGTGCATGGCCCTATCTTCAGCTTTGAAGAAAGACGCAGAGGTCACTAAACTGCGAACGGAAAGGGAGCTCGGGCAATTAGAACGGGACATGCAAGTCACCCCGTCGCTGCGAACCCTCCAAAAAATAACGAAGCTCCGCATGGCACTTAGGGATCTGGCGCTTCGCCGGGTGGAAAAGACCCTCTTGAGGATTATGCAGACGTTTTGTGACAGGGGCAACAAAGCGCACTCTCTTTTGGTGAGGAAACTTAGAGATAAAAACCTCCTGTCCACCCCACACCAGATTAAAACTAAATCCAATACTGTGGTCTCCCACCCTAGGGGGGTCGTAGACACGTTTGCGAGCTTCTATGAGGAGCTGTACAACAGCCGTGACATACCCAGTGCTCCCCTGTCGGCAGAGCTCTCCCAACGCATGCACCAATACCTGACGGACAGCGGGATCCCCCGCATCCGAGACCAGGATCTAGCCTCCTTGAATAAGCCCATTACAGAGGAGGAAATAGAATTGACCATCAAGTCGTTACCGGCTCATAAATCCCCGGGTCCAGACGGCCTGCTCTATGAATACTATAAAACGTTCCTGCCCCTACTGCTCCCACATATGGGCAGATTGTTCAATGCGTTTCTGCTGAATACCCCGGTACCCCCAATATGCAACGCTCCTTTCTTACCCTGATACCCAAGCCAGATAAGGACCCCATCCTCTGTGCCAACTATAGGCCCATTGCGCTCTTGAATGTGGACCTGAAAATCTTTACGAAACTCCTATCCCTGCGGCTCAACATGGTCATTCATAAAGATCAGGTGGGATTCATCCCTCTCCGTCAAGCTGGTGACAATACCAGGAAGGTTATAGACTTAGTCGACGTGGCGAATAGGGGGGGTATCCCGTCCCTGCTCCTGAGTCTGGATGCGGAAAAATCATTTGATAGACTGGGGTGGCCCTCCCTGTTCCTCTCAAGTTAAGACCCCCTTCGCTATCTCCTCGACATTTTCTGTCTCCAATGGCACACGCCAGGGCTGTCCCCTGTCGCCCTTATTATTTGCTCTCTGCATAGAACCCCTGGCGGCGTCCATTAGGCGGAATCCGGATATCAGGGGCGTCCCGGTTAGGGATAGGGAATTTAAGGTCTCATAGTTCGCGGACGATGTTATCCTCACCCTGACCCAGCCTAGGATCTCCCTGCCTAATTTACACAAGGAACTAGATCGCTACAGCACCCTATCGGGTTACAAAATTAATGCCTCGAAATCGGAAGCCCTCTCGGTAAATATTCCGCCCCTGGAGGTTGAACATCTCCGATCCACTTTTCCATACCAGTGGAAAACCACCTCCTTGAAATACCTGGGGATACATATTACCCCGACCTTCGATTCTCTGTACCAGGCAAACTTCCCGCCCCTGTATGGCACTATCAGGCAGTTACTCTCCCAATGGCGGAAGCACCAGATCTCCCTTTTCGGTAGGATAGCTTCGGTGAAAATGACGATTCTCCCGAAACTCCTCTACCTTTTCCAGACCCTTCCTATTCCCATACCTTACCACCACCTGAAAAAACTACAAGCGGATCTGCTCGATTTCACGTGGAACTACAAACGCCACAGAATACCCCGCTCTGTAATGACTGCCTCCCGCTCAGACGGGGATCTGGCGTTTCCGGACCTAGTTAAATATTACCAGGCGGCCCAGCTCCGAGCAGTGACCTCCTGGTTCACTCAGCGGTCGTATAACAGATGGACGGAAATTGAAAAGCTTTGGCTGGCCCCAGCTCACCCTAATAGTATGCTCTGGAGTGCGGCAGCATTGGTCCCCTGGGCCCAACTACTGGGAACTATGTCTCACTTACAGGGCCTATGGCGCAAGCTATCTAAGATATATGACTTGTCTTCAGATAAGTCGCTCCTGACGTCCTTCTTATACCACCCTAAGGTGCCAGATAGCCTGACATATCCGATGTTCCATCCTTGGTCATCCCGGGAATCCCGGACCCTGGTGGACCCCAGATCGCGGAGACTGCTGTCATACGCCGACCTCCAGTCTAAATTCGACCTCCCGAGACAGAGTTTTTACAGCTATTTACAGATACAACACTACGCCCAGACCATATCCTCTGACCTGCGCTTCTCCCCGCCCTCCGATTTTCAGACCATAATCCTAGAGGGCACGGCCCAAAAGATATTGATATCTGCCATATATAAAATAATCAACGCCACCCCCTATAGCTTTAAAAGGCAAACACACTTATATGCTCAAGTGGGTGGAGGCGTTGGGTGAGGAGATTACGGAGGAGCAGTGGCAGACGATATGGTCCCAGGCCTCAAAAAGCTCCCTATGCACGCTCTACAGGGAGAACGCATACAAAATTCTATTTTTCTGGTACATGACCCCGGACGTTCTTCACGCCATCTACCCCACCACTTCAGACAGATGCTGGCGATGCTTGGAACACAGGGGTACGCTGTTCCACATTTTTTGGCAGTGTCCCATTATAGTTCCCTTTTGGGAAGTGGTCCAGCACCTCTTGACTAATCTCTTGGATCAGCGAGTGGTCCTGGACCCCAAGACCTTCTTGTTGGGCATCCCCTTCCCTAAGTTGACGAAGTCCCGTAAGAAGTTGTCACGACATATTCTGACAGCGGCGAGGTGTCTAATAGCCCTACATTGGAAGAAGGTGCAGCCCCCCACTCTCAGTGCTCTCCATACTAGAATCAGGGATGTGGAGTTGATGGAGAAGATGTCCGCCAGGATACAGGACCGGCTCGAGGCTCATGATGTGGTCTGGAGCCCATGGAATTTCCGGGAGGACCGGATGTGATCGGGCGCGGGGACCACAAACGGTAATCACCCCCTCTTCCCTTGCCCTACCCCCCCTCCTCCCTCCTCACCCCTTTTCTTTTTTGATATGTTCTCTCTCCCTTTTCTTACCCTTCTTATCTCCTACCCTCCCCGCCTTTGCTCTCTCTTTTTTCCTCTCCTTATCGCTCAGTTTCTCTTTTCCTTTTTCTTCTCTTTTCTCTATTCTCTTTGGCTCTCGTTTTCATGTGCTTCATTGCTCCTCTTGAATGCTGCTTTGAAGATAAAGATTGGAGTGAGCAGTTAATATCATTTGTAGATGTTTATACCTATGTATCGGGCTACCTCACTGGACCCTATGATGGGCAGCGCTTCTTCTCTAACTCCAGAGTCGGCCCAGATGTTCGTGGAGGAGCCTCCCTGGCCTGGTCTGTGCCTACTCCAGGAGGCTACCTGTGGTGGGCCAATGGGCGGGAGGCCCCTAGTGACTGCTCATTTACTTTCTTGTTGAGCTAATGTGACGCAGTACAGCAGGAAGTGTAATGCATTGTTTAAAAGAACAAAAAGTTAATTGGTAAAAAAAAAATGCCCTATCAACATAAAATAAAAATAAAAAATCCTACAAAGGATATAAAAATTCTCAAAATACTACTGCGGAAACAAAAGCCAACTTATTTTCAAAGGGATGCCTTGCAAAAAAAATTTATTATGTAAAATAGGGGCCCTATAAACGTAAAATAAAATGAAAGCCACAAAACTCCAACCCAGCAAGAAAAGCCAATATTTTTAAGGAGAAGTACAGCCAAAGCACGTTTGGCTGTACTACTTCTGTGGATTACAGGATTTCAATTCGTTCTGCACTGCTGTGACCCGTTTTCACCTGACAGTGGGCTGAAGCCCGCTGTCGACTGATGTCACAGAGCCGGTCCAGGCTGGGAAAAGATCAAGACCATATGGTCAGGATCCAACTAGAAGCCTGGACCGGCACCTGGCTCAGCCTCTCAACAAGCCGCTGAAAGCCCGAGCCAGCCGCTCCTGCCCCCTTCACAGCCCAGTGCTCCAGCGAGCGGGGGGGGGAAGTGAACCAATTGATCAACGGTGAACCAAGAGATCAGCGGTCTTAAAGCTGGTGAGGGACAGATGCAGCATCAGACCAATGCAGCATCAGACCAATGCTGCATCCGCCTAGGTAAGTATGATTTAAAAAAAAAAAAAAAAACTTGTCTTCTAAGGAAAGCCTAGTCATTTAAAAATATCTTCTCCTACTCATATTTGCACAAACATTAGCAAGAAAATAAAAAAAAACACATGATTTGCCTATGGTAGCAGCGAACCAGAACTTTAACACCTTTTTAGGTCAAACTTGGTGGACATTTGTCATTTTCACTCTGGTTGATTATATAACTTGTAAGGAGCTCTGTGGAACTCAGATAAGGGTAAACTAAGTGTATTTTTTGACATTAGCGCACAATTGCAGTGTCTGTCAAAAAGCATTAGCAGGCCACTGATGTTTATTTTATTAGTTTGAATTGCTATTCAAGATGCATATAAATTACACCTTTGCAGCGGAAGAAAAAAATACTTGTGGCTTTATTGGAAACTATCACCATACGATGCTTAAATTACTAGTTAACTGTCCTCAGGATTGTTTTTAAAACCCACTGGATTTCAGTATGCACATGCCAACCATCTCATTGTATGGGATTACCCAGTGAAATGCTGGATGTGAGTGTATGTTTGGGATCGGGAGTGATTATCATCCAATATTCGGAAGGAATTGTTTGCAAGTCATATTTAGAAGACTCCAAGTACAAATATAAGATGGTCGTGGTAATTGCTAACACCTTTTAGGAAGAAGAGTTATGACACTTTTTTTTCCCCAACAAAAGGTTATTGTAAAGACCATGAAAACAAAGGAAATTCCATCCTCTGTGTTTAATGCCTGCTCTCGGTTTCATAGCACTCGATACTCACAGTCACTTATAGTCACACTGTCTTCCCACTTTCATCTAAATGACCACCATCCACAAAATCAGCTTCACAATATCTTATCTACATTGTGTACATGTAAGTTCAATTTTTCTCTGCCAGTTCTGCCCACATCACCATCTGCCCAAAGCTGACCATACACTATCAAAGATTATACAAATTTAGTATGAAAGTCCTCAAAAATATTACCATGACAATATTGCGAATTTGAACATTTGATTTCGGGATAGATTGAAGTGGACATGATTCTGAAGGGGAATCACAATCACATTTACACATTTTGTTCAATCAGATAAGAATAGAGAAAGATAAGAAAGAATAGAGAGAAACCTCCATCCTTCTAATTCCATATTTCTCATCACTGCAGTTGAAAACGATCATTGATTTGACTACACTAACTATTAGAAAATCAAATGAACATTTCAAAAATTACAGTTTTCGAATTATATTCTTCCAGTGTATTGTTGGCCTAAGCTGTTTACCTTATCCCTTATCTTCATTGACTAGCTACTGTATGCACTGTGCTTCAGCACCTTCTATACTCGTGGAAGACCTGAGCCATGGGAACCATAACTTGATGCCCACATCTTTTTTTAGATCTTCCAACTATGAATTTGACAGAAGTGTCAATGATGTCAGAGGACTCACTTATGTGAAGAAACATGCACCTTCCAAAATAGGAGCAGCCTCATTTAGAGTATGCACACATCAGCTTTTCCATCAGTCTATTTGTTTTTCATGTAGTCTTGAACACCATGTGCATAACAGGTGTTTTTTTTTTTGCTGCAGTCAGCAACCAGGTCTGCATTGTTCTGTAAATGTCATAAGAAATTTGCAGGACATATTTCACAAAATAACCAGCTGCAGACACTTTGTGGTCATAAATTGGCAAGCTTACCATTTGGAATGCCTTAAAGAGCAACCTTAAAATGACACTAAGCGATATCCTTATTCACCAAAAATAATCTATACGCATCCACTACTTAAAGTATAACTTAAAGCAAAACAATTTTGCAACTTTGACATGTGTTAGTAAAACCGTACATATCGTCACAACTACTTTGTGCAACCAGATGGATTATACCTTGTTTTTTTCAGGACAAATTGGGCTTTCATTTGGTGGTAAATGGTAATAGATATCTCCTGATTTTTCTTTTTATTGTCAAAGGAAAAAATGGCTCAAAATAGTAAAAGAATTATTATTATTTTTTTTTTAATTTAGCTGTATATTTATTGTTACTACCATAACCTACCACTAAAGAACAACCCAAAATAAATCTTCCTGCTCTCGATGATTGCAGCGATACCACACATGTGTATGTTATTTGTTGTTTGTACATGTAGTACAGCCCAGACATAATAGTGCAAATTTTGCTTTTTTTTTTTATCCTACCTAAAACACACTGACACTAACTTTATAAAAATGTTTTAATAAAAAGAAAAATCCTGTCTAAAACATACTGACCATGATCTTTGACCCCGATCTTGATCGGTGACCCTTACTTGACCCAAACACTTATGCCCCGTAGAAAGGCTTGGAATTTTGGTCAGAAAAAGCTCTGATGGTTTTCCCAACGGAATTCCAACGAGATTTCACTCAAGCTGTCTTGCATACACACAGTGACACCAAATTCCGACCATCAAGAACGTGGGGACATACAACACGTACAACGGGACTAGAAAAAGGAAGTTCAATAGCCAGTAGTCAATAGCTTCCATCTTGTAGTTGAATCTGAGCATGTGTGAGTTTTTGCGTGTCAGAAATGCATACACACGATCGGAAAGTTTTTCCGTCGTACAAATTGAGAACCTGCTTTCAATCGTTTGCTGGCAGAAACTCGGCCAGCAAAATTCCGATGCAGCATACACATGGTCACATTTTCCGATGACAAGCTCTCATTGGTCTTTTGCTGGCCGAAATTCCGACCATGTGTACGTGGCATAACTCTAGCTCTGACCTAGATCAAACCTCGTTCTAGGTATTTTTTAAAATTATTATTTATTTTTGTGTTTTATTTTTATTATTATTATAATTATTATTATTATTATTTTTTTTTACATACAGTTTGTTTTTCTCTAGCTGCAAGGAATGAGAGAGGGGATATAATGTATCTTTCCTATCCATTCACAGAGAGAGAGAAACACTGGGACGGGCTTCACAGGGACTTATCAAAGTGATGGCCAATCGGAGGCTATCACAGTGATCAGGTGACCCGAAAGGAGGAATTCTGGGTCCCGAACGTTAGTACGGGAACCGGGGCTCCTTCTGAGACCCCAGTCTCTGTGCTGGGAGCATACTCCCATCACAAAGACAAATACACAGATATGTGGCCCCATGGAAAAAGGCCATTCCAGTAAGGCCACATATCTGCATACTGTTGGTGTCAAGGGATTAATATACCACAGCACAAAACTATGTGTATGAATACAAACTAATCAAAAATGATAAATCTGTTACAAACATGCTGATGCCTAAACCATAGCTTTAGTCATGTTTCAGTTTAGTTTGATTAGATGCATTAAGATACGCTTTTTGATTGGCTGCTATGGATAACTTAATAAATAATTTTCACATACTTAATAAAATCTTACTGTACTGTGAAGTTCATCTCCAGATGGCGATGTGGGAAAATTAAAGCCTGGGGCTTTTGATGCAACTTGATAGATCACTACAAACGTCAAGCTGCAAAGATCCAAGATGACTTTCAGCCGCAACCCTCCTCCTTTTAAGTCCAGCCTGATAGCTACTGAATGTCTTAACTACAGTGAACTCAGATCATACCCTTCATCCCTTAATTTCAGAGAGCCACTATCAACATTCAAGACATTTGCTAATTGTGCAGATACACAACGCTTCAAAAGACAGATTGAGGATTATAAAGGCTCTCATTTATACACACATTCAAAATAATTTTGGAGTTAAAAAGAGAGCCTTGCACACAAATATTTTGATTGCTTTGCTTTAACCCTGTGTAGATCCTTTTTGCCCAACTTGCTGTGTGCAGGCTGCATGCGGCCCACCAGCACTCTGTGTGCAGCCCATGGTGTCTTTGGCTGTGCTGGCTGTTTGAAGCACTGGTAGAGCTATATTTACAAAGTAAACCATCACTGATGTTGACATGCCCTCAATCAGGTCAATTCTAATCTTGGTTTTTAGGGCTCGGATCTTTGCATTTTTTTGTCATAACTCATTTAGTAAAAAGATCTTTACACCTTTGCTGCATCAGTTCACACATCTGAACACATTTCAAATGCCTACTGTAAATAAAGCAGAGCTATTTAAAGTCTGTGATGTTTTTAGAGAGTTATCTCTCTCCCCTGTCTGTTTCCTGCTACAGATTTAGATGAGGTTTTGCTGACTTTTTTTTGTGATAAGTAACTGCATAAAAAAAACATTTAATCATTATAAGCAGAACATGTGCTTTAATATTTAGAATGAGGAAACCAATATTAAGCGCTCAACCAAAGCTATTTGTTATTTGTAATATTTTACAGAGCCTTAAAGAGGAAGTAAACCGCAGGCTGATTTTTTTTCTGACCTGTTAAGTAAAGCCATAATGTGCTAGTATGCATCGCATACAAGCATATAATGTGAAACTTGCCTGCAAACTAAGCTCCTCCTACATTGTCACCTCTGGAGGCCGCATCCATTTTCACTTGTCTTCCTTCCAGGTCCGCAGAATCACTGTGTGATTGGCCGGAGCCACTTGACATCACTCCTACGCATGCCTGGGTAAATATCTCCTAAACGGTGTATGTTTAGAAGATATTTACAGTACCTATAGGTAAGCCTTATTATATACAATTAATCTATGGGAATTTACAACCACTTTAACCACTTCAGCCCCGGAAGGATTTACCCCCTTCCTGACCAGAGCACTTTTTGCTATGTGACATTGCACCCAAACAAAATTGACTTATAGACAAAATTGAAATAAAGAGACATTTTTGAAAAAAAAAAACTTTTTTTTAGTTTCTATTGTAAAATTTTGCCAATAAGACATTTTTCTTCATAAATTTGGGCCAAAATGTATACTGCTACATATCTTTAGTAAAAATAACCCAAATAAGTGTATATTATTTGGTCTCTGTGAAAGTTATAGCATCTAAAAGCTATGGTGCAAATCATTGAAAAATGATCACATCTGATCACACCTGATGCACTGAAGGCCTATCTCATTTCTTAAGACCTTTACAAGCCAGGAAAGTACAAATACCCCCCAAATTACCCATTTTTGGAAAGCAGACATTCCAAGGTATTTAGTAAGAGGCATGGTGAGTTTTGTGAAGTTGTCATTTTTTCCCCAAAATCTTGGGAAAATTATAATTATTTTTTTTTGCACAAAATTGTCATAATAACAAGTTATTTCTCTCACACAGCACATACATACTTGCAATGATACCCCAAAATACATTTTGCTACTCCTCCTGAGTATAGTGATACCACATGTGTGAGACTTTTACACAGCCTGGCCACATACAGAGGTCTAACATCCAAGTAGCACCGTCAGGCATTCTACGAGCATAAATTGCATATCTCATTTGATGACAACCTATCACAATTTTGAAGGCCCTGGAGCACCAGGTCAATGGAAACGCCCACAAAATGACCCCATTTTGGAAAGCTGCTGCAGGCAGGAACATGGACAGCAGCAGCAAATCAGGCAGCAGGCAGGAATAGTACAGTACAGTACAGTACAGGTAGTGATGTCAGCACAGCCAATGCAGTGGTCCAGATAGCAGGCAGGGATGTGGTCAGCAGAAGCAAAAGGATCAAAGGATCGTCCATGCAGCAGGCAGGAATATTGTCCATAGTACATGCAGCCGGTAGAGGTATGGTCAGCACAGCCAGAGTATTTGTCCAGGGAGCAGGCAGGACCATCAACCTTAGGGCATCGGTGAGGAAAGAATGGGGACAGGGGTAGAGGCTTCTCCCACCCAAATCGCTTTGAAGCCTCCGGACAACCAGATCCTGTTCTGGGAACACAAAAAACAAAAACTGGTTTTCTGAACTCCGAACACTATTCTGGAACCCCCTCACATATGTGAGACCCCTGTGTAGCAGGGTAAAAGATCAGTCCAAGGGGCAGGCAAAAACATGGTCAACAGGCCGAGGTCAGTGCAGGTAAAAGGCAGAAATAGACGGTAGGCAGAGGTATAGTCGATACAGTCCAGGGTCAGTTCACGTGAAAGGCAGAAACATGGTGGATAAACAATGCAGACGGTAGGCAGAGGCATAGTCGAGAAACAGGCCAGGGTCAGTTCACATGGAAGACAATGATATGGTTGGTTGAGGCAGGGAAATATTCATGACGGAAATTGAAAACGGGGAAATGGCAGTATTAGAAATATGGGTTAAACGTTTTCCACAGTGTGATATCGTCTGAAGCATTGTCCGATGCAAAGGCCAGGTTGGGAGGGACAGTCGGGACAAAGGAAGCTGGTTTCTTTCCTAATTCCTCTTTTGGTGCACACCGACTTTTTTTTGGCGTTGTCTTCCGGATCCTGATGGTGGAATGTGGTCTGGAAAATGACGCTCATGTAGTCTGCTGCCAGAATCCTAGTGAATGCTTTCGGGGGGAATCTTGTTGGTAGATCAAGGAAGTGACAATGTCTTTAATAAACTTTATGAAGGTGGTGGGTGTTTCTGTCGATTTTTGGTAGATGATGAAAGAATTTAAAAGGGCCAAATGAAAAAAGTAAATTGCGATTTTTTTTTTCTTGTACCAAAAAAGGGATTTTCTTGTTGAAAGATAGGGCTGCAACATCTGGTCATTTAAATCCACCCCCCCCTCTCCATGAATTTATTATAATCGCTGATACAGGAAGGCTTGCGAACGGGACTGCGTCTTCTGTGAAGTTCCACCGAGGTGTCATCGTGGATGGTGGACATCATGTACATGTCTTTCCTATCCCTCCACTTCACAGCCAACACTTTCTCATTCCTCAAGCTTGCCGATTCCCCCCTTTGAATGGTTGTGGCGACAAGACGCTGTGGGAAGCCCTTTCAGTTTTTCCTTGTTGTACCACAGGCCAAAGTTTTTTTTAGGTACAGGTGGTGGAGAAGGGGCAAACTAGTGTAATTGTCCATATAAATATGATACCCCTTTTGGAGGAGTGGGAATGCCAACTCCAAAACTATCTTTCCACTTATTCCCATGGATGGACACTGGGAATCTTTGCCTTCGTACAAGCGAAATGAGTGCACATAACCGGTGGCGCTTTCGCAGAGCTTGTTGAGCTTCAAGCCATACCTCGTTCTCTTACTGGGGATATATTGCTTGATTCCCAGCTGGCCTGTGAAATGCACCAGGGATTCATCCACACATGTTTTTGTCAGGGACATAAAGTTCGGAAAACTTTTTGGAATTTTTTTTTATTAGGGGGCGAATTTTATATAGTTTGTCAAAGTTTGGGTGATTTTTTTGGGGGGGGGGGGGCAGTGTGAGTTGTCACGAAAATACAGGAAGCGCATTATAAGTTCGTATCGGGACCTGGACATGAATGATGAAAAAACCGGCATATGATGGATGGGTTTGGTCGACCAATACTTATGCATTTCATTTTTTTTGTAAGCCCCATGTTGAGCGTTAGGCCTAAAAACAATTTAAGCTCCACCGCTGTTAGGGGTCACCATTCAAAAGGGCGGGCATAGCTGGAGCTGGGGTTGGTTGCAATAAATTGTTCTGCAAAAAGGTTGGTTTGGTCCACGATGCCTTGAACCAATTCGTCGGAGAAAAATCCATTTAAAAAATCCATTTGGGAAAAACCCGTAGTGTTGACCTGCACACCTGGCTGTGCTGTAAAAGGGGGGTTTGTGGCTGACCCTGTGGTAGAAGGCAGCCACAATGGGTTTGCCAAGCCTTCTGGATGCTGGGTTTGGGCCCTAATTCTTTGGCGTGCACTGGGCCTTTCCTCCTGGGGTCTAGCATCACTTGTACTGGGCCTCTCTTCCTGGGGTCTACTGCCGTTGGCAATGCTGGTAGCTGCCTGGTGTTCAGACCATCTTCTTTTAGGACGGACTGCTTCCTCCTCCAATTCGGATCCTGATGTGCTGCCTTCAAGGGACTCATATTCCAAAACAGAATCAGAAACAGAACTGAGCGGTGAGAGCTCCCCATTGCTCTCATCGCTCAGACTGAGTATTTGGTATGCCTCTTCTGGGGTATACACCTTTCTGGACATAGTGGCTGTAGGTACTCTGATGGCAGGTACTCTGGTGGCAGGTGGTGAGGTGGCGGGTATTCTGGTGAGGTGGCGGGTACTCTGGTGGCAGGTGGTGAGGTGGCTGATATTCTGGTGAGGTGGTGTGTATGCTGGTGGCAGGTGGTGAGGTGGCGTGTACTCTGGTGGTGGGTACTCTGGTTGCAGGTACTCTGGTAGTACTCTGGTGGCAGGTGGTGAGGTGGCAGGTACTCTGGTGACAGGTACTCCGGTGGCAGATGGTAAGGTGGCAGGTACTCTGGTGGCAGATGGTGAGGTGGTGGGTACTCTGGGGGCAGGTACTCTGGTGAGGTGGCAGATACTCCTGGTGACATGTACTGCTGGTGACAGGTACTCTTTATTTAGGGGGGCAATCTGGGCACAGTAAAACATATACTGGGGTACAGTAATGGTAACTCACTGTTGGCTGATCTCCTCCTCACACTGGATCGGTGTGTGATGAGGAGAACCCAGCAACAGGAGTTACACACCTTTTGTTTACATTTAGTGACAGGCTGCCATTGGACACATCCAGTCATTAAATAGCCAATTTCATTGGCTTTTTACACTGATCGGGGCTGGGCTGTATCTAAGGGAAAAGCTTCAGCCAGCCTCAGCCCCGATCACTGCACAGCTCGTCCCCGGGAGCGCACACGTGCGCCATGCACGCCGCTTCCTGGATATACACATGCAGCGCTGGCTAGTGACGGATCACATCCGGTAAAGCTGCTCCGCCGCTCACCACCGCCACTTCAGTACCCCCATCGGGGAACGGCTGTGTCCCCAGGGACACACCGGATTCCCCCGGGGGCCCACAGTAGCGGCGGAAAGCCGAGGACGTCAAATGACGCCCACCCAGGATGGGAGATCCCATCTGTGGGTGTAATTTGACTATGGCTGGGTATTGAAGTGGTTAAAACTGATGCAAAGTAATCGAGAAGTGGAGAATTTTGCAAGCTCAGAATTCTCCTTGGAGCTTAAAGTGGTGTTGCCACCAAAAAATTAAAAGTGCTTAAAATTCGTAAAAAAAAAAAAAATAATAATTGGCAAAAAAAAAATTTTTTACTCACCTCTAAATACCGGTTGCTAGGGGGTCCCTCGTAATCTGCCTTCCTCATTGCCCAGGCTGGTGACATCACTTCCCCTCGCGCCGCACATTCACCTGGGACCTGTCATGTGTCCCAGGTGACTGTACGGCGTATCACGGCGCCCTGCGCCGCTCGCGCATGCGCAGTTGGTGCCCGGCTGTGAAGCCACAGCCGGGTGCCCACAGTATGCATGACGGCGCCGCGAGCGGAGCGGGGAGCGAGGGGGGGGGGCTTCGTTCCCCCGCATCGCTGGACCCTGGGACAGGTAAGTGTCCGATTATTAAAAGCCAGCAGCTGCAGTATTTGTAGCTGCTGACTTTTAATTTTTTTTTTTTAGGGGGTACCCCACTTTAAAGTGGTTGTAAATGCTGAAGTCGAGAGTAAGTGCCCTTTAGTGGGTGGTCAGTGGGTTGTGCCCTTGCTTACAGATCTTGGGTCTGCTACGTAAAGTCAGGCAGAATCTATGCAGACAATGCTGAGCTAGATAACAGTGCACCTGCTATGTCCATCATAATGAAGAACATGTCAATCAGTGTGACATATTTTGCTAGACAGGAGCAGCGAGTTGTTGACCTAGTTCATGCCTACTGCAGGCCAAAAGGTCACTTTTAAGCATGCTCAGTCCTCTGTTCCTAACAGAACAAAGTGGAGACAGGCATGAATCTCAAAATGCAGAACAAAAAACATAATGTGAATGTAATTAAGTCAATACTTCACTATTCTCCGCAAAGTAGCCACCTGGCCTTAGATAAAAGTAGCAATTGTACTCAGGGCCGGGACAAAGGGAGGGTGGGAGGAGAGGCTGTTCTGGGCCGAATGGTTTACTGTAGGGATGGGAGTGTCTTCCTTCTGTTAAAAGGTGGACAGGAGTAGTGATTTTGACAAACAAGCGGGTCCCTTAAGCTTGCGCATCATTAATGGGGTGGGAGTACAGTTAGGCATCTTTGCCCTGGGTTCTGGATGACCTTGTCCCAGCACTGTTTGTACTGTAGATCTTCGTTAAATTTGGAAACGTTTTTGGAGTGACCCTTTTTATTACCCAATCAATTAAACACAGTGGTACTTACATTATTTACTCCATCATCTATTTTAGACACAGTCCCTCATTAACCCAAAATGTGGAGCCTAAGCAGACTAAACATTCCATAGTCCTCAACCCCATCTCCAACCGCTCCCAGATTATATATACCTCTTGCCCAGTCTGTCTTTGACATGTAGGCTGTAACCAAACTTCTAAATGCTGTCTGAGAGGCAATAGGACAGTGCCAAGTGGGAGAATTACTAGGACTTATTAAAACAGAGTATTTGTTTAGTATTCATGCCTGGACAGTTGTTTACAAGCTGATTAGCTCATGTTTGGCAGTGACTTCTATAAGAATTAAACAAGGAAAATGTTTCTTTAAAGTGATTGTAAAGTAAAAGTTTTTACTTAAAAAAATAGGAATCATTTTATAAGTACCTGCTCTATGCAGTGGTTTTGCACAGAACAGCCCTAACCCTCCTCTTCTCAAGTCCCTCACCGGTGCTCTGGGCCCCTCTCCCTTGCTGAGTGCCCCCATAGCAAGCCACTTGTGTCTGCTCGCTCCTAAACCAGCTCTCTGCTTCCATTAGACACAAAGAGCATGGCTCAGCCCTGCCCCCCATCTTACTGGCTGTGATTGACAGCAGTGGGAGCCTCCTGCTGCTACATCTCAGCCAATCAGGAGGGAGAGACCCAGGAGGGCTTCGGGTCTCATGCACATTGCTGGATCGAGATCAGGCTTAGGTAAATATTAGGAGGGCAGAGGGGGGAGTGGCACACTGAAGGTTTTTTACCTTCATAAAGAGAATACATGAAGGAACAACCCTTCAGCCTTTACAACCACTTTAAACTCCAAGGAGAATTCTGAGCCTGCACTTATCCATTACTTTGCATCAGTTTTAATATATGTGCAACCATTGTTCTGCATTTATGATATTTTCTTCTTCTGTGTGTATACATGTTGAACCCTCAGCCAAAATGTATACCATATGTCCAGTCAAATGTTTGACTGACAACCAACAATGGCCAATCAGAGGCCAATGGAAAGTTCATTTTAGTGCCCAATGAGAGGAGAAGAAGATTATGAGCTGCTCAATGAGGTAACTTATTGTGAAGAATTTTCGGAGCAGAACTATCCCCTTTATCAGCCAATAAGACACATTTCTGGCAACACTTAAAGGGGTTGTAAAGGTAAATTTTTTGATTTCTAAATAGGTTCCTTTAAGCTAGTGCATTGTTGGTTCACTTACCTTTTCCTTCGATTTCCCTTCTAAATGTTTTTTTTTTTCTTTGTCTGAATTTCTCACTTTCTGTTTCTCCTCAGTAAACTTCACACCATCATCCGAGCGGTGGAACAGCTCACTGAACAGCTTACTGAGGAGGAACAGGAAGTGAGAAATTCAGACAAAGAAAATTTAGAAGGGAAATCGAAGGAAAAGGTAAGGGAACCAACAATGCACTAGCTTAAAGGAACCTATTTAGAAAATAAAAAACGAACCTTTACAACCCCTTTAAACTATGAAAACGTGGTTGCATTTTAGCAATCAGACTGCTTTCCATAAAAACAGAACCTATTTAGAATTGTAGTACTTCTGTGTGAGCTTGGTTCTCATCTACGCATCATGGCTTTTTCTGTCTTTGGTGATGATGTTTCTTTATCTAAAAGCATGCACCTTTAGAGGCTTTAAGTGCTCCATCTAAAGCCCTACTTCTCCAACTAGTGGATCACCTTGGATCATTGTGATAATGTACGTCATATTTCCTTTTATTAGAGTCCTGAATTGTATCAACCAATTTCATGTAAAAGTTTTTTTTTTAAATAGAGGCCCAATGTTTAGCAGCAGGCACATTCACTGCCATCATTTTTTCCATTCATTAAATCTGTCTTCTTTCTTTATTTGAACGTATTCTTGTGCTGAGAAAGAGAATAGGTAAGAATAGGAACAAGAAACACTCGAGATACAGACAAGAACATAGAGCTCACTTCAAATGTCTTTTTCACAGCATGATTTCTTGACATTTTGAATATATTCTATGCCCTATACCTGAACCAGGTTTCTCACTACAACCAAATATGGACACACTGCAATAGCATTCTCAGCTATCACACATAATCAAACAAGCACTACAGCGGTGAAAGCATTTATTCACTGTTCCCACTTCAAAGGAAAAACGTACACTTTAAATACAGTATATTCAGGGCCATAATTCTCATCTTTTGTTTGAGCTGCCTAGAGTCTATACTTTGGGACTAAAAAAGATCTTAGCATGCCCGCCTCCTTTTTCTCCTGAAAACTTGATGGAATACATATTCTGAACTGTTATTAGTATACTATATAAAAAGTGTTTTTAGGTCCTTCATAATTCATACTATATTTCCATTATTATATTCCCTTTACAAATGCATAGAGTCACTCTTCTTTTCACTGCAATTAGCCTAACTACTCTAAAAATTCTGAAATATAATTTTAGTCATAGATAGTATATTGTTTTAACATGTGCACAACAAAAAAATTTGTTTTGTATCGTTTCTTTACGTTTCAGTTGATTCGCAGCACTTTGTAATTTCGTAAGATGCAAGGTTTCATATTCAGACTTGTTCGTTTTTTTTTTGTAACAGATATATTTTCGTTGATACAAAATGTTTCATAATTCTGTTAATTTTCTTTGATTCAAAATTTGTAATTTTGTTAGATAATAATTTTTGTTCAGTACACTACTCGTAATTTAGTAATTGTTACTTTTGTGAGATTACCTTTTTCGTTGATTCGTACTTTCATAGGAAATAAAGAATAATAATCCTATGCTTGCTTTTCTAAGTCCTGTACTTACTCCAGTCCACTCCATCAGTCACGAGACCTGACTCAGTCTCCTCCTCAACTGAATCTAAAAAGATTCAGGAATGCAGTGTGACTCAGACACAAAAGGGATAAGCTGATTGGCTAAAGATATTAAGTAAGATACATCACTCACTAATACACTACCCATTTGAAAGAACGTTTCGAAATTACGAACATACAAAATTACGAACATACACTATCTCACAAAAGTGAGTACACCCCTCACATTTTTGTAACTATTTTATTATATTTTTTCATGTGACAACACTGAAGAAATTATACTTTCCTAAAATATAAAGTAGTGAGAGTACAGCTTGTATTACAGTGTAGATTTGCTGTCCTCCAAAATAACTCAACACACAGCCAATAATGTCTAAAGTGCTGGCAACAAAAGTGAGTACACCCCTAAGTGAAAATGTCCAAACTGAGCCCAAAGTGTCAATATTTTGTGTGGCCACCACTATTTTCAAGCACTGCCTTAACCCTCTTGGGAATGGAGTTCACCAGAGATTCACAGGTTGCCACCGGAGTCCTCTTCCACTCCTCCATGACAACATCACGGAGCTGGTGGATGTTAGAGACCTTGCGCTCCTCCACCTTCCATTTGAGGATGCCCCACAGATGCTCAATAGGGTTTAGGTCTGGAGACATGCTTAGCAAGGCAGTGGTCATCTTGGAGGTGTGTTTGTGGTATTTATCATGTTGGAATACTGCCCTGTGGTACAGTCTCTGAAGAGAGGGAACCATGCTCTGCTTTAGTATGTCACAGTACATGTTGGCATTCATGATTCCCTCAATGAACTGTAGCTCCCCAGTGTCGACAGCACTCATGCAGACCCAGACCACGACACTCCCACCACCATGCTTGACTGTAAGCAAGACACACTTGTCTTTGTACTCCTCACCTGGTTGCCGCCACACATGCTTGACACAATCTGAACCAAATAAATGTATCTTGGCCTCATCAGACCACAGGACATGGTAATCCATGTCCTTAGTCTACTTGTCTTCAGCAAACTGTTTGCGGGCTTTCTTGTGCATCATCTTTGGAAGAGGCTTCACTGTGGGACGACAGCCATGCAGACCAATTTGATGCAGTGTGTGGCATATGGTCTGAGCACTGACAGATTGACCCCCCCACCCTTCAACCTCTGCAACAATGCTGGCAGCGCTCATACGTCTATTTCCCAAAGACAACTTCTGGATATGACGCTGAGCATGTGCACTCAACTTCTTTGGTCGACCAAAGCAAGACCTGTTCTGAGTGGATCCTATCCTGTTAAACTGCTGTATGGATTTGGCCACCTGCTGCTGCTCAGTTTCAGGGTCTTGTCAATCTTCTTATAACCTAGGCCATCTTTATGTACAGCAACAATTCTTTTTTTTCAGATCGTCAGAGAGTTCATGAGGTGCCATGTTGAACTTCCAGTGACCAGTATGAGAGAGTTCGAGCAATAACACCAAATTTAACATACCTGAGACCTTCTAACACTAAAGAGTCACATGACACCGGGGAGGGAAAATGGCTAATTGGGCCCAATTTAGACATTTTCACTTAGGGGTGTACTCACTTTTGTTGCCAGCGGTTTAGAAAAGCGGTTTAGAAAAGTGGTTTAGAAATGAATGGCTGTGTGTTGAGTTATTTTGAGGGGACAGCAAATTTACATTGTTAGGCCCCTTTCACATGGGACGGATCCGTAATGTTACAAGGTCTCAAGTGTGAATGGGGAGCAGGTGTATTAAATTTGGTGTTATCGCTCTCACTCACTCTTACTGGTCACTGGAAGTTCAACAAGGCACCTCAAGGCAAAGAACTATGATGATCTGAAAAAATTGTTAATGGCACCCTCAGGCATCGCCTGACATGTGCTGTAGCACCGCATGATTTTGAAAAAGGGTTAGGAACTTTCTTCCGCATTTCTAGTGCATAGAGCAGCCCATTGAAATGAATGGGCTGCCCTACACATGACCTAACTTCTTTATCCACCCTGTCAGTACACTTTTGCATCCTAAAATCCCTGCTAACCTCTGCACCACAAACCCCCCCATCCTCTCCAAACCAACCCTCCCCCCTTTAACTCTACCTGCCTTCTCTGCTCATCTTTGAACCCATCTTTCTTACCTCTATTCATACCCTCCTTGCTCACCTGTGCACCCCAAACTGTAATTCCTTCTCTACCTACCACTGCACACCCCACATTACCCTCCCCCCACCAATTTTCTTACCTTTGCAGAACAGGCTGATGTTAGGCTTAATGACCACAGTTGCAGGCAGGACTTTCAAGCATGCCCCTTTACCTCCCCAGTGGGCAGCATTCAGTATAGGTGAACTTGCTATGTATACTAAATCCCTAGTGCAAAATAATTTATTTTGGTTACTGTACCAAGAGCATGGACATGTGTCCCATAACACAGCACTACAGCCTGTTTATGCCTCATGGACGCACAGAATATGGGAAAAAGCTCCTCTGCAATGGAAAATCCAATACACACTGGTCATTTTAAACATCTATTGTTTACAGCATTATTTTAATGCAGAGAACTGGATGGCATCTAGGTTTCTAGCATTACAGAACCTTTGCAGACTTCTGTTACATACTTGCCTTTTCTATGTAAGCTTAACAAAATCTTGCAAGGCTGCCATTGCTAACTTAACATGCAAACGTTAGTTACCTGGCTGTCATGTTGACAGTGATACAAAAAGGGTACGCCACTTGCTCCCATCTATAGTTGGCTATCACAGTAAGAGGCATTGGAAGGTTAACAACAGTTATAAACAAGGTCAAGGATAAATCCACTGTGGGTGTACTTATAAGTTAGTGTTAGGTACCACAGATACAAGGGTGTTTTGATGAGGCTCTGTGGCTTACACATGCATTTGTAAATGTGTGCAGACTAATCCCCTGCTTTTAACACATACTGTTAGACAGGTTTACTTGGTTGCCTGTGGGCTGGTCGGTAAATTAAGCTTGTTTTTTTCCTTGGTCTTTTATAACTGTCATGTTGACACCCCATAATAATTTTAGTCTTTGACCTAGAACAAGTAAGCAGATAGGAATCTATGACTTTTAGGGACCTTTATGCCCTATGGACTCCATTTTGCTCAGCGGGGAGATCGATCAGTTGATCGTCACTGAGCAGGCAGATGACAGGTCCATCTCTGCTCACTGTGCTGAGACGTATCTGCCAGAGCCCTGCTCTCCTCTATGGGGAGATCAGATGAAAACGGACCACCTGTCTATTTTCGATCCTCCAGACAGATGGAAAATAGGGTATCCATCATCTGAATTTCACAGACAGGATCAGATTGCATACCGGTGGATGTCAGTGAACATGTTACCACTGACATCCGCCGCTCCATAAAGGTGAATGGCGCGTCCAATCAGGTCTGCCAGAAAAACTGACAGGTGGACCTGATTGGAGCGCCGTGTGAAAGGGGCCTTATCTTACTATTAGGATCTAAATATTTTTCACTGATACAAGAAGTAGTGAAGACAATGGCTTAGCATAACAGCCAGACAGCTAGTATTTTAGCCACAAAAACTCCATATTTTTCTTAGTAAAATCTTTTACATAATCATACCATGCTGTCTTTGATAATATAAGCAATGTAATTAGAATCAAGCACCAATTGCAAAAGTCAAATAATGTGGTTGGAACATACCCTATTGTCAGCAGGAGCATCAAGATATTTCTGCTATTTCTACAATATATGCACTGTAATAAATGCAAGTTCAGTGGTTAAATCTGTACATCTGCATGAACCCCTAGGTCACTTTTAACTGGGTGCACTCTGCCACATGATGAAAAAATCTGAACCCATACAATTTTAATTCTGAGACTTGAATAACTTCATCCGCACACACCAGTAACTGAATATCATCAACCACTGAACAACTATACCTCCATTTGTTTTCATTCTTGATCCTATTTTAAATCCATTCAGTTTTCTAGACTCAGCAGTCATTATTTCACAACATTATGGTCTCCGTGATATGTTTTCCCATGCTTCTACACAAGCTAAGTACTATCACTATGGCTCACCCAGTTCTTTGATTTCTATAAACATTTTAAGTCCATATCAAACTAAAATTTCTAATTTGTTTACCTAATCTCACTACAAAAGACATCTTAGCCCTTGTACACACGGTCGGAGATTCCGACAACCAAATCCGTCGGATTTTGTCCGACAGATCTTGTCCGAAACTGTTACATACACACGGTCGGACAAAATCCGACCAAAGTTGTCGGAAAATCCGATCTTTTAGAACGTGATGACGTAATTTCGTTACGATGGGACTACGTTCAGGCTAGTAGCCAATAGCTTTGATGTAGCAAATTGATCTGAGCATGCATGGCACTTTGTCTGATCGGAATTCTCTACACATGATCGGAGTATGTCCGATCGGAGCAGTTTGTCGGAAAATATTTCCAGCAAGTTGGAAAATTTGGTCCGACTGATATTTCCGACGGAAACAGTCCGATGCATACCACACACAGTCGGAATATCCGACAAACCGCTTCGATCGGACACATTCCAAAGGAATCTCCGACCGTGTGTACGGTGTAAGGGCTAAGAGAACTAGGAACTCCCAAGGTAAAGGACCCAAAACGGTTTTATTCGGGAAGAAAAGGAAATTCCTTAAGACCAAAGTCTGTGCAGGGAGGGATCTTTACCTGGGATGACACTAAATCTATAACCCAAGTTATTAAGTAACTGTTTAGTGTATCCTATCACATACATTGTTCATGCTTATTTGCTAGGAAGGATATATAGCTTGTGCATGTGTTTATTGAATGCATATTTTTTGATACTCTGTATGTCGTGTATTATTTTCTTAAAATTGTAAGTAGTTTGTTTGTACAGCATTTTTACTTAGTAAAGCACATTAATATAATACATAGGTTTTTATGCTTCATTGCTTTATTATAAAGTAACCTTGAAAGATAAAAAGCAAAACAATCAATCATATGGATCATTTTTACCCTTACGACTTTACAACTTTTTTATTTTTTTTTATTCAGTTTTTTTCCCAAACAATTCTTAAACATGCATTTTATTTCGTTTTCTTAATGCAAATCCACAATTTTAATTATTTGGCAGCTTTGGAGTTTGACTACTTGTATCTTTAGTTTATCTTCAGAGCATTCGTGTATACTCAGCTGGGAGATCATATGGTGATCTAAAGAAGGGGAAATGATGGGAGGAGGTCGGTCAGAGGATGATATTGGAAGATTTGCTTGATATTTGCATAATAGATTACTCAGGGATGCAAACAAGTACCTGAAGGCACATGCTCTTTGGATTTGGTTCCATTTTAATACACACTTACTTTCAGTCGATTCTTAAAGTGAGACCTAAACTATTAGGTCATTTTCTCTGAATCAATTGCACCATGCAATCTAGTTCCACAGATGACAGGTAGTTAGAGCTAGCACCAAGTTGACTTACCTAGTATCACAGGTTTTGCGTAAATTACAGTTGTTATATATCTCATATTTACAGACTTAGAAATTACTCCCTGAATTGGAACAGCTCTGTGGGATATTTCTTTGCAACCTAGAAATCTTGTGGATAATATTTCACAAGCAGCTGATGGTGTTAAGATACTAATTAGCAAAATAATATAATTTGTCAAGAAGAATTGTAGTAGAATAGTATGTAAAATTATAGTGTGTCTTGAATAAGAGCTTCAACAAAACACTTGCTTTCTAACGCTCTATGGCCCCATCCAAGAGAATTCACTTATCATACTAGTTGCCTGAGAACACTTTGAAGTGGAACTTCAGCCAAAACTATTTATTTTGGAATTGGATAGAGTAGGGAATAATTAGAACCTCTATCAGATACTTAAGAACTTGCCTAGATGGGCAATGTGATATCAGGTGCATTCAGCTTGGATCTCTCCTATGGAGCAAAGATAGCAATAATATACTGATAGAGGTTCTGACCTTTCCCACTTCCTCTGTGCACCCAGGGAGCTCATACTTTGACTTTTAGTTTGACCCAATTATTCCTTTGGCACCGTATTCCCCCCACTTTCTCAAAACCCAACTGGGTCACTCCATTGTTCAATAGATGTATTGCACCAGTACTTCAGGCATACAGTAATTTAACTTTGTGACTTTTGCCAGAACAGGTTCACTATAAAAAATGTGCATGGTTGATACATTTGGATGTAAAGTGCATATGAGTATAGCTGGAAAATCTCTAGAACTCACCTATTAGTTTGCCTGATGTGTCTCTAAACCACTGGGGGTTCCCTCTGGCTTTGCCATTATATGTTGACAAGAGAAGTGAGGTGTAATGCTTTAGGCAGTGTGCTAGAAGTGATTGTAGTTAGAGGTCGACCGATATGGGTTTTTCTCTGGCCGATGCCGATGCCGATATTTAGAAATCATGGCGGCCGATAGCCGATATATGATGCCGATTTTTTTGGGCCGATATGTTAGGCCGATTTTATTTTATTTATTTATTTTTAATCCCCCTTGATCTAACACACCTTTCCCACTGGGGCGTTTTTTAAGGCGCTTTTGGGCTAAAAATAGCGCCTGTAAAGTGCCTGTAAAATGGCTCCCCTGCAGTCTGTGTGAAAGACAGAGTGCTTTCACACTGAGGCGATGTACTGGCAGGATCTTAAAAAAAAGTCCTGCAAGCAGCACGTTTGGAGTGGTGTATACCGCTCCTCCACCACTCCTGCCCATTGATATGAATAGGCACCACTGCCGAAGCGCATGCAATGCGATTTGGCAGCGGTGCTTCATGGGCGCATTTAACCTCTTCCTTGGCCGCTAGCTGGGTTATATGTGCCCCACTAGCAGCCAAATAGCACCGCTAAAATGATGGTAAAGAGCCGCTAAAACTTGCGTTTTACCATCAACGCCTGCCCGCTCCAGTGTGAAAGCGGCCTTCATACGTGATTCAGGAAATTTCTTACACTTAAACATTTATTAAACAAAACAAACCTCCAATCAGTTTACTTGTATGTATGATTTAGATAAAAAAAAAAAATATATATATATATATATTAAATAAAAACAGGTAGTCAAAACTTTTGGACAAAAAAAAAAAATGGGCTAACTTTACTGTTTTTATTTTATTTTTATTTTTTAAATGGTGTATTTTTTTCCCAAAAAAATGCATTTGAAAGACCTCTGTGCAAATGCCGTGTGACATAAAATATTGCAACAACCGCTATTTTATTCCCTAGGATCTCTGCTAAAAAATATATATCCTTTTTGGGGGGGTCTAAGTGATTTTCTGGCAGAAAATACAGGATTTTTTACTTGTAAGCAACAAGTGTCAGAAAAGATTTAGTCTTTAAATGGTTAAACTGAGAACTTCTACACACAGAGATGACTTAATTCATTGAAGTGTAAACATTGTATCATTCTGTTCTTTTCTTGGCAGCCTGCCCAGAGAGGAGGAAAGGGTTGCTATGACGACTCAGTCAACTTAGACCATTCTATACAGAAGTCATTTCAAAGTCCCGCTGTAGTTCTAAATCGGCTTTTTATCAGCACAAATCGGCCGATGCCGATTATTTAAAAAACGGCAAATATCGGCCGATATATCGGTCGACCTCTAATTGTAGTGGATCACAGCTTCGGTCTTACATGCATACTAGGTTGCTAATTGGTTAGACCATATGGGCAAGTATAAGGTAAAGGAACAAAGGTGTGTTGTGAGATTTGATTGGTTTTTATTTAGAGAGGTTATATACAGCCATAACGTAGGTAACAGGAGAGACTGTTAGGTAGAAGCAGTTCAGAGGTACAAAGTTTATATGGTACAGGTATACTTGCAGTGAGTAGAAATAAGCAGATGGGGACACTTAGTGCCATCTGGAGAGATGTACTGGTAGCCTTCGTGGGAGAGGTTGGTGAGGCGTTCACCGGCTGATACGAAGAGTAGGAAGTGGGGCTCTGTCTGGCCCAAAACAAAGAATAGAGAGTGGGGGCTCTGACCAGCCCAAACAAAGCGTAGAGAGTGAGGGCTCTGTCCGGCCCAAACGAAGAGTAGTGAGTGGGGCTCTGTCCGGCCCAAACGAGGAATAGCAAGAAGGGGCTCTGTCCGGCGCAAACAAAAAGTAGAGAGTGGGGGCACTGTCCAGCCCAAACGAAGTGTAGAGAGTGGTGGCTCTGTCCGGCCCAAACGTACAGTAAGCTGTAACGTGTGGATCATGCACCACGCCTGGTAACAGGTTCCTAGCACAAACGATGAGTAATTGGCGGTAGCTGTTTAAATAGGAACAAGAGGAGGAATCAGGTGATGTGGCTCTGACATCATCAAAGTGCAGCGGAGATAGTGGAGATGACTGAGGCCCCCAGTGAATGGATCAGACATTACAGAAGGCAGCATCGCTATTCCTGTCAGCTAGAAGTAGGAGTAGAAAGCTGATGCTGGGCCTGACCACGGGACTGTGGCCTCTCCTGCTCCTGCTCCTCCCTATGGCAACATGCATCCTGTGGGTGGCCACATGCAGCACTCAAGCATCTCTATACAGCACTACAATGTATCCATAAGATGAGGATTGGCTTGGAATAAAGGTAAGTGAAGGGGATAAGGAGAGGTAGACCGAGCTGGAGTTTTTCTCAATGGTATGGGCACGATTATTGTTACTACTGTTACTGTTATTTTCATTGCCTCACTGCCCATTTGTCGGCTGTATGTTAACATTATTATTATTATTATTCAGGATTTATATAGCGCCAACAGTTTGCACAGCGCTTTACAACATGAGGGCAGACAGTACACTTACAATACAAATCAATACAGGAGGGAGTAGAGGGCCCTGCTCATTAGAGCTTACAATCTAGAAGGGAGGGTCAAGTTGAAACAAAAAAGGTAATAACTGTGGGGGATGAGCTGATGGAGAAAATGAAAATACAGTTGTTAGGTGTGGGTAGGATAGGCTTCTCTGAAGAGAAGGGTTTTCAGGGATCTAAAGTAGGAGATAGGCGTACAGATTGGGGTAGGGCATTCCATAGGATTGGAGAGGCTTTGGAAAAGTCCTAGAGGCGAGCAGGAAAGATTGACAGAGAGGAGTAGCAGAGACAGAGTGATTGGTAAGGTGGATGAGTCTGGCAGCAGCATTCATGATGGATTAAAGAGGTGATAGACTATGTAGAAGCAAGCCAATCAGAAGGGAGTTGCAGTAGTCGAGGCGAGAGATGACCAGCGAGTGAATTAAGAGCTTTGTTGTGTCATTGGTTAGAAAGGGGCGTATTTTGGAGATGTTGCGGAGGTTGAGGCGGCAAGATTTGGACAGTGATGTGTTGCTTGAAGGAGAGGTCAGAGTCCAGGACTACACCTAGAACCTTGGCATGTGGGGATGGGCTTATGGTTGTGCCATCAATTTGAACAGTGAGATCAGGGGAAGGGGCATATGAGGGAGGAAAAATCACAAGTTTGGTTTTGGATAGATTGAGTTTGAGGAAGTGATGTGACATCCAGACTGATATATCTGATAGTAAATTAGTGATACGTGAGGAGACAGAGGGAGTGAGCTGAGGGGTGGAGAAATAGATTTGGGTGTCGTCAGCCTAAAGGTGGTATTGGAAGCCATGGGAGGCTATCAGTTGACCCAAGGAGGAAGTGTAGATTGAAAATAGGAGCGGTCCAAGAACAGAACCTTGGGGACCCTGACAGAGAAAAAAAGAGGAGAGGAGGAAGTAGAGTTGTAAGAAAAGGTAAAGGTGCAGTTGGATAAGTAGGAAGAGAACCAGCGAAGAGTACAGTCACGGAGACCAAAGGTGTGGAGTTTTTTGAGGAGGAGGGGGTGGTCAACCGTGTCAAAGGAAGCAGAGAGGTCCAGGAGTAGGAGTACCAAATAATGTTGATTGGTTTTGGCCATTAGTAGATCGTTTGTAAGGCCGCGTACACACGCGCGGACTGTTCGCCCAACCTTGTCCGCTGAACAGTGTTTGGGCGGACAGTCCGCTCGTGTGTGGGCTTTCAGCGGACAGTTTCAGCGGACAGTTGGCCGAACAAGGTCTTACGGAAATTCCGAAAAACTGTCCACTGAAACAAGGTTTCAGCGGACTGTTCGCTCGTGTGTAGGCTTGTTCGGCCAACTAAGTCTCGCGCATGCTCAGAAAGGATTTCCACGTCGGAAGGTTGCATTGCAGTGTATAGGACGTCGTATTTTTCGTCCCGTCGTACGTGCCGTTCACGTCATCGCGCACGGTTTCAGCAAACTGTTCGTCCGTCGTGTGTGGCCATGTCCGTCCATGCTAAGTTTGAGCGGACTGTTCGCTCAAACTGTTGGACGGACAAAGTTGGGCCAACAGTCCGCGCGTGTGTACGCGGCCTTAGTTTTAGGAGAGCAGTTTCGGTGAAGTGTTGAGAACGAAATACAGACTGAAGGGGATCAAGAAAGCTATTATGAGCGAGGTGGACGCTCAGTCGGTTGTAGACCAGGCGTTCAAGGAGTTTGGATAAGAAGGGGAGCAAGGAGATGGGGCGTAGGTTGTTAAGATTGAATGGGTCGAGTGAGGGCTTTTTAAGTATGGGTCTGACAAGTGCATGATTTAGAGAGTTGGGGAAGATGCCAAAAGAGAGGGAGAGATTGAAGATGTGGGTTAGAGAGTGTAGTATAGAGCCAGAGGGTGAACGTAGCATTTGTGAGGGAACAGGATCCAGAGGGCAGGTGGTAAGGTGGTAGCAACTTCGTCTATAGTGGTGGGGTTGAAAGAGGGAAGTAATGATTGTGCCTGTGGGCATTAAGTGTAAAGCGTGGAGGGTAACAGAACAGTAGAGATCTCTGCGCGAATTGTGTCAATCTTCTGTTTAAAGTGATTGGCAATCTCCTGGGCAGTGAGTGAGTTGGTGGGTGGAGGCGGTGGAGGACGAAGTAGAGAGTTGAAGGTAGAGAAGAGTTGATGGGGACGGGATGATAAGTTGCTAATGAGAGTGTTCAAATAGGTCTGCTTGGCAGAGAGGAGGCTAGAATTGTATTTTTGGAGGGCAGATTTATATTGGTTGAAATCTTTCTGAGACTTGGTCTTACGCCACAGGCGTTCATGAGCACGACTATGTTTTTTCAGACTTCTAGTAACATCTGTTTGCCGAGGTTGAAGGGGTCGGGGCTTGATTCTGTGTGTAGTGAGGGGGGCCAGTGAGTCCAGTGAGGCTAGAAGTGAAGTGTTGTAGACAGAAGTGGCTAGGTTGGTGCAGGATAGGGGTGAGATTGTGTCGTAGAGGTTGTCGAAAGCAGAGTAGAGAAGGGTTGAGATGACGTTGGTTTCTGCAGGTAACTTTTACATGGTTGGAGGGAGAGGAGGAGAAGGAGAGGGAGAGAGTGAAACTAATAAGGTGGTGATCAGAGAGCAGGAATGGATGGTTAGAGAGGTTGCATTAAGTGCAAAGGTGAGAGAAAACGAGGTCAAGGATATTGCCTTCAGAGTGAGTAGGAGCATGTATCCACTGCTCCAGGTCAAAGGAGGAGGTTAGGCTGAGAAGTTTGGAAGGGGCAGAAGTGTTAGTATTAATAGGGATGTTGAAGTCCCCGAGTGATTGTGGGGTTTTTAGAAGAGAGAAAGTAGGGTAGCCAGGCAGAGAAGTCATCAAGAAATGTTGATACTGGTCCAGGGGGCCTGTAGATCACAGCTATCCTTAGAGAAATTGGAGTGAAAAGACGAATGCAGTGTGCTTCGAAAGAGGAGAGTGACAGAGAGGGAGGTGGCTGAAGTACCTGAAAGGTGCTATGTGGGGCTAGAAGAATTCCGACACCTCCTCCCTTACGTCCATTGCTTGTTGCTCTTATACTGTATCATTTGCCCATTGGTTGCCTGTGTATTGTCATAATTGCCTATTTGGTGCCTGCGCATAGTCACTTTACTCATTTGCTGATTTCATAATTTCACGACTGGCTGTTTGTTGCCCATAAATTGTTATGATTGCCCATTTGATGTTCACGTATTGTCATAATTTTCTACTTGATCACAAATTCTAAATAAGTTTGTTTGCACTCCGGGTATTGTCAGGAATGCCCTTTTTAGTGTCAGAGCTGTTTGCTTAGAGAACCGTATTACTATAAAAACGTTATCCCCTGCAGGCTTGTCCCTATCAAATCATAGCACCGTTAGCTCCATATTTGGCTGCGACACCCTAGTATTAAAACATTAAATACATTTTTGGCATCTCCCCATTTCATTTATGTGCTACATATCATCATTAAATGGTTCACTGTTACCATGAATACCAGCCAAGTTTTCACTCAGTATGAAACCTGTGCTCATTAAGCGAGAGGACAGAGGAAGGACAAGAAGCACTGAAACGGTACACTTCTAAAAACTGATTTTAAACTGGAGAGGTATATATTGTTGGTGTATGTAAAATCATATGTTTTACATGCCGAGAAGTGGACCATGCTCCTCTGGGTAGCTGTAAGCAGGAGTGAAGCTGGAGGCAGTGAGTGCAGAAGAGGCACAGCAGAGAGATAAGGCTGGGGGTGCATAGATGGCAAAGCAGAGACTAAGACTGTGGATGCAGCAAAGACTGCAGATGCAGAAATGGTGCAGCAGAGTCTCAGAATTAAGACAATTACCTGCAAGCCCCTTTTTGCTTATTCATTAAAACAGAAGTATGGGGATTTTTTTTGGATGCAGCATCTGTCCCCCTGCCGTCTCACTGTTAGTCAGCAATGCCCAGGCTGGCCAAGGCTCTCAGTGGCTTGCCCTAGAGGCTAAGCTGAGTGCCAGTCCAGGCATGTGGGCAGATCCTGAACATACTGTTGCAATCTTTCCCGAGCCTGGAATGGCTCTGTGACGTCAGCTAGCAGAGGGCTTCAGCCCGCTGTCTTCTGAAAACGGGTCACAGGAGAAGTACAGCCAAATGGGCTTTGGCTGTACTTCTCCTTTAATATTTTAATATTAGGGCCTGGATTGGGTGCCATAGTATTAGTGCTGAATAGAATTGGTGGCCAGCGTAGAACAATGGTGCTTACTTTAACCCACTGACACCAATGATTACTCTCTTTTTATCTTAACATCAACATCAACAATGGGGTTCATTTTTCACACTGGCACTAAAGAAGGGCTTATTTCATCCTTCTGACACCAATGTTGGGCGTTATTTTACTCTGACTGATGCCAATTATTGGACTTACGTTAAGCCACTGACACCAACAATGGTGCTTATTTTTTTCAACTGACACAATGGAGTCTATTTTTGCTCAGACTGAAACCAGAAAGTTATGATTATTTTTTCTCACACTAACACCAACAAAGAGGTATCTTTTATCCTACAGACACAAATGATAGAGCTTATTTATCCCACTGACACCAACAATGGTGCATATTTTATCCCACTGACACCACTAATGGGACTTGTTTATCCCAATGACACAGTGATGGGGGTTATTTTATCCCAATGTCAACGCCGGTAACCCTACAGGGAAGAGAATTACATTTCAGCCATACCTAAAATGAATAAGAAGGGAGGTTGCAGGGTTCTCACAGTGCATATAGTGATGTGGAAGTCCTGAAACTCTGGGGTTGATTTACTAAAAATGGAGCGTGCAAAATCTAGGACATCTGTGAATCAGCCAAACAGCTTCTAACTTCAGCTTGTTCTATTAAGCTTTGACAATAAACCCTGTAAGCTGATTGGTTTCTACTGGTGCACCTGATTTTGCACTCTCCAGTTTTAGTTAATTGACCCCTCTGTATTGTCTTTCTTTTTCTCTTTTCTCTTATTTTTGCCTTGGGATGCACTACAATAGCGCTAAGCCTTTGTACACACGGTCAGACATTTCGACAACAAAATCCATTGGATTTTTTCCGACAGATTTTGTCCGAAACTGGTGTTGCATACACACGGTCTGACAAAGTTGTCTGTAAATCCAATCGTTCATAACATGATGATGTTATTTCCTTACGACTGGACTACGTTCAGGCTAGTAGCCAATAGCTTTGGTCTAGGAATTTGATCTGAGCATGCGTGGCACTTTGTCCGATCGGAATTCTCTACAAACGATCGGACAAAGTTCGATCGGATCATGTTGTCTGAAAATGTTATATCCTGCTCTCAAACTTTGTTGGGCGGACATTCCGACAGAAAAAGTCAGATGAAGCCCACACACGGTCAGATTATCCGACAACAGGGTCCCATCGGACATTTTCTATCAGAATGTGTGACCGTGTGTACAAGGGCTAAGAAACAGCTGGTGCTTTGGGATATGAATGCATACATCTTTGGTGTCCACAGTGCCTCAAAGCAAAGCTAAGTGCATGTGGGACCAATCTGAAGTCCCAAACACTGTCACATGGCAGTGCATGAATCTGCTCAGCCCTGTGCAATTTTCAACTGTCTGTGTAAGTTGAAACTTGTCTAGAAATATCAGCAAGTTTAGCAGCTGGTCCCGGCAGTAAGGAAGCAAAGAGAAAAGAAGACAAGAAGCTAAATCGTGCCTTCTATTGACTAGTAAATGTAGAATGATTTTTATTCTTAACATGATCAGTTTCATTTGTTGATGTTTCTGCATGTACTTAATTTCTATTTCATATAACTTTAAGGGTAAAGCGAATAAGAATGTTAGGCCTTTCTAATGTTGAGAGATGGTCAGCTTAATTTTTAATGACAAGAACAAAGCTAATCTATTGAACAGAACACTTCTCTCAACATTACCCTAATAAAGGGAAGCCAATATATATAAACTCCAATACTGTATTGATGGACATCAGATTAACTGCGGAGATGGGGGTCACTGAGCTCAGGTTGTTAAAGAACAAAAAACATTCTACTAGGAAAGGCGGTTTACACATGTGTAAAGCTTGAAAAATAAAAAATCTAGCGGGAAAGATGATATAAGATCCAACTGTCCTCCAACTGTTATGGTCAGTGTTTTCTCCTAACTGTTATGGTCAGTGTTTTCTCCTAGATGCTTAGCTCACTCAAGTATACATCCATGAACATGATGAGCTTGTTACATTTTAATATTTTCTACATATAAGTATTCATTAAAGTAGATAACCACACAACATTTACCTTGCTAGTGCATATTTTATCCTAATCAATTGCCATAAAATTGCATAAAATACTTCCTAATGCTGTGTACACACAATCGGAATTTTGGCCAGCAAAAGACCGATGAGAGCTTTTCATCGGAAATTCCGATCGTGTGTATGCAATTCCGACGTGAAAAAACTCACTCATGCTCAGATTCAACTACGAGATGGAAGCTGTTGGCTACTAGGTATTGAACTTCCTTTTTCTAGTCCTAGTCATACGTGTTGTACGTCACCGCATTCTTGCGGTCGGAATTTGGTGTGACTGTGTGTAAGCAAGACAGTTTGTGCGTAATTCCATCGGAATTCCGACGGGAAAACCATCAGAGCTTTTTCCAACGAGAATTCCGATCATGTGTACGCGGCATTACACCTCTTTTCATCTTTTGTTGCATCACAACATTGCTCTTTTTGTAGCCATCTCCCATGTATGTGCATGCACTCTACTGATGACAGCATGGTATTCCCCATGGCGGATTTACTGAATTTATTGATGGTGACAACAGTGCACCATGTCTTCATAATGCGTGCTGAAATAGACATTTGCATCTTCCAGAAGTCTCAGATGACAGCGCTTGATTACAATTAAGAGACAGGCTGATGTTACCTTATAACAGCAAGTGCATACCTTCCTTAGGATCACCAGGTATTTATTTACTAAACATTGTAGATGAAAGTAATTTTTAAAAACACTTTTAGGCCGCGTACACATGGGCGGATTGTCTGGCCAACTAAGTCCGTCAGACAATCCGACAGACAGTCCGTCCTACTTTTGAATGAACGGACTTGACCACACACGATGAACAGACAGTCCACTGAAAGCTTGCGCGATGACGTGTACAGCACGTACAACGGGACTAGAAATACGACGTCCAATACACTGCAATGCAACCTTCGGCCGTGTAAATCCTTTCTGAGCATGCGCCATAATTAGTCCGTCCAACTTGCCTACTCACGAGCGGACTGTCCGCTGAAACCAAGTTTGGACGGACTGTATTACGGAAATTCCGAAAGACTTAGTCCGCCAGACTGTCCGCTGAAAAAGTCCGCTGAAGCCCACACACGAGCGGACTGTCCGCTGAAACACGTTTCAGCGGACTAAGTTGGACGGACAATCCTCTCGTGTGTACGCGGCCTTACATATGCAGTACCTTAAAGTGTTACTAAACCCACAACAGTAAAATCAGTCTGTATATGCAGTAAAGCATGCTTTTTATACTCACTGTGGAACCTAATGGGTTAATATTCTGCATTGTGTAAAAAGGCTGTTTAATCATGTCTTCTCTGATTCTCCCCTCTCTCCACAGTCCCCAATCCATCCCCTGATAGAACAAAGCCTTGGGGGCAAGCTGCACATGCTCAGTTTGATGTGTATTCCTAGGGAATTTGCTTTGAATGTGATTGGCACAGAGTCAATTAGCACTGTCCAGACAGAGGGGCATGGGTCCTGCAGCCTCATATGACAGTTAGAGGAGAATAAAAAAAAAATCTCGTACAAGCTTTAACCAGACACTGATAGAAGTCACAAGACTGCTCTACACTGCTGATGAGAAAAAGTATTTAGCAGTTTATATTTACTAAAATAATTGCATTTCCATGTTCTGTGTACTGCAGGAGACCAGATATAGTGAATACTGGTTCCTGGGTTTAGTAACACTTTAAGCCCTTATTAGGAATCCCATTATTTATTACAGGCTGTTCACAATTCTGCACTCAGTCGCTTGAGACTCAACAATCCAAGCTCAAAAAGATACATTGGTATTTTTTGGAGCTTTATTTTGCCCTTATAGACTTTAATGCAAATTTCTGTGAACAAAATAAACCCAAGAATGCAGGCTTCAGGCTGGAACATAGGCTTGGAAACTGTCCTCTGAATAAAGGGGCAATCCTGTTGCCCTGAAACATGTAGCCATGCCCTCTCCACTTACTATCATCATCACCCAGCCAAGTGAGGTGCCGATTGGAGCCACAGCCATCTTGCTACACCCAGATGCCGCTGCTGCCTATGTTCAGCCTGAAGCCTGACAGCTGTACTTCCACCAACAGCTTCCCAGTCGAACTTTGCTTTAGCCAGCAGCTTGCCTGCTGGGCTCTGCAGCCTCACAGTGATCCCATGAAGGTCTATATGGGTTTATGACAAATCTTGATCCACTTTTAATTAGTGAGCAAATTGTTATTGTCTTTTATTCTTTTTAATAAATCTCTACACCTAGATGGAGGAGCCCTCTTGTATTTGTTTTGTATATATGCAATAGGATCTCAGGACCTAATCTGAGAGGAGCTGCATCCACTTCACCTAGTGTTCCCTATTACTCTCCTGGTCCTCCTTTGTGTCCCGTTAAATGATGGTTGGGATCTAGTCAGCGCAATTGCTTATTTCTTTCCTTTGGTTTTCAAATGCCTGTAAATGCTGGACACAAGCACTTTTATGCATTTTTTTATGCACATTTTTGCGCACAAGCAATTACTCTTCTCTGCACTCCTCTTCCTGCCTTCCCACCCAGAAGCTGCAGAAATGCCTGTGAAACACACACCTATGTGCAAAAAAATATGCAAAAAAATGCTCATAATGTACACCAAACTTCAGGCCAATTCGAAGAGTAATGGAAAGCCCTAACTCATTAGGGTCAACCTGTGGCCCTCCAGCTGTTGCAGAACTACAAGTCACATGGGATATTGCAAGCTGCTAACAGTTACAAGCATGATTCCCAAAGGCAGTGGAATGATGGAACTTGTAGTTCTACAACAGCTGGAGGTCCATAGGTTGAGCACCCTTGCCCTAACTAAACAACTAAAGAAAATCTCCATGGTTCACTTGGACAAAGTGTGGCAAGTGTGAATTTCTCGAGACCAGAGAATACACAGACCTTGTTACAGTGAACTGCTTAGATACTTGAATGAATTTTCCAAAGTGAAGTTATGAATTCACCTAAAGCAACCCTATCATTTGCTAATGTTTACAGAAACTGCTACAATATATGATCTTTTCAGCTTATGAACAACTTATTGCACACTTGGGCCTCCAGTTTGTTCCCTGAGACTTCATGACTAGGGGATGTGCTCATTTGTGAGGCTCTTCTATAACCACTTATACTCTAAATTACTTATCTAACAAATGACCAGACGACACACTGTCCTCTTTGGAGTCGAATGGCCATAGCAGCCCATATTTTCTTTATTACAAACATGAAAAATACAAAAATACTCTGAAACATAACTTAAATGCATATAAATACATTTTCAACAAAAAACATTATAAACCAAATATATATACATCCAGCATTAACCCATTTTTTGATCTAGAGGTCTTTGAAGGTAAATTAGAATTTTAACCCACCAGTTGTATCGGTAAACCATAAACAGGCCCCCCGCCGTGTAATTACGCAAGCTCAGGGACAAACCAGCAACTTCCTTCCAGATACAACCTCCTCCATTCCATTATTAACCTTTTAAGGGAGAAAAAAGGACACCCATACCTCCATCTGTGCCCAACCCCCTTTAACCTCCATTATTTTTTCCAGCACCACCTTCAAAGACCCCATAGACCTAACGCTGCTACGACAACAAATTCCCCCTAACCTACCCAAATAACAAAAACTGAAGCAAACCGCCACCCTGAAACATGGAAAAAACACACACCGCATACCACCACACCGTGACCACTAAAAACACAAGTAGGGAGGGAGGGTGGGAAAAAACTCTCCTCCTGCTTCCTATTCCCTCGGCGCGCACTGAAACTCTGCGCGCCGACTCCGCCCCCTTTCCTCGTCATCCCCCCGCTCGAGGGCCCGCCTCCTCCACACTTCCTATTTTGCCCAGCCGAGCCTCACCGCCCCCACCCTCGTCATGTCGGCCCTCCCCTTATTCTAATGTCCGGGCCATTTCTTGACTAGGGGATGTGCTCATTTGTGAGGCTCTTCTATAACCACTTATACTCTAAATTACTTATCTAACAAATGACCAGACGACACACTGTCCTCTTTGGAGTCGAATGGCCATAGCAGCCCATATTTTCTTTATTACAAACATGAAAAATACAAAAATACTCTGAAACATAACTTAAATGCATATAAATACATTTTCAACAAAAAACATTATAAACCAAATATATATACATCCAGCATTAACCCATTTTTTGATCTAGAGGTCTTTGAAGGTAAATTAGAATTTTAACCCACCAGTTGTATCGGTAAACCATAAACAGGCCCCCCGCCGTGTAATTACGCAAGCTCAGGGACAAACCAGCAACTTCCTTCCAGATACAACCTCCTCCATTCCATTATTAACCTTTTAAGGGAGAAAAAAGGACACCCATACCTCCATCTGTGCCCAACCCCCTTTAACCTCCATTATTTTTTCCAGCACCACCTTCAAAGACCCCATAGACCTAACGCCAAAGCAAGCGCATGTGACACCTTACATGCGTGACGCCCACCACATCCTAACTGCCCGTTGCACACCATCTTGCACCCCCAGTTGCCAAATGTCAAGTCCGATGGCATTCAGATGCACTCCATCAGAGCGCAAAAAACGCCAAGTCTCCTCCTCCAAATCCCGATGACGCACCGCCAGCCCCCCATTCCGGACAAAAAACTTGGCCACCGCCTTGTTTACCTTCACCCTGGCCCTATTCAAGCCCGCTACAGAGCGCGCCAAACGCCAAGCCGTCCTGGCCACAATATCGGACCAGATAAAAATCGTATCAGGGAAAGAGGCTTGCAACCGCAGCAGATCAAATTTAATATCCCTGATTAATTCCCGGGCACACCGCAAACCCAGATCATTACCACCCACGTGTAACAAAACCACATTAGGAGGACGATCCAAGCGAGCGTACCTGTGTATTTCCGGCAACACCCTAGACCACAGCATCCCCGGGATACCCAACCAGCGAACAGTGCCTTCCTCCCTAGACAGACCCAACAACCTCCCATCCCTCCGGACCTCAGCCCTCCTGGCACCCCAATAAACATATGAGTGTCCAAGGATCCACACCAGACAGGCCTCCGAGTCTGAAAGAAAAGAAAAACACAAAGGAATAGAGTGGCAGGGTGGGATGAGAGGAGAGCAAGGTTGCACAACGCTTCCTTAAAGAACAGAACGAACCAACCCAGCCTACCCCCGAAAGAAAGAACTGCACCCCCCAATCCGACCGAGCCCCAGCATCACCCCGTACCTACAATAAATGAGGGCGGACGTACAACCTAAATCGCGCCGATTCCCAACGCCCAATGCTCTGAACAGCCTGGTCATCCAATCCCCACCGGACCGCCTCAGTGGCAGCCCCAATGCGGAAAGAGTGAGAAGAATAGTTGGTAACTGACAACCCCGCGGCCACCAAACACTTTTTAAATACCGCCTGAAATTGAAACCTAGACAAGGCTGTGCCATCCTCATGTCAGAAGAAGACCCCCTCCCCTTGGGGCCGGATACAGTAAAATTCCCCCACCGATGCCACCGGACACACAGGGGAACCCGGAATCGACCGCAATTCCACCCACACACCCTTGCCCAACCTATCTGTCTTGGACCTGCGCAAGAACACACCCAACGCTCCACCCCGCACGAACACTTCGCTCACGTCTAAACCCCCCTCACCTCTCTTATTCCTACTCACAATCTCCCCAACCCGAAACGCCCCAAAAAAGGCCAAAACAAAAACCGCCCGGAACAACACCCTCTCAAAACGTGAAACGCAAACACGTTGCAACTGTTTTACCACCTCGCCCAAAAGCTGGAACGAAACCGGTCGCCTGGTATCAGCCGCCGAGCGACCAGCGCGGTAACCACGCATAGCGCGCCGAACCATAAAAACCTTAGTAGCATCCCTCTGACCCGCCAACTGAAACATAAAAGCCAGCCCGGCCAGCTTCTGCGACATATATGACGCCGACACTCCACTTTCAAAATTCCGGCCAATAAAATAAAGCAGCAAATGAACCCTACCCTCCTCGCTACTGCAATCTCCCACCTCCTGTACCAACGCGCCCCATTCACTCCAGACCTTACTGTACGCTGACCAGGTAGCTGCCGATACGGACTTACGAATCAACAGCTGTGCTGTGGTAAGGCGATGCTCCATAACCTCTCGGGGCACTGAAGCCCGTGCGCCTCCGCTGCCGGTGCCAACTGACGGAATCTGTCCCACTGGAAACGAGACAACGCATCAGCCACTGAATTTTCCACTCCAGGAACATGCACAGCAGTCACAAAACAATTAAGACACAAACACTTAAGAACCAGATAGCGCAGCAAACGCACCACAGGAGGAGAAGAGGCAGTGTTATTATTAATGGCGTGCACCACCCCCAGATTATCACAATGAAAGCGAACGCGCCGATTCCGGAAGTCCCCCTCCCACAATTCGACTGCCAGTACAATGGGGAACAATTCCAGTGCGGCCAGATTGCGAACCAAACCCGCTTCCCTCCAAGACACCGGCCATTCCCCAGCGCTCCACCGACCCTGAAAGAAAGCCCCAAAACCACTTGAACCAGCCGCGTCCGTGAACAATTCTATATCAAAGTTAGAAACCACCCTATCCAACCAAAGCGAACGGCCGTTATAACTGGCCAAGAAGGAATCCCACACCAACAAATCAGCCTTGAGTTCCTGGCCCAAGCGGATGAAATGATGAGGAGCCCGCACGCCAGCCGTGGCCGCCGCCAAGCGCCGGCAGAAAACACGCCCCATCGGCATAATGCGGCAGGCGAAATTCAACTTGCCCAAGAGCGATTGCAGGGCCCGAAGCTGAATCTTCTTTGCCCGCAACGCCCCGGCCACCTCCCGCTGCAGATCCTCCAACTTGTCCATCGGCAAACGGCACTCCATCGCCATGGTGTCTATGACAATCCCCAAAAAACGCAGCGCTGTGGTCGGACCTTCCGTTTTATCCGGGGCCAACGGGACCCCAAAGACCTCAAACAACTGCTGAATCGTAGCCAAGAGAGACGCACAAACGCGGCTATCAGCAGGTCCGATACACAGAAAGTCATCCAAATAATGGATGACGGAAGATAAACCAGAAACATCCCGCACCGCCCATTCCAAAAAAGAACTAAACTGCTCAAACAACGAACAAGAAATTGCGCACCCCATGGGCAAACACCGATCAACGTAAAACATGCCCTGCCACCGGCAACCCAACAAGTGGCAGCAATCTGGGTGAACCGGCAAGAGGCGGAAAGCCGCCTCCACATCCGTTTTCGCCAACAATGCCCCCTTGCCAAAACGCTGCACCCAATCAACCGCCGTATCAAAAGAAGTGTACGACACTGTGCAGAGGCTGGGATCAATGGAGTCATTAACCGACCCCCCCCGCGGATGGGACAAATGATGAATGAGCCGAAATTTGTTCGGCTCCTTCTTCGGAACCACTCCCAACGGGGAGACCACCAAATTAGCCATGGGCGGATCCCCAAACGGACCAGCCATGCGCCCCAAAGCAACTTCCTTGAGCAACTTGTCTGTGACAACACCCGCATGCTCCCTAGCCGACTTCAAGTTGTTCGCAACCGGCGGAACCACCTGAAGCTGACTATTCAACCGAAAACCCTCCGCAAACCCCAACTCCAGCAACTTGGCTGCAACTTGATCAGGATAGCGCCTTAGAAAAGGCACCATCCTTCCTACCCTCACCGGCGTCTCCCCCTTTTCCAGCGTCCCCCCCTTTTCCCCGTCCCTGCTTGAAGCACCGGGACTGGGAATGGGAGCCGCCACACGCGGAACACTCGTGCCGGAATCGACACTTGGCCCCGAATTTGCAAGCGCCGGCATTGAATTGCCAACAGAAACCCATGCGGTTTCCGGCCGGTTGTCCGACGGCTGCCGGGCTCCCGGCCCCTCCCTGAAAGGGAGGCAAGGAGCCCCTCGGGGAGGACATCAGCTTCATCCAAAGACTAATGTCCTTGTGATCCCACCGCAAGGACGGGCGGACCGCCTTCTTCTGCCGAAATTGCTCATCATAGCGCAACCAAGCAGTCCCCCCGTAAACCCGCTGCGCCTCCCCGATGGAATCGAGGTAGCAAAAAAGTGGCGAGCAGTTTTCCGGCGCCTTCTCTCCAATAACGCTAGCCAGAATCGCAAACGCCTGCAACCAGTTTGCAAACGTGCGCGGGATCAGCCGGTACCGCCGCTTCTCTTCCTCCTCCTTCTTGCTCTCATCCGGCTTAACTTTGTCCAAGTTAAACTTTTCCAGAGGCAGCAAGGAAAAAATCTCCACATATTCCCCCTTCCAAATGCGGTCTCTCACCTCAGTCTTCAAGTGAGCGCCCAAAGGCCCCTCAAAACAGACGTAGACCTCACATTTTGCTGCGTCAGCTAGACGCAGGCCATCCCCTCCTGCTACTCCCTTAGCGGCTACCACCGCCTCACCAACCGCAGCCGGCGCAGCAATCACCGCCATCGCAGCCGCAGGAACAACCCCCCCAACGGCCAGCCCAGGAGCAGCTGCCAGCGGACCGATCGCCGGTCCATCCGCAGCGGCCACCACCACAGGGGGAACCCCTGACGGCAAACCCCGAACCCCAGACTGCGCACCCAAGGCCCACGCAGCCACCGGAGACGCCTCCGCCGCCGGCCGGGAACCAGCCTCACAGCGCGCCAAAACCTCCCGCAAACCCGCCAACAAGGTGTGAACAACCCCCACATCTGGAGAACCCGCCCCAGGGCCGACCCCGAAGACGCCAGACGCCCCAGCGCCCCCCACCCCTCCCGAAGGACCCCCCTCAGGAAGGACAGAAAAAGAAGAAGAAGACAGAGTAGAAGGTCTCTTACCTGGCTGCCGCTGCCCAAGGGGACATCCAGCCGTAGGTCCCGTGCCTCGTGCCGTCCTCGGTACCTCATCCTCCTCCGGCTCGACCAGCTCCCCCTCCGACAAGCCGTCTTGGGAACTCCCAGCCTCCGATCGTGCCGCCACACCAGGCCGTGGGTCAGGATTCCTCGCCGGCGTAGAGCGCCCTGCAGCACCGTCCGTACTGCGCGCCGTGGAGGTCTGCAACCCCCGCTCAGCGTTCTCACCACGACGAGCCCTGGGCCGGGCCGGGGAAGCCCGCCTAGCCACAGATCCAGACCGCAATGCAGACCGGTCCCCCCGATGGAGCCGCGATGTCCCGGCCGTCCTGCTCCGCCCCCGTCCATCAGGATTACAGGCCCTGGCCGTTCCAAGCGACTGGCCAGCACCCGCCGAGGCCTCTCTCCCACGCCGAGCCCCCCTCACTGCAGGCAAGAGGCCCGCAGAGGTAGCCGCCATCTGACCCCCTTCCCGCGCCTGAGCAACTCGGCCCCCGGGATCGCCACCCCCCCGCGCACGCCGCGAACTAGCATTCCCCCCAACCGCCACCGGCCTACGCTTAGCCGGCGGGGTAGCGGAGTCCCCATCCGGGTTCCCCCCAGCCCTGTCAGCGGCCAGCTCGGGGCTGTAACGCTCCGGAGGCCGGGATCTGCGGGCCCCGAGGCGGCCGGGAGGACGAGGGGGGGGGGGAGGGGAAGGGGGGCCGCCGAGCACCACGCACGAGGCCTGGCCGGGGCCCCGCAGCAAGCCTGCCACAGAGTCCTCCAACCAGCCAACACCCCGGGTCACCGCCTCCTCCCGCAGCCTCGACAATACCGCATCCACTTCCATCACTCACAGCAAAAAACCGCCGGTCCGCCGGGCTCGCACGCTAACGCAGGGGAGAGCTGAACAGAGAAAAAACTCTCCTCCTGCTTCCTATTCCCTCGGCGCGCACTGAAACTCTGCGCGCCGACTCCGCCCCCTTTCCTCGTCATCCCCCCGCTCGAGGGCCCGCCTCCTCCACACTTCCTATTTTGCCCAGCCGAGCCTCACCGCCCCCACCCTCGTCATGTCGGCCCTCCCCTTATTCTAATGTCCGGGCCATTTCTTTATTCCCCCATGTCAAAGAAGGGTCAGGCTGTCAGTAACAGTTTGTAAGTCAAAGATATATCCACCATTTCTGCCACAGTCAAACATCACCGATCTCTGCACTTGCTTGCAGCTAGGACTGGTTAGAGTTGGAGATGGGCTTAACAAAAAGTCTTGGTGATTAACCAAGTACTTTTAAAACAGCTGATTGAGTAAAAACTTGAATAAAATTGAATAATATATATCATTATGGTTCCATGCTTTGAGAATAGAAAGTCATTTTAACAGCATAAGCAGAATTAAGAAAAGTATCAAATAATTTATGGCCTTTAGTGTTCCATTATTCAATTTATTCATAATATCTAATAACCTGAGGATAGCAAAATGTGTCCATTATCTTGAGCCCCACCCAGGGCCGGATTTACAATTGTGAAGTGAACCCCCCCCCCCCCAAAAAAAAGACAGATTGACTTTTTTTTTGGATAAATTATCACAAAGGTCTAGGAAACGCAATGTTTTGGTAAAAAAATACACTAAAGAGAATGTTAGGGCAAACAAATGCAAAAAACTACCCACATTTTTGGTAAAATATAAAAGACAAGGTTGCACCACCTAAATAGATACCCAACATGTTAAAACTTAAATTTGTGTTCACCCGTAAAATAGAGATGATGGTTCAAAATCCCCCTGTAGGTCATTAGTTTAGTGTTACGGAGGATGTATTGTACTATAATTATTGCTGTCACTCTGGCATGCACGGTGATATGTAGCATGTGCATGGCAATCATTGTTTTCACTTGTAGGCGCCTCCATTGATTGCGTTTATGTTTGTGCATGCATATATGTGTGGGTGGGGGCCTCAAAATTCTTTGGGGAGGGGGATTTTATGTGCTTTGGTGTAACTTTATTTTTTTACAAAAACTTTTTTATCACATACTGTAGGGCACAAAAAGTGTTTGACTCTTTGCCACTTGAGTCCACAAGTTCCGGTAAGCGTGTTTTACTCTCCCTCCTGGGTGGTGGGTGCACGTGTCCTGGTGACCTGGTGACTCCCTTAGTGGACATTGGATATTTTATTGTTGCTACTTGAGTGGATTTCAGTTCCAACTTTTCCAACTTTTCAAATCTGGACTGTCTTGACACACAGTGGCTGCTCCTTATTTACAGTTCCTTTGTGTGGACTTTTGCACTACTTGGACTTTGTTTTGCATATATTCATTCATTTGCACATTGCACTTTATAATTGATATATGGTATTATTACTGTTTATGTATTTGAGTACAAACTTTTATTTCATTTTCAGCGTTGCACTTGCTTTTGTACACATTGCACTTTATTGTTTGATATATGATGCCATTACTGTTCATGTATATTGAGCTGAGCGTTTATTATGTTTCATATTTAGCGCTGCACTTTTTTATTCTTTGATTGCTACACAATACCCTGTTGGATTGTAGTGCCAGCAACTGTTGTTTATGACAACATTAGCACAATAATCTTATATGGTTTTTCATACTGTGCACTTACGCCAAAAGATATTATAATAGTAACCTATCAAAATATATAAGTATAAATATGTAAATATCTAAATGTTGTAAATATGCAAAAATTTTGTAAATATGTAAATAGGTACAGTAAATGTGTAAATAATAAAAATATTTGGTACAACAAAAGAATAATAATTATAGTGTTGTGCCTAATTTACAAAAAGGGTATATGGTATCCTCATCCTTATGTATTAGCTACAAAAAAAGAAGATTTTGGGAGAAAAAAGGATTCATACATGGAACATCATAACCATGATTTGCCTTGAAGTCACCCAGCAAAATGACAGACTGTCTATATACCGGATTATATAAAAAATATAAATGTTTATTATTAAATATAAAAGGTTTTTTAGAGAAAAAAGAAAAATATATAGACATAAAATTTCAATGAATACATAATATAGCTGTAACATAGACAGATGTGTTACGACAATATTTAGTGTCCAATTCGGTCTTTATTTTCTACTAGTTTCGCGACTTTTCTGTCGCTTCTTCAGGAGACCTTGTTAGTCTGAAATCGAACATACCATGTCAAAAATGTATCACACTTTTCTTAACAAAGATAATATGATTCAGAATATTTGATGTATTATTTCACAAAAAAGTAAAGGGGGAGGGGGGGAAGGGTTTTTTGAAAGAAGTATGCAGCTCACCACCACAGGGACATCAAATCGCAAAGCACTTGGAGTTCGGGCAGTCCCCACCAACCAGGCTTTGACCACCCTTTGGGGCGGACACGGGAGGTTATTAAAATCAGCTACAAAACAATAATAAAAAAGATTTTCCATTGTAAATATATGTAACTAATGTATGTGTTTAAAACGTAGCATTTGTGTCTCAATATGAGTACAAAGTCCACATACCGGTATATCCAGATGCTTTCAAACGGTACAGCATGGATAGAGACACATCAAATCAGCAACACTGAAGACCAGGTGTAGATAATAAAGTGCCAAGGAGAGTATTGTCCTTGATCTGATTTATAGTAGGTATTAAACTTGTATCAGGTACAATAAGGGATCCTGTTCCTTTGCCTAGTGCACCATAGATGTTTATGTAGGCAATATTAAACCTAGTAAAGATACAGCTAGATCAGCCAGGTAGATATACTTTGTATAAGGGTGGCTCTAAATTGATGGCCACCATAAAAGAACAAATAGAAAAGCTCATACCAGTGGGCGAGATCCCTCCTAGTTCCAGGTCCTTAGTCTAAGCGACAGTTCTGGCCTGGAGATCGTCAGTCCTCCGTTCTGCTGCTGTAAAAGGACGCCATAATGGCGCACCTTTAACCTCCAACCCGGCGGCGTCAGAGGCTCGGCGCAGGCGCCGAGCTATGACGTCGCCGGGTCCGCCGCTCCTAATGCGCATGCGCCAAAACGTGGCTACACGTATCAGCCTTGAGTCACCATGGAAACCCTCGGTGACTCGTTGCTAAAGCGGACCTGGTGCCGCCCACCAGTGGGGGCCTTCCAGGGCTGCCGGAGAGGTGCGTGCCCGCCCCTGGGAGTCTCCTCCCACACTCCGCTCCATGCACAGATGTCATATGGCTTGAATGCTGCACACTTCATTTTACAGTACAAAATTCAGTTAAAGCAAAAGATAAACAAAGAGTAAGGCATTGAATCTATTAAATTGACAGCATTTTATACATATTTTTTCTATGATTCTCACCATTACGTTGTGCTTGTCTGAAAAGGAATATACAGACAAGTTAAAATAATATAAAATTATAATTAATTAAATTAGGGTACTAAGTCAAGACGGACTACTGTCCACATAATACACTATTGACTAGTACCAGAAAATCGCAGTAATGTCAGTAAAGTCGGGGAATCGAACTCTCAAGGCACCAGCAGCCTAAGGGACAGAAATAAGGAAAAAAGGAGAGAGGGGAAGGAGAGGGGAGGGGAGGGGAAGGAGAGGGGAGGGGAGGGGAAGGAGAGGGGAGGGGAGGGGAGGGGAGGAGGGGGGGGGAAAGGGGGAAAAAAATGGGGACAGAGGGGGGGGGGGAAGAAGGGGGGGAAAAGGGGGAAATGAGGAAAGGAAAGGAAGGGAAGGAAAAAAGGGAAGATGGAGGAAGGGAAAAAAAAAGGGGGGGGGGGGGAAGGGGGGGGGGAAGACAAGAGGGGGAAAGGGGAAAAGAAAGGAATGGAATTTTATAGTTTCCATAGGGGCCCATATATGAACTGTTTCACTTGAGAAAATATTTATATGTTTTTGTTTCATTCAAGCCAGGCGGGACCAAGGCGTCTAAACGTTCTATCCATAGGGTTTCTCGTTTCAAGATTTCCCTGTCCCAATCCCCGCCGCGAGTGTCCTCGTGAATTACCTCGAGGACAAAAAACGTCACCACTTGTGGCTGATACCGATGGTGAATACCTATGTGGCGACCTACCGCAGTGAGTTTGCCACCCGATGAATAATAAAGGTGGTCCCCTATACGTTGGCGAAGCTCCCTAATGGTTTTGCCTACGTAAAATGCCCCGCAGGCACAAACCATTATGTAGACAACACCCTTTGTATTGCAACTGGCGTGGAATGATGGAATAAAGACTTTTCCATTTGGGAGATTATATGTAGTTCCCTCTAGAATCCAAGGACAGCGTGGACAGCCGCCGCAAGGGCGGGTGCCACGGGGGCCTTGCCGGTTTGGTACGGAAATTTGGTAGTGACTCCTGGTGAGTTTATCACCAAGGGTAGCTGCTCTTTTAAAAACCATTTCCGGGGTTTGTCTAACATATTTACTTAAAGTGTGGTGATCCGTTAAAAGATGCCAGTGTTGCGATAGGATATTTCTAAGGGTATTCTGATGTGTGGAGTATTTGGTGATGATCTTAACTGTGGAGGGGTGAGCTGGTCTGGGGGGGCCATAGAGTAAAGATTCTCGTGTGCGCCCGTACGCTTTGTTAAATGCTTTCCATAAATTAGATCGTGAATAACCTCTATTGAGGAGGCGCTCTTGTAGACCCTTAGCTTGAAGAAAGAAATCCTGATCTGTAGTACAGTTTCTTCTTGTTCGTAAATATTGGGCGTATGGTATACTACGTATTAGGGGGCGGGGATGCGAGCTTTTAGCGTGTAGTAAAGTGTTACCGGATGATGGCTTACGATAAAGATCGGTAATTAATTTGCCAGAACTGTCCTTAATGATATTAAGATCCAGAAAGGCAATTTTAGTTGAATGATGTGTGTGTGTGAATGTTAAATTAAACGTATTAACGTTAATATTTTGACAAAATCTTCCAGTGCCTGGACAGTACCTGTCCAGACAATTAGAAGGTCGTCTATAAATCTATACCAGAAGAGGATGCAATCAAGGTAAGTTTGTAAGGATTCATCGGCAAACACTGATCGCTCCCAACCTCCCAAGTATAAATTTGCATAGGATGGTGCGCAGGCTGTCCCCATCGCCACACCCTGAGTTTGTAAATAAATTTGGTCCATAAATGTGAAGAAATTCTTGCTGAGAATGAAATCTAAAAGGTGCAATATAAATTCATTTAGAGGCCAGGTAGTATGATCTTGTTTTTTGAGGAAAGTGCTAGCCATCCGGACGCCCTGCTCGTGGGGGATGCTAGAGTATAGAGCCTCCACATCTAGTGCCACGAGGAGGGCGTCCGGAGGGACCTGCACGTCCTAAAGGTGTCGCAGGAGATCAGTAGTGTCTTTTATGTATGAGGGTAAACTTGTGACATGAGGAATCAAATACGAATCTACTAGCCTGCTTGCGTTTTCTGTTAAGGAGCCCATCCCCGAAACTATCGGACGCCCCGGGGGGTTTTTTTTGTCCTTATGTATTTTTGGAAGCGCGTAAAATGTAGGCATACGGGGTTTGGCTGTGTTTATGAATTTCAGGGTTTCAACATCAATCAAACCCTGCTCATACGCCCCTGTGACCAAAGACCTAAACTCAGATGTAAAGGTCTCGACCTTTAAGTAATTTATGGGGGTATACCAGGCCCGGTTGCATAGAATTTTTAGACACATTGATTGATATTGCTGGTGAGTCATTAGGACTAGATTGCCCCCTTTGTCTGATTTTTTAATAATGATATCAGTTTTTCTCTGCAATTCTCATAACGCCTGTTTCTGTTTATAATTTAGATTAAATTGAGTATCAGGCCAGTCCTGTTTTTTTAACGATTTTATTACTGCAGTCAAAAAGGCCCAAATCGTGGGGCATGTCATAAGATCAGGGAATGCTCGCGAGCTGAGTTTAAAGGTATTTTTTTGTGGCTGGATGCTTTCAATTGGGGGTTGAGGCGTGGGTACAGGAGTTGACGAAGCCTCTAAAGTTGCTTCATCTTCGACCTGCCCCTCGTCGTATAGTAACATGAGGTCACGTAGGGCTCTAAATTCTTGCATGGAATAGTTCTTTGTTCTTTCGGCTAGTTCTTTTTCTAAATTTAGATTTCGTCTGTCTTTATCATACATAAATTTGTAGGTTAAATTTCGGGCAAAAAGGGATATATCTTTGATCGTTTCATAAACATTTATAGGTTCAGAAGGACTGAAACCAAGTCCCAATTGAAGGACTGTTTTCTCATCTCGGGTCAAAGAGTGAGGGGTGAGATTTACAATATTTAGGTTATCCGTGTCTACCTGAGATTTAGTCTTTAAATAATTTGCATCTAGTGTGGTAGAGGGGTCTTTAGCATAAATGCATCTAGACTCCCTCGCCGGTGTGGGTCGGGTGTGGCCGGT